>NC_133464.1:69152500-69788333 GCF_048565385.1 Saimiri boliviensis | reverse complement strand
TATTAGAAAGAATTTGTTTTTTGTTTTTTGTTTTTTTGTCTAGGTGCTTTTCCAGATTTTCTTGGATTAAATGTTGACATGTAATAAATGTAAGCAGAAACATCAGAAATAGCATAATGATTTGCTGCTACCAAGACAGAATTGATCTGAATTTGATTTTACCATAGAAATACCTTCTATGAGGGGACGGCTAGGTGTAGTTTAGAACAGACAGATCTGAGCATTGCCACTCACTGGTTTTCTTATCTTAGATGAGTTACTTAGTGACATGGTTTGACTGTGTTCCCACCTTCCATTCTCTCTTCCAAACAAAGCTGTATGGTTTGTAACTCATCTTGAATTGTAACTCCCACAATTCCCATGTGGAGGAACTTGGTAGGAGGTGATTGAATTAAGGGGGTGGGTCTTTCCTGTGCTGTTCTCATGAAAGTGAATGAGTCTCATGAGATCTGATGGCTTTAAACACAAGAGTTTTCCTGTACAAGCACTCTCTCTGCCTGCTGCCATCCATGTAATACATGACTTGCTCCTCCTTGCCTCCTGCCATGATTGTGAGGCTTCTCCAGCCGTATCAAACTGTAAGTCTAATTAAACCTCTTTCTTTGTAAATTGCCCAGTCTCAGGTATATCTTTGTCAGCAGTGTGAAAATGGACTAATACATTTGGCTCATGTCTAAAACTCAATATGCTCATCTGCAAGGTAGAGATGATAATCTCTGACCATAGTGTTATTCTAAAGGCTAAACGAGAAAATGTACATAAAGTACTTAAAACCATGCCTGGTGGCCGGGCGTGGTGGCTCAAGCCTGTAATCCCAGCACTTTGGGAGGCCAAGGCAGGTGGATCACGAGGCCAAGAGATCGAGACCATCCTGGTCAACATGGTGAAACCCCGTCTCTACTAAAAATACAAAAATTAGCTGGGCGTGGTGGTGCATGCCTGCAATCCCAGCTACTCAGGAGGCTGAGGCAGGAGAATTGCCTGAACCCAGGAGGCGGAGGTTGCGATGAGCCGAGATCGCTCCATTGCACTCCAGCCTGGGTAACAAGAGTGAAACTCCGTCTACAAATAAATAAATAAATAAATAAATAAATAAATAAAACCATGCCTGGCATGTACTGCTCAATAAATGGTGGCTACTATTGTATCAATAATAATGTTTCTCTTCTATTATTCTAGAATTAGTTAGCAAGAAATAATTCAACACATTCAAACTTACAATAAACGTCTGACCTACCCTTTTGAAATGAATTGTTATATGAAACTAACACGAACCTTCTTTTAAAAACGTGATTATTCAACCTGCAATCTATTATGTTTTCCACAGTTCCTTTTTAAAGAAAAGATAAATTTTGACCAAGTTTTTCATACAAATAAAAATATCAGACTGAACCCTAATTTTGATGCGTTGATCAGCTTACTACATTGAACAAAACGGTGGCCAATAAAGATTTTCCAATGAACATGATCTTTGATACTTTGATACATTTTAATGAAAATCAAACAATGGAGAAGTGATAGGAATACACATTCACTCTGAGCTCAAGAAATCTGAGCGCGAAGCCTCCAAAAGTGAGATTTTTCTTACTCTAATTAAGTCCAACTCTAACTTTGTTTTCTTTCTCTCTCCCTATTTTTGAGTTTATTTTGACAATCCAGTTTAGTAGCCACTTTAACAGAGACAAAAAACACCAGACCCACAATTTGAGGCCCAGATGGTCCTACTAAGTAACTTTAAGATGTGAAAGTGCTTTGGGTTCTATGGAGCACTTTGGGTTCATTAGTACAATCTCGAAATCCTTCTTAAATAACATTAACTCATACATACAATCAATAGCGCTAACTGATTTATATCAACTCTAGCTAACAATTACTTTTGAAAATGAGTTTTGTGGATAAAATACAAAACAGTAGTCTGCAAAAATATCCATGACCTTCTAATTCTTCGCATTACTGTCCATATTTATCATTGAAAGAATAGAGACACATCTGAGTATCAAATGTTTAAGAAAGCCTCCTGACAAAATAGTAAATTAAATGGAATATTTACCCAGGTTTCCACTAAAATAGTCTATATCAGACTTTAGAATTGATGTAAAAACCCCCACACGCTGTTTTACCTCGATCAGTTTGCAGAAACTGAATATATATTACTTATTTATATTTTAAAATATTTTCCAGGGAAGAATTTAAATGACAGGTTTAGAATGTTGCTTCTTCAGTCTACGGCAAGAACTTAGTATTCAGGCAAAGACCCAGTGAGAGAGAAGCTACATGGCCATTACTCAATAGCGACATCTGCTGATCTCCCAGGAGTATTACGAAATTCTGCTCTTTGGCACTGAGTTAGCTGGAATGACAGTCAACTCTCAGGCATAGAGGTTTATTCTCTAGTCTGTGGGTTTTCTAGGTCTTTGGTGACTCTTCATTCTCTCACCTGTGCTCTGCCTATTGGCTCAAAGACTAATCTTAGCTTTCTTACCAGAAGTTAAGCAAGTAGAGAATACAAATTGAACCTCGTATCAATCAATATTGTTTCTGTTTTTCAAAGGTTTAAAAGATACTGTTTCCTGGCTGGGTGCAGTGGCTCATGCCTGTAATCCCAGCACTTTGGGAGTCTGAGTGGATGAATCATCTGAGGTCTGGAACTCGAGACCAGACTGACCAACATGGTGAAATCCCATCTCTACTAAAAATACAAAACTTAGCTGGGTATGGCGGTGGGCAGCTGTAATCCCAGCTACTCAGGAGGCTGAGGCAGGAGAATCACTTGAACCCAGGAGGCAGAGGTTGCAGAGAGCCAAGATTGCCCCATTGCACTCCAGCCTGGGCACCAAGACTGAAACTCCATCTCAAAAAATAAAAAAAGATACTGTTTCCTTACAGAAGAATTCCAAATAATATATGTATGTATACATATATTATACATAAAAATAACATATTTCCCCCTCTCCCACTGCACCAAAGAGGTGGAATTTATCCCCCTAACCCTTGAAGATGGACTGGACTAAGTGACTCACTTGCAAAGACTAGAGTATGGAAAAGGAAAAGTAGTACCTTTTCAGTGGAGAAGCCTGGCAGATGCCACCTTAACCAGGTGACTCAGGTGAGCATCGCCAATAATGTCATATGGACACCAAGTATCCCTGGTATTATATGAAAAAAGGGCACTCCACCACCATGATTTTCCTTCCAAAATCCCATAACCCCAACAGACCAACCCAGATTGGGAGCTGTCCTACAAAATCCTTGACCAGAACTCCTCAAAACTGTTAAAATCATGAAAATCAAGGAATACTGAGAAATTGTTATAGAGCACAGGAGACTACAGAGACCTGAGGATTAAATGCACCACAGTATTCTGCATGGGATCCTGATGCTGAAAAAGGATTTTAGTAGGAAAACTGGGATATCAGTTTGGTGGAAGTCTGGGGTTTAGTTAATAGTATGGTATCAATGTTGGTCTTTTTAGTTTGGACAAATTTACCATGTATGTTAGTACAATGATAACACTAGGGAAAACTAAAACTGAGTGAAGGGTATATGGGAGCTCTTCACAGTGTCTTTGCAAATTTTCTGTAAATTTCCAAGTAGTCCAACATATAGTTTTTGAGACAGGCGCTTTAACCAACTAAGCCATAGAGCCACGTCCAAGATATAATTTAAAAAAAATATATTAAGAACTTGCTCTACGTCCTTCTCTGAGCTGGACATTCTTGTGGATAACACCTCACATTTTTTAAATAGAGATTGGGCCTCACTATGTTGCCCAGGTCTCAAACTTCTGGCCTCAAGCAATTCTCCTTCCTCAGCTTCCCAAAGTGCTGGGATCACAGGCATGAGCCAATATGCCCAACTACACCTCACATTTGAAGGACATGGCACAGATTAGAATGTGTTTTCAGATGATTTTTCTCATGTAAACATCCACCAACAGTCCTGTGAGGCAGGCCTGACGAGATTATTTTCATCTAGAGATGAAAAACAAACTCAGAGAAGTTGTGTCCTGCTAGAAGTCATACAAGGAGTTAAATGAAAAGCCAGAACCCACCCACAGGACTCATGGCATCATCTTCAAAATGCTTTCTACGCTTCACAAGTTTCTCATCATTAAATTCTAATAAAGAAGAGGGAGGAGGAAGATGGCAGATTGGAGACAGGGCTGATGTGCAGCTTCCATTTGGACAGACAGGAAGAACATGTGGAGACTCACACCATGGACTTTTGCTCCAAGAACCACCACAGGAAAGTACCAGGAAAACCAAACAATTCACAGATCCTTTGAAAGAAGTGACAGGTCACAGCAAATTCCTGAGACAGGTGAAAAACTGAGTTCCCAAAATGTGAGAGGAGGGGCAAACCTGCCTCCAAACACATGTCCCCACTGGGGAACCTGAAAAGCCAGGTTGTGGGAGAAGGATTTAACCTTACCTAGAGCCAAAACAGATTTAGCATGAATATAAAATCAAAAACAGTAGTCAGAGAGCCTTGTAGGCACTCCCAGTATCCAACTCCAGGTTGGAGTTGTTGCTCTTCACAGGTAATACTATCATATATCTAGAAAACCCTAAAGACTCTTCTAAAAAGTTCCTAGATCTGATAAATGAATTTAGCAATGTTTCAGATGCAAAGTCAATGTCCACAAATCAGTAGCACTGCTATACACCAACTATGACCAAGCTGAGAATCAAATCAAGAATGCAACCCCTTTTACAACAGCTGCAAAAAATAAAATACTTAGGAATATAGCTAATCAAGGAGGTGACAGATCTCTGCAAGGAAAACTGCAAAATGTTGCTGAAAGAAATTATAGATGACACAAACAAATGGAAACACATCCTATGCTCATGGATGGGTAGAATCAATATTATGAAAATGACCATACTGCAAGAAGCACCTACAAATTCAATACAATTCCCATCAAAATGCCATCATCATTCTTCACAGGACTAGAAACAAATATCCCAAAATTTATATGGAACCAAAAAAAGGGCCCACATAGCCAAAGCAAGACTAAGTGAAAAAAACACATCTAGAGGCATCATATTACCTGACTTCAAACTATACTACAAGGCTATAGTTTCCAAAACTGCATGGTACTGATATAAGAATAGGCACATAGACCAATGGAACAGAATAGAGAATCCAGAACTAACGCCAAAGTCTTGCATCAGAAACAGCAATCAGCAATTAGAACACAAATCCCTGATATTTGGAGGGCGGAGTCCTTAATGCCCACCTTTGTTCTCACTAAGTGCATATAAGATGCTTCAAAACTCCTCCTCTCAGCTGCCTGCCACAGGACTGGGAGTGAACGATGGGTATCCACTACTGAAGGAAGAGCTGAAATTTACCAAAATTAACTGCAATTTACCTTCCAAAATTTCCTCTGGAATTTGCAAGGTTTGAATAGACTCCAAAGTTCCAAAATAGTTACATCAGACAAACACTGTATAATTGTTAAGGTGTACAGACTAATTCCTGATGCTTTCTATTTCTCCATCTTCCCAAAGTACTCTTTCCTGGAACTGTTTTTTAGGTCTAATTTTTCTACTCACACGTTTTAAATTTTACGTAAATAAGAACACATGCTATCGTTTTAGTGAAGCCTTTATTGTTGTTGTTGTTTTAGACAGTCTCACACTGTCGCCGAGGCTGTAGTGCAGTGGCGCAATCTCAGCTCACTGCACTCTCCACCTCCTGGGTTCAAGCAATTCTCCTGCTTCAGCCTCCTGAGTAGCTGGGACTACAGGCGTGTGCCACTGTGCCCAGTTAATTTTTTTGTATTTTTAGTAGAGACACGGTTTAGTGAAGCCTTTTATTCTGTGAATCTCCCCTTCTCCTACATGATCTCTCTTATTCCTTCAACAATCTGTTTTTTTCTTCATATTTATGTAATCATTCATATATCACGACATAAACAATGCTTGTTTATATCACTTATGTATATAAACATGTATTTACATATAAATGCATAAAATATGCTTATATTAATATTCCCAAACTTGCTAATTTAATATTTATATACTGTTCTATTCCAAAAATGCATTTAATATAGCTCTTATAGTCACTGAATAACCAAAATTCCGTATAGTGTATGGATATTCAAAAATGTTTTGAACATATACATAGCTATTGCAAGCACAGCATTTTAAACTAGAAGAGAGTAGTTTCATTTCTAATGAGAGATCAAATATTATCTGAGGGGTTTTGGGAAATATTTTAATTCTTTGAATTAAAATTAATGCTTTGATTGTCAGGGTATATTGTTTGCACCCTACTGGGAACAAATGGAAATATTAGGCTCAATAATATGTATTTATTTTTCTGTGCATTGTCTATATTTTATGCTCCTTTCTGACAGGGAAAACCTCATTATGAAATTATTAATGTCATTGCTTATAAAAAAGTTACTGGCAGTTAACTACTCTTTCATTATACTTTAAACTATTTCTTACCTTTTGAAGGATATCATAATTTCAACAAATAGTTAAGTTTGCTTTTTATTTTTAAGAGAGTTGCCCGGTAAATTGACATGTATTTCTTCAGAAATAAAGGTCACAGAACATGTGAAATTATAATACATCAAAAAATGTCATTTTCATTTTTTTATTTAAGAAAAAGGTGATATTAACATTATTAGAGACTACAAAAAAAAACTTTGCTTCTTAAAGTTAAATAGAAATGAGCTACATTAATTCAATCACTTTGAAAGAAAATTTCAGTTTAAAAACTCATTATCATAAATTTATGTCAGACATGGAAAATATGTAGACACATACTTTATAAGCAATTTTTATTTTGATGTCAATTCCTGTCAGAGGCAGGTGACTCACAAGCTTTTCATTTCTAATAACAGCAATAATGATGTTTATCCTTTACCCTAAAAAACAGAATAGGTTTTATTTATTTATTTATTTATTTATTTATTTATTTATTTATTTTTTGAGATGGAGTTTCGCTCTTGTTACCCAGGCTGGAGTACAATGGCGCGATCTCGGCTCACTGCAGCAACCTCCACCTCCTGGGTTCAGGCAATTCTCCTGCCTCAGCCTCCTGAGTAGCTGGGATTACAGGCACGTGCCACCATGCCCAGCTAATTTTTATTTTTTTATTTTTTTTATTTTTAGTAGAGACGGGGTTTCACCATGTTGACCAGGATGATCTCCATCTCTTGACCTCGTGATCCACCTGCCTCGGCCTCCCAAAGTTTTGGGATTACAGGCTTGAGCCACCGCGCCTGGCCTCAGAATAGGTTGAGGATCCAGCCTGGACTTATGCAAGAGAAAAGGAGCATTTCTCCTTGTATGTTGTCACCCACCTGATATGCTTTCTAGGTCAGAAGTCCCGAAGAGAGATAGGACCTGGTTTAGGGACCCTGCCAGGATGACAAGATCTGGCTACTCTTCATTCTCCAGGTTTCTGAGACATGTAAATTAGGCTTTGGAATCCTCTCATCTTGATTAAAGAACTGTTCCCCATCCCTTCAGAAAGGTGAAAAGTTTTCTCTACTTCAGGATGATTAAAATATCCTGTTTTCACTCTACCAGATGTAAAGAGTAGGACTAGGCTCGATAATACACTGGTCAATTTCTGTCAGGCCTTTCCCACCAAGATTCTGGGATATCACCAAAGTTGGTGGAGGGGCTCACCTGTTGTCACTGCTTCCCAGGCTTTTCTCTCAGCTATTCTGTCCCCTGGTACAAAGCGCCAGCTGGTTTTCATGGCTCTATTCCTTCGAATTACGATTGAATTACTTGTTCAGAATGAATCGCTCCATCTTTGCCACCAGGCAGCCCTTCAGACATACTGGTCACAAACTCCAAACCAAATAACCCTGGGGTCAGTTGTTCATTATAAAGGAAGTAATTATTCACAATCATCTGCTAATTGCTGAAGAGTGATTCAAATTTTGCTAACCAGTCACTATTGACAGCTTTGCTCTCAAATTGCCTATGATAGGATCTCATCTGACTCCAATCTTGCTGTTTCTTTGAAATTATTGCCTAAAGCTGACAAAAAAAATCACACTTCATTAATATTTAAAATTAAAATCAATGATTACTTTAGCACAGTGACAGAATGTTGCTGCTGAATGCCATTGAATTTCTCATTAATATTAATTTGCAGTTTACAGAGAAATGACTTAACAACTGAGCAACACACACTTAATTCAAATATTGATTAACTGAACCATAAATCTGGGCTCATGAAATAAATTGCTTTTAACTGCCTGTGTTTGATTTTTATGGTCTTTCTTATCATTTTCAAATTTTATCATATTTCAGTAATAACATGTACTTTTTCGAGTCAGTTGGTTATTAACAAATATTTGCCAATTTGCTAATCAGCACAAATATGTTTTAAGTTGCCAGGAATGATATAAAATTTTCCAATGATTTCTTACCTAAAGGCCTGTAGCCCTAATGTCAATATTATTGTCATTAACCATGATTTACTCAATATGTTTTAAGAACCTGAGACTGACCTAAGAATATGATTTTCCTTAGTATAGGAGAATGATGCTATCGACTGGAAGTTAGTAGAATACTTAATTTGAATTGTTTTTCTTGATTGCAGTCATTAACTTCCACTGTGTTTAAGATATTAACACACCCATTGTGTTATTACTAGATGGAAATGTTACACAAGTTTTAAACAGTAATTTAAAATTTCCCACCTCTAACTGGATACTTCTGAACATTCCAAACACAAAACCTTCTTCCCATAAAGGAACAATTTTATTTTTCTATTACAAAGTATTTATTAAATGGATAAAGCGTTATACTAATTGTTGCTGTGGGGTATATAGATGAATAACAACCATTCTTAAACTTCAAGATATCTTAGTATTAATTAGGAAAATAGATGAGGTATTTATGCAATTATCAGAATGCAAATTCCACTTTTTATTCTTCATTTATTTTTATAAATGTGTAATCTGTGTAGGTTTGTAAGAATCAGTGAGAGACAGAGAGAGTAAACAAAGTTTTTGTAGAGCTAAAGCTTCTTTTAGGAGTCTGTCATATTTGGATCCTCCTTTACTGAAAAACCCATATACACTATACCAGAGCAGAATGCAAACTTTATTGTGTGTCATCTGGAGGACTTGTTAAAATACAGACTGCTGGGCCCCACCCAATCAATCTCAGAGTTTTGGATTAACTAGATTTAGGGTGGGGCCTGCTAATTTGCATTTCTAGCAAGTTTTCAGGTGATGCTCAAGCTTATCACCTAGGCAGGCATCCCCAGACTACGGCCCACGGGCCGAATGCGGCTCCCTGAGGCCATTTATCCGGCCCCCCAGCGCACTTCAGGAAGGGGCACCTCTTTCATTGGTGGTCAGTGAGAGGAGCACAGTATGCGGCGGCCATCCAACAGTCTGAGGGACAGTGAACTGGCCCCCTGTGTAAAAAGTTTGGGGACGCCTGCTCTAGGGAATCACACTTTAAAAACATTAATTAGAGCCTTTCAAAATCGGTCAGCAGTAAAAAATTACATACGGAACATTTTCTTTTCTTTCTAAACTATTTTCTTTTTTCATTTTTTTCTTCCCCCTCCTCCTCCTTCTCCTTTATAACACAAAAATTCCTCCTCTTGCACTCATGAGATTCAGTAGCTCTGTGCCAGAGATTAAAAAGCCACATGGGGGGGCTGCAGCTCAGGCCTGTAATCCCAGCATTTTGGGAGGCCGAGGCTGGAGGATCACTTGAGGTCAGGAGTTCGAGACCAGACTGACCAACATGGTAAAGCCTCATCTCTACCAGAAATACAAAAATTAGCCTGACACGGTGGCTTGTGCCTGTAATCCCAGCTATTCTGGAGCTGAGGCAGGAGAATCGCTTGCACCTGGGAGGCAGAGGTTGCAGTCAGCCGGCTACTGCACTCCAGCCTGGGTGACAGAGCAAGACACAGCTATGCTGTGTTTTGCTGGTATCTGGGTTAGTTAATTTTCCTTTTCACTGTATTGGAGAAAATTAAATAGGTGAAGAGAATTGAGCAAACGTGGTAGATAAGCGTAAGATAAAGGTATTGTTTGGATAAAGTGGAGAATTAATTTAGACTCTTTGATTTGATTCATTGATAGGCATGCAAACTCCCCTTCATACACAAGGTGAGGTTTCTTAGGCGTCTACTGGGGGCAGAGTTTAGAATACTCTTAAAGGCCAGTTCTGATTACTGACTAGCCATATGCTTCCAGGGCTGAGGCTCATCCGGAGCTAACAGTGGTGCTGCACTAAAGCCTGGCCTGATGGATGACTTGGCATCTCCGTGCTCTGTGTTCCACCTCCTCTTCATCGTGGATCTTTGCATATTTTTAAGCAACCTCTAGTTTCTATGCTATTTTTCACTCTCACCATCCCTAATCCAGTAGCTTACCTTTGTGTTTCCAAAACTGGAATAAGAGTATATCACAAATATGGGGCCGGGCATATAATGAATAATGAAATTACTGTGATATTTAAATTGGAGACCTTGCTATTGAGGGGCTAAATGTGGTATGTATTAAATAAGCAAGGCAACCTTACAGACTGGGACTACAAGAATAGACAAGTGAACACAATTAGAATTTTGCTTTCAGAGGATGAATGAATGAATCTATACAGGAAAGAGGACACAACCAGAGCTTTAAAAAGTACATGAATATTTATACCTTAATACTAGACTATGTTTTTATGTATATGCATGGACATATGTGTGCCAGATGAAAGTCGAGGCTGGAACAGAATAGGAAATATGTTTAAATGTATACGGTTTGTCTGAGAATGAGGAATTATTGTATGAGACTTAAACTGAAAAGGTTGATTGTATAGTTTCACTGATGGTGTGACATAGCTCAGATAAACATGGCAGCTGTGCGTTATTTTCCAAATTTGATAATGCAACTTCTATATATCTTATTTCATAACCAGGCATTGTTATAGCATTTTGCAGACATTACATTGTGGGTGGAGCAATCTGTCCATCTCACAATGTGTCCGTGATGAGCTGTTGCATGCCGTGATTTTGATGATGGTTATGTGTGCCTAGCCACCTTATGTTTTTACCTCTCTTGCAAGTTTGTTTCTTCCTCTTTCTTGTTGATCTAAGACCTATCCACTATTCTTTCAATAAATCAATTTCTATTTAAATCATCCTCAGTCTACTCCTAACAATTGCAATTAAGAATCCTATCTTATAAAGTTGTAAAACTTTATTTCAATCCTTTTCATTGAGTAAGCCTTTAGGTTACTGAAGCACATATATTGTGCCTGATGCTGTGCTGGAAACTAGGAAGACAAAGATGAGTGACATAGTCTTCATCATCCAGGTACTTAGAATCTAGTGGGGGAGTAACAATTGCAAAAGTTAATGTTAAAAACAAGATATAATATGGAATTTGCATGAGGGACCAATGAATTCTTCTCATTGGAGAGGTAGGGGGCTCCATGAAGGTAAAAAGAATTGTTTGAGTGGGGCCTGAAGGACAAGTAGAATATTGCCATTTTCACAAGAGAAGGCTTTCCTGAAAGAGTGGTGCTATAATCTGAATGTTTGTGTTCTTTCAAAATTCATAAGTTGAAATCCTAATTCCCAAGTTAGAATTAGGAGGCATGGCCTTTGGGAGGTGATTAGACCATGAGGGTAGAGCTCTCATGACTGGGATTAGTGTCCTTGCAAAGGAGACCTCAAAGAACTCACTAATCACTTCCTTCCACCTGTGAAATTACAGTGAGAAGGAGCCATTTATGAACCAGAAAGTGGGCTCTCACCTGACTCGGAATATGCCAGTACCTTGATCACAACTGTGAAAAATAAATTTCTGTTGTTGAAAAGCTCTCCAGTTTATGTGTTTTGTTATAGTGGCCCAAGTGGACTAACACAACTGGGTTCTAAGAGCCAATGTAAGTGAGAGGAAAGTTCGTAATGCATTTGTAGCCTAGCAGACAGAGTATGGCCAGAATGTTGCAGTTATGAAGCAAGCCTAGAAATAAGGCCAGAGTGATAACATGAAATCTGATGATGAAGGTCTGTGTATACCATAAAAAAAAATTCATTTATTTGATAACTACCATCACACTTTTTATTTTATTTCATTTTATTACTTTTTTCTTTTCTTCTTTTTCAAAAAAAAAGATCTCCATTGGATACCTGTTTCACAAACCATAATGGTTTTTAAAGCAAAAAAAATGATAGGACCAAATCTCTCTTTTAGAAAAATAATGCTGCTGTCAGTGTGAAGGCAGTAAGAACTTGGTCAAGGCAACACCAACAAGAATACATTTGAATGTTTAGCCAAAAAAGTTTTTGCTTACATTCCAAGGGAGAGGTGTACACAACTCAAAACCAAGAAAGCAATAATACAGCCATTTATTTATTTATTTATTTATTTATTTATTTATTTATTTATTTTTGAGACAGTCTCTCTCTGTTTTCCAGGCTGGAGTGCAGTGGCACAATCTTGACTCACTGCAACCTCTGCCTCCTGGATTCAAGAGATTCTCCTGCCTTAGCCTCCCAAGTAGCTGGGATTACAGGTGTGCACCACCACTCCCAGTTAATTTTTGTACTTTTAGGAGAGACGGGGTTTCGCAAAGTTGGCCAGGCTATTCTCAAACTCCTGACCTCAAGTGATCTGCCCACCTCCGCCTCCCAAAGTGCTAGGATAACAGGCGTTAGCCACCACGCCAGGCCCGACCCTTTAACTAAATGCCAACTTAGGTAGTACCTAGCTATGTTATCTGAATTAGCCATATATCCTGGGAAAGGTTTCTTTAGTCTTGGTTTACTCATCAATAAGAGTACTAATTACATGATAATGTGATAATGATTCTTATGTTGTAAGGTAGCTGTGAAGATAAAAATAGTGTACAATAAATTCTAGCACAGGGCCTAATTTTCAGTAAACATAGTTGCTAAATAATGGGAGCTACTATTATCAACACAATGAAAAATGTAGAAGGCTGAACATTCTATGACTCATTAGACATAGTTTTAATAAATGCCATGTTATATTTTGATGAAGCCACATTAGCCAATACAAAGTGACTTCCTATTATTTCAGAAGCCAAAGGGCAAGAAAGCTTAAATAACCATCTAAAACAATGGTGTCCAATATTTTGGCTTCCCTGAACCACACGCAAAATACACTAACACTAATGATAGCTGATGATCTTTAAAAAATTGCAAAAAATCCACAACTTTTCAAGCAAGTTTACATATTTGTGTTGGGCAGCATTCAGAGCTGTCCTAGGCCATATCCATGCAGGCTACGCGCCTCAGGTCGGAAAGCTTGATCTAAAGAAGAGAAGGAGTTTGGAAAGGCCCTCCTTTCAACCATTTCTTTTTCTTTTTTCTTTTGTTTAAACGTAGAGCCTTGCTTTCTCACACAGGTTGGAGTGCAGTGGCACAATCTCGGCTCACTTCAACCTCTGCCTCCCGGGTACAAGCAATTCTCCTGCCTCAGCCTCCTGAGGAGCTGGGATTACAGGCATGTGCCACCACACCCGGCTCTATATCCTTTTAATGTGAGATTTTTAATCACCTTTACAGGTTCCTCAATAATAACTGATGAAGCAAGTTGTGACCAATGTAAAATATTTTTGCAATGAGGCACTAAAGCATCACACAACCTCTTTTGCAAGCTAGTTGAATTCCAAGGTCCTGTGCTTTCTGGAGTTTTGAAAAAAATGTGTGTGAAAAAGGTTATTATTTTAATTTTAACATTTTTTTCTATAGATCCTTCTGGATTATCTAGGGACACAATTGCATCACCTACAAAAAGTATATTCTCTCTAATCTTTTATGATTTTTTTCCTTAATTTATGATTCTGGTTTGAGCCTCTAGTGAAATACTGAATAGTAGTGATAGTGGATAGTTTTTGTCTTATTCTTGATGTCAAGGAGAAAGTTTTAAATATTTCCTTAGGTGTGATGTTTGTCATGGGTTTTTTTTTTTTTTTTTTTTTTTTTTGGTTTTGTTTTGTATATACTCTCAATCCAATTAGGGAAGTCCCCTTCTATTCAATTGCTAAGAGTTTGCTTGTTTTTTTAAATCATGAATGGAAACTGGATTTTATCATCTGCTTTTTCTCAATCTATAGAAAAGCTCAGATGGGAGAAAGAATAGTCTTTTCAGCAAACGTGCGGGAGACAACTGAATATCCATATTTAAAACAATAAAATTGGGTCCCTACCTAATATCCATACACAAAACTTAGCTCAAGGTACAAGATAGACTTTAATATAAGTGCTAAAACTATAAAATTTTGTTAGGTTGGTGCAAACGTTATCACAGTTTTTGCCATTGAAAATAATAGCAAAAACCACAATTACTTTTGTGCCAATGTAATAGGAGAAAACACAGGAATACATTTTTGTGATCTAGGTTGGGTAATAATTTCTTGAATAAGGCTCCAAAAACACAAATAATAAAAAAGGAAATTGACAGGTTGGCCCTCATCAAATTAAGATCCATTGTTTTTCAAAGGATGCCATTGAGAAAGTGAAAAGACAAACAAAAGTAGAAAAAAAATATTTTCAAATAAATAATAAGACTAGTATCCAGGATATGTAAACAATGCTTACAATGCTATATCATTAGTCACTAGGAAGTGGAAAGCCAAATCTCAATGAGATATCACATCACACTGAGTAAGTAGGAAGGAAAAGATAAAAAAGACAGACAATAACAAGTGTTAGTCAGGATGTGGAGAAACTGGAGCCCCTTATACAGTGCTAGTGGGAATGAAAAATGGGGCAATCACTTTGGAAAACTATTTGACAGTTCCTCAAAACATTAAACATAGAGTTAACCATAAGAGCAGTCTACTCCTAGGTATCTTCCTAAGGAAAGTGAAAACAAATATCCACACAAAAATTCTCACGTGAAAATTCATAGAGGCATTATTCATAAAAGCCAAAAATTAAAAACTACCCAAATATCCATCTGACAAATGAATAAAATATAGGAGATCCATATAATGTATTATTATTTGGCAATAATAGGGAATGAAATACTTATACAAGCTACAAAATAGATGAACCTTGAAAAATTATGCTGAGTGAAAAGGTCAGACATGAAAGATTACATGTTGTACAATTCTGTTTATATGAAATGTCCCAAACAGGCATACCTATAGAGACAGAGAGTAGATTTGTGGTTTCCTAAGATGGTAGAGAGGGGAAAATGGGGAGTGATTGCTAATGGGTACAGTTTTCTTCCTAAAGTAATGAAAATGTCTTAAAATTAGATGATGGTGATATTTGCCAACTCTGTAAATAAACTAAAAGCTATCATATTTTATACTTTAATCAGATGAAGTTTATGGTCTGTAAATTATATCTCAATAAAGTTTTTAAAAACTAATATAAATTAATATTTTTAATTACTTAAAACACTTTGTCTATTTACCTGTCGTTCACTTTCTAAAATAAACAGTTTTATTTTTTCAATTTTAAGATAGGGCCTTGCTCTGTCACCCAGGCTAAAGTAGAGAGCAGTGGCACGATTATGATTCACTGCAGGCTTGAACTCTTGGGCTCAAGCGATACTCCCACATCAACCTTCCAAGTAGCTGAGACCATAGGCATACTTCCACATCCAACTAGTTGTTGTATTTTTTTTTTTTTTAAGAGACAGGTCTCGCTATGTTGCCCAGGGTAGTCTTTAACTCCTGAACTCAAGCGATCCCCCTGCCTGAGCCTACCAAACTGCTGGGAATACAGGTGTGAGCCACCACACTTGGCCTAAAAAACAGCTTTGAGATGAAATTTGCATGCCATACAATTCATTCATTTAAAGTGTACATACAGTTCAGTGGTTTTTAGTATATTTACAGAGTTATGCAACCATCACCACAATTTAGCTTTAGGGTATTTTCATCTCTCCAAAATCTAACCCATACCATGAACTGATACCGCTAATCTACTTCCTATCTCTATGGATTTACCTATTTGGGAGATTTCACATAAAGAAGTCATACAATATGTGATATTTCATGACCCCTCCTGACTTGGCATGTCAACATTGTCATTCCTTTTAATTGTACATTTTGGCAAACTCTATGTTATATTATTATTTTGTATAGTCAAGATTCATTTGGATATATACACTTAGGTACACCTTTGATATTTTAATTTTGGTTACACTGAACTTAAATTTATCTGTAAAAGAGAAAAGACATCTTACAATGTTGTCTTCCTGTTGAAGAGAATGATATATTTTTTTCATTGATTTACGTTTTATGTTCTCCCAGTGCACTTTAAAATTTTCTTCATCTAGGTTCTCTGTATTTTTTAATTGAATTCATACCCATTGTTTCTTTTCGTATATTTTTTTCTTTTGGATAGTTGAAACTTTTCTTTATTAAAGTAGAGATGAGTGGTTTTGTCAGTGCTTTCTTTATGTGACCTGTATAATAGGTAATTTTCCCTTAAGTCTGATAGACAATATAACTATGTATATAGATACATACATATGAAACAAGGAAAATTTATGACGAGAGCCAAATAGTGTTTCTGACAAATAAGCCCAGCGATTTTATTTTTATCCAAATTTTAAAAACTGAGAAAAAAAAAAAAAAGGAGAAAAACCAATGATGTTTGTTTTCCAAAGTTTTCTGGGAAGTTTTCTCATCTTGTTACTTTCTTATCCATTACTTTACACCTACATGGGCTCTGGTCCATTTGTGTTAGAGCCAAGTTCATCTTGTTTTGAGGACTTTCTTCTACCTGGCAATGATTTCTCCTCACATTCTGATTCTCTTTCAAATCTCAGTTTAAGTGTCCACTCCTTTCCAAGCCTCCTTGAGTGAAGTGGACCTTTTCCTTCATTTCTTTCACTGTACTACTTCATGCCCTGAGCATTCATCACAACCCAATAATATCTATTAACAACTTTGTCAGTCTCAGACACATAACGTAGATTCTCCAGTGCCTACCAGAGTACCTGGCACATACTATGCCTTAAATGAATACTTTTCAAAAAAATGAATTCAGATAAGGCAAATTTAAACTTTCAGTTAACTTACACTGACTGTATATGCCAGGCCCAAGTCTTGGTGGATTTTACATACTTAATTTAGCTAGTGACATCTAGTTAGCTCAGAAGGTCGCAGATGCAAAATTCCAAAGTCATTTCTAATCCTATAAAATTTCTCCTCCCACTTGAGAGTCTTGTCCCGCCCCAGGCGTCTTCTCCAAACGTCGAACTTCCGGAAGCCCAGGCAGGCTTACACGGTGGAGACTTCCGGGGCCGAAGCGCATGCGCAGCCGATCTGCACATGCGCACTACTCGCGCTGCTGCCGGGATCCCTGCCTGGCTGAGGTGGCAGGGGGCGGGACGCGGTCCGCTATGGCAGAGGGCAGTGGGGAGGTGGTCGCCGTGTCGGCGACTGGGGCTGCGAACGGGCTCAACAATGGAGCAGGCGGGACCTCGGCGGCGACCAACAACCCGCTGTCGCGCAAGCTGCATAAGATCCTGGAGACGCGGCTGGATAATGACAAGGTAACCGGGGCTGGCGGGAGCGGGGTCCCAGGTCCCCGCGAGACTCAGCCGGGCTGGGGGCGTCGTCTGTCGGGGACCCACCGCCGTCTCCCTCGTCTCTGCTGCAGAGGGAGCCGTGAGTGACCCCAGTCCTGCGGGCTGTGCTGCGCTGCGGGCGCCGGGCGGGTGAGAAGGGGGACCCCAGCAACCTCCGAAAAAGCGAAGGGATTTCCTGGGTGTTCTCTCCACTTGAAAAGGTGCCTTAAACACTCTCTGGGTGGGATTGGTGAACGGTGGCGCCTCGAAAAGAACCCTCCAAACATCCCTGGAGGCGTTTGGCGGTGTGAGCTGAGACAGAGGAGGAGAGCACCGGACGGGATAGGAAACAGATGCAGAAGAGCAGATTGCAAGATAAGGCCGCCCGAGTGGGGGTCAGGGAACCGGGAGAGCAGTGGTAGGCATCGACAAGTGACAGCAGCTGCAATCATTTGCAGCGCGAAAGAACTACCTTTGCCCATGGCTGAAATGAACTCCTATCTGCTGGGTTTTGTTGTTGTTGGCTAAGCACTGGCTATGATTTGTGGGCTCAGGCTGTATTTCTTTAGAAGGTTAACTGTCCGCATGCTTTAAGTACCTCCTGAAACTTAAGTTGGCCTTTACACACGTCACGTACCCAGCTATCTCTTCTGTCTCTCCGAGTCGCTAGGTAAATTGGTCATGACGGTGTAACGTAAAGACGAACGTATGTCAAAATGAGAGAGTTTTATAGGTGAATATGAAAATAAGCTATCAATAAAAATCTGACTCTTCTGTGTAAAAAAATAACATTGCAATGTAATCGATAAGAAAGAAGGGCTCTAGGGCCACCACTTATTAGACAGAACCACTAAATTTGTGCATTATGATTTGAGTAAGCCCCTTAACTAATCTCAGCTTCTGTTTAGGAATTGGGAGTACACCTAGTAAGTTTCTCATGGTTGTTATCTGAGAACTCAGTGAGAGACTCTAGGTGAAGTCCTTTGCAGAGTGCCTGGCCCTTACTGTTTATTAACAAATATTAATTTTATTGTAAAATTTATAAAATGTTTAATGTGTCTCATATTGATATTTATTATATCATTTAAGACTGCTACTCAGATGTAGATAACATGGCCTTCTTATTACCATGAGGAAAATAAGGCATGAAGAGAGTGCAGCTAGGTTGTCAGATAACTAGTAACTGGTGGAACTGTAATTTGCATCTGAGTCTGTGTGATTTCGTTCATTCAACATTACTGACCACTGCTTCGAACTAGACCTTAGGACATTTCAAGGCTATGGTCAAAAGAAACTGCTTTACTTTATGGGTTTTTTTTTTTTTTTTTTTTTTTTTTTTTGGTATAAGTATTTATAGTTGTAAACACATTTTGGCTTCCTCTTAAATATTAAATTGAATTTATATAAATAGCTTTACTACTTTTGTCAGTCCAGCCAGTATTTCAAAATTACATAACAAACATGAAAGGATAAGCCTACTAGAATATACAGTAGTGGAGGTGTAGAAATGTATATCTGTAGAATTTAGGGTACTATGGGGATGTCCTGGACTTGGTTCTTGGCTCTCTCCTCCATCCATATTCTCTCTGTAAGAAAAATATTTTACTTTCATGGTTTTAAATAGTAAAAATCATGATTACTCTCAAATTTATAACTCTGTCTCTGACATCCACTGAGGTCCAGATTTGTAGAATCAGTTGCCTATATTATACCTCCAATCGGATACTGATTGACATCATAGAACTTAACACTGGCGGAACTCTTGATTTTTCCCTAAAATGGTTCCACTGTCACTAAAGAACAACACCAGGGCAGGGCACAGTGACTCATTCCTGTATTCCCAGCACTGGAAGGCCGAGGCAGGGGGATCACAAGATCAAGAAATCGAGACCATCTTAGCAACATGGTGAAACCCCATCTCTACTAAAAATACAAAAATTAGCTGGATGTGGTGGTGCGTGCCTGTAGTCTCAGCTATTCAGGAGGCTGAGGCTGGAGAATCACTTGAACCTGGGAGGTGGAGGTTGCAGTGAGCCGAAGTTGTGCCACCGGACACCAGCCTGGCGACAGAGCGAGACTCTGTCTCCAAAAAAAAAAAAAAAAAAAAAAATAGAACATCACTATTTACCCAATCAAGCAAGAAGCATATAAGTAACTTTGGATTCTTGTCACTTTTTAAACAATATCCCTGTCAGATCCATAAGCATATCCTATAGGTTCTACTTTGAAAAAAAAAAATTTGGAATAGCTTTTTTTTTTATTGAAAACAAATCTCACTCTGTCCTAGGCTAGAGTCAAATGGAGAGAACATGGTTTTACTGCAGCTTTGACCTATGGTCTCTGGTGATCCTCCTGCCATAGCCTCCCAGGTAGCTGGGCCTACAGGCACATGCCACCACACCTGGCTAAGTTTTTGTAGAGATAGGGGTCTCACTATGTTACTCAGACTGGTCTTGAACTCCTGGCCTCAAGCGATTTTCCCACCTTGACCTCCCAGACTGCTGGGATTACAGATGTAAGCCACCGTGCTGTGTTTTGGAATATCTCTTTTTCATTTGTACTATTGACATCTTGGTCTAAGCCACTATCAAATCGTACTTGGATTATTTTAGTTTTTTTCTCTTACCTGCCTCCTTTCTTGCATTCCACTACCATTCATTTTCCTTACAAGGTTGGAATAAGCTTTTATAAATATAAATCCGTATTACATTACTCCCCTGCCTAATATTGTAATAATTTCTCATAGCTTCAGTCATAGCTTCCTTCTATCACTTAGGGCCTTTGTACTCACTGTTTGTTCTGTCTGAAGAAGGCTTTGTCCCCATGACTAACTGTGCCTCCCACTTGGACCTCAGTTCGAAGTCACCTCAAAGAGGCCTTCCCCTTTAAGTTTCTCCAAGTTCTGCTTCCAGTTATTCAGTTCCTAGCCTGGAGGCTTGCAGTACTTATTCTTAAATAGATCCTTTCAGAGATAGTTAGTGTATACATTATATATGTGTAAATTACTTATATGCAAGTAAGTATGCATGTATATATTCCTTTTAAGTTTTTACCTATTGGTATCATAACTGTTTCTATGCTTTGATGTTTCACCTACCATATGTCAATGCTCATCCCATGTAAATGCATAAATTTTTTTGTAGATGGGTATATCATAATTTATTTAACCAATCCCTTAGAGATGAACATTTAAATTATTTCTAGTCTTTGCAATTCCAAACAATTCTGCAATGAATAATCTTGTTTATATAACATTATATACAAGTAAGTATGGCCCTTATTGTGTCCAGGAAATAAGTATGTTTCAGTAGTTTGAAGGTCATTCAATATTTTTTGGATTTTTTTTTGTTAATTTGTATTTGGGCTCTGGGGTACATGTACATGTCCTGCATCCTGCAGGATTGTTGTATAGGTACATACATACCACAGTGGTTTGCTGTCTCTGTTCCCCTCCACCATCGCCTACATCAGGCATTTCTCCTGGTGTTATCCCTCCCCATCCTCTCCTCCCCACCCCCTCTGCACCTCCCTCCCCTCCCCTTCCCCTGCCCTGCCTAGCCCTGTGAGTGTTGTTCTCTTCCCTGTGCCCAAATGTTCTCATTGTTCATCACCTGCCTATGAGTGAAAACGTGGTGTTTGGTTTTCTGTTCTTCTGTCAGTTTGCTGAGAATGATGGTTTCTAGGTTCATCCATGTCTCTACAAAGGATATGAAGTTGTCATTTTTTATGGCTGTGTAGTATTCTATGGTGTATATGTGCCACATTTTTTTTGTCCAGTCTATCATCAGTGGGCATTTGGGTTGGTTCCAGGTCTTTGCTATTGTAAACAATGCCACAATGAACATATGTGTGCATGTGTCTTTATGATAGAACAATTTATAAGCCTTTGGGTATATACCCAGTAATGGGATTGCCAGATCAAATGGAATTTCTATTTCTAGATCCTTGAGGAATCACCACATTGTCTTCCACAATGGTTGAACTAATTTACACTCCCACCAGCAGTGTAAAAGTGTACCTTTTTCTCCACATCCTCTCCAGCATCTGTTGTCTCCAGATTTTCTAATGATTGCCATTCTAACTGGTGTGAGGTGGTATCTCAATGTAGTTTTGATTTGCATTTCTCTAATGACCAGTGATGATGAGCATTTTTTTGTGTGTTTGTTGGCCTCATATATGTCTTCTTTTGAAAAGTGCCTGTTCATATCCTTCACCCACTTTTGAATGGGTTTGTTTGTTTTTTTCTTGTAAATCTGTTTTAGTTCTTTGTAGGTTCTGGATATTAGCCCTTTGATGGGTAGATTGCGAAAAATTTTTCCCGTTCTGTTGGTTGGCGGTTTAATGATTGTTTCTTTTGCTGTGCAGAAGCTCTTAAGTTTAATTGGGTCCCATTTGTCTATTTTGGCTTTTGTTGCCACTGCTTTTGGTGTTTTGGTCATGAAGTCCTTGCCTGTGCCTATGTCCTGATTGGTTTTGCCTTGGTTTTCTTCCAGGGTTTTTATGGTGTTAGTTCTTATGTTTAAATCTTTAATCCATCTGGAGTTCATTTTTGTTTAATGTGTAAGGAAGGGGTCCAGTTTCAGTTTTCTGCCTATGGCTAAGCAGTTTTCCCAACACCATTTATTAAATAGGGAATTCTTTCCCTGTTGCTTGTTTTGTTCAGTTTGTCAAAAATCAGATGGTTGTAGATGTGTGGCATTGCTTCCAAGGCCTCTGTTCTGTTCCGTTGGTCTATATCTCTGTTTTGGTACCAGTACCATGCTGTTTTGATTACTGTAGCCTTGTAGTGTAGTTTGAAGTCAGGTAGCGTGATGCCTCCAGCTTTGTTCTTTTTGCTTAGAATTGTCTTGGCTATGTGGGCTCTCTTTTGGTTCCACATGAAGTTTAAAGTGGTTTTTTCCAGTTCTGTGAAGATCAATGGTAGCTTGATGGGGATAGCATTGAATCTATAAATTAATTTGGGCAGTATGGCCATTTTCATGATACTGATTCTTGCTAACCATGAGCAGTGAATGTTTCTCCATCTGTTTGTGTCCTCTCTTATTTCCTTGATCAGTGGTTTGTAGTTCTCCTTGAAGAGGTCCTTTACTGCCTTTGTTATTTGTATTCCTAGGTATTTTATTCCCTTTGTAGCAGTTGTAGATGGGAGTTCACTCTTGATTTGGCTCTCTGTGTGTTATTGGTGTATAGGAATGTTTATGATTTCTGCACATTGATTTTGTATCCTGAGACTTTGCTGAAGTTGCTTATCATCTCAAGGAGGTTTTGGGCTGAGATGATGAGGTCTTCTAAATATATGATCATGTCATCTTCAAATAGGGACAATTTGACCTCTTCTTTTCCTAATTGAATTCCGTTTATTTCTTTTTCTTACCTATATGCTCTGGCTATAATTTCCAATACTATATTGAATAGGAGTGGTGAGAGAGGGCATCCTTCTGTAGTGCCAGTGTTTAAAGGGTATGCTTTTAATTTTTGCCCATTCAGTATGATATTGGCTGTGGGTTTGTCATAATAGCTTTGATTGTTTTGAGATACATTCCATCGATACCCAGTTTATTGAGAGTTTTTAGCATAAAGGCTGTTGAATTTTATCAAAGGCCTTCTCTGCATCTATTGAGATAATCATGTGGTTTTTGTCTTTGGTTTTGTTTATGTGGTGAATTATGTTTATAGATTTGCATATGTTGAACCAGCCTTGCCTCCCTGGAATGAAGCCTACTTGATCGTGATGGATAAGCTTCTTGATGTGCTGTTGGATTCTGTTTGCCAGTATTTTATTGAAGATTTTTGCATCAGTGTTCATCATGGATATTGTCCTGTAGTTTTCTTTTTTAATTGTATCTCTGCCAGATTTTGATATCAGGATGATGTTGGTCGCATAGAAAGAGTTAGGGAGGATTCCCTCTTTTTGTATTGTTTGGAATAGTTTCAACACGAATGATACCAGCTCCTTTGTATGTCTCATAGAATTCACCTGTGAACCCGTCTGGACCTGGCCTTTTTTTGGTTGTTAGGGTATTAATTGCTGCCTCGACTTCAGACATTGTTATTGGTATATTCAGGGTTTCAACTTCTTCTTGGCTTAGTCTTGCGAGTGTGCAGGTTTCCAGGAATTTATCTGTTTCTTCCAGATTTACTGGTTTATGTGCATAGAGTTGTTTGTAGTAATCTCTGATGGTAGTTTGTATTTCCGAGGAATCGGTGATGATCTCCCCTTTATTGTTTTTTATGGCATCTATTCAATTCGTCTCTCTCTTCCTTTTTATTCATCTAGATAGTGGCCTATTTTGTTGATCTTTTCGAAAAACCAGCTCCTGGGTTTATTGATTTTTTTGAAGGGTTTTTTGTGTCTCTGTCTCCTTCAGTTCTGCTCTGATCTTAGTTATTTCTTGTCTTCTATTGCTTTTGAGGTTTTTTTATCTTGCTCCTCTAGCTCTTTCAATTTTGATGATAGGGTGTCAATTTTAGATCTTTTCTTCTTTCTCATGTGGGCATTTATTGCTATAAATTTCCCTCTAGACACTGCTTTAAATGTGTCCCATAGGATCTCATATGTTGTGTCTTCATTCTCATTGGTTTCAAAGCACATTTTTATTTCTGCCTTCATTTCATTGTTTATCCATTCATCATTCGGGAGCAAGTTGTTCAGTTTCCATGTGATTGTGTGGTTTTGAGTGCTTTTCTTAATCCTGAGTTCTCATTGGATTGTGATGTGGTCTGAGAGACTGTTATGATTTCTGTTCTTTTGCATTTGCTGAGGAGTGATTTGCATCCAATTATGTGGTCAATTTTGGAGTAAGTGCAATGTGGTGCTGAGAAGAATGTGTAGTCTGTGGATTTGGGGTGGAGTGTCCTGTAAATATCTACTAGGTCTGCTTGGTCCAAATCTGTGTTCAAGTCCTGGATATCCTTTTTGACTTGCTGTCTCATTGATCTGTCCAATATTGTCAGTGGAGTGTTAAAGTCTCCCACTATTATTGTGTGAGAGTCTAAGTCTCTTTGTAGGTCTTTAAGAACTTGCTTTATGTATCTGGGTGCTCCTGCATTGGATGCATAAATATTTATGATAGCTTTTCTTGTTGCATTGATCCTTTTACCATTATATAATGCCCTTCTTTGTTTCTTTTGATCTTTGTTAGTTTAAAGTCCATTTTATCAGAGACTAGGATTGCTACCCCTGCTTTTATTTGTTCTCCATTTGCTTGGTAAATCTTTTTCCATCCCTTTATTTTGAGTTTATTGTGAGTCTTTGCATGTGAGATAGGTCTCCTGAATACAGCACACTGATAGGTCTTGACTTTTTATCCAGTTTGTCAGTCTGTGACTTTTGATTGGGTCATTTAGGCCATTTACATTCAACGTTAATATTGTTATGTTTGAATTTGATCCTTCCATTTTGTTACTGGCTGGTTGTTTTGACCGTTAATTGATATGGCTCCTTCATTGTGTCGTTATTCTTTACCATTTGGTACGTTTTTGCTGTGGCTGGTCCTGGTTGTTCCTTTCCCTGTTTAGTACTTCCTTCAATAGCTCCTGTCAGGCAGGTCTTGTGGTGATGAAATCTCTTAGCAATTGCTTATCTGTAAAGGATTTTATTTCTCCTTCACTTATGAAGCTTAGTTTGGCCAGATATGAAATTCTGGGTTAAAGTTCTTTTCTTTAAAGATGTTGAATATTGGCCCCCACTCCCTTCTGGCTTACAGGGTTTCTGCCAAGAGATCTGCTGCGAGTCTGATGATCTTTCCTTTGTGGGTGACTGGACCTTTCTCTCTGGCTACCCTTAGGATTTTTTCCTTCATTTCAACCCTGGTGAATCTGACAGCTATGTGCCTTGGGGTTGCTCTTCTTGAGGAATATCTTTGTGGTGTTCTCTGTATTTCCTGGATTTGAATGTTGGCCTACCTTGTTAGGTTGGGAAAGTTCTCTTGAATAATATCTTGAAGAGTGTTTTCCAACTTGGATTCATTCTCCCCATCACATTCAGGTACGCTGATCAAGCATAGATTAGGTTTTTTCACATAATTCCATAGTTCTTGGAGGCTTTGTTCATTTTTTTTCACTCTTTTTTCTCTAATCTTGCCTTCTCATTTTATTTCATTGATGTGATATTCTGTCTCTGATATTCTTTCTTCTCCTTGATTGATTCAAATGTTGAAACTTGTGTATGCCTCACAAAGTTCCCGTGCTGTGTTTTTCAGCTTCATCAAGTCACTTATGTTCTTCTGTAAGCTGGTTAAAAATTCTAGTTAGCATTTCATCTAACCTTTTTTCAAGATTCTTAGTTTCTTTGCATTGGATTAGAACGTGGTCTTTTAACTCAGAGAAGTTTGTCATTACCTACCATCTGAAGCCTGCTTCTGTCAATTCATCAGATTCATGCCCTTTTTTTGTTCCTGTGATGGTGAGGAGTTGTGATCCCTGGGAGGAGAAGAGATGTCCTGTTCTTTGATGGTTTCATTCTTTTTGCTTGGTTTTTCCCTGTCTTCGTGGATTTATCTACCTTTAATCTTTGAAGTTGGTGATTTCAGGAGGAGTCTCTTAGTGGACTTTTTTTCTATTGCGGTTGTAGCTGTATTTTTTTGACCTGTAGAGGGCGTTGCTGACCTCTCTCGGATTCAGTCAGGTTGTTGAGTGGGTGGTCCTTCCCTGGAGTTTATTTGCAGGTGAGATTGGCCCCACCTTCCCAATGGCAACTCTCCTTCCCCAGCTGGATCTTCCTGGTTGGGGTCAAGCTGGTGTATTTGCTGCCAAGCCCTCTAGCCAGGGCTTCAGTTTGAGTTCTGTGGAGGTGAGGCCTGCCAGGCCTTATAGTCTGTTTCCCTGCTTTCAACTCCGCCTCCCTCTGTGGGATGGTCCCTCCCGCTGGCGTTAGTCCAAATTCCCACCCAGGTCCCCGCAGCAACTTGGTACACTGGGCTGTAGCCTCTGCTCAGATTTACATTGACTACCCACATTGCCCCACTGCCTGGCAGGGCTCTGGTGGACCGTGGGTTGCAGGAGGGATTAGGTAAGCACAAGATCCTAAACGAAGCCCCGACGGGGTTAAGTCCCTCAGTTTCAGTTGGGACGCGCCCCCCCCCCCATCTTGATTTACCCCCTAGGCAGCTCTCGCCCTGTGGCTCCTTCCCTGGGCCTAATTTCAGTGCCCTATCAGTCCCACAAAAACGAGCCCAGCACCTCGTTTGGAATTGTGAAGTCCTCTAGCCCTCTGCGTCTCATTTCCTGGGAGCTGCATTCTGGTGCTGGCTTCTTTAGGCCATCTCTTTGGATTGTTTAATAAAAAATCATTTGAAAATGATTTTATTACATTTGGTCTTGAGATTTGGAAAACATTTAAAAATTAGTTTCAGTAACTTTCTTGTGTTACTAATTGTGTAGGAGATGTTAGAAGCTCTCAAGGCACTTTCAACCTTTTTTGTTGAAAATACTCTGCGGACTCGAAGAAATTTACGTGGAGATATTGAACGTAAAAGTTTAGCCATCAATGAAGAATTCGTAAGCATTTTCAAGGAAGTGAAGGAGGTATGTAAATTCTTTTCACTTAGCTTATATTGAGAACTTACTATATGCCTGACTCTGTGCTATATATATTTTTGAATTAGGTTGATATGTTTGCTATATATCATAGTATATGTATGTACTATGCCTAAATAGAAAACTTAGCTAATGTCTCTTGTTGCATCTGGGTCTTTATTTGTATTAATGTGTAACTTCCACAAATATTAGTTCTTAGAAAGTTGTAACATTGTTCTAGAAGATTATCTTAGGAACTTTAGCTTTTTTTAACAAAAAAATTAACATTTCCCTGAATGGCTTTCCAATAGAAATATCCCTCTTTTTTGGATAACAACTTCTCTTTTGGAGATTAATTAGAATTGAGTTACTTTTACTGTATCCTAAAATATAAAAATTTCAGATTAAGATCAGTAACTTCAATGTATTAATAATGATTCATCACACTTGTGAGTGTAGTCCACTCACCATAAGGTGAAAATAAATTTTATTTATGATATATCTTACTTATTATGTAATATTTTATTACCTGTATTAATATATTATAATATTAACATATTTCTGTGTGAGTTATGGAAGTGTTGCACATGGTTTCAATGAGTGTTTAATAAAAATAGATTGCTTTTAACAAGTTGGTAGGTTTTTATCGACTGAAGACTAATAAGTTAGAAAGTTGTTTTTTTTTTCTTTAATTACATTAGAGATAGAAACTTGCTCTGTTGCCCAGGCTGGAGTGCAATGGCTGTTCTCAGGTATGATCATAGTACAGCACAGTCTTGAACTCCTGGGCTCAAGCAATTCTTCCACCTCAGCCTCCAAGTCACTGGGACTGCAGGTGCGTGCCATCATGCCTGGCTGTTTTAAATACCATTTTCTGATAAAAGGAACAATCATCAGTATCAGAAAGCAAAGATGCTATCTGAGACTACTGGATAAATGTCAAAAGGACTTTGGAGCTAATGTGAAGAGGATTCTATTGGCCAAAGATAGGACTATTTGATGGTCAGTAAGAATAACTACAATTGAATAACACTAAGAATAAAGACGTATTCATTTTTACAAAGCATTTACCATTTTCCTGTGGTCGTATTCTCTAAAAGGAATGGACTGTTTACGTTTTTTTCTAATGCTAGATATTATTCTTTTTAATAATTTCCAATTTTAAATATGGGATCTCTTGTCATGCCTTGACAAAAAAAAATCTATGGAACTAAAATAAGGATTTAGCTAAGAGAAGAGAATTTTCTTTCTGTATCTAAGATATTTGATGTTACTTTTCTCCTTTTCAGGAACTTGAAAGCATAAGTGAAGATGTTCAAGCAATGAGCAACTGTTGTCAAGATATGACAAGTCGCCTACAGGTATTGTATAATGGCTAGATTTTGGCATAGTTTCTGCTATGAAGTAAACTTTCAGATATTATTAGGTCTACAAAATGTATGTGTATCTAATCCATCATGCCCTGTGGGAAATTTGGATATAAATATAATGCTTGTTCTTTAAAATTGTAGGTATCTTTGTGTTTCTTTGCATAATGATTTATTAATATTGTTCAATTAATTTTAGTCTTTATATTTTGGTCTAGCCAGTACAGAGCTAACTATGTAGAATTTTGATAAACCTTTTAATTCCATAATATTCTAGAAATCTAGGAGGAATGATTTTTTTTAGTAATAAGCCTTAGGAATAATTTCACTAAAGCTGTGCCTTGTAAAGACCCAGCTTACTTCTGACTTATGCATGGTCTAAACAAATTCTGAGAAAATATGTTTTATTTTAGGTCTTTTTATCAAAACAATCCTAAACTTATAATTTGGCTGTAGAATCAGCATTTGACTTAATTCCCCTCATTCTTCTGATTTTGAAATAGTACATAGAGCAGTTTCCTCCTAAGGGCCAATCATGATTATGTCTACTACCTTCACATTTTAACAGTAAGCTTTTATCTCTAAGAGTCTCCTGGAACCATTGGCATCAATAGTGATTCTAGGAAGAATCATTAATCTATGCATAGTCTACAGATTAATCACAGGCTACTTGCAGCATCAGTTTGCAGGACTAGTTTATTTCTTGTTTCTCTAAAATTCTGTCTTTTCTGGTCTTGTCTAAATTTTGATATTCTTACTAACCTATCAGATATTATTGGCAGACTTATTGTCTCTTAGTCCAATCTTTAGATATTTGTTAATTTGACAATATTTAAATAATTGTATAATATATACTAATTATTTTTGCTATTTCACATTTTTGGCACATATTTACTTTGTTCCTCGGTGATTTATTTTGTTTTTCTCTTCTTTTTCTTTAACTTTTTTTCCTTTTCTCATCTTTTAGCTTCCATGATTTAATGACTTTTCTCAAATTATACTTTATAAGATTTTCTATATTGTACTTTGGTGTTTTTTAAGTAATATTATGCTTTGTTAGATTACTCGGTTTCCGATTTTTAGTGGTAGTATCTCTTATTTTTTAATTTGTACTTTATATTTTTATACTTTTCATCAGTGAGTTTTAAATGTAAAAATATCATAGTATTTTTAATTCTTTGTGTTATTTTAAAACAGTTCATAAGAATTTTAAATTACAACCCAAGTGTCTTCTTTCATTTTGTCCTTTGTATTTTCTTTTTCTTTTCTTTTCTTTCTTTTTTTTTTTTTTTTTTTTTTTTTTTTTAGATAGAGTCTTGCTCTATCCTCAGTGGCACGATCTTGGCTCACTACAACCTCCACCTTCTGGGTTCAAGCAATTCTTCTGCCTCAGCATCCCAGATAGCTGGGATTACAGGCGCTTGACACCATGCCCAGCTAATTTTTGTAGTTTTAGTAGAGATGGGATTTCTCCATGTTGTCTAGGCTGGTCTCAAACTCTAGACCTCAAGTGATCTGCCTGCCTCAGCCTCCCAAAGTGCTGGTATTACAGGCATGAGCCACCACGCCTGGCCAGTCCTTTATATTTTCTTTGCACCTACCTCACATCCTATTTTTTTCTTCTGTGGTGGCATAGGCCTATTTTCTTTCTTTTATCAGATCACCTTTACTGAGGAATAATTTACGAAATGGTAATAAACTGCATCCATTCAAAGTGTTCAAACTGATAGTTTTGGCACTTTTATACACCTGTGAAACCACCACCACAATCAAGACACAGAACATTTTCATCACCTACAAGACTCTCTCATAGGTTTTTAATTGAATATTTAAATTATTTGATACTGCCTATTGTTTACATTCATTTTTGATCCACATATTATTTCTAATAGCAGGAGGTCCCTGATTTTGAAATTTTTGTTTATTCCTTCAAATTTTGCTTAAAGCTAATTTATTTGGATGTAGTACTATTGGAATTCTAATAGTATATGTTCATAATATCAACTCTAATGTGTTTAAAGTTATTTATTCATAAAGAAAGTATTTCTTAGAGTATCCTCACTCTTCCTTTTTCTTATAGAATGTTGTTATAATGATTCATTTAATTATCTAATATTTTCTGAAATGCTTTGACTATGGTACCTTTTAGAAATTGTTAGAAAACATTTAAAATGTAATCAGTAGCTTTATATGTGTTATTGTTTATTCCTTTGTGATTTTGCTTGGATAAATTACATTTAGATGCATATGTTTATTATTAATTGAAAAATAATCATCTTTAACATTTATGATAAATGGAAATTGAAGATAATAATCTTCATTAATATTATTAAATATTACTTTGGAATCCTTACCATAGCTTATAAATGAAGAAATCAAGAAATATGCAAAAAAATTGTAAATTTTTGTTATGTGACACTGTGTTTAAGTGTCATATTTCACTGATTAATAAATGGCATTGATTGTAAGGTGCACCCTCAATAATGACTGGACTAAAAAGCTGGTAAATGTTTTTTGATACTGAGTTGATAAAGCATTCTTTTTTTCAGAAATATTAAAATGTAAATATATCTTTGACTTGAGGGAATACTATATTTTAAAAATTGTATAAGGCAGGAATGTACAAGAGTGGAAATGGAACTTTAAAGCTTAAAAAGTATAAGCATTTGAAAAAGTTATTGGCAGTCTAACAATTTTAAAAGATTATCTTAGGAACTATCATGTTGAACTCCATTCCTTGAAAGTCAGTGAGATAGCCAGGCGTGGTGGCTCACATTTATTCTTTGAGCATTTGGGGATGCTGAGCCAGAAAGATCCTTTATGACCAGACTGGGCAATATAGCAAGACCCCATCTCTACCCAAAGCTTTTAAAAAGTTAGCCAGGCATGGTGGCACATGCCTATAGTCCTAGCTATTCTAGAGGCTTAGGTAGGAGGATTCCTTGGGCCCAGGAGGTCAAGGCTTCAGTGACTCAAGATTGCACCACTGTACTCCAGGCTAGACAACAGAGTGAGACCCTGTCTCTTAAAAAAAAAAAAAAAATGTAATTGATATGCAAAATTATCTAGGTTCAAATCTATTTTCTTAAATAATCTATTTCCTAGGAACTTATACTCAAAATAGCTTCATTTGAGGCGGCGATCAGACTCTGCTATTGACAGGATACCTAGAAAACAGTAACACAAAGAATTTCTCTCACAGTTTGAAAACTGAGTTTGTAGAGGATTAGGCCTCTAAGAACCCAGAACTGGAGGTGTCTAGGTCCAAGGCAGCTCTAGAAAGAAACGTTAGCAGCAGAAGCTTGATTCTTTATTATGGTGTTCAAACATGAAAATGACCCAGTTTCTTCAGGTATTTGCTCTGGTATTTTCTCTTTAACAGGCTGATCTATTTTTTGTTTTTGTTTACTTTACTAGTGACTTAACTTATGCATATTTCAGGCTCGTTTAATATTCCTTCAAGGCATGGACCCTATTCCTCTACCTGCCTCATGACTGCTTGCTTCTCTTCTCGTTGTTTACTGCCTTATTTTTGTAATATTCCTTCGTTCAGATCTTTGAGAGAGAATCTCTTTGGCTACACACTTGTCTTTTTTTTTTTTTTTAAAGCCACTTTATGAATGTTTTCTAATCTTTGGAGAAAATGCTTTTTTAATTGACTTTGCACTCTTGTTCCTTTCAAGCCTGGCTTAAGAAAGTGGGCATTGCTTAGAATGAAAGTTGGTTAGGTACAGCCTTGTGTCGTTTAGATGGGACTAGCTCTGATCCTCACCAAAACCTTATATGGCAGGTAGTTTGTGTATTACATCTCTCAAACTTTTACCTCCGTCTTACACATTTCTGTTAAGCTCCACACTAGCATTTCAGTGACTTAGTTTACAACCCCATGGCGAGGTCTCGTGGTATCTCAGTTCAACATGTCCATAATTGCGGTCATGTTCTTTATTCTTAACCTATTCTTTCAGTGCTTCTGTTGCACTAAAACACTTCATGAACTATTAACTTTCTTAGCATCTGGATACCTTTTTCTTTCTTGTAAGACTTAGCATTATGTGTATATTAAGAAATCTGAGTGTGTTCCTGCTATTAAAGTAGTGGATGAGCCTTGAAACATCTACATATTTCATTTTCTTATGCTTTTCTTTTGAATTTCATAGAGTGATCTCATTTAAGTCTAAATTTCAGTAAGTGGTAGTATTTGTTTTCTAAAATATAAAGTTGGAATGTACTTATATTCGATTTGTTTATAATTTTAGGCAGCAAAGGAACAGACTCAAGATTTAATAGTAAAAACCACTAAGCTTCAATCTGAAAGGTAAGTTTGTTTTCTTACAGCCACCTTTTCAATAATTTGGAGATTGGATTCAAAGAAAATTATAACTCTAAATCAAAATTAAAGCCGAATAATAAAAAACACGGTTCATAAGGTCCTAAGCTGTTGTGTTGTCCAATAGTCGCTTAAGCATAAAGGAGCATTAAACTTGATATTGAGGTTGAGAGATTATTCCTTTTTTGGAATAGAAATGATAATGTATTGTTACTGTTTTCTGTGGATTTGAGAAATGATTGCTTTTTAAAATGTAAATGTTTTCATATTTTAATAGTTTTATTGCTGTTTTTTTCATTGTCTTTTGTTTTTAAGCTAGGATTTATCCTCTCTGGTATAATTAAGAGTTAATTCTATAAATCCTTGTAGTTTATACAGTAGGTGTACTATTGGTTGATTGAATGAGTGAATAAAGATGAGTACAATATGGGTTTGTGTAGTAAAGTGTTGTGTTTAATATTGCTAAAACTCATAGCAATTGTGCTAAAACTCATTAACAATGCATCTCTCATGTGTGCAGTAGTACAGAGGGGGAGAAGCATTGTATTATGATGCAGTATACCTGTCTCCTTCTCAGTAGTTGGGTACATCACTTAAATCTTTTAGTATTCTAGGTATGTCTTCAGTAATATGGAGATATTACCACTTTAACTGCTCATTTTGGGGTAGGTGAATATACTATAGTATAGACCACAGGTCATCAAACTATGGCCACAGGCCAAATCCAGCTCACTACCTGCTTTTGTAAATCCAGTTTTATTGGAACACAGCTATGGTTGTATTTACATACTGTCTCTGGATGCTTTCACCATACTGTAGCAGAGTTGTGTGGTTACAACAGAGAGCATATGTGCCTTACAAAGCCTGAAATATGTATTGTCAAGATTTTTACAGAAAAAGTCTGTGACTCCTGATCCAACTGGTGTGTTTTGTAATTCAGGTCAAGATCAATGGGTTCCAAATTATGATTTACCTATCATTATTATTATTTAAGTAGATCATATCTAGCCTTAAAAAATAGGATAAAATAAAATAGAAAATAGTTTGGGTAGCTGGGCGTGATGGTGGTGCACACCTGAAGTCCCAGCTATTCAGGAGGTTGAAGTGGGAAGATAGATCATTTGATCCCAGGAATTCAAGGTTGCAGTGAGCTATGATGCTGCCACTGCACTCCAGCCTGGGTGACAGAGTGAGACCCTATATCTTAAAAATAAATAAGTAAAAATAATTTGGGTGAATATTATTTTCTGAAGCCTTTCTTTCCGTTTCTGGTAATGGTTTTAAATGGTTTAATATTATGGGTCATAGTCAAGAGTTTGAAAAACACTGCCCTAGACCCATGGCAAGTGCCTGACCCCCAACTCCTTAGTTTCACATCCATTGATCTTGACATTCTTTTATATTGAGCCCTTAATCCTTCTTAACACAGTTCTCTTCAGACTAAGATTGATGAATCACAAATTATAAAGAGCGCAGAGGTGTAAATTTACTTGTATAAGAGGATATCATGGGTCTTAGGGCTGCAAAGGACTCAGAGATCAACTGGAATGATCCATTGCAGTTAAAATGGTAACCAATATAACTTACTTTTCTATCTTATAAAACATGGAGAAAATGTGACATAATCAGCAAAATAAAATATATGTACCAATATTATTTTTAAAATACTATCTTTAATAGTACAAAAGAAGCAAACATTTTCTTTACACATATAGGAAATACATTATTGGATACTGGAGCATGTACTGTACCTTGTCTTAGACCTGTGGCTTTCAAACTATAGGTCATTAAACCTTAGGGTTTCTTTGTAAGAAGTAGAAGGATAATAGAGTTTTGGAGGTCAGATTTTCTCACTCTGATTTTAGTTAGAGCAATTTCACTTTTACTCATTTAATATAATAGGATTCTATGTAAGATTTTGTTTGAAAAAAGGGTTTGACAGCAGGAAAATATAAAAATATTGCCCAATTTTTAAGACTAGTTGAAAGATAGAATACCAAATAAAATAGTCTCATGATTTTATTCTTTGTGCCAGAGAAAAATCGTAAAAAAACTAAGTATCAAAGCTTTGTAAAACTTAATCATAATTTCATGCATTTATATCCCCATTTTTTTACTAGCTACTGTCTCTTTTACTAAAATCCACTTTCACTCATTTTGTGATTTCTACAAGCCAAAACGAGAGCGGGTTGATGTCTTTCTTGTTTAAATCACTGAAAATATTTAGTCTGATATTAGGTGACATTTTGGAGCTATCTTTTATTTCAGTTTTCCTTTCTAATCTTTTATGTTACCATTCCTGTATCCCACACCTTATCCAAGTAAACATAAGAACCATCAAGGAGCTTGATAAAATGGCAAGTTTTGGCCTCCATCCTCAGAGAATCTGACAGAAAAAAGCAAACAATTGTGTTTTTTGATTAATGGCTCAGTAAATCTTGATTCAGGCTCAGGATTCTGCCCTTTTAACAGTATCCCAGGTATTTTTATGCAGTGGTCCAGAGACTATAATTTGAAAGGCCTGTCCTTAGATAAAATATTATTCGTATTTTTATTTTTTTGTGGTATGTCCCTCTCCCCCTACCATAATTCTCTCATCTCCTTGAAAACACATTTTAACTTTTTAAAAGTTAATCTTTTTTTGAAGATAATTATAGATTCCCATGCAGTTGTAAGAAATAATACAGAAATCCAAGGTAGTCTTTACCTTGTTTCTGCCAAAGGTAACATTTTACAGAGCTATACTGTGGTACCACAACTAGGATAATTACCTTCATACAATCTACCTGTCTTACTCAGATTTTGCAGTTTTACTTGTCCTCACTGGTGTGCGTATTTATTTTTATATATTTTATTTTATCATGTGTAGATTCCTGAATGCACCACCATAGCCACGATATAGTACAGTTCCATCACCACAAACAACTCTCCTGGGGGTGGGTAGACAGTGGTGAGAAAAGTTGTAGACTAAGCCCATGTGAGGGATTGTTGACCCTGCAAAGTAGCCAGCTCTGTGAGGAAAGGCAATGTTAAATTTTTTTTATCAGAATTAAGCCTGTGCCTTCACCATACAATTAGATTGCGTTTTATAACAATTCTTTTGAAATAAAAGTTTTCTAAAAAAACATTCCCTATTAGAGACCTTGACATGAATTCTCTTAAGTTAATGCTGAATACAAAAACAAGCATTATTTTAATGAAAATTGTGACTAAAACCAAGATAACAGATCAGCAATCCTGTATGCAAAGCTTAAACTTTTCCTGTTCTCAATTGAATGCTTTTGTTTTCATCTTTAGTGTAATGTGTATTACAGCTGTTTACAATTGTTGATTTGATTGTCTTTTTTTCTCCTAAACGATGAGCTCCTTGAGAACAGTGACAATTTCTTATGCTCTTTTTTTGTATTTGTAGTGCCTGGTATTTTACAGATTCAATAAGTAATTTTTGAGTAAATGAATATGGAAAGCAACTATAAGGTCAGGAAAGGAATATAAAGTGAAAACTGAAAAATAAGCATTGTATATTGAAGCTTATAATATGGGGCTCTAAATAATATATACAGGAGACAATATTAGAACATTGTGCTTCTGTTCATGTATTCTCAAAACTAAGCAGGGTTTATATTTATTATTTTAGTAAGCCTATGGAAGTGTTTTGGGCTGATATGCTTTTGGGAAGTGAAAATTCATGACATTCTAGTATCCCAAGAGCTATAGATATGATGTGCCAAGTGAACATTTGTGTGAATATATTTTAGGAAAATTGCATAGCAAAAATGATAACCGGTCTCTAGAGGCTGGCAGGGAGTTGTTTTTTCATTTTAAAATATTATCTTTTTAAGAGAAACTTAAAAAGAAACTTCATCAAACATGAAGATAGCTTTAGAAATAGAAATACTGGCCGGGCGCGGTGGCTCAAGCCTGTAATCCTAGCACTTTGGGAGGCCGAGGCGGGTGGATCACGAGGTCAAGAGATCGAGACCATCCTGGTCAACATGGTGAAACCCCGTCTCTACTAAAAATCCAAAAAAAATTAGCTGGGCATGGTGGCGCATGCCTGTAATCCCAGCTACTCAGGAGGCTGAGGCAGGAGAATTGCCTGAACCCAGGAGGCAGAGGTTGCGGTGAGCCGAGATCGCGCCATTGCACTCCAGCCTGGGTAACAAGAGCGAAACTCCATCTCAAAAAAAAAAAAAAAGAAAGAAAGAAATAGAAATACTGTGGGATTACTTCAGTAATACATTCTTATTCAGACAAATGTATAATAATATGAATGTTTTTCCAACTGGGTTGGAAGGAAGTCGGTCATGAGGACAGCTGAGATGCTCTAATTGATAAAGCTCAATTAGCATTTTCTTCACAGGATGGTAGGTTAGCATTTCCCTTTAATATTTCATTGATAGTCAGAAGATGGGCTTTATTGATGATCAGGAAAGGCTATATGTACATGAACATACCTTTGTATTTTTTAAATACTACTGAAATCACTATTATATTTTTATTATCTCTTATAAGATTTATCTCTGGACTCAGAAAAATAATCTCTGGAGAATGTTGCTATGTGTGTGTATTTTTTAAGTCCAATATGTGAAAATGGAAGGAATATAGGAATTAAGACAAAAACCTGAATTTTAATCAAAACCTTAGGTAAGAGATTATTAGATTTTTTATTTTGTACAGCTATTTCTTAACTTCCCTTAGCCTAAGTTTCTATGTCTGAAAGAAGGAAGGAAAAATATCTGTGTCATGGGGTTTTTGAAATGACTAAATGTTTTATGTAAGTTGATGAACACACTGCGTGACATACATTAAAGAATGTTACCCTTCTCTTCTCCTCCCCTTTTATTCGACAGAGAAATCTATGTTACACATCTTATTTCTGCTTTTGCTCTGGCGACTAGGAAGCTTAGAGCTATTTTGTGCTTAATTGCAATAGCTTTCCTCAGCTGTATTATTTACTTTCTCAGCCTTTCCCTTTATTTCTTACTATTTTAGTTTTTAATAGTTTTAATTAACTTTAAGTACATTGTAAACTACATTAACTCAGGTTTTGAAATTGATGGCATAAAAATATAAAACTTTATCTTGGATAAATGGTTTTATATTGCATGGAAAAATATATTGCAGAAGCATTACCTACTAAAAGGTTAGGGGAAAGCAGGGGAGCATCACATCTCCTTCCTTCCTTCTTCCTCTCTCATTTGTACATAGTAGCGATATCTGAACCATCCGAAAGAAGGTATTACCAGTGACATGCTGGGGTCTAGCCCAGACAAGCTATAATAATTTTATTTCAGTCACATATGTTGGACTGGAAATGAAAATTTGAGGGTAAGGCATAGTATAGCTTATACCTTTCTTGTGATTATGATGAACATGCTCTAAGGGAAACAGTATCAGGAAAAATTTGTAAATAACCTTTGGAAGTAAGTATTTCAGAAACTGGGTTTGGAGATGGATGGATTTTTTTTTTAATGAAAATTTTGTCTGATTGAATTTTCCCCACCAATATAAAAGAACTTTTTTTCCTCTTCTTTTTTTTTTTTTTTTTTTTTGTGGGCACACTTCATTTAAAGTGGCTATTGCTGTTTATTTCCTGATTTAACTACATTTATCAACTAGATAGACTTTTTCTACATTCTCATTCATTCTACCTAGAATTCCATTTCCCAAAATTCATTTGTTGAAAACTCATTTGTCCTTTAAGGTTCCATCTGTTGTTTATGCCCATCATGTATTTCAGAATACTTTACAAAATTTCAGAATTTTAGGCTATCGTGTGTGTATGTGTGTGTCACACATGCATGTACATGTTCCTTGAGAGTGTCTATATGTATGTACATATATATGTTTCAAAGAAGGTCTTTCTTACTTTGAAAAATACTTCAGCTTATAGGAAATTTGTTCCACTTTTGTACTTTACAGTTTTATTATCTAGCTGTTTTCCATGTTCACCCAGGAGCCTTTACTCAGTCACCAGAAAAAAAAAAAAAATTAGTTTCTTCTTTGTACTCCCACAATACATTATTCTTCTAGCATTTATCTTCTGCCCCTTAATTTCTAAACACTTGCTAGACATTATGGTCTTTGACTATTTTACCTGGATGGCAAAGGCAGTGTATTAATGCTCTTTGTACCCACTTATTTCTACACAGAAAACTTACCAATTGAATATATCTACACGATTATTTTAACATTTTAAATAATTATTACTGACATTGCCTGTTGATATTTAAGACTCTTACTTTATAAAAGTAATAGCAATTGTGCTTATACTTAACTAAATGTTATTAAGGACTGGAAAGTATTAAGCTGGAAGAGTGTATTAGATGCCTCAAGCTGTAGTTTGTACAGTTACAATAATACATGTAATTGTAATTCAAAAGGTAGACCTTTTTTTGTTTATTGTAAGAGCATCTTTGTTGATATAATTCACATATCATAAAATTGAAGTATATAATATATGGTTTTTAGTTTATTCAAAGAATTGTGCAACCATCATTATGATCAGAAGTTACAACATTTTCACTATCCAAGAAAGAAAACTCATGACCGTTAGTAGTCATCCAGCCTTAGTCAACCATTGATCTACTTTTCGCCTCTCTAGATTTGCCTATTCTGGATCTTTCATGTAAATAAGATCATACAATATGTGGTCCTTTTTGGCCAGCTTCCTCCACGTAGCATAAATACTTTTAAGATTCATCCATGTTACTTCAACCTTTTTATGGATGAGTAGTATTCCATTGTATAGGTACACCACATTTTGTTCACTGTTCACTAGTTGATAGACATTTGGGTTATTTCTACTATTTAGCTGTTGCGAATAATGCTGCTGTAAATATATGTTTACAAGTTTTTCGTGGGCATATGTTTTATTCCTTTTATGTATATACTTAGGGGTAGAATTGCTGGATCATGTATGATAACTCCTTGTTTAACTGTTTGGGAAGCTGCTGCCACACTGTTTCCAAAGAAGCTGCGCAGTTTTTCATTTCAGCAGCAACATATGAGGATTCCAATTTCTGCACGTCTTTGTTTTTAATCTGCCACTTTGATGATAGCCATGCTACTGGGTATGAAGTACTAGTAATTGTGCTTTAGGTTTGCATTTTTCTAATGACTAATGGTGTCAAGCATCTTTTTTATTGCTTACTGGTATGTGCACATTTTCTTTGGAGAAATGTCTGTTTCCATTTTTTGCCTGTTTTTAAAATTTATTTGTGTTTTTATTTATTGGTTGTAAAAGTTCTTTATATATTCTGGATGTAGGTTTGTTAGCAGATAGATTATATGCAACTATTTTCTCTCATTCTGTGGGTTATATTCACTTTCTTCATATCATTTATAGCACAAACTTTTTAAATTTTGATGTAGCTCAGTTTTATGTTTTTTGTCATTTGTACATGCTTTATTTTTCAGTATATTTTTATGTTGAAGTTGTTTTGTCTACTTGTTTTAAAATGCTAAGATAAAAATTTAGAAATTTATCAGGTTTTAAAATCATGGCATGATACTGGAAATGCTGACAAGTGAACAACCTCATTACAGGATTTTTATCTCTATTGAGTTTTAACCAGTGTTTTAAAAATGTTGAACTTCCAGTTTGGTACTTTATAGAAACTTAAAGTGAAAAGTTTCTTTTTTTTCTATTTTAGGACTGAAAAATATTGTAGAAACACTTTTTCTTAAGATGGTGATTGACATCCAGATTCTTTAAGATTTTGTCAAACAGGTTATTTCACTTATCCTTCCACTGTATAAATTAGCTAAAAGGAATCTCTTAAGTGTAAAAAACTGCCTTTTCTTCTTTCAATTTTTCTTCTTTAACTTTTTTTTGACATAATGATAATGTAAATCTATTGTATAAAATTTAAGGAAAATTAAAATTAGCTGTAACTCCACCACTCTGATATAACCACAATTAATATTTTGGTGTATTTCCTTCCAGAGTGAGTATGTGTGTTGTTAATACTTTACTTTTTTCACTTAATATTTTATGTGCATTTTTTTATGATTTTTTATTTCAAGTGGATCATTTTTAGAAGTGTCCTGAAGTTTAATGCCTACATTTTTCTTGAAAAAGGTAATAACAATTCAACTTCCATTCTGTGTCTATTTTATTAACCCTTATCAGCATTAAGTATCATCATTAAAAACTTTGCCAATATAGATGAAAAATATCACACCATTTTAATTTACATATCATTGAATAGTGATGAATCAACATGTTTCTCATTTTGTTTTGCCATTTATATTTCTTTCTTTCTTTTTTTTTTTTTTGGTTTATATCTTATGTCCATTAAAAAAATTATTTTGAAATTATTTGGTGTAGGTGAACCTAAAAGTAGAATTAAAATATGACAGAGGTATGTTTTCAAGAAAAAGAAACGTACCACAAGATTCACAAATCATGTTTGGGGATGATTTGAAGGAATCATGAAGATTAAGTAGTTTGTTTATTTTAAATACTTACATGATATATGACTGAATATACTGAAAATTGATGTATGTGTGTTTATATGCAATAGTTCCCAACCTTGTCTGTGGTTTTGCTTTGTGTAGTTTCCATTACTCATAATCAACTGCAGTCTGAAAGTAATAAATGGAAGATTTCAGAAATAAGCAATTTATAAGTTTTAAATTGTATACCATTTTGAGTAGCATGATGAAATCTCAAGTGGTTGGCTCCCACTTTGGTGGGACATGAATCATCCCTTTTTTAATGTGTGATGCTATATATGCCACTACCCAGTAGTCACTTAGTAGCCGTCTCAGTTATCAGATCCAAAAACAGTATGTGTAGGGTTTGCTACTATCAGTAGTTTCAGGCATCCACTGTGGGGTCTTGGACTGTATCCTCCGAGGACAAGGGGGGACTATTGTGGTTCTTAAAAAGAAGTGGGGATTCCTATACATACTTTCTTACAACTTTTTGTACCTATCAAATGCCTTATAGATCATTTTATGATAGCACATGTAGATCAACCTCAGTTTTATCTACTACATATTTTTCCATAGTATATATTTCACATGTTGATTTATTATTTAATGTATTTATATAATATACAGTGATTGCCTGAACATAATCTCAAATACTCTGGAAGGTATATTTTATGTTAATACGTATTTCATATACTTTTTATGCTTAGACATTAAAAGCCCTCCAAAAGTTCCCTATGTTGATGTAAGGTAATGACAAGGTCTGTGTCGTAAGTGCCTTTTGTCACACTGGTCTCTGGCGTAGGCCTTATATGTTGTAAGTCTCCAGTGGTGTTATTTGAATGAGTGAATTCCCAAACCAAATCACTGGGCCATCTAACAATATCTTCCTGTCAGAATGGTTGTGAAAATTTACCTGGAAAGAATACATGTAGTAAAACTAGAGTAATATGATATTTAACAATATGTTAGAATTTATTCTGTCATTATTTTGAAAGTTGCCATCTTGATATATCAAACCCTTGTTTTAGTATTGTACCCATTATAAAAATATTTTTGCACCATCTCTTCTGTAGCTATATATAAAGCCTGTGTTTCAGTCTTTATATCATGATTGATTTTTAGATCCAGTCAGCCACATCATTTGGAATCAGTTGTAATGATTAAGGGTTTTGATCAAGGTGAGTAACACTTGTTTTGATTAAAACAAAATGAAACTGTAAACTCAAATTTTCCTTTGTGCCTAATAAATTGATTCTAAAGATGGATCCAAAAAAGCCCCCAAAAACATTTTTTTTGAAATAGTTAATTTGCATAGTCTCAAGGAATTTCATGAAATTTTATAATTATTTTAAATTCTTTAGGATAATGACTGGAACTTTTTTTTTTTTTTTTTTTTTTTTTTTTTGAGACAGTCTCACTCTGTCGCCCAGGCTGGAATACAGTCCCACGATCTTGGCTTATTGCAACCTCCGTCTCCTGGGTACAAGGAGTTCCCTGCCTCAGCCTCCCAAGTAGCTGGGATTACAGGCTCCCGCCACCGAGCCTGGCTAATTTTTGTATTTTTAGTAGTGACAGGGTTTTACCATCTTGGCCAGGCTGATCTTGAATTCCTGACCTCATGATCTACCCATCTAGGCCTCCCAAAGTGCTGGGGTTACAGGCGTGAGCCACCACGCCTGGACAATGACTGGAACTTTTAAAAGTATAAAACAAAACCCGTTAAGGTAATTCTTTAAGGTTTTTAAAATTCATTTTTAATTTATAACTGACATATAATGATTATATGTATTTATAGGGCACAGTGTAATGTTTCAAGATAATTACCGTATCTATCAACTTTAAACGTTTATCATTTCTTTGTGGTGACAATATTCAAACTCTTTGCTATCCTTAAATACCACTGCATTGTTATTTGCTGTATTCACCCTAGTGTATAATAGAACATCAGAACTTACTCTTCCTGACTGTAACTTTGTACGAGTTAACCTATCTCTTCCTCTCCCCCATCCCCACTATCTTCCCCAACCTCTGATAACCATTACTGTACTCTCTACTTCTATGAAGTCAACTTTTTTAGGTTCCACATATAATATGAGTGAGATTAGTGGTGTTTGTCTTTCTGTGCCTGGCTTACTTCACTTAATATGATGTCCTCCAGATTCATCCATTTTGCGACAAATGACAGGATTTCATTCTGTTTTATGGCTGAATAGTATTCAATTGTATGTGTGCAGACACACACACACACACACACACACACACACACACATTTTCTTTATCTGTTCTTCTGTACATGGGCATTTAGGTTGATTTCATATCTTGGCTATTGTAAATAGCACTGCAACAAACATGGGAGTGCAGCTGTTTCTTTGACATACTGATATTATTTCCTTGCATATATACCCAATAATGGTGTTGCTGGATCAAATGACAGGTTTTAGTTTTTTGAGGAACCCCCACACTGTTTTCCATAATGGTCATACTAATTTACATTCCCACCAACAGTGTGTAAGATTTCTTGTTTCTCTGCATTTTTGCCACATTTGTTGTTGGGTTTTTTTTCTTTCTGGCAATAGCCATTCTAGTTGGGGAGAGGTGATATTGTGGTTTTGATTTGTGTTTCCCTGGTGATTAGAGATGTTGATTTTTTTTCATATATTCATTGCCATTTGTCTGTCTTCTTTTGAGAAATGTTTATTTAGGTTTTTGGCCCATTTTAAAGTCAGATTTGTTGTCGCTGTTGTTGAATTGTTTGAGTTTCTTATATATTCTGGATATTAGCTTCTTGCCAGATGCATAGTTTGCAAATACTTCCCATTCTTTAGGTTATTTCTTATATTTAAATCCTAGAACTGTATAAATGTTAAACGAGTTTAGTAAAGTTGCAGGAAACAATATCCACGTATAAAAATCAGTAGTGTTTTCATACACTAACAACAAATTATATGAAAAAGAAATGAAGAAAGCAATTTCATTTATAATAACTACAAAAATGATAAAATACCTATGAATAAGCCTGGGGGTAAAAGATCTCTACCATGAAAATTATAAAACATTGATGAAAGAAATTGAAAAGGACACAAATAGATGGGCAGATAATCCTGTGTTCATGGATTGGAAGAATTAATGTTGTTAAAATGTCCATAGTACCCAAAGCAATCTATAGAGTCCATGCAATCTTATTAAAATATCAGTGACATTCTGCACAGAAATAGAAAAAAAATCTTAAAATTCATATGGAAATGCAAAAGAACCTGGATAATCAAAGCAATCTTGAGCAAAAAGAAGAAAGCTAGAGGCATTATATACTACCTGACTTCAAAATATACTACAAAACAGCATGGTACTGATATAAAAACATATAGACCAATGGAACAGACTAGAGAACCCAGAAATAAATTCATGCATTTACACCCAACTGATTTTCAACAAAGGCACCAAGAACGCACATTGGGGAAAAGACAGTGTCTTCAGTAAGTGGTGTTGGAAAGACTAGGTAGCTATGTACAGAGGAATGAAACTAGACCCTTACCTCTCACCATATATAAACTCTAAATGGATTAAAGAGTAAAATATACAACCCCAAATTATATAACTACCAGAAAAAATATAGGAGAATTGTTTCATGAAATTGGACTGGGCAACGATTTTTTAAATAAGACTTCGAAAGCACAGGCAACAAAGCAAAAATAAGATGAATATTAAGGTAACTTTCAGATATCAGTAGTAAGATGATTAACAACGTATTTAAATCTGTATAGACTCAATTGGGTGATTTATCATTTGAAATAAACAGAACTTTGCTGCCACCTGGAGGATTTTTCCTTGTAAGTGTCTTTATTCAGTAGGAGCATTCAACTTTGAATTTAAAACCTCCCATCCCAAAGGTGCAAATAAAACAGAGATGGAGATCCATTGTACCGTCTATACAAATAACGTTTTTTTTTTTATTCTTATTTGAGTTTTGTTTAATTGTGGAATAATTAAACACCTCTGATAATTGCTGGTGAAATACTTTTATAATTTTATTTATTTGTTTTCAGTTCTGAGATACAGAAACCAGGAATGTTGAGTTTCTGTTCAAGTAGTTCATGTTGCTAACTGGCCTGTAGGTATTGATATTGATTCTGCTCAGTCCCATAGGTCCTTGAGTGTGCCTTTTTCTAACTCTCAGCTAGTTTAGGTAGGTTGCATTCAGAAAATATAATTTAAAAGGTTTTTATATTACTATGTTTTGTAGAAAAAGTGGAGAAGACCAAAGTGGATAAATGATTTTAGCAATTTATGGATAATTAATAAAGCTCTTCTCTTTCCAACATAAAATAAACTAATAGATTTGGTATTTGACACGTACTTCATGTGAAAACTTTAAAGGCTTAGGAATTGTTTTAGTGACTGAAAAGAAATTGGTTGTAAATAGGTACATATTTTCTCTCTTGTAAAACCAACCTAGCAAACTGCAAGGTGAACTATTTAAGTACTTGTAAGTAGCCACAAATTTGTAATGCAGGGACCATGCATGGACTTATTTTTTCTTTTGCATAATGATCAACTCCATTTATTATGTGCAGATATCTGAAATCGAACAATATTAGCTAATTTTATCACCTACATGTCTGGTAAAATTCTAATATTTGAGGCAGAAACAAGATTTTTGAAAATGTTGAGAAGTTTTCATACCTTTGTTTTTAAAAGTTATGTCTGAGGTAGAATTCATTTTAAAGCTTTGTAACTGCATAGGATGCTTGATTTTTGTTGTTTGTTTTGAAAATTACAGCCAAAAATTAGAAATAAGAGCACAAGTTGCAGATGCCTTCTTATCCAAGTTCCAACTGACTTCTGATGAAATGATTCTTCTCCGAGGTACAAGAGAAGGACCCGTTACTGAGGTATCCTGGCTTTCTGTTATAATCATTTAAAGTTTAGTAGTTACAGGTATTAGAGAGAAAATTGCTTTTTTAAAGCTTTATTTCCCATTAAAAAATGTTTCATCTGAAAATATTTTTATGTTTGGAAATTTAAGATGTGTATTTTAATTTTTAATTTTATTTTTCAAAGTTATTTACTTTTTAAAAAGTCAGAGTCAATAAAGCTTATGAAAAGAAAATCTGTGTCACCTCTTTTACTCTTGCTTCTAGGTCTTTTGTCAACCATTTTCAATGTTATTAATCTCTTCTTTTGTAAATTCTGTATTCTAGATCTATAGTAAAAAAGAATATGCTTTGATTATCCATGTTAACTGTTTTCTATTGATTTGCTGTCGTGAAATGTGAGGATTTAGCTTTCTACCCACTCTGTGTCCTCCCCCAGCGCAGACAGTACACACATAAGTTCTCTTTATCTCCTTCATATGCCGTGGTACAGTTAGAACATATTTTCTATTTTCTTTTCTTTTTTTGAGATAGGATCTCACTGTGTAGCCTAGGCTGATCTGCAGTAGCATGAACACAGCTCACTGCAACCTCAACCTTCTGGGCTTAAGTGATCCTTCCACCTCAGCCTCCTAGGTAGCTAGGATGACAGGCATACACCACCACTCCTGATTTTTTTTTTTTTTTTTTTTTTGAGATGGAGTCTTGCTCTGTCACCAGGCTGGAGCACAATGGCGCAGTCTCGGCTCACGGCAACCTCCACCTCCTGGGTTCAAGCAATACTTCCACCTCAGTCTCCCAAGTAGCTGGGACTGCAGGTGTGTGCCAAACGCCTGGCAAATTTTTTTCGTATTTTTAGTAGAGACGGGTTTCCCCATGTTGGCCAGGATGGTCTCGATCTCTTGACCTCGTGATCCACCCTCCTCGGCCTCCCAAAGTGCTGAGATTACAGGCGTGAGCCACCGTGCCCGCCCACTCCGGATTTTTTTAATTTTTATTTTTGGTAGAGACAGGGTCTCACTGTGTTGCCCGGGCTGGTCTTAAACTCCTGAGCTCAAGTGATCTGCCTACCTTGGCCTCCCAAAGTGCTTGGACTATAGGTCTGAGCCATAGAACCTAGCCATACATTTTCCATTTTCATTACAATGACATTACAATATTTGCGTATTATTTCTTTTATAATTATGTATCTTTCCTTAAATTAGAAATTGCTTATTTTTTTCATCTAATTAATTTTTAAAACTACACCATTCTTTTCAAACTGACAGAATTATGATACCTCTCAAAATGTTAAATAACAAGAAAAAGTTTCATTTCCTTTTTTTTTCCTTTAAGACATTCAGTTTTTCCAGAAAGGAATCTTTTGGTCTTCTAGCTGTAAACTTAAGCCTATTGTCATCATTCTGGGATCAGAGGGCAAGTAGGGTTCTTGAGGTGGGGAAGGATTCTCACTGAGCATCTCTTAGTAGGTATTAACTTTCACTGGCTTGCTAAAATGGAACCACTCATTTGTGTGAAGAGAGGTAAATAGGTGAGAGAATTAATAGAGATATTACTTATTAGTATTTACTGCCCTTGTGTTTTGAGGAACTTTGCGCAATTGAAATATTTGACATATCATTTTTCCTCCCCTTGATAGAAATTAGAAAAGGAAGGTTGTTATTATTAATTTTATTAATCAAAGAAAAATAACACATTCATTATTTTCATGGGTGGAACACTGTTTGTGGCACTCTGACACCTAAGCGTCCAGTACATTTACATGTCAAGCAACAGTTTGGCCTCTGTCACCTCCTATATATTTAACTTTGCATTCTACTCTTGGATAAGGGAGCAAGAATGAATATACAGCCGATATATAAAACATCATCTTCAGCAATAAGAATGCCAGGTGTAAGTAATAAGATGTGTAATAGTTAGTATGTTTTTCTTCAATGTAATAATTTTTAGTTTTGCATTTCTCTCTCACTAAACTACATACACTTCTTGAGGGCAAGTATTTTTATCTTTATAAATTTTGTATTCCTGGAAACTGTCAATACTATTTGACACATAGTAGGCACTGGATTAGTATATTAAAATGTCTTAAAATGTGAATAAATACCTGTTACACCTTCTATAAAAATTTAGAGAAAGTTAAGATCAGTATAGGAAGGCTTCATTAGAATAGGTGAAATAGTTTGTTTGCCCTTGGTAGTGACCTTTCAGTTTTAAATAATGTAATTTTACCTGAAGCATGGACATAAAGTCACATTCTTAATTTTAAAGGATTTTTTCAAGGCACTGGGAAGAGTAAAACAGATTCATAATGATGTCAAAGTTCTCTTGCGTACAAATCAACAAACGGCAGGGTGAGTAACTGCTCGTTGAACTAATTGTATTGCTGCTTACGTTTCCAAAATTTTAAAGATATTCTAGAGTGTTTGTGAAACTGTATAATATTTTGTGAAATAGGAGTTTAATCTTTATTTATCTTTAGAGAATGGTGACATTATACCCTGACAGGTTTAGGATAAAACAGCAGTTGGTAAGTAAGTGATGATTAAAATGTGACATTTAATTGTAGAAAATTATTGAAAAATCATTTCATAAAATGATAAAAAGTTAATATGCTGTAATATGTAATATACCAACAAAATAATTAGGTACTTAGATGCAGCTATTGACTAAAATTTAAATTAAAATAAATATTTAATTTCTTTTAGTTTAGAAATTATGGAACAGATGGCCTTACTTCAAGAAACGTCTTATGAAAGACTTTACCGATGGGCTCAAAGTAAGTGATTTCTTTCATGTTGTCTAGATTCATGAACATTTGTATTTGATTTTTAAAATTGTACTTGGGCTTCACTTGATGTATTTTGATTTTAGTAATCAAACATATTTTTTAAAAGAAAAATATTTATATTTGATTTTTAAATTTTTACTTGATCTTTATTTGATATATTTTGATTTTAGTAATCAAAAGTATTTTTTAAATAAAAATAATATTTGTATTTGATTTTTAAAATTTTACTTAGTCTTTGATATATTTTGATTTTAATAATCGAAAATATTTTAAAATAGAAAAACCGTACATTTGACCATACTGTTTTTGTGTTTGTATCATGAGCAGCTGCTATCAGCCAAGTGGTATGCTTGATTAAGGATTACAGTAAAAAAATGAAGACAATATTTCTGCCCTAGATTATCTTAAAGCAGATTAGGAATCTCTTGTTGTTTACATAACCATAAAGTTATAAGTGGTAAATTAATTTTCTGCTATTGCTGTAGCAAATTTTTACAAACTGAATGGCTTAAAACAACACATATTTATTGTCTTACACCTCTGTAGGTCAGAAATCAGACATTGTTCTCACTATGCTAAAATCTAAATGTTGACAGACTTGCATTTGTTTCTGTAGGCTCTAAGAGATCATTTGTTTTCTTGCTCATTCAGTTGGCAGAATTCAGTTCCTTGTGTTCACAGGATTGAGGTCTGTGTTTTTTTGCTGGCTGTCACTGAGGGTTTTTCCTAGTTTCTAGATGCTGCCTGCATTCTTTGGCTTGCAGCCCCTTCCTCCATCTTCCAAGCCAGCAATGTGAGGTCAAGTCATTTTCTCATGTGTGAATCTCTCTTGCCTCTTCTTCCATCTCATATCTCTGACTAACTTTTCTGCCAGCCTCTTCCATTGTGAGGCCTGTGTGATTCCCTTGGACCCACTTGGGTAATCTGAGAAAATCTCTCCATTTTAAGGTCTACTACCTTAATTTCATCTACAAAGTCCCTTTTGCCATGTAAGGTGACATATTCACAGATTCCAGGGATTCGGGTGTGGCCCTCTTTGAAGGGCCATTATTTTGCCTATCAGGAATGCTTTATTTTCTTTAGTTTTGTTTGAAAATGTTTCTATAGATGTTTTGCAAAATAGCCTGTTAAAACGAGAGAAGGTATTTAAAACAAGCAAGCATGGAATAGGAGCACATATTTTAGTAGGTGTTACTAACCGACTGTTGAAAGAGGTTGTAATTTAGTTAACCAATTACTCCTGTACTATACTGTGCAAACGGAATTCTCTGGTCTGGTTGGTTAAGTCTTTATCTCTAATACCTGTTTGCTTTTCTACCTCTCTCCTTTACATTGTTTGCTTCCATCTGGAGTGTTATCTGCCTTTCTCTTATTGTATGTCATTGTATTTTTTTCATGTATGTCGTATCTCACAAGTTAGTTTTCTACTTTTTCAAAGGCAAGGACGTTGACTCAGATTTCTTTGTGCTCTCACAACATCTTATATAGTGATTCCCTATTGTGGGCTTCTGTCTCCTGGAGACTATGAAGTCATTTTAAGATGTCTTCGATTCTATATATGCATATATATAGTTTTTTTTTTCAGTCAGTGCATGCTAGAAAGTATACTGCTAGTATAAAGTCCTTGTGTACCAAAGATTGGGAATTTCTGGTAAGCTCTAAATTCTTTGAATGTACTAGGCACTGGTGAGCATTTTATAGATAACATTAGAATAATAAAGAAAAGTTGGTGTAGAGATTTTTGAGTTTAAAGTTCAAACTATTTTGAAATTATAGTTTTATTACTATATATTAGTTAACCACATTAACATTTTTAGCAAACTGCTTAAAGATTGTGTCCCAAGGAAGGAACTGATAATATGTTTTTAGTACTCCTCCCTGCCTCCCTAATACTGTCATGTATATGGCAGTTATTTGGAAATATTTGTTAATTGATTGGTTTTTTTCAGGACTCTAGTTTTTATTATAGTAAAATAGAGCTTTGGGGCATACCTGATAGCATATGTGGTCATTTAAACTTACATAACTACTTAAGCTTAACTCTTTAGTTTGGTTGACAACATAAATTTGTTTTAGATTGGTGTATTCTCTAGGTTTTTCTGAGGATTTTTTTTCATGGGATATTTGCTATAGAATTTAGACTCCTGGAATACAACAGACATAATAAACACCTAAGCTGAATTTAACAAAAGTTATAATGTTAATTATTTTTCAGGTGAATGTAGAACATTGACACAAGAATCATGTGACATATCTGCAGTACTGACACAGGCAATGGAAGCCCTGCAGGACAGACCTGTCTTATATAAGTTGGTGACTTTTTCTTAATTAAAAAAGAAAGCCTACTTTTCTTTTGATAACTTACTTTAAATTTCAGTATTATCAAAAGCATATATAATCGTTTGAGTAATATTTATAATAATTTACAACAATATTGTTTACTTTAACTTGAATTTGTTTCATGGGGTATCAGCTTATTTGAATATTACATACTATAGAATACAAAATGGAAACAAAAAACGAAGTCTCTGTATCTAGACTACCTCTTACTTATACAGAGGCTCAGTGTTTTTTCCCCTGTCATCTCATTAACTCCCTTGGAATTGTAAGTAACTAAAACTCCTGTATAAGTCCTTCACTACAGAGATTGAAATCATATCAGGACTGAGAAATATGGTTATGCAGAGATGAAAAAAAAGAATATTTAATATCAAGGTTCTATTAATAGGATTTAGGAATACAGGACCCAGGTCTTTGATCTGGTAATTTATGCCAACCAAGAGCTGTGTGGTAATCCTTTGGATAAGAATTTAATACATTTTAAATTTATTGATGTTTGTATTACTTTATATTTTAATCTTATTCTCTTAATTTTTATAAAATAAAAATTAAATAATGCCTGGAATAGTATGAGCATAAACTTTTGGTAGATGTAGGAGTTGTTGATGATATTAATAATTCTGAAAACAGGAAACCAGGGGACTCTTACCAAGGTAGTGCATCTTGCTCTGAATCATCCCTTTCAGATGCTCCTTATACTATTTTTAGAGGACATACCCATTACTTTCTGATTGGAACACTGCTTATCCTATCATAAGGTTACAGAACACAAATGCTGAACAGCTGTGTAAAATAATAACACTCCAGTGCTATTTACTGATTACAGTGTGTTAAGCATCATTCTAAGTTCTAGAAACACAACTTCAGTAAAGCACTGCCCTCAAACTGCTTTATTTTATGGAACCAGAGATAGACAAATGCATTTTAATTGAATATACTAATTGCTAGTCTAGAAGTCACGTCCCAAATGCTGTGTGGCTCAAGCATTCTGGTATAGGGGAAAGAGATGAACATCAGTGAAAGTTTCCTAAGGAATAAGGTATAAAGTGAGTTCTAAAGGCTGAACAGGCATTTTCCTAGAAGAAAAAGAACAGTTTCCTGGTTGAAGGAACCGTGATGCTAAGGTATACACTGAGAGAACATGCACCTTTGGGAAATGCATTGCAAAAGCTTGCACTGGGCTATTGAATTACAAGCAACAGCTAGATCATAATAGCCCTGAATGTTATGTGTATACATATGGTAAGTTAATGTTTATTATTGATCAGCAGCTTAGCAGTTTATTCCTGCTTTAAAATTCCTTTCCCAAATTTTTCACTTAACATATTGGCATTGATTTTGAGTCTTTTAGCACTTAAAACATTTGGTGTTTGATTTTAACAAGTGTTGCATTGTCTACAGATTAATATTTATTCACAAGGTTAATCTTTAAAAAAAAAAGCCTTTGTGTGTTCTGGGCACCTGAAAACAGCAGCATAGGCTTCTGCCATGCAAATGCATTTTCACTGAGTTTTATAGTTATTTATCAAAACTTGGAAAGGAGCAATATTAAATGGCTTATGACGTGGGCTCTTGAGTCAAATTTCTTTGACAAGTCCTTACACCTTTATAAGCTTCAGTTTTCTTAGCTGTAAAATAAGGATAACAATAGTGCCTATTTTACAGGGTTGATGTGAAGATTAAGTTAGTTTGTTCACTTAAGGTACTTGGTGTAATACTTGGTACATCCTGAGTTTTACATATTATTTTTGTTTTGAGAGGAGGTGACTAGAAAGTTATCAGTTAAGGAGGGGTGTTTTTGAAGGCTACATGGCAATCAGGGAAAAGCTTGGAAGGTCAAGAATGGAACTATAATAGAAAGGCAAAGAAGGTTTATCTGTGAAGGGCATATACTAAGGAGCAGGGGGCAGTAATGGCAATTTAGAAGATTTTTCAAGACATTTAGAAGCTGGGGTGGGGGGAGTAAGTTTTCAAGGCCAGATGATTAGGTCAAAATGAATACTAAAAAAAGAGAAAATTGTCCTTTCATTAAGTAATTATCTATTTTCCAAGTGGTGGTTTCCTTATATTTAGGGAAAACTTAATAATGTATCATGTTAACCACCAGATGGCACCATATGAACTTAATAAGTAATGCATAAAAGCTTCGCTGTCCATTATTGTGTCTCAAATAATTAAGTATTATATGCAAGAAAAATGTCAATTATTGAAGTCCCTGGGGAAAATTACCATACTCAGTGTTTCTTATGTAGTATATAACTGGAATGCTAATGTATTATCGACTTTTAATAATAAATCAAGTACAATTATAAATGGAAGTGAAAAAATTGGATAATTTCTTCTTTCCTTTGGTAAGCCTTTAAAATATAAGTTATTTTAAAATGTAGTAATATGTACAGTGCTGATTTTTCTTCTTTCTTTGTTTGTTGTATTTCAAAGAGGCACTTCTATATTATCTTTCAATTTGCTTTTTGATCAAAATTTTTCTTCTTTTAATTTGCTTTTTGACCAGAATTGTTTAAACTGTAGCTAAACACAATTTTTAAAATGAGACTTCAAATTTTAACTAGAGGTATTTGAGATATTTACATAATTCGAACATTCACTCTCAAGAAGTTCCATTTTGAATTTTGATTATTGTTGGAAGAATGTCTGATTTTGGTCTTTGTCTCTAGAAACGATGTTTCATGTCTAAAGATATTGAAGTTTCATGAGGCTTATGCTGTTTTTGCTTTATATTTGTTCTATAGGAGGAATGACATTAATGTTTATTGATATTTTATAGTATTAAACAGATTAAATTCCAGTGTTTATCAGGCTTGGTAATTTACCCCCTATTTAAAATCCCAGTAGATTCACTGGATTTTGTTACAACTGTGGTCCCAGTGAACAGTGCTAGAAACAAAGTATGCTGTTTATTTTTTACTATGGTTAGTAGGGTCTTGGGAATGAGGATTAGTTTTACATATTTAGTAAGTTAAACGTTTGTGAATTTTGTGCTGTGATAAGGAGTCATAAGTTCATTATTTCAGAGAATCAGGTGATCATTTAAAAGAAGGCATTCTTCATACTAAATGATTTATAATTTGAAAACATGAGGGAAAACAGCAGTGAGCATTTTGGTTCTAATTTGTTTAAAAACTAGAAATTAAATGCAAGGCAATTATGCAATTTAGCAAAACTTAGCTGGATATTGGGCCTTCACTTTTCTGTACTAGTATGGCACCGCAGGGAATCTCAAAACCATTTCTTTTTAACTGAAAACAAACACACAAAGAACCATAGTCTAGTTAATAGTAAACAGTCCTCGAAAAAGGTTCATATTCCTAAATATTTATAACTATTCGGCAATTCTCTAGACTTTCCCTTCGATTTGGAAATAATCTGTCTTTCACATGCTTACCAAAATGTGGATTTTTTTAATCCGGGTAACAGCATATGAAAGAAAGCTATGTAGCCTAAGATATTAATTATTTGGGGCATCTTGGGAAGTTTTGGTAATTTTTGTTTATATATAGATTATATCATTCTTAAAATTTAGTATGGTAGAATACTTTTAAAGATTTAGAAGTTAATGAGTCTACTAGAATCTGCTGACATCAGACTGCTGAAATGTATTTTGTTTGTCTTTATAATTTTAAAATTGAAAGAACTTTCAGTTGAGGGATGGATGTCAGGAATCGGTGATAATGGGAAATAAGTCTTAGTCAAGTCAAAGAAATGGGCACTCTAGACAGCTCCAGGCTATTTTTATAAATTGAATCCCAAATTGTCCTATTCCCAAACTAGTTCCTTCACCTTAAAAAGCCTTTCCACACCTTTTCAGTTAAAATAGGTGACTTCTTAATACATGTTTTTTAAAAAGGTATTTGCTTGTGTGTGTGATTGTTCAGTAAATTTAAGGAATATCTGTCATGTCTAATACTGGAGTCAAAAGAAGCTTTTAAAAATGGATAGCCATTTTGGAGCAAATTTTGGTGATAAATTGTGATAATATGTATAAAAAAGACTTTTTTTAATGTAAGAAAAAAATCTTAATTTTTGGATTGCAAAAGTTCTTTTATTTTTTCTGAGACAGGATCTTGCTCTGTGGCTCAGGCTGGAGTACAGTGGAGCAGTCACTGCTGACTGCAGCCTGAACCACACAGGCTCAAGTGATCCTCCTTTCTCAGCCTCCTGCGTAGCTAGGACTACAGGCATGGGCTACCACGCCTGGCTAATTTTATTTTATTTTTTTAATAATGAGAGTCTCATTATTTTGCCCAGACTGGTCTCAAACTCCTGGGCTCAAGTGACCACGTGCCTCAGCCTCCCAAAGTGCTGGGATTACAGGTGTGAACCACTGTACCCAGCCTTGGATTGCAGAGTTCTAATTATAATCAGTTTTTGAGAACTGTTATGCTTTATGTAAAACAGTACAGCCATATTTTTAGACTGCAAATATATATACTAAAATATGCTGAAACCTAATATACCGAATATACTAAAACCTAAAAAACTAAGTCTTCCCACATTGGCTTGATTTTCCTAATTTTACTAAGTCCATTGCGTTATTGCTTATTACTGCTGCCCCTGCTTTAGTCCCAAATCCCAGCATTGTTTTTAGGAGGAGTAAAAGATTTTACTTTTTGATTGAATTTTCAGTGTGCTGAAGTTATCTTTTAAATGCTTTTTCTTCTTTGAAAGCAATGTTGCTTGACAGTGCCTAAAGGAGCTTTAGGTACTTGCTTGTCTCGAAATTGCATGAATAGTCTGATATAGCCACTAGAAACAAAGACCCCCCAACCATTTTTTATATAACTTGTTTCTTCTAGATATACCTTAGATGAATTTGGAACAGCCAGGAGAAGTACAGTTGTTCGTGGATTTATTGATGCGCTTACAAGAGGTGGCCCCGGAGGTACACCTAGGCCAATTGAAATGCACTCTCATGACCCTTTGAGGTATAGTAATCAAACAGCAGAAAAAGATTTGATGTTTTTTCAAAGGAAATCTTTATTAACATTTAGTTTTCGTTAGGTATGTGGGAGATATGTTGGCTTGGCTCCATCAAGCTACTGCTTCTGAAAAGGAACACCTTGAAGCTCTCTTAAAGCATGTCACTGCACAAGGTGGGTCCACCGACAGTATTGCTAACGACTAAATACAGAAAATAACACAAGCATCTCTGTTCCTGTTCTTGTTGCCATCTTCTTCACTTAGATAAACACCTCGATGGTACAATAAGCATCCTGATTACTCTTCTCTTTGCAAGATTCTCCCTCACTTTGCTAATAGACTTTCTCTTCCATCACCTATGTCCTCTCACTCAACTGTTCAGTTTTATAGTCAACCCTAATGACCTTTCATGTCCAGCCTAGACTCCTCTGTGGCACTTTTATGAAATTTCTGGAATATCTAGCATACATTATCTCAAATCTTCTGCATGACACTTTAAAGGTACAAGGTGGTATTATCTTAATTTTATCTGTGAGTAAACAGGCTGAATAAGTTGTTTAGGGTCATTAGCTACTGATCCTTTCATTTCTGCTACCCAACCTCTTTTTTCATTCTCATGGCATTGTTTTAAAATTTTACAACAGTTATTAGATCTGTTAGTACGTTTTTGCATTGCTGTAAAGGAATACCTGAAGCTTGGTAATCTACGAAGAGGTTTAATTTGACTCACAGTTCTGCAGGCAGTATAAGAAGCATGGTGCCAACATCTGCTTCTGGTGAAGGCTTCAGGAAGCATAGAGTCAATGTGGAAGGCAAAAGGGGAAGAACTAGCATGTAACATTATGATTGAGGGAGCAAGACAGAGAGATGGGGATGTGCCACACACGTTTAGGCAACACTGACTATCATGAGGACAGCATGAAGCCATTCATGAGAGATCCACTCCCATGACCCAAACATCTCCCACCAGGCCCCACCTCCAACATTGGGGATTATATTTCAACATGAAGTTTAGAGGAGACAGACATCCAAATGTACTTAAAATTTTTGTCTTGATGGCAAGGAAGACAAATAACTGTAGTTGAGAGTTGCTGATGTCTTGTTTACAGAATTCCAAATCTTCTTAGTTATGATTACCTAAAGAGGCCTGTTTTAGAGTTTGAGAGTTTAGTGTATGATTAAAATATGTTCTATTTTTGATAGGAAGTTAAGAGAGACACTGTGGCCTGGTATCACTTGACTGTTTTATATAGATCAGCCACACATCTCTGTGGTCCACATTATCACAAGAGGAGTCAGTGTTAACAAATTGGTGGTAATACTAACCTCATAGCCTCCAACTCTTCAGTATCAAGATTAGACTCGGCATATATGTTAGACTGGCACAAAGTGTGCATTGTTAGGCTCTCTTTCTGTTATTATTATCATTACCCAGTTTAAGTGAATGTGTTTCTTTAAAGATGTTTTAGAAAAGTATATATAAGACAGTATTAAGAGGTGGAAAAAAATAGATTGTAGTTAGATGAAGTAGGTTATTCTACAAGAATGACTTTAATCTTCTGCACCTCAGTTTTTCCATCTGTAAAAATGAAGATGGTTACAAGCAATAAGTGTCAAATACTCAGTACAGAGCTTGATAAATAGTTGGTGTTTAGAAAATACCAGTTTTTCTGTTAGATTTCAGGGTGTGTTTTTTATCTTTAAACCCTCGGTGTATGTGCTAAGCAGCACTGATTGGAATAAGATGTTTTTAAAACAAATGCTAGTACATTTGGGCATCACTTCATTCAATTAATACATTTCACACTCTCTTTTTCTCCCTCTCTCTAATAAATTTAATCTTTTCCACAAAGAAATAATATTCATTTTAGTAACTCAAAGTCAAATGAATTAACAAGGCTTTCTAGAAACACATTAGGTATTATCACAATTAGTAATGGCCCAAAAGATATAAAACTTACTAAAATATAGTTATGGTTATTTTAAAAGTTATTAGTGCTATTAATTATATGTATTATTTATTATTTGTTAGCTTTTTGAACTTACAGGAAGCAAGGTATAATATGAAAACAAATATTAATGTATTAATTTTAGGTGTTGAAGAAAATATTCAAGAAGTTGTTGGGCATATCACTGAAGGTGTGTGCAGGCCTCTCAAGGTAAAACATTTTGTTTCTACATATGCTATATGGTACCTGGTTAAATTACTACTTTATTTATAGGAACTTAAGAAACTGATACCAGCTCAAACACAATCTATACTTTTTTCAAATTAGCACAGTAATGTAGGCTAATAAGAAACATTTTAAAATAATAATTGCCAGTTTTCTCTCTGAGAAAGAAAATTGGAAATATTCATAGTTTTCATATATTGACTTATTTTTTACAGATTGTTTCTTGTAGTAATTTTTCTTACTCAGTTGAGAAAAAATCTATTAAATTTAAACAGTGCATCTATGAATTCTTAACAGAAGTTTACTAAGAATATTTTGTTTACTTGATTGCTTCAAGCGTAGTAGATTTTTTGCTTATCATAGCAATAAATATTAATTCAAGGATACAATATGTATTGCGATTATCAATACTATTTATAGTACAAGGAACAGAATTTAGAATCAGATTTGAGTTGGACTTCCCATGTTGCCACTTAATTGTGTTTTCTTACTCCATTTGCTTAACTCAGATTCTGTGTCTGAATTATGCTCCCATGGAGCCTGTATATTAAAACAGCCGTCATCCAGGGTTGTTGTGAAGATAACTGGGTAGATGAAGTACATAGTTTATGACACTTACTAAGAATTTAGCAGATGGTAAATACCTTTATTTTCCTGTATTAATATTTATAGAATACTTGGCAATTGTTGGTTTACTTTTCCTTGTTGATTGACTTCAATTTCATACAGAGAAATTGAAATCCTGAAGTTTAATAATTTTTATCAAGAACTGAACTTTAAAATAAATTTAATTTTATTTCTAAGGTTTTTTGGGGGTTATGTGTTCCAGAGAAGGAAATCTCAGAAGACACACTTTGTGACAATTGATTATATTGACAAATTTAACTGTTACTCTAACTTGATCTCATAGGACCTAACTATATATTCAGTAAATAAATGGCAATGTATTTTGAAATGATTTTACTTATTTCTCCCAAATGAAATATTTACTTGTCATAGTTTGATGTAGACATATATAACTTACATAAATGCTGCTTATTTTGTATACTGGCAGTTACTGGAAAAATAGAAGAAGAGGAAGAATAAAATGAGATTTCTTTTGCTATGCTTTTATACCTTTTTATAACTTCATATGGTTAAATAAAACTCCTAGTCACTTTGTAAATAAATTGTACTTTATCTGCCTTACCTTTCCCCCTTCCTTGCTTATGTAACTATTTTTCTTTTTACAGCTTTTCTTTTTTTAAAAGAATTTTTTTGAATTTATAATTTTTGTGAGTACATAGTAGGTATATGCTTTTCATTTTCTTTTTAAAAAGTAATTGTATAAATATTATAACTTTTGAATCCTTATAATGGACTTTTCAGTTTCCTGTCCTGGTTTGAGTAAGAATTGTTATTACATTAAAAATGTTTAATACCAACCACTTAGACATTATATACTGATGTCTGCCTTTGTTTCAAAATGCACTTAGAAATTCTTATTTCATGGCTAGGCGCGGTGGCTCATGCATGTAATCCCAGCACTTTGGGAGGCTGAGGCGGGCAGATCATGAAGTCAACAGATTTCCTGACCAACATGGTGAAACCCCATCTCTACTAAAAATACAAAAAAATTAGCTGGGCACAGTGGCGCGTGCCTGTAATCCCAGCTACTTGGGAGGCTGAGGCAGGAGAATTGCTTGAACCCGGGAGGCAGAGGTTGCAGTGAGCCAAGGTCACGCCACTGCACTCCAGCCTGGCGCCTGGTGATGGAGTGAGACACTGTCTCAAAAAAAAAAAAAAAGATAAAAGAAATTCTTATTTCATCTTCCTTCAATGTATATGCCCAGAAAGATGTTTATGACAATTGTAGGACATTATTGTGATCCACTGACAAATTTAAATATGAGATGCCAAAGGTAAAGAAGACACTAGTAAGCAGACAAGTATTTTTTTGTTGTAAAAGGAAGAAAAATTCCTTTTCTGAAATGACAGAAACTTCAAATCTTTCCATATGATGACAATATGTATTACATAGTTCAGAGAATATTTAGCAGGTGTTCACAATAGTTACATATCAAATTAGCTTGATAGTGATATATAATCCAGCAACTCTTAGACCTTCCCTTCCTTATATATTGATAGACAGTGTTATACTATTTTAAGAATTTTCTTTCTGTATGACCTCATTTGGGTATATTTTCAGTGATATAGTTGTTTAGAAAAATTTCAACTTTAACATTTTATTTTGCAGTTATAATTCCAATTTTTTTTAGTGATCAATCTGCTCTTATACCCACTCATACAAAATTTCTTCTTCCTAATTAATAAGCAACTAAACTTTTTCAAATGATATATGATGTTGGATGTTATAGCTACTTTTCTGTCCATCATTCTTCTTTGTATAAATGATTTTTTTTTAGAATGGGAGATTTTTATTTTTAAAAGCATAAAGAAAAGGTTATAGTGGTAATGGGAGGTAATCCTTAAGAAACTATATATTTGATTTATTCTACCCTGTTTAGTCTTTTCTTTGTCTTAGGAAAGTGAAACATCATAGGTAGTAGATTAAATATTTGTAAATGTATGCATTAAGATAAGATCTGTAAACTTGCCGGTTTAAAGAATCGGTGCTCTAAATTTAAGTTTACATATGTTGTGTAGAGGGTACCATGGCTCATCAGCATCAAGCCTATTACTTTGTACATGTCTTTACTCCAAAACTGTAGCTAGAAAAGATCAGAACTAAAATATTAAAAAATTTTTTCAAGCCCATGGGTATAAAGTGTTTCTTTTATGCTAAATTAGATTGCTGAGAGATTACCAGCTCTCATTTGAATTTTCTCTTCTAATAAAAACTTCAGTGTAGTGAATGCTACAGACCTTAGATTATAGTAGGTTCTATGAAAGCAGGTATATGTAAAAGATTAATGGCAGGGAAAATAAAGCTGAATATTGTACACAAGACAGTCACTGGGCCCTCAGATTGAGGTATACATAGCATCAGATGTCTACCCTGAGCAGCTATCTATGATATTAAGGGTAAAGGAAGTTCATCATCATCTTTTTCAGTCCTCCCTTCTTCCCGTATCTCCTTCATGAACACAAACCCCCTCTCTCTCTCTCTCTCTCTCTCTCTCTCTCTCTCTCTCTCTCTCTCTCCTCTCTCTCCTCTCTCCTCTCTCCTCTCTCCTCTCTCCTCTCTCTCTCTTTCTCTCTCTCGCTTTTGCTCCTAGCTCTCTTGCCTTGGAGAGAAGAGCCACTGTTCTGTCTTTTAGCTCTCCCCTACCTTCTCTTCTCTGCTGTCAGGTAACTAAAGCCCATTTTGCTACTATTAATATCTCCGTTTGTTATTGATGCCGTTTCTCGCAATGTAGCTAGGATTTATGGAGTGCTTATGATGTACCAGGGTCTGTTCCAACGCACTTTGTATCTGAGCCATTATTCCCATTGCTGCTTTCCAGCTCTGCTAATGATTTTTACCCGGTACTGTCATCACAGTGATAATTGCCAGCCAGTTGCTGCTACCACCACTTCTTCAGTCTCTTTGACCGCCTTTACTTTTTACTTTTTATTTCTCTTGCCTTTTGTTGTTTCTCCTGTGACTGTTGGCTTTTGCTGAAAATGGTCAGCCTCTTTTATAGCCCTCGTAAGACAGAGTGTTTCTTTCTGTGTGGCAAACAAAGCATTCTTGGTGTATTGTTTGTCCGTCTCCTGGTTTTCCAGCCTTTCTCTGTTGCATTTTGTATTGTAGCTGTTGTATTCTGTATTGCCTTTTTCCCTCAAAACCTTTGTGTTCATGGAGAGAGATGGTAATTGTTTTTGGTTTTTCTTCCTCCTTCCCTTCCCTCTTTGCTTTTCCTTTCTTTCTTTCTCTCCTATCTTTTCTCATTTTCTTTCTTAAGGGAGTTAGAACTAAGAATATCTTCTTGATGCCTCAAAATTATGGAAGGCAGGTGGCCAGATACCTGAGATGGTGTTTAAAATCTGCTAGTAAAGAGCTGTTTGCCTAAATTAACATTTTTTGTATTTTGCTGTGATATTAAAACTAAGAAAATACCACTTTTATTGATGTAACATATAATTTAAGTCACTTTTAAGGTCTTGATTTCAAAATAAATTATACTATAGAAAAATATGTTTTTTAAGTTCAAATGCCATTCATGATCTATGGTGTTGTGGTAGTCAGTATCACCTGTACCAACAGATGAATCAGTTTCATAAACATATTAATGTAAATTGATTTCTGTAATACAAGAGGTTTTTGTGTGCACATATAAAATCTCGTTTTAGCAAATCACAATTGTTTTATGAGATATGCCAAAATTTAAATACCGAGAAAGTACAACTTTTTTTTTTTTTTTTTTTTTTTTTGAGACAGAGTCTTGCCCTGTCGCCCAGGCTAGAGTGCAATGGCATGATCTCAGCTCACCACAACCTCTGCCTCCTTTGTTCAAGTGATTCTCCTGCCTCAAAGCCTCCAGAGTAGCTGAGATAATGCATGTGCCACCATGCCTGGCTAATTTTTTGTATTTTCAGTAGAGACAGGGTTTCACCATATTGGCTAGGCTGGTCTCGAACTCCTGACCTCATAATCTGCCCACCTCAGCCTCCCAAAGTGCTAGGATTACAGTTGTGAGCCACCAAACAAAGTTTAACTTTTAAAAGCATTTATTAAACATCTGTTGTGTGTATACTGTTCTACTAGATGCTACAGAGATGTAAAATAGGCAGGAAGACATAATGTCTATACTGTATTTGTATTTAGAAACTAGGAAAGCAAGAAGATACAATGTCAGCAGTAGCTTAAGGGCAGATACAATATTTAAGTAAGCATTTATTAGTGTAGTTTAGATTGTATTCATTAATGAGAGAATATAAGATCAGTGAGGGATGGAATTTAATTAGAAAAGATTCATATTTGCTAAATCTTGAGGCAGATCAAGTTAATCTTGAACCAGATCTGATTCTGCCCTGGTAGTCTTATAATTTGGCAGATATGTTGGTGCTAATTCAAGATTGGTCTACTTTTCTATTTTTTTGATCAATAGACAAACTTGATGTAATAATTTATAGACAGGAATTTATTTTATTTTTTAATTGAATATTTGGTAGTAAAGTAGTATGTTTTCATTGATAATCTGTTTTAGGGATGTAGTGGCTGCCTTTGTCATTCAGTATTGAACCAGATTCCATTATATACTGGTGGTAAATCTCAAAATTATCTCAATGTGTTGATATTTCTGGTAACAACTACCTTGAGCCAAATTCTGCAAATAATGGATCACGTTTTTTTGTAGAGTATATCTATGTTAAAATGTTTATTACTTTACCATCTTCTATGACTTACTACTCAGAAATTATTGAGAAAGCATTTTGTGATCTCTGCAATAATAAAATTTTATCTTTGTTATGTTATTTATACCATATGTTATTAATGAAGAAAGATTATACATTTAAGAAATGTTTAATTTCCTCTCACATATTTTAATAGGTTCGAATTGAGCAAGTAATAGTTGCTGAACCTGGGGCAGTTTTATTATATAAAATTTCTAACCTCCTCAAATTTTATCACCATACAATCAGGTAAGTGGAATGGCAAAATGTGATCGCTAAATCCCATGTGATATTTTTTTCAGTTAGAGTGGAGTATAAGTTTGTTTTACATTGTGTATGGTAAGTATACAGTAAGTACAGACTAAGCATAACTAGTAGAACCACCACACCGTGTAAATCATTATATGCATATTATACATGCTATGACTTGAGGTCTGTTATTTCCTCTTTCCTTTTCTCTCCAAGCTTGACCCCTGCACACACACAACTTATATAACAGTGCAAGTCTATAATGTAAGTCTTTATTGAGTCCTCCCGCATTAGTAAAAGACCTCCAAGGCAACTAAAGTAACTGTATCATATACTCACAACAGAGCATGATGAATGAAATGTTCTATTCTGGATGTCAATAACCTAAATTTTTAGCATTTATTTTACTGTAAGTGGTAAAATAGAACGTTAGCCTCTCTACGTAACAGCAACTTTAATTAGGAACCACTTGTCTTATATAAAATGTGATCTTTGACTCCAAAATTTGCATTCATTTTCGGTTGACATACGTCTGTTGGTGATATACCCTTGAATTTTATTACAACTGTCACTGCAAGACTATGTTATATGTGTAGTTATGTTAAAACCATGTCTTTCCCGGCCGGGCATGATGGCTCAAGCCTGTAATCCCAGCACTTTGGGAGGCCGGGGCGGGTGGATCACAAGGTCAAGAGATCGAGACCATCCTGGTCAACATGGTGAAACCCCATCTCTACTAAAAATACAAAAAAGTAGCTGGGCATGGTGGCACATGCCAGTAATCCAAGCTACTCAGGAGGCTGAGGCAGGAGAATTGCCTGAACCCAGGAGGCAGAGGTTGTGGTGAGCCGAGATTGCGCCATTGCACTCCAGCCTGGGTAACGAGCGAAACTCTGTCTCAAAAAAAAAAAAAAAACCATGTCTTTCCAAGCCATATTTTTATAGTTTTTATATTTTTCCATTAAACAATTACTTCAAAATTACTTGTTATCCAGTATGTTAGTATCAGGAACAGTAGGCCAACTGTTAAAAATCTAAGAAGAGTATAACTAATGTTACCAAGAAAGGTTCAGGGAGCACCTTCCCCTTAGTGACACAGAGTAGCCACCCAGAACTTCACAGCTAAGAAATGGATTTTACGTCTTAATAGTAGATTTTCAAACAAAACTAACAAGCCATAGCCTACAAAACTGATCAGAGATAGGATTTGGATTAGTTTCTTAACATTTTAGATACAAACTTATTGTCATCATTTCCCACAATTCAAAAGCAGTGAGTTAGTTTCAATTGTAATATTATAGTATCTTATAATAAGAGAATGATAAATCCTTAGAAAACACAAGGGCTGCTGACAGCAGCTAGACATAGCAAATACTGTGTTATAAAAAGATGCTGGTAAAATGATTTTTAAAATGTTTATTTAATAATGTCCAAGGTAGTACTACATCAATTTTATTATTTAAATATATTGATATCTTAGTTTCTAATGTAGAAAATGCTAGAAATAAAATAATTCTGATTCCGAAGATAATAGTAGGTTTTTTTTAGGCTCTGAGAATTATAATTTTTCTATCTTTGAAGATATTAAAGATGACAATTAAAATCTTTTTCTATTGATTTTTTTCATGTACTTTTTCTACTTGTTCACACATTTCCTCATTTAGTCAATTAAAAAGTTGACTGTATACTTGCCATTCTTCTAGGTAGTAAGGAAACAGCAATTAACCAAGCAGTTTAAACTTACATTCTAGTAGGGGAGACAAGCAAATATAAAATAATTGTTTTAGGTAGTGATAAGGGTACTAAAGATAAAGCAAAAGAAAATAATTAGGAAGTATAAGGAGTAACCACATGTAAGTAGATATATGTGTGTATGTATGACTGTTTTTGAGGCTGTTTGGTAGAGGCAATATTTGAATTCAGATGTGAATAATATGAAGGAGTTGGGCATGAAAAGATCTTGGAAAAGAGTGTCCTGGACAAAAATACACTCTGGTACTGAAGCTAAGGTAAAGCTTGCATTTTGGAGGACTAGAAAGAAGACCAGGAGTTGGAGTGTAGTGAATTGGAAGGAGTAGGGGCAGATGAAATCAGAAAGGTAGAGAGAGGCCAGCTCACATAGGATTCTGAAGACCATAGTGGATATTTAGATTTTATACTGAATGGATAAGATTGGGGAAGATGTGAGGGTTTTGAGTGACCTGAGCAGATTTGTGTTACAAGGTTACTCTGGATACCCTGTGAATCAGGTACTGTAGTGAGACAAAAGGGAAAATAAGGAAGATATTTAGGAAGCAGTTTGTGGTCCTGAGCAGAGATGATGATGAGTTAGACTAGGGTGATAGTCTTAGAAATGGTAAACAGTAGTTGATTTTGGAGATAATTTATGCCACAGCCAGTAGGACATATATACATACTAGATAGAGTGAGGTGTGAGGAGTCAAGGATGAATTCTTGGCTTTTGGTTTGAACAGCTGGGTGAATGGTATTATTTGCTGAGATAGGGAATGCTGGAAAATAACAGGTTGATGGGAGTGGTGGATAAGGAAGAGTTCCCTTCAGTTTTGGCCTTGTCAGATTTGATATATCTGTGAACATACAGTAGGAGATTTTGAGTGAGCAAATAATAGAGAAATCAGGGCTGAAGCTGTAAGTTTCTTAGTTTTCAGAAAATAGATCACTTAAGAAATGAATATAGATAAAGAATGGGGCTAAGGACTGAGTCCTGGGAAGCTCCAATATTTAGAGGTCAAGAAGAGGAAAAACCACAAAGAAAACTGGGAAGGGATCCAGTGAAGTTGGAGAAAAAACAAGACGCATGCAGGATCTCAAAAAATGTACTCCTAACAAAAGGAAGATGTAGAATCCAGGAAACAGAGATTCGCACATATTTGGATTACATATCCTTTCTTGTAAAACTTTTCTCCCTGGAATTAATAATTACTTTGCTTTTATACTTGTTTACTTTCCTATGCCCTTATCATTATTTCAGATCCAAGCTATTAAAGTGGACTTGACATTGCATTGTCTCACCATGTAGTCCAACAAGTAATCCCCCTCTCTCCTGCCTTTGTCTGATAATCTTCTTGGAAGCCTCATTCCCCTCCAATCTAGATGTGTTGCCCTACAGGCCTATTGCAAGCTGCTTGGCTGTCACACTGGCATTTATCTTCTTCATTAACCTCTTCATCGGCTTGTTTAGGTATCCCTGATTCTTTGGTCAGCTCTGAATAATATTTACATGAGTGTAGTGACATAAACATTGAACAGTTATTTACTAGAATTCTGTGCCCATGGCTGTATTAGGAAGCCTGGGGAAGGTGAAGTTTGGGTGTGTTGTGGTGGAGGAGGAGAATTGTGTAAGAGAGTTTAACTCTCATCATCTACATAAGGGAATTTGTAGATAATACCTAAAACTGAAAAATAGAGTAATAGGAATATAAGCATGTTGGGTAGAAGTATGGAATGAAATGTCAGAAGAAACATCTACAATTATCTGGACCAGTTACTGGAGCATAGTGTGTTCTCAGTAAACATTAGTAAATTCTAGATCTGAATAACTGCAAAGTACAGCTGATAACTCCAAATTTAAAACATAATGAATGTAAATGTATGTTGCTCTCTCTCCAGATCTTTCATTAAATTGTTTCTATTTATGTTCATTTCATTTGCTTCCCCTGTTGTTTGATGTACACTTTTATTCAGAGGAATACTTGTTTTTATTGTATGTGTAGGCATGTGTGAGAATTCCATCCAATTTATTTTAGTATTTGGCTTATAATATTTTTAACTGTAATACGTGTTGTTTCTTTAAAATATAAGTATTACGGCTACTAGTTTAATTTGCTAGTATTTTGCTGTTTGCCTTATATAGGTATTTTACTAATAATTTGCTCTGTTTTCATGAACTATGTAAGAATTTATTTGTTTCAGAATTGTACTGAAATACTACATTTTACAGTATTTGCTTTTATAATATATCATATGTGGTATGTCATTTATCAGTAAATTTGCTGTGTTTTAGTTTACTGTTTACTAGTATTTAATGCCATTATATTCATCTTTAGCAATCTAAATTTTTTTAGGCATGGAAGATGTTGTTATGCCTTGAGAAATTATGATTCCTACTGGAATATAGCATATTTTCATATCCACAAGAAACTTTTCCCCTAGATTATAAATCACTTTTTGTATGTGAATTATGAGAAAAAAATTGGGAATTATTTTATATACATACTTGTCTTAGATCTTGGCAAAAATGGGAAACCTCTTTGAACGGGTCTAAGAAATACCCTTATAAAATAGCAAATTGAGAATTATGGAATGTACTAATGTAATTAGTTATTTCAAAATGTTATCAGACTTTTCAAACTCATCAGACTTTTTCAGTTAGTGTAAATATACTGCTCTGTGGCCTGTTGTATAAAAATTGAGAAACCCTAATTTATAGATATGTTATTTTTATAGAATAGCAGTTTTAATTAAAAGAATAACACAGTATTTATACAATTTATATATTTTATCAATAGAGCTATTGATTTAATGCTCTTTTTAAAATTGAAATTGACTGTTTTAGATAATCAAGACATATTTACTCTAACAGAGGAAAAATAGAGAGAGGATTTTATATATTACAAATGTCTGTTCTGACAGTATTGCTAAAAGAGATTGTGAAATACTGAAAACATACTAGTTTGTTTTTACTTTTTCATCACCTAACTCAAAAGAAAAACAAAAGTCCTGATTTTTAAAATATGAAACTAGAGTATTTTTAATTCACAGGTTGTATTTTACATTAAAAACTTTTATGTAAATCTAGATATTTCTAAAGCATTCTACTCAGTTAAGAACTGTTTTGTTTCAGTTTCTGTTTTGCAACCTGAAGTATTCTTTGCTTTTAGTGGCATTGTTGGAAATAGTGCAACTACGTTATTGACCACCATTGAAGAAATGCATTTGTTAAGCAAAAAAATATTCTTCAATAACTTGAGTCTTCATGCAAGTAAATTAATGGACAAGGTATGTTTGAAAAATGTAATTATTATGTGAATGTGAATCTTTCACATTAAAGATGTTTTAATGATTTTTGTATTGATTGGTAATTTTTCCTATTACATTCTATGTTCTTTTGAGTCTTCCTATGACCAACAAATTTCATTTTGAGATTGCTTACTGGACCTAAGATTGTAGTCTGTATTCCTAAAACAGTATCACATTTAGTTATGATTGGAGATAGAGTCTCAGGCTCCAATTTAACTACCATTTTTTTCTGTAACAAAAATTGTATAATTAAAGCAAACTTACTTTATTTAGCTGAGGGATAAGATGACATACAGACTGGAAAACCAGAAATGTTACAAAATGTTTTTTCCAGACAGCTTATGTTTTTACCCTTTGATGTTACAGGTTTGTCCTTATGAAATGTATGCTACTCTGAGTTATATAATTATTTATGAAAACAAGCAAGAAAAAGCATCCCACAAAAAAACAAATAAGCAACAAAAACCTGAAAGAGTCCTGTAAGATCTAATATCTTAAATTGAGCAGGATATTGTGGCAGGACCTTAAGGAATACATTTACAGTGATCAAATCATTATTTTTGTTTTGTTATTGAGGACATGAGTTTTTCAAGGGTGTGTCACAATCACCATGCTGGCATTTTGTTACTGTAGCTAATAGGCTAGCTATATTAAGCCCAGGTTTTGTAATATGGTATAAAATAATAGCAATTTCGTCCAAAATACCTGGTCAATCTTCACTTTTGTAAGTTCAATCTTCACTTTCCTAAGCCTTAATACTTCCTGACCCTCTTGCATGACTCAGATTTATTTGGAAAAGGAACATGAGTTTGTGGAGATGGAGTATCTACCTTAATTTTTCTTGCCAGTGTATTTCTGTTTGCATCAGCAGTTTACTAACAATCATTTCTGGTTATGTTTGTTTTTATGAGTTCTTATTTAGACAGACCTCTTCTAAAATAATTTATACATGATATACAAAATTAAATCTGAATAAATATGTTCTAGCTATTTAGAGTACAAAGATGAACACTCAAGGTCTGTTGGCTTCATTAAGATTGCTTCTCCTTTGGTGGAAAATAACCAAATAAGTCTGGTTATTATAGAATGTACCTAGGGTACATACTAGCACCAAAAGAGGAGTATATTTAGCAAACTCTATGTATTCCTTTACAAAGAGGAAGCTTTCCACAGAGAGAGGTAGTAGAGTTGAACTTTGAAGGACATGAAGGCTTTAGATAGGTGAAGAAAAAAAGAGAAAGGAGTGGATAGGGGTCATCTTAAATAGAAGAAACAAATAGAATATGTTCGAACATGAGCTATGAGTTACCTATAAACACATTTTTCATTTTTTAAAATATCACTCGTAAAGTGCTGTGTTTATATATGTGTGTATATATACGTATATATAACATAGAACATTTTTCATTTATTAAAAATCACTTGTAAAGTGATGTGTTTATATATATATACATATGTATGTATGTATACATGTGTGTGTATATGTGCACACATATATACACATGTATATAAAAACACATACATATATACATATGTATACACATGTATATATGTATGTGTATGTGTTTTTATATACATGTATATGTATATATGTATGTATATAACATAGGTATATACATGCACACATGCATATATGTATGCATATATATATAACATACATGTATGTGTATTTATGTGTATGTATATATGTGTATATATGTGTATATACGTGCACACGTATATACACACATAAAAACACACATGTACATATATACGTATGTGTATATATGTTATATATGCATATGTTATATATGTTATTTATACACACATGTATGTATGTTTTAATATATACATGTATGTGTATATATATGCATGTACATATATGCATGTATATATGTACATATATGTATATTTATATATACGCGCATATATAAAAACATATGTATGTTATATGCATGTTTGTATGTGTATATGTTATCTATAACACACACATATATGTATATATGTTATATATGTGCATATATGTTATATATAACATGCATATAATATATAGCATGTTATATATGTTATATATAACATATATACACATACATATATTGCATGTATGTATATATAAAAACATACCACTTTACAAGTGACATTTTTTAATAAATGAAAAATGTGCTTCCCACATAAGATACATATACCATATGATATATATGATACATATATATCATATATGTATATCCCACGTATGGTATACATATATTATATATATATATATATATATATATATATATATATATATATATATATAGTATGTGGGAAGGCCAGGTTGGAGATAGGAAAATTAAAGGAGTATTGATGTTGTTGTTATTCATACATGATCTAAGGGAGAAACTCTGGGAATAGGAAAGAGGAGACAAATTCTTGAAGGGTAAAGGTAAAGTCTTCAAAATTTGGTGACTGACTGAATATTGGTAAGTGAAAGGGAGTCATCTAGAATAATTCCTAAGCTGATTACAAATATCTAGAATACAAAAAGAGGGTATAATTTGGGAGATAAAGATGGTATTGTCTAAGTTAGATAAATTGATTTTGAGATCCCTATGAGAGATCCCTCTGGAATTGGTCTAATCTAAAAGGGAGTGATACATTTAGATTTAGAGAGTTTTACATGTAGGAGATGGTTGAATTCATGGGTTTGAATGAAGTCACTAGGAATATTTTTTAACAAGAGTAGAGCTACCAGAACACAGTCTTAGGAAATGCTGACATCTAAGAGAAGGAAAAAAGTCAACAGTATGATGCTGAGAGAGGATGACCAGAGAGACAGGACAAAAATTAGGATAAGGTTTTATCAGAAAAAGCCAAGAGAAGAGAGTTTCTAGAGGGAAGGCATAGTTAATAATGACAGATGCCTTTAAAGAGTTCTAGTAGCAGGCTTGTCATCTTTGGCAATACATAGATGATAGGTGACCTTACTGGACAATAGGAGCCAGATTGCAGTATATAGAAAAACACATGGGTAAGCATGTTACCCAAAGCTTCACCAACTGGAAAGCATACATGCCTCAAGACTGAAAATAGATGCATTAGGCATTTGTATTAAGAAATTTAAAACAGAACATTAAAGATAAATAGAAAGGATGGAATTAAATTTTGTGACAAGGAAACAAAAGCAGAATTGATTATTTGTTGAAAAGATGAAATTGAGAAACTTCTAACAAGTCTAATCAAGAAAGAAAAAAGTTTTTAGAAGTTGGAGACAATCCACAGATGAGAATTAAAACTTCTTAGAGAATACCATGTACAGTTTTGTGGTAATAATCTGGAAATCTGAGTAAGATGAATGCTTTTTAAGGTGATAAAAATTGGTAAAATGTAAGTCAAAAAGAAGTGGAAAGTTTGAATATACCTAAAGAAGGAAGAAAAGTTTATTAAAGAACATGTTGCCAGGCCTAGTTCAAATCATATAGAGAATTTCTTTCATACTTAGGAGGAACAGATAATTCTCTAGAACATGGAAAAATACGGAAAGCTTCTCAGTTTGTTCTAGGTGATACGACACTGACATAAACTTTTTAAAGGTAGTCAGCAGTGAAAAACACAGATTAGTCACTTTTTAAGTTTTAAAACTTCAGAATTCAGCATTTGTATATGAAAACCAAGATGGTTTATTTCATGAATATAAGAATGTTTCAGTGTTAGGAAATATATTAAATCAGAATATAAAATAAATTTTGTATTATCATATTTGATCACATTGTTTGGGGGAAAATTTTAGTGAATAAGTCATTGAAGAATACTTCTTTAATCATAAAAAGAGAAGTAAAACTAACAGCCAACATCATAATTAATATGGATGCACTGGTGGTTCTTCTATTTAAGTGAAGAGCAAGAATGCTTGCCAATATTTTTAAATAATAACCACGGTAGAAAGACCAGATAAAGAAATGAAATTTAAATATTTTAAAGGAGGAGACATTAGATTCTTTATGCATGTTATGATAGTCTATTTTGAAGACTTAGGAGAATCAACTGAAATTGTACAACCAGAAAATGAATTCTACTGAAATAGTTGGTGAAAAGATCAATATACAAATGTAATTAATTTTCTTATATGCCAGCTCATGAGGTGCTCAGTAAATACTGATAACACGAATGACTGGTCCAGTTCATTTTCTGCTGGCCTATATTCCATCACTGTCTTCCCATTAGTTTTAAATCTCTTTCACCCTTGCCATTTTACCACATTTGCTTTGCAAAACCACCTTGAATCAATTCAATTTTTCAATTTTTCCTGTGCATACTATGACTGGTAAGCACTGCTAAAGAAAATTATATACCCATACAGACAAGAGTCACTAAAAATTGTCTCCAACATCAGGAAAGCTCTCCGTGAGGTCCAGCAAATGCTGATTGTCCTTTGGTACTACTCATATTTACCTTACTTACTTCCACCTATTTCCTTAAATCTACCATACTACCTCCTACCAAAAAAGTACCAACCCTGGCTAAAACTGGATAATGGACATTAAAAAGAATCATTGCCACCATGATGAGCAAAAAGTGAGATACTTTGGTTTTTTTCTCATTTGGATTTCTGTGATTCTAGTGAGAATGAACATTTTGAGATATGTTTTTGGCTGTGAGTTGCATGTTCAAGTCCTTTGTCATTTTTCTATTGGGTTGTCTTGTTCGTTTCTGATACTGTTTATGCATTAAGAATATTAACTCCATCATGTACATTACAGACATTTTCTCCACACATCATTTGCCTTTATAATTTACCTGTAGTATTTTCTGACACATCAACTTTTAATTTTTTTATAGTTAAATATTAACTTTTGAAATAGTTTTTTCCCTTGGGAGCATTCCATGCTTGAAAGTATTCCCACAAGAAAATACATTTACAGTTTAATGTATAATAAAGTTAGCATCTGTTAGTGGGGAAATGATAAATTGTTTAATACATTTATTTAGATGTATTTTCTTAGATGTTTCTATGTATTCACTTTATTTGTTTATTTTTTTAAGAGACAGGGCCTCACTCTTGTTGCCCAAGATTGTAGCTCTCTGCAGCCTTGAATTCCTGGGCTCAAATCATCCTTCTGCCTCAGCCTCCCTAGTAGCTGGGACAATAGGCACATGTCACCATGCCTGGCTAATTTAATTTTTTTTTTTTTTTGGATAGAGACATCGTTTCGCTATTTTGCCCAGGTTTGTCTCAAACTACTGGCCTCAGGCAATCATCCTGCCTCAGCCTCCCACGGTGATTTAATTACAGGCGTGAGCCACCACACCTGGCCCTGGCCCTGGTTTCACTTTTAAAACAAATTTTTAATCTACTGAAGTTTATTATTCTTCATACTGAAAAGTTAGAATTTTATTCTTCCCCAAGTGGTTTTCCATTTATTTCCCCTTAGTAAACTTCTGTATATTTTATTAGTCACATTAAAGTTAAAATGAAAGCGGCAACGAAACAGGAAAATACAGGTTCGGATGCTGCCCCCCGTGCAGTTGAAAAATCTGTGTATGACTTTTGACTCTCAAAATGTAACTGCTGATTAGCCTACTATTGACTGGAAGCCTTGCTAATAACATAAGCAGTCAGTTAATACATTTTTTGTTGTATGTGTTATATACTATATTCTTAAAGTAAGCTAGTGAAAAGAAAATGTTATTAAGAAAATCATAAGGGAGAGAAAATATATTTACTACTTATTAAATGGAAGTGAATCATCATAAAGGTCTTCATCCTCATTGTGTTCACATTGAGTAGGCTGAAGAGGATGAAGAAGAGGGATTGCTCTTGCTGTCTCAGAGAGTAGCAGAGGGAGAAGAAAATCTATGTAAATGTGAACCTATGTGGTTTAAACATGTGTTGTTTAAGGGTCATCTGTAATGGATAGTAAAAGGCAACTAAAAGATGACATCTTTCAACTAAAACTTGAACAGAATAGGGTGAAAATGAGGGAAGAAGTAATTTAAATCTATTAATTACCAATCAATATTGCAGCTTATGTGAGTTTATAGCAACAAATGGGTTCTGATATCATTATTATTAGTAGAACCCTCGATATTTTTCTCCAATATGAACTGGGCCATATTTAGATTTATTTTTACATTAGATTGTGACTGTATTATGATTCTCTTTACAACTTATATGTTGCTTTTATCTACAACCATTTCAGTTTTTTTAAAAGAATATCTTCCTTTCATCAAATTTTAATGTTCCGTAATTTTCTATTTGTTATATCTTTTCCTTATTCTGCTTCTTGTAAACCATTTCACTTTCTCTAAAAGCATTGTAGCTTTATGAAGAAAACAATATTTATTGTAGAATGTTCTTCATTAGCAAAGCACCCAAGTGGAAATTTTTGTTAATAGAATTTTAAGTGGATAGTATAATTGTTAGAAAGAGCAGCTTTTAAAATAAAGGTGTAGCCAGAGAGGAATTTTAAAAAATATGGTTGCTTTTGTGCTTTTAAAAAGACATACTTGGGAGCTAATTCTTTATTCAGCATGAAAAAAAGAAAATTCAAGGACATAATTTTATTGAAAGACGTACCTTTTCTCTAACAAAGCAGTTTGAAGCACTTGAGTATTCAAGTATGCATACTCCCTTCCTTATCAAGCTCTCTTGAAATATTCATAACTGCAAATCTACTGAAGTTTAAAGAGAATATGTACCTATACTGCGAAAGACACAGTGCTGTATCAATTTAGGCTAGACTGACATTTTCTAAAATTATTTCTCACTATAGTAATAATGCAATTCTAATTGAAAGGCTAGAGCCTGTCTTAAATGAAACCCATATCAAATTAATAGTCAGGATTGATTTGCTCAGTCCTCTGGAGAAAAACAAACAAATGAAAAAAATTTGATTCTTTAAATAAATTGTCATTTAAATTCTAGGATATGGTTACTGTTTTGAATCTTTTTACTACGCATAGCATAATATGTGGATTAGCAGCTTGGGCATCATCTGGGAACTTACTAGACATGCAAATATCGCAGGCCCTACTCCAGACCTACTGAATCAAATTATGCATTTTAATAGGATTCCCAGGACATTCATGTGCTCATTAAAGTTTGAGAGGTGCTGTTCTGGTTGAATAGTTTGAGTTTTACATTATTCCTTACAGATTGTTCCGCCAGGAAAAACAAACAAAAAAACAAATTTTTTTTATTCAAAATGCTTTAACATTTTTAAAAATGAAAGTGTGTAAAATAAGTTGTAATTTGAAATTATTTCAAACATGTTAGTTTGTACTCTTAGATTTATCTTGGACAATTTTATTGACTTAAAAACTTAAATTCCACATATTGTCAATTACTAGAAGGTATGTATTTAGATAGAGCAAAAGGAATATATATATATATATATATATTCCTTTATATATTTTTTTAATAAATATATATAGAGAGAGAGAATGAGGAAATTAGTTTAAAAATATGAGGACTTTATTTTTGGTTGGTTCGTCTTTATTATTTGAAAGCAAATGGTTGAAGAGCCTTCTAAGAAACTACAGAACAGAAAGTTAGAGGACCTTAAATGGAAGATAGCTGAAAGAATAAAACTAAAGTTGGTAGGTGGATGAAGTCATAGAAACAGCTTTTGGAATTTTTATGGTGCAACTTCTTTATTTTTCTCTAGTAAAAGTCAGAGCACCTAGACTACAGAAGGGATAAAATGTAGTCACAAGAAGAATGAGAACTTCTGTATCTAGCTCTACACATTAAAAAAAAGAGAGGTTCTAATATATGGAATATGAAGTTTTCAGTAGCTTAAATGCTTTTATTTTTATTGATTGATGAGTTGAGACAGAGTGTCTCTGTTATCCAGGCTGGAGTTCAGTGGTGCAATCTCAGTTCACTACAACTTCCTCCTCCTTGGTTCAAGGAATTCTCCTGCCTCAGCCTCCTGAGTAGCTGGGATTACAGGCACCCACCACCATGTCCACCCAATTTTTGTAGTAGAGACAGGGTTTCACTATGTTAGCCAGGCTTGTCTCAAACTTCTAGCCTCAAGCAATCCACCTACCTCAGCCTCTCAAAGTGCTAGTATTACAGTTATGAGCCACCATGCCCAGCCTTTAAATGCTTTTAAATGTGAAATTTTTCTGTGTACTTCAACTTTGTCACTTGGAAAATACTAAAATTATGAAATAAGTATTTCATAATAACAATAAGACTTGATTTTTAATGTATACAATAATATACATAAGAATAAATGAGCTTTCTTTTTAACTGCAGATATAGTTCCCAAGTCTAAAGTGTATAGTTCATTGAATGTTTATATTTGCATATGCTCATTGACTATCACCCAGATAAGATATAAGACATTCCTAGCACCTCAGGAGGCATCCTCATTCCCCTTTCTAGTCAATATCCAACCCCAGTATAAACTGCTGTCTGACTGATGACTGCCTCCTATTTTCTCTGCTATTAACTTCATGTAAATAGATTCATACAGTGTATACTTTTTTTGGCTCTGATTTGTTTAATTTAACATATCTGTAAGATTCATACATGTTGCCTGTTCAGTAGTTCATTTTTTAGTTGCTGTGTAGTAATTTTGTTATATATATGCACCACAATTTATTTATCCTTTCTATTACTGATGGACATTTGGGACATTTCTAGTTCTTATTTTAAGTAAAGCTGTTATGAATATTATTATGCATTTATTGGTGGACATAAGTTTTTATTTCTGTTGTATGTATGCCCAGATATAGAATATCTGTATTATAACATTGATTAGCTTTAGCAGGTATTACTAAGCATTTTTCCAAAGTAATTGTGCTAGATCACTCCACCAGAAATGTGGGAGTTTCAGTTGTTCCATGTTTTTCCAGTACGTGATGTTGTTAGTCTTCTTAATTTTAGCTGTTGTAGAAAGTGTGTGGTGGTATTTCATTTGTTTATAGTTTGCACTTCTTTCAAGATTAATGGTGTTGAACAGTTTTTCATATTTCTTGGCTGCTAGATATACTTTCTTGTGAAGTTGTCTTTTAAAGCCTGTTGCACAGATTCTTTATCAAGTTGTTATCTTTCTCTTATTGATTTCTAACGGTTTTCAAAAATGTCTGGATACAAGTCCTTTATGGAATCATAAGCATTACAGATATTTTCTACCAGTTTTTGAACTGTCTTTTCACTTTCTTAATTGTGTATTAGATCAACAGAAAGTCTCAATTTTTAATTCAGGCTTGTATGACAAGCTTTCATTTCATGATTAGTTCCTTTTGTGTCCTGTTTAAGAAATCTTTGCCTATTCCAGGGTCATGAGAATATTCTTCCATGTTTTTCTCTAAGAAGCTTGATTATTTTAGCTTCCACATTTAGGCCTTCAGTCCATCTCAGATTTTTAGTGTGGTATAAGGATAGGGGTCCAGTTTAATTTGTGTGAGTGTGGTTTAAGTTAGTTTATTTTTCTTGCTTTAAATTTGTCTTGCCTTTGGTCTTGATTTATGTCATAATGTCTAGTAAAATATAACTGGACCGAATACCATGTTCTCATAGTAGGTCTTCTACAGATGTTTGATAGTTTGAAAACCTGGAAGGGCTTTAGAAGCTAATCTTCTCAGTCATCTTTGTCTGTAGCTACATATGTATTTCTTAGGTTACCTGAGACTGATTTTTATGTTTTTTTCCAGTTAAGTTGATGTTTAATAATTGGTTGTCTTAGTACCAGTAGTGAAGTTGCAGGTGGTTTTTGTGCTGCAATACAAGTAAAGCCTTTCTTAAATTAAAAATTCATCTCATGTAAGCAATTGATGGCTCCACATTAGAAAGACAATATATGGCTCGGGGAGAAATCCTAGGCTTTGGAGTCTGTTAGAGCTGGACTGAAAGTCTCACTTTTCTAATCATTATGTGACTTTCAATAAGTCGTCACTATGTAACTGAGTTTTTACTATATGTATAACAAAGAATTGTGGCACAGTAAACTTAGATAAACCTGCCCTAGGTCACATAGTTACTGAGGGTGAATATAAATCCAAGTCTGCCTAATTGCTAAGCCTGTACCTACTTCCTTGTGGATGTTCCCTACATAATAGTTCCTTTTTAACATTTTCCTTTTATTTATTGTTAATTTTTATAGATTTATAAGATACTAATGCAATCATGTTACATTTATATATTATGTAGTGGTGCAGTCTGGGCTTTTAGTGTAACCATTACCTGATTACTGTATGTTGCACCCAGTAGGTAATTTCTACTACTTACCTAGTCTTCAGCTAATGAAGACATTAGCTGGTTCTTTTTTCCTTTCTTTTCTTTTCTTTTTTTTTTTTTTTTGACATTAGCTTTTGTTTTTGGCAAAATAAAAAATTTAAGCTTACCATATAATGCTAATTTCTGTCTTTTAAAAATTCTGAACTTATAAAACAGTATACCTAATTTTACTTGTGTTTAAGATTACATTGGAGCCCATGAGTGGACTTCTATTAATCTATAATTGTTTGTATAATTTTCCGTAGATTTGTCTTTTTTTTCTGAAAAACAAATGGTAATTTCAATTATATTCTTAAAAGATGTCTGTCTTCCTCCTCCCCCTGTAACACGTAAGAATCACTGGTTTGAAAAGTTTAAAGCATGTGAGTCACAAAGATATAAAATTAGCTAGCAAAATCTCAATGTAACCAAACATTTAGGAAGAAAGGATGCTTTCTGTAAACTTGAAGAAGGCCTCAAATAGGTTGTAAGATACTGGAGCCATTAGTGCTCATAGACTTCAATGCGGTCATAATCTTAAGAAACAGCTGTTAATATTGCCTTATCATAGATCTATGATCCTATCAAGATCTATGATCCTACAGAAGAATCTAAGATCTACAGCATTCTCTCTGAAAAACTTAATTGTATAAAATTCAAGTAAAAATACCACCTGTGAAAATCCAAATTAACACTTTGGTGTCGTGGTTATAAGCATGACCTCTAGAGTCGATGCTTGTGTGAGAGTCTAAGCTGTGCCCCTTCTGCGAACATTGGGCACTTTGGCAGGTTATTTAATCTGTCCTTGCTTTAGTTTCTTCATATATAAAATGTGACATTATTCCTTCCTCCTCCTTCTCATCAGTCTTACTCATCTTCTGTAAAATGGGAATAATATATACCTTAGGCGCTTTAGGATTAAATGAAGGTGACATGAAAAGTACATGGTACAGTTTTTAGATTATTTTTTCACATGTTACAAAATAATCTATTCATTTTGAAGATAGAAATATAAAGTTTAAACATAACTATAGGTAATATTCAGTATTTTTATTTCAATCTTTTAAAAATGAGTCTACACACCCCTGTACACATGATGTGCATACAATTTTGTTTTTGTTTTTGTTTTGAGATGGTTTCTCACTCTGTTGCCCAGGCTGGAGTGCACTGGCATAATCTCAGCTCACTGCATCCTCCGTCTCCTGGGTTCAAATGATTCTCCTGCCTCAGCCTCCTGAGTAGCTGGAATTACAGGCATGTGCCACAACACCCAGCTCATTTTTGTACTTTTAGTTGAGGCGGAATTTCACCATGTTAGCCAGGTTGGTCTCGAACTCCTGACTTCAGGTGATCTGCCCGCCTGCACCTCCCAAAGTGCTGAGACATGAAGTGTGAGCCATCATGCCCAGCCCTGATGTGTATGCCATCATGCCCAGCCCTGATGTGTGTCTTGCATTTTTCATTTAACATATTATTGTGGCTTAATAAAATATTAATTCTTTATTTTTGCAAATATCTTCAATACTGTACTTATGGTTCCCATTCTTCCATGCAGAAGCCAGTTTTAGATGAATTATTTTGGTTCATTTTCCCTATTCAATATCGTTAATAATGCCAAAGCATTCTCTTTTAGTACTGTTGGAACATGTTTATTGTCCAGAGACTTATTAAGAAATGACTTGCCGGGCGCAGTGGCTCACGCCTGTAATCCCAGCACTTTGGGAGGCCGAGGCGGGTGGATCACGAGGTCAAGAGATCGAGACCATCCTGGTCAACATGGTGAAACCCAATCTCTACTAAAAATACAAAAAATTAGCTGGGCATGGTGGTGCGTGCCTGTAATCCCAGCTACTCAGGAGGCTGAGGCAGGAGAATTGCCTGAACCCATGAGGCGGAGGTTGCGGTGAGCCGAGATGGCGCCATTGCACTCCAGCCTGGGTAACAAGAGCGAAACTCCGTCTCAAAAAAAAAAAAAAAAAAAATAGAAATGACTTGCTGTTTAGTCCATTGGCATTTCAAAACAATTTATTAAATGTATAGTGATATATACATATATATATACATATATATATGTTTTGCGTTGTAACTATGCTGCAGGAACGTAAATTGAATGTTAAGGGGCACAGTCAGCAGTTTTTATTGACATCCGTTATGATTAAAACATTGTGAAAGAGCAGTAAAGAAGATATGTGCCTGAAATAAGGAGTCTAATCTAATTGAAGTAGACACTCTCACATGTCATTTTAGCAGCCTTGTACTTTGGATTTAAAAACAAGCATAAGATATTTGCTCATTGTCCCTAAGGGAGTATGCTTTGAATATGACCAGTGATTTTATATCCATTCATTCACATGAACGTGCTTAGCTTAGGTTAATGGCACATATCCATGATATAGATATTTGGAAGTAACATATGACCATATTTACAACAAAGCTTACCTGCCTGAGCAAGTATTTGCATGCTTGCTGTAGATATTCAGCAAAGTGTCGTATGGCCCATGTCAGGTTACAACTCGTTAACATTTCTGAGAGTTGAAGATCATGACAAAAGTAGAGGGGAAAGTCAAACGTACAGAATAAAAAAGAGGGAAATCTTTATTTGTAAGGCAAAAGTTCACATTTTCTTCAACTTTTTTCCATCAGTGTGTAAGATTTCTATGAATAGCTCAAGTCCTGGCATAAGTAGCAGTGATAATATTAACACCTCTTTCTCCCAGTCACATCACTCTAAGAATGCATCTGCCAGTCACTTACTGATGCTGGCTGGTTTCCAAGGAAGTAGAGTGTGAATAAACTTGGATTTTCTACACAACTTAAAGCTTATAGGATCTTCTGCATTGTGATTATTGTTTTACATGAAGTTCATAAAGTGTATTTTGTTTATTTTCTAATGGTTGCTACTGCTTGTTTTAGGTTCTCTATATAACAGAGCCTACTTAATTCTAGTGTTTGGCCTCCACAACCTTAAATGGAAATATGAAACACATAGTAAAGAGGGTCTCTTCCTAAGGGAAGGTTATGATTTGTATAAAGTAAGTGCAAGAATGCACTGGAGGGACTTCAAAAGAAATAAAAACTTGTCTCATACAGAGTTTAACCATTAGAAATTAATTTTATGAACTGAAACTAAAGTGACAGAAGGATATTATTGAGCTATTTTTCCTCTTCACATTTTCTTTCTGTTATTCTGCTATAGGATTTCAGTCACAAAGTTTGTTTATCTGATAAACTGCCATAATTTTCACTTTGCTTTAGAAGTATGGTTCTTACCTGTTGCTGATCTAATGGATGTGTGTAAAAGCACCTCATAGAATGGCAGTTTGTTGAATGATTTGAGTTCAGGTAGCACTCACTTGCAATAATTTACCATCAACTCAATTATGGCAAGGCGTGACTTTAGCTCTAAATTTAAGCTCCTTAAAGAACTTATTTCAAGGGAGAAAAAAATTTTCTTTCAACTTACTCCCATCAGTGTGTAAGTTTTACATCATTGATCTTCTGTTTTGTTTGGCAATTAAAAATCTCTTGTGTGGATTTTTGAAAGTTTTTTTTTTTAAGATTTATTGCTTCCAAGTGCAACAAAAATAAATAAATAAAAGTAAGTAAATGGGACCTAATTAAACTAAAAAGCTTCTGTACAGCCAAAGAAATAATCATCAGAGGAAACACACAACCCACAGAGAAAATATTTGCAAACTATGCATCTGAAAAAGGACTAATATCCAGAATACATGAAACCAGACAAATCAAAAAGAAAAAAAAACAAATAATTCCATCAATAAGTGGGCAAATGACATAAACAGATATTTCTCAAAAGAAGCTATACAGATGGCTAACAAGCATATGAAAAAATGCTCAACATCACTAATCATCAAGGAAGTGCAAATTAAAACCACAGTGAGACACCACCTTACTCCTGTAAGACTGACCATTATTAAAAAGTAAAAAAACAAAACAGAACAAAGATATTGGTGTGGATGTGGTGAAAGGGAATCCTTATGTACTGCTGGTGGGAATGTAAATTAGTACAACCTCCATGGAAAACAGTAGGGAGATTTCTTAAAGAACTAAAAGATCTACCATTCAATCCAGCAGTCCCACTGCTGGGTATCTACCCAAAGGAATAGACGTCATTATATCAAAAAGACACTTGCACATGTGCGTTTATTGCAGCACAGTCACAGTTGTAAAGATATGGAACCAACCTAAGTGCCCATCAACCAATGAGTGGATAAAGAAATTGCAAAAACTTGATTGGAGCAGGAGGCCATTATTCTAAGTGAAGCAACTCAGGAATAGGAAACCAAAAACTGTATGTTTTCACTTGTAAGTGGGAGCTAAGCTATGGGTACACAAAGGTACACAGAGTGATATAATGTACTATGGAAACTCAGAAGTGGGAGAAGATGAGGAGTGAGGGATACAAATTCCATATTGAGCACAATATACACTACTTGAATGACGGGTGCACTAAAATCTTGGACCACAGTACAGTTCATCCATGTAACCGGAAACTACTTGTACACCAAAAGCTATTAAAATTTAAAAAAAAAAAAATTTTTAAGATTTATTGCTTCCAAAAGACTATATACTCTCTTTCCCTCTCTCTCTCTCTCTCTCTCTCTCTCTCTCTCTCTCTCTATATATATATATATATATATATATATATGTATATACACACACACTTACTATATACTATAGTTTATAACTTAGAAGAGAAAATTAAACATTGAACGTTTAGGTTCTTAATTATACAAGGTTTCTAGTTCTGCTAGAGCTGTACTCCTCATGTAGCTTCCCTGGAGGATTTGTTAGATTTTTTTTTTTCTATTTATGAAAGGTATTGGTAACCGACACATATAACGTGTTTGCTCTGGTTTCTATGGTTATTTCTATATTATAACTATTAGAATGCTAGCAGATCTTTCTGATTTGTACTAAGCTAAAGATGACACTGAAAAATTTTTTGAGTATCTTCAGTTTATATTACTTATGTATATGCATGTATATATATGTAATACCTTTACATATAAATTTTTAGAATTATAAGTATATTGATTTCTATTGAATGTACATTTATTTTAAAAACAAATGGAAACACAAAGAAGAAAACAGTTATCCACATCCTCTCACCCTTAATTAACTGTTATTAACTGCATATTGCTTTTAGAGGAGCAGAGATCACTCTATTAATTTTGTGAAACTGATATGCATATACTTATACTTAATTTAAACCATGGAGAAGAGCACAAAGATGAAAGTTTAAAAAGCCTCCACTTAGAAATAATATTAGTTAACTTTATTATCATCAATTTAACAACAGTCTAGATACCATTTTAAGTAGGAATGATAGAAGAATACTTTTGTGAAGGTAAGATCATATTCTGGAGGGTTTTTTTAAGTTCACATTTATTTGAATTTAATGAAAGAAAAGGAGATGAAACTGAAGAAATTGGGGAACTTGAAATACGTATCTCTTTACAAGAAATATTTTCTTTCAGTTTTGTAAGTTTTGGCTTCATGTGTTTTTGGGCTTTTTTGTTGGGTACATGTATGTTTATAATTATTGATGGATTGACCCTTTATTATCAGACATGCTTTATTTCTAGTAATAATTTTTGTCTTAAAGTCTGTTTTGTCTGATATTAGCATATTAGTGTAGCTAATTTAATCTAGCTTTCTTTCAGTTGTTTGCAAGGTATTTCTTTTTATATCCTTTTACATCCAATTTATTTTTGTCTTAAAAGTGTGTTTCTTGAAGTTGGCATATAGTTGGTACATGTTGTCGTTTTCCAAATTAATCTTCTAGTCTCTGCCTTTTGATTATCAGGTTTTATCAATTTATACTTAAGTGGGGGTAGAGTAGGATTTATGTCTGCATTTTGCTCTTTGTTTTCTGTATGTCTTAAATGATTTCCTTTTTCCTCTGTGTCCCTGTTACTTCTTTTACATTAAGTAGATATTTTCTAGTATACTAATTTAATTCTCTTATCACTTAAATATATATGTTTGTGGGCATAGGGTTACTTATATTTCCTGAGTGGTGCCCTGGGAATTACAATTAGCATATTAATTTATAACAATCTAATTAAGATAATACCAACATACCTTTCATAGTATACAAAAACTTTGCTCCTATATAGCTCAATTCTCCTCTTCCTTTATGCTATTATTAATGTAATTAAACCTTATTACATTGTATGCCCATCAACATAGACTCATGCAGTTTTTCTTTTATTGCCTCATGCAGTTTTCTTTTAAATTAGACTTATGAACAAAAAATACATGAAAACTATCTTTTATACTTATCTTTGTTGGAGCCTTGACCAGTGCTCTTTATTTCTTCATATGGATCAAGTACTTTCTAGTGTCCAATTTTCCTTAGTCTATGTCTTGTAGGGCAGATATGCTAGTGAAGAATTTTTGCCTTTATTTGGGAGTGTCTTAATTTCTCCTTTATTCTTGAAGAATAGTTTTGCTGAATTTGAAATACTTGATTGACAGTCTATTTATTTCAGCCTGTGCATATGTCATCCAGTGCCTCTGGCCTGCATGTTTTCTGGTGAGAAATCAGCTATTGATCTTGTCAGAAATCCCTTGTTCATAATGAGTTATTTCTTTCTAGTTACTTTGAAGATTATCTCTTTGTCTTTTGACAGTTTGATTTTGATGTGTGTTACTGTAAGTCTCTTGAGTTTACCCTTCTGGGAGGTCAGTTAGCTTCTTGGATGTTGATTAATGTCTTTTAAAATCAAAATTGGAACGCTTTCTGCCATTGTTTCTTTACTGCATTTTTCTCTTTGTTCTTTCCTTCTGGGATCCCCTTTATATGTATGTTGTTAGATGATGTCTCATCTTTGACGTGCTGGTCTTTTTTTTTTTTTTTTTTTTTTTTTTGAGACTGAGTCTCTTTTGACCAGGCTGGAGTCAGTGGTGCAATCTCGGTTCACTGCAGCCTCCACCTCCTGGATTCAAGCGATTCTCCTGCCTCAGCCTCCTGAGCAGCTGGGATTATAGACTCGTGCCACCATGCCCAGCTAATTTTTGTATTTTTGGTAGAGATGGGGTTTCATCATGTTGGTCAGGCTGGTCTCGAACTTCTGACCTCATGATCTTCCCACCTCAGCTTCCCAAAGTGTTGGGATTACAGGCATGAGCCACTATGCCCAGCCCGTTTTCTTTTATTCGTTTTTTTTCTGTTTCTCAGACTCTATAATTCACCTATTTTTAAGTTCACTGATTATTTATTCTGCTTGCTTAACTCTGCTATAAGGCCAGGCACAGCAGTTCACACTGGTAATCATAGCATTTTGGGAGGCTAAGGCAAGAGGATCAGTTGAGCCCATGAGCTTGAGGCCAGCCTGGGCAACATAAAAAGACTACCATCTCTACAAAAAATAAAATTAGCCAGGCATGGTAGCATGAGCCTGTAGTCCTAGCTACTAATACTTGGGAGACTGAAATAGAATGATCACTTGAGCATGGGAGGTTAAGGCTGCAATGAGCTGTGATAGCACCACTGTACTTTATCCTAAGTGACAGAGAAAGACCCTGTCTTAAAAAAAAAGAATCTGCTGTAAGACCCCTATCGTGAATTTTTCATTTCAGCTATTGCACTTTTTGACTCCAGAACTTCTACTTGGTTATGTTTTATTATTCCTGTCTCTTTATTGATATTCTCTATTCGGTGGGACATTGTTTTCATACTTTAGTTTCGTACTTTAGTTTTTCAGACATGATTTCCTTCAGTCTTTGAACGTACCTAAAATAGCTTGTTTAAAGTCCTTGTCTAGTAAATCTAACATCTGGACTTCTTCGGGGAATGTTTCTACTGAGATGTTTTTCTCAGCATGACCTATATTTTCTTGTATGTTTGGGGTATGTTTTATTAGTTTTTTGTTCTCGTTACTTTAATGAAGGAGAGAGTATTTTGGGGCATGCTTACTTTGCTGTGCCTAGTTATGTAACTTATGCATTAACTTTCTACATGAAACAGTCTTTTACTAAATGCTGATGTTTAAAAATTCTTATACCTTTCTACCTACCTACCACTAGGCTGTAGTCTTTTGCATTGTCTTCTAAGTCCTATTTTTTTTTTTAATTTACGAAATATTACTAACATTGTAAGTATGCTGAAAATATTTTTAAAGAAATTCATAAGCACTTCTTTTTATGTATCATGGTGCCACCAAATAAGGTTAGTGAACCTGGCATACCTTCTACTTAATAAGTGCAAGGCACACTAGTCAGCCATGCAACAATCTCATTTAATATTTACAGAATCCATCTGAATCTCTGAAAAGTTAAATAACTTGCTGAAGGTTACACAACTAGTAAGTGATAGATCCAAGATTTGAACTTAATTCGTTTAATTCTAGAGCCCAAGAAATTAATGGTATTGTTATACTGTTTCTGTGAAGTGATTTTCAAAATGTGTGACCCATGGGTTACCTTCTTGAGCGACTCCTGGGGTGCTTGTTGAAATGTCAGTTCCTGAACCTCTAACCTATACATACATATAACTAAGATCTCTGAGATTTGGGCCTGACAGTAGGTGATATTTCTCAATTACATTATAATTGAGATAGTGCTGGCCTGTGGACTGCTTTTTTCTTATGTTTTGGGCTAAAAAATAAAATACGCCATTTAAAATACATACTAAAATATAATTCTGTAATTCAAGTAAACACCAGCTTTTCAAACTAGTTTTTGAATTTTAGAGTGCAAGGTGACATATTCTGAGATTATCTAACAAAGAACTTTTCTCTCATTTTTTGTGCTGTCAGTGTAGCTCTAAACAAACTATTAATAAGTTATAGATTTCTATCTGATGCGTGAGCCTATGCTTTGTAATTTTACATTTTTTTTTTACTGTTAACTTACATTTACACATTAAAATTTAGTGGAAAAATATAAGGAGTAGATAAATCATCTCTTATTTTAGGTTGAACTCCCACCACCTGATCTTGGACCAAGTTCTGCACTAAATCAGACACTCATGTTGCTGCGTGAAGTTTTGGCATCTCATGATTCTTCGGTTGTACCATTAGATGCTCGTCAAGCTGATTTTGTGCAGGTATGTTGTCAATTCATTTTTAATGATTGTTTTTCACTCTTCTATTGTACATTCTGTTTCAATTCTGGAATTTTGTAATTCATATACTTTGACAGAACCTTTCTTATTGTTGTTTTTCCTTCAAATATTAAACCAGTTCTCATAATTTTAAAAGAATTGATTCCGTGATCAGCTATTTTTTAAACTATGTTTAATGTTTTCCTATAAGCTTCTATAAATTGACTTCCTTCCAACTAGTTTGGCATTAATTCTAAAGTGTCGTTAACCGAAGACCATATCAGTGATTGAGAATTAATTTTATTTTTCATTTGTAGGTTTTATCATGTGTCTTGGATCCTCTCCTACAGATGTGTACTGTATCAGCCAGCAACTTAGGCACAGCTGACATGGCCACTTTCATGGTCAATTCACTATATATGATGAAGACAACATTAGCGCTATTTGAATTCACTGACAGACGTCTAGAAATGCTACAATTTCAGGTAAAGTTTTCTATGCAATGACTGTTTACTTTGATTCTATCTTTTTCTCTATGTGATAGCTTTAAGTTAATGGCTTAATTTTAGTGACCTGATTCCTATAGATCTTTTGATATCATCTGATGATCTGATGAAAGGACACACACATACATACAACACACGCGCGCGCGCACACACACACACACACACACACACACACACACACACAAATTTGGTATTTCAGTTTTCAGCTTTAGGGGAACCAGAATATGTAATGTTTAAAATACTTGATTCATACCATAGTATGTGATGGTAGATTGAAGATTTTCTGATGAATTTCAACAGTTATTCTGTATGCAGATTTTAGTTTTTGAACTGTGAATAATATGTTATATTTTTCAAGCTGCATAGTTAATTCAGAATGTGTTACAGAGGACAGATATATTTTTATCTATGTGAAAACTAGTGTTAGGCAAAACATTACAAATTGCTATACCACTCAAGTCCTATAAAGAAAATGGTTATCACTTAAGAGTGTGTATGATGACTAAAACAAAGCCATTTGTAAAATTTAGTAGATAGTTGGATTCCAGTTTTAAGCAGTGATTATAGGTAAATATACTGTTTTTTAAAAAAAACAACTCAATGTTCTGTGCTATCACACATATATCAACAATTTGTCAGTGGGTATAACAATGAGTTTTTATATTTCCAAATTTATGAAATTTTCTAATTTCTTGTGTTTTTTTTTTCTTTTTCTTTTTCTTTTTTTGAGACATAGTCTTACTCTGTCACCAAGTTGGAATGCAGTGGCACAATCTCGGCTCACTGCAGCCTCCACCTCCCTGGTTCAAGCAATTCTCCTGTGTCAGCCTCCCAAGTAGCTGGGACTACAGGCATGCACCACCATGCCCAGCTAATTTTTGTATTTTTTTTTTTTTTTCTGAGACAGAGTTTTTGCTCTTGTTACCCAGGCTGGAGTGCAATGGCGCGATCTCGGCTCACCGCAACCTCCGCCTCCTGGGTTCAGGCAATTCTCCTGTCTCAGCCTCCTGAGTAGCTGGGATTACAGGCACGCGCCACCATGCCCAGCTAATTTTTGTATTTTTAGTAGAGACGGGGTTTCACCATGTTGACCAGGATGGTCTCGATCTCTTGACCTCGTGATCCACTCGCCTCGGCCTCCCAAAGTGCTGGGATTACAGGCTTGAGCCACCACGCCTGGCCTAATTTTTGTATTTTTAGTAGAGACAGGATTTCACCATGTTGACCAGGATGGTCATGATCTCTTGACCTTGTGATCTGCCTGCCTTGGCCTCCCAAAGTGCTGGGATTACAAGTGTGAGCCACCACACCTGGCCTAGTTTTTTCTTTTAAAATAAAAATAATGGATTTGTGGTTTAAAGTCAAATAATTCTACAAAACTTCTCATGAAAAGCCACCAGTGTACCATCCTCTCTACCCCCAACATCTCTCTCTCATTTCTCACTCAAAAACACAGTTTCTTTCAGTTTTTATGGTTGCTTCTTTTGGTACTTATATTTGTAATTCTAAACACTTGTGTGTATTGCTACTTAAAGATTTTTTTTTGTTTTATATCTAATGTATTACATTAGATATAATCTAATACGTTATGAAATGAACAGTGAAAATTTAGTTATTTACTAAATTTTTAAATTTTAAATTTTTTAGTTTAAATTTAGTTATCTATTAAGTTTTTAAATATTTTGTTACCTACTGCCACCCATCAACCTCCCAGATAAGAATATGGCCATACATAGAGCTTTCCCGTCTTTCCAATGCAGCTATATTATTTTGGTTAGATCAATACTGTGTTAAGTTATTATCACTGTGTAAATACTATTGATGACTGAACCATGTAATGAAAAATGGTTAATTTACCTTTCTTGGATAACTTTTTCATTTTCTGTGGAACTAATAGCATTTTTATTTAAGAAATGTCATGTTTTTCTGTGTTTGTCACTAATTCCAACTCAAATCTCTGCCATTTATCTAAATCTTAGGATGTTCAGATATGTTAGGTGTTTATCAATTTGTTTTGTCACCAATTATCTGTTTTTCTTACGTGTTCCATAGCTATTTTATGCATGGTAAAAATTCTTAGTCTGTATGCTAAATTGAGCTTATTAGTTCAAGTTCTCTCTGTCCTTGCTTGCTTTTGTCCCCATTGGATGTATCAACTGGACTTTTCACATGTATTTCAACATTCTCCAGAAATCTCTTGAGCCAGATCTTTATTAATCCTGGCAGCATTTTCAGTAATTGTTCTATCAGCAGATAATTGAGGTTTTCCCTTCTCCAGACTTCACTAGCAATTTTCTCAGTGCCTTTTTAGACCCCACTGGCAGACCCCTTGAGTGGATATTCCAAGCAGACAAATCCCAGTGTGGAAGTGCTTATTGACCTAAACTTGCATGATGTTTGTTAGTGTGCTGTCAGCCGAGACTGGTCACAAAGAACAGCCTGGATTCAGTGTGATAGAGGACAATACAAGGGTGTGGATATGGGAAGGTGTGGTTTATCACGCTCCTCCAAAGTAACAATTTACCTTGTTGTGTAAAGGATTCTTGATTTTAGGACCTTTACTACCAATAACTTATTATTTTTTTTCTCCACTCTTATATAGCTTCTTCCAGTGTTTCAAGCAAGAAGTCCAGAGTAGTCTGATTCTCTTTTGTTTTTAGTTATCTAGTCCATTCATCTGGAAACATACAGGGATTTTCCTTTGAGTTCATATGTTTTTCCAGGATATTTTTAGTATGTCTCTTTTTCAAAATTATTTCCATCTTGGACTTTGGAGAACCAATTCAATGTAAAGATTCAAAACTTTCTTTTGCTTAGTAAAGAGTTACACTATTTCTTTAATCATCACTTTTCTATGTTACTTTTTACGGTTTGACGCCCCTATCCTTGGTCAGTTTTATCTCATGGATTTGTCCTCTAATTTCTTTTTAAACCTCATTACTTTAATCTATTTCTTCAACATTTATTTGCCCTATATTACTTTCCTTCCTTCCATGTTTCCTTCAGACCACTAATTTGATTTTTAGCAGTAACTTTTTTTTCACTTTCATTAAGTGTTTACCTTTGTACATCTTGTTTTTCTTTGATTTCTATTAAGTCCAGCAAATAAGGACTCTAATTGTACTTCCTTGGGCATTTATTAAAAAAAAAAAAAAATCATGAAAGTACTTTATGTCTTTCAGTAGTATTGCCCCAGGAAAGAAACCATACTTGTTCTGATTATTCACAAGGGCTTTCTTTTAGCTTACTCACCTCTTTTAAGTCAGTTCTAAGTTTTTTAGTGGGAAGAGCAGAGCTATTGGAGTTCCTTGGAAAATGGCAGTCATTCAGATGGTAACATATACCATAGGTGACACGGTACTGTGTCATTAGCAAGCAAACTGGTAAAACCTGGGGGAGCATTGTGGTGAGGAATAGAAGGAAGACCTCCAGACTCAAGATTGTACTGGCAAAAAAAAAAAAAAAAAAAAAAGGAACAACAAGGTTTTTCTCACCAGGGAATGTTTCAACCCGTCAAGGTGGTCCTCTTCTGTGGTTTTTAGCTCCATTAGCATTAGTTGGAATCCCCCAAAATGGCACAAAGCTTGTGGGGAGCCCATATTACTCACATCTGTTAGCCGCATCTTTGTAGGCAGTTTCTGAACCTGAAATCTTTGGCCAAGTTTTTACTGGGCCCTCAACTCTTCCCTGCTATTCATAGATCTGCCATATCCTTAGGAGAATTTACTGCCTGAGCTGTAATGAGATTTCCTCTAGGTTTCTCCAGATGGTATGTTTGATTTGTTAAGTCAGGCTAGCAAGTTGGGAGCATGAGGAGGACAGGAGGTCAGGAACATCAGGCCCCCATCTTCTCAGAATTCTTCCTAAATATTTTATTTCATGTTGTTGTTGCTTGTTAGTGTTTTTTGTTTGTGTTTTGTTTATTATCAGCTTTTAAAAGAGCTGAGAAGCAACCCCAAATCTGTGGCTGGAGGATAGTCTTAGAATCCTCCTTGCTTATAATTTTTAAAGTAAGACTTTTTCCCCCTTTCATAGGAAGACTTACTGTCTAGGGGAAGAAAAAGCTTTTGTTACAGAGACCATCCCCGTGCCTCATAATCTGTGCCACTACAAGGAAAGACTCCATGATGAAGAGCTAAGAGTCTGAGGTAGTCTACTTCTACTCTCATCAGTGTTATTCTTCTAAAATGTTTTCTTTCTGTGTTTTATTTTAGATCGAAGCACATTTGGACACACTTATAAATGAGCAAGCCTCTTACGTTTTAACTAGGGTAGGGTTGAGTAACATCTATAACACTGTACAGCAACACAAACCAGAGCAAGTAAGTGCATAGATATTCCTTCCTAATTCTAAGAACATGCCAATTTAGAGTATGGCTTCTAGAGCTTCACTCTGGATTCCTGGCTCTACCACATATTAGCTATGTTTTCCTCGGAAAGTGACTTACTTTTCTGTATCTGTTTCCTTACCTGTGGATTGGGGGTAATAATAGTATCTGTGTGATAGGGTTTTTCTTAAGATTAAAAGACATATACATTATTGTTCTTAGATGACTTCCTGAAATATGGTAGAGTGCCCCAAAGTATTAACCATTTTTTTTATTACACATAGTTTTTGTTAAAAGTAATGAAAATATACAAAAATTAGTATTATAGAATGTCTAAAGGATATTCATACTGGCAAATTTTTCAGATTCCTATGTCACTGTTAGTTAATTGAATGCATAGATTACTGTATAAATAGCAGTCATCTTCTTCTTAATTTAGCAAATAGTTGCCCATTACTTTGAGAAGATAGTCACTTCTGGGGCCAATATATGGTTTTGTTAAATTATAGAACCCTAGTAGAAAAAAAGAAGTGACGGGAACCCTAGAAAATCGTGTAAGCCATCTTTCTTTAGAAAGCAAAGAATTCTTTCCAATGACATTAACATAAAGACTGTATTAGGACTCAGGAACTCTTAAATGAAGCTCTTAAAACACAACTTTTCAATTTTTTCTTGCTAAAGTGATAAGCAAATTTCTACCAATAGGAACCAATTTTGCTGCCTTTCTGTACTTTCTAAAAGTATCAAAGTGAAATTGTTCAAGGCTCCATGTGTCACTGGCATCTTCCAGTGCTTCATTACCTTCTTTTTCTTGGGTATGAGTAAACTTGAAGTATCATGATATTTCCATTGTTAATAAACTCAAACGCCTCTTGCTCCCTCCAACAAGTCATAGTCCCTGATCTTACTGAGGTCGAAGAAATTACGTTAGAGTTATTTGCAAATAAGCTAAATGATTTTCCAAATTTGGGCAGTGCATAATGGACTATATTCACTAAATGAAATGAAATGAAATGAAATGTATGTCTCCTTTTTTACATCTTGATTCTGCTTTTTTTTTTAAAAAAAAAATAGGGCTCTTTAGCTAATATGCCCAACCTAGATTCTGTGACACTGAAGGCTGCAATGGTAAGTACATAATAAAACATTTCACTTTAGATTTTCTTATGGATCAATATTCTTCATTTTTTGCTGTGTGATAATTTTGTTCTGGGTGATATTTTTTATCTCTTGATATGCTCTTTAACATTGGGTCCAATAATAATGACTGAGCCTGTATTCCAGAGTGTTCAGGCCAAGTCTTAAATTCATACTAGTGTTCCGTTAAACCCAGATAGTCTCCTCATTACTGTTTAGGATTACTGTTTACTCTTTATTTTTAGAGTTTTATTCCTAATTTAATGGAGAAACAGGAATGACACATATGAAGAAATTAGGCTGTATATCATTATAAACTTGTTACTACCATAATCCTTGGTTTAAAGTTCTTGACTTTTTCCTGATATCAAAATCGAAATTAGATTCTACTCTTAAAACAGTTTGTTACTCATCAGTGTGAGTTGCACTGAATTTCCACTTTACCTTCTTTTCAAGGGAAGACCTTGTAAAGAAGGTCTTTTTGCATGATCGCTACTTTTTGTAGTGTGTTTCTGTGTCTTAAATATATACTTTTCTTATAAGCATAACCATTCATTGTATGATATTTAAGTCATATAGCTCTGTCCTTCATAGGAATGATCCCTTTTGGAAGCTTTATGATAGTACTACTAGTAATGGTAATAATAATAATAACAAGGAACAACAGCCATTAACGTTTACTGAGCATAGCAAGTGTTTTTCTTGTATTAAGTCTTTAATCCTCATGACAAGTCCATTGAATCCAGGAAGTTGGCCTCCAGAGCTTATGGGCTTGACTACTGTACTAACCTACTGATCCTAAGTAAAATACTCGCATATACTCACTACCATAATGGCTTGACTTTCCTGGATAGTTCTCTAGGATAGTTTTTTGATGCCAGGGCTTTCCTATATATTATCTTCCAGAACTCAAGTTAACTGAAAATAAAAGGATAGGCCCATATGATACCTAAAGATGCAAAGAAGAAGGTAGAGCTATCTATATAATTATTGAAGTAGAATTTAAAAAGACTAAATGTGACAAACAAGAAACATTATGTCATGATAAAAGACACTGTAGAATTAACAGTTATAATTTCTATATATAAAACAAAATATAATAGCAAAAATTAGAAATGCAAAGAAAATTCAATGTTAAAAAGTTTAAAAATAGATGAAAATGAATTTTAGATTAAGAGATATGTTTTTTAAGAAGTTATATATACACTCACCATACTATCCAGTAAAATTCCACATCAAGTATTTACCCTCCAAAAAATGAAGATCTATGTTCACACTTAAGTCTGTAACAGTAGTTAATATCAAATGTGTGTTTCCTTCCTTGGTTTCTCCTTCTCTCTTGACATACATCCACTCTGTAATACAACTCATAAAATATTTTTAAGTGCCATTAAAAATTCTTAATGCTTCTGGTGTTAATATTCAAAACAATTAAAGTCAATATATGATGTCTCTAAAGAAGCAAATCTCACTTGAATTTTGTATTTAATAAGTTATTATATACAACCATTTGTTGTCTCCATTTAGGGGTTTCTAAGGCACTTCAGTTCAGCATGTCCAAAACTGACCCTGCCCATTATACCCCAACCTAAGTCCTCTTCCAGGCACTCTTAACTCAGAAAATTGTAAGACCTTATGTCTGTTTATCATTGAAATAGTTATTAGCCAAGTTTCTGCTGTTTTTTAAGCATCATACTAAGAACTGGGATGAAAACAGATATGATCTAGTAAGGGATACAGCTGCGACACAATTAAATAAATGGATGACGAGTACAGTTACGTGTCATGATAATATGGCGAATTAATTTCTACAGATCCAAAATCTGAGAGTCAACCTCTTCATTCTGTTAATAGCCAAGTCCTGATGGTCCTCAAATATTTTCCTTCTTTCACCTTGATTGCCCCATAGTCTAAAAATGCTGCACTGCGTACCTAATTGGTGTCCTTGCATGTGTTATTGCAATCTTCCATTCTGTTCTTCTTCCTATGGGCAGATTTAGCTTCGTAAAACTTAAATCAGATTTCTCCCTTATTTAACTTCAATAGTTTACTAATGCTTTTAAAATTATTAAAATCCTTAAGTAAGCATGCCAGTCCTACATGATCTCTACTTTTCTAGCAGTTTTCCTATCCACCTCAAGCCTTCATGCTGTCTCCTCTCCCTAAACCTCCTCACCCATCCATCCACTTACTTAATTTATATTCAACTTTAAGGTTTCACTTCAAATGTCCTTTCCTGAGAGATGCTTTTGCCAAATCCACAGACTAAGTCCTTGATTTATGCTTTATAATACCTTGTTTTGTTCCTTAATAGCATTTAACAAAGTTTGTAATTATATATTTATTTATATTATTATCAGTTTAATGCCTCTCTGCCATAAGCTTTATGAAGCTAAGGACTGTACTTCCATTCCTTAATATAGTACCGTTTCAATGGTAGGTATTGGTTGAACTAATGAATGGATTAATGAACAAATGAACAAATACAGTAAAATCAAGAAACAAAGTAGACCTGAAACCTGATGAGTTTACTTTTTGTTAATATTATTACTTAAAAGCTCAGTGAGGAAGACTAAAATGAATGGTTTGGATTCAGGACTTTAAAAGTAAATATTGTTAATATTGACTAATTACAAATTTGATAGTTTTAGGGAGTTTTAGTTAAAATGTTTAGGAAATAATTCACAATTTGAACACAACAATCTAGCTATTTGGAGTGTGGAATTTTTCTCATATATTTCTTTCTTTTTTTTTTTATTTTTATTTTTTTTTAAGACGGAGTCTTGCTCTGTCACCAGGCTAGAGTGCAGTGGTGTAATCTTGGCTCACTGCAACCTCTGCCTCCTGAGTTCAAGCAATTCTTCCGCCTCAGTCTCCTGAGTAGCTAGGACCACAGGCATGTGCCACCATGCCTGGCTAATTTTTTTGTATTTTTAGTAGAGAAAAGGTTTCACAATGTCAGCCAGGATGGTCTCGATCTCCTGACCTCGTGATCCGCCCACTTCGGCCTCCCAAAGTGCTAGGATTACAGGTGTGAGCCACTGCGACTGGTCTCATATATTTAATTCTTAAAAGAGGTGTTTATGTTTGAGATATTTGTTAGCAAATATATGTACTTTATATTTTGTATTTCTCTGTTTCATTTAGGTTCAGTTTGATCGTTTTCTGTCAGCCCCAGACAACCTGTTAATGCCACAGCTGAACTTTCTTCTAAGTGCCACAGTGAAGTAAGTATTTTTGGTCCCAAGTAGCTGGTAAAGATTCATATATTTTTAAACATCAAGTACATTTTTTGGAAAAAATTTATTTTTAAGAATAGACAATTTACCATTGAAATCTATAGTTCTCAACATTTCTTCTGCCTCAGGATGCCAAAGGATGTGATCTGAACATATCTGTATTTATTACATGTCTATATGTCACTCCAAAATCTCTAATTAGTAAATGATTTTTTAAAATTACTTTGAATATAATTGAAGCTATATAGCTGCAATACCAAATTTCCTTATGTTAACAAACATGTCAGAACAATGTTGAATATGTTATGGAAAATCAATAAAGTATTCATTGTGCAATGTAGATGAACTGTTTTATAGACTATTTTGAACCTAAGGTGGTTTTCTGTAGCTGTAAAATTACTTGATAATCATTTATCAAGAATGTATTCAGAGCACAGAACCATACAGGTAAACATTAGAATATAATAATTAGAAGAAACAGAGATTGAGATTATATAATCTGACTTTCTTGATTTTAAGAAAAATATTGGCAAAATTGTCTATAGGTAAGAAATTAGGCAACATTATCTACACATTTCTTTTTCTTTCTATTCAAACAGCAGTGCAGTAAGTGTATTCCTGTTACATAACAGGCAGTAGGAGCTAAGGTTTAAAAGACATTTGGACTGTTTTCATGGAGCTTATAGCCTAATAGGTCAGTTAAACATGTGAACAAATATTTATATGAAAATGTACAGTAAGGAAAGAACTGTTGAAGAGAATATTTCCCATATCCAAAAGGATGTAATGGTATAGAGGTGATATATGCTTATTTTCTGTTCTGGAGCATAGAACTACAGCAAAAAAAAACAGAGCAAGGAAGCAGCTTTTTAACTCACCATGCAGAATTTGATGTCAAAAGACTTAAGAGATTACCAAAGAAACTGTTATGCTATGACTCAGGTTGTGTGTGCTTCTTAAATTGTTAAATTTTTAACTGAATACTGTAATTCTTTTTAACTTAACCGTATCTCAGTACTTAATATTTGAATGTTGTTAGCAGTGTCACTACAACTGTGAAATCTACTGTTATTCTCTTTATAATGCAATGATTGAAGATAAATTTTAATATACTTTAAAGGATGACATGTAGCCCAGATGCTGTGAAGCAGGGGTCCCCAACCTCCAGGCCAGAAACCCCAGTCTGTGGCCCGTTAGGAGCATGAACCCTACTGTGAATTGCACCTCGAATGATCTAGGTGGTGCGCTCCTTATGAGAAGGAATAGTTTCATCCCAAAACCATCCCCCAACCCTCGGCCACAGAAAAATTGTCTTCTATGAAACCAGTCCCTGCTGCCAAAAACATTGGGAACTGCTGCTATAAAGGAAACAGATGGATTTGGCTCTAAAACATTTTAAGGTTTTTACAGAAAAAGATAATATAAACTAAGTTAAAATATAAACAATAATATGGAAAAATACTTGCAAAATATGTTACAGATACATTATTCTTAATATATTATCCTTAATGTGTAGTAAGATCCTATAAATTAATACAAATTGGAGAAAAACAGACACTGAATGGACAATTCACAGAAGTAATGCAAATGGCAAGTAAATATATGAGGAAATAGTAATTATCAAAAAATGCAAACTGAAACAGCAATGAGCACTTTTATCTATCAGACTGCTGGTAATAAAACATTTATTACATACTAATGGAACAGATCTGAGAAAATGGGCATTTTCACACTTTTTTAGTGAGAGTATAAGTTAGTACAATCTTTTCAAAAAGCAATTTGGCAACATTCCACAAAATTTCAAAATTATACATTCTTAGACTCTTCTAAAATTTTATTTTTCTTTCTTAGTCTTGGTAACAGTTTAAAAAAACTGTTGAACCAGTGGTGGGGTTGAGTAGTGTATGTGGGTCTATTTGAGTTCTTTGTAAAACCTCTCAGATTTTCTAAAGCTTAAATTATTTTTGAAATTAAATGTTTATCTTCTATTATTGAAGAGAATATTTTAGTTTCCCATTTACTCTTATTAACCTATTGCCTAACAGTAACAATGTAAACTTTGTTTTTATTATCAGACAAATGAACAAATTTTGGTACTTTTTTTAATGTGAATTTTTAATTTAGTTTTTTTTTTAATATAATTTTATGGTATGTGCCTAACATCCTGTTATAAATCCTTACTAATTATAATGACATTTAAAATTGAGATATACATATTATCTTTATAAGTATTAATAGTACAAACAAGAATTTGAAATTGCTTAGTACCTGTTTAACTACCTCTGTTTTTATTCAGAAATATTTTAAAATGTTATTTGCAAAATATTATAAAATTAAATGTGATCTGTTATATAATTTTCAATATTTGTTTAGAAGAACAGAAATTATGGTATATATTTAGCTACTTATTTTCAAAATCAGGATTGCTTTGAAAATATAGGGCATTTTACACATTTAAGATTTAACCTCAGGCCCGGTGCGGTGGCTCATGCCTTTAATTCCAGCACTTTGGGAGGCCGAGGTGGGCAGATCATGAGGTCAGAAGTTCGAGACTAGCTGGCCAATATGGTGAAACCCCATTTTTACTAAAAATACAAAAATTAGCCAGGCATGGTGGCTAATTAGCCAGGCATGGCTACACCTGTAGCCCCAGCTACTCAGGAGGATGAGGCAGGAGAATCACCTGAACCAGCAGGCAGAGGTTGCAGTCAGTCGAGATCGCACCACTGCTCTCTAGCCTGGGTGACAGAGAGAGACTTCATCTTAAAAAAAAAGATTTAACATTAAAGCATATTTTTATTGTTTTACTTTTTTGAGATGGAATTTGGCTCTGTCACCCAGGCTGGAGTGCAATGGTGCCATCTTGGCACACTGCAGTCTCCATCTCCCAGTTCAAGTGATTCTCCCAACTCAGCTTCCCAAGTAACTGGGACTACGGGCTTGCGCCACCATGCCTGGATAATTTTTGTAGTTATATTAGAGACGGGGTCTCACCATGTTGGCCAGGCTGGTCTTGAACTCCTGACCTCAAATGATCCACCTGCCTCGGTCTACGAAAGTGCTGGGATTACAGTCATGAGCCACCACTCCTGCCCTAAAGCAGGCTTTTAAATTGCATGTATACTATCTGTTTTTGTTTTTTCATATTCTCTTCTCCTGAACTTTATCTTCACAGTTGTAATACCTTTGGGACAACTGTAACTCATGTCTCCCTTTTTACTGTCTTGTCTTAGTTTGATTGACTTTCAACGAGATTTCGATTGAGCACCTTAGCCTTGGAATAAGCTATTGAATAAATTTAAGTAGCTAGGAAACAAGGTGGTATTGAAAATAGGGAAAAGAAATGGAAAAGAAAATGGTTTTAAAGAATTCTTCCCTTTGGAATTAATTCGAAGCTGTATTTTCAATGTAAAACCTCCGATATTCACCTTCTATTAGTACTTTGGACTATAGAGATTCTTTGGACTATAGAAACCACAATTGTGCATATATAAAATGTTCTCAATAAATCTTTGCTTATTGTACATAGTTACTTCTATAATAACTTAAGAAATAAAGAGAATGTAGATGCTTTCTAAAGTGAGCATATGGAAAAGTGAATAAAATTTGGTAACTTTCATTCAAGATGTTTTCTCTATTATAGAAGTAATACACTAGAAGCAAAGCATGCATCTATAATGGAGCAATTTTTTTAGAGAAATCGAAAAATTTTTTTTCTTTTAACTACCTTCCTTTATTCACCTGTACAATCAGGAATATCCATATAAACCAAAATAAAGCAAGTTTGGGGTGAAATAAAAAAAAAAAAAACTACCAGGAAAAGAACTACTGGACAGCTGTGAACTGAGTGCTTTAGAGACCTCAGAAAGTCCAAACCTTAAAAGCAGGGTTAATCTAGTCCTACAGGAAAGGCTACTATATTAGTCAGGGTTCTTCAGAGAGACAAAACCAAGAGAAAGAGACGCACACACAGGAGGCTGTCTGCCAGCTGGAGAACCAAGGAAGCTGGTGGTGTGGCTCAGTCCAGGTCCAAAAGCCTCAGAACAAGGGAAGCTGATGGTGTAACTCTCAGTCTGAGGCCAAAGCCTGAGAACCCACTTACAGGAGACTACTGGTGCAAGTCCTGGAGTCCAAAGGCTGGAGAACCTGGAATTCCTATGTCCAAGGGAAGGAAAAGAAAGAATACCGTAGCTGCAAGAGAGAAAAAAGCAAATTTGCTGTTCCTCTGCCTTTTTGTTCCATTCAGGCCTTCAGCTGATTGGATGGAAACTGCCCCATTGATGGTGAATCTTCTTCACTCAGTCTCCTAACTTACATGCAGTCACTTATGGAAACACCCTCACAGACAGACCCAGAAACTATGCTTTATCAACTAACTAGGTATCCCTTATCCAGTCAAGTTAACCCTTAAAATTAACCATCACAGCTACTTTAGATTCATACTAATTAAGCTTAAAAACAAGGCTTTAAATGATCAACTTTATCTGTAATTAAATTAACTGCCTTCTGGAATAAAACGTAACATACTTAAAGATGACAGTTAAAGACAATCAACAGTGTAACATCTATAATGCTAAACATGCAATAAAATACTATTTCAGTGAAGAACCAGGAAAATATGAGCTAAACCTAGAAAAAAAATCAATCAATAGAAAAATAGTTACAAATGGTAAAGTTTACAGAATTAACAGGTAAGGTGTTTTTAAAAGCTATTAAAAATGTATTCAATAATTTAAAGGAAAATATGATCTTGAGAGAACAAATAGGGGATTTTACAAAATTAGAATTTTAGACCTCAGAGATGCAGTATATAAAATGAAAAATTCACTGGATTGGCTTATACGCCAGTTGAATACTCCAGAGGGAAAGATCAGTTAACTTTAAGAGAGGACAATAGAAACTGAATCACAGACAGAAAAAAATTAAAAGGCTGGAAAATAGATGGAATCTTAAGAGAACTGTGAGATAATATTAAGCAGTCGAACATGTATAATTAGATATCACAGTGTAATCGAAGCAGAAAAATTTGAATAAAAGGGAATTATTTTTCTAAATGTGATGGCAAATAGGAACCCTTAGACCCAATAAATTAAATACCAAAGCATACCATAATCAAATTATTGAAAACAGTGATAAAGAGAAATTTTAAAAGACATTTGCAGGGAACAATGAAATTACCACTGACTTCTCATTAGAAACAGTACAGACCAGAACACAATAGAATATCATCACCTTTAAAAAGCTGAGTATACAAACAATGTCAGCTTTAAATGATCTATCAAAAGTATCTTTTAAACTGAAAGTGAAATAAATGTTTTGAGATAAACAAAGTAGAGAAAATTTATCCCCAGCATAATGCACTGTAAGAAATGGATACAAAAAGGAAGAATTTTTTTTTTTTTTTTTTTTTTTTTTTTAAGACTGAGTCTTGCTGTGTCACCCAGGCTAGAGTGCAGTGGCATGATCTCGGCTCACTGCAACCTCTGCCTCCTGGGTTCAAGCAATTCTCCTGCCTCAGCCTCCGAAGTAGCTGGGATTACAGGCCCCCACCAACCCGCCTGGCTAATTTTTGTATTTTTAGTAGAAACAGTGTTTTGCCCTGTTGGCCAGGCTGATCTCAAACTCCTGACCTGGTGATATGCCTGCCTCAGCCTCCCAAAGTGCTGGGATTACAGGCGCAAGCCACCGTGCCCAGCCAAAAAGGAAGAATTTGTTAAAACCATTTTCTTTTTCTATTATTTTTCCTAGTATTTTGAGGATTTTTACATCAATATTCATCAGGAATATTGGCCTGTATTTTTGTTTTGCTTTTTTTTTTTCTTCATCTGTCTTTGGTTTTGATATTAGAGTAATACTGGCCTCATAGAATGAGTGTGGAAGTATTCCCTTGTCTTCTATTTCTTGGAATAGTTTGAGTGGAATTGGCATTAGTTCTTCCTTAAGTGTTTGGTAAAATTCAGAATTGAAGCCATCAGTTCCTGGCCTTTTTTTGCTGGGAGACTTTTTATTATGGCTTTGATCTCATTACTTGTTACTGGTCTCTTCAGGTTTTGGATTTCTTCATGGTTCAATCATGGCAGGTTGCATGTGTCTAGGAATTTATTCATTTCTTCAGAGTTTATAGTTGTACATAGTAGCCTGTAATGAGTCTCTGAATTTCTGGGGTATTGACTATAATGTGTCCTTTCATCTCTGATTTTATTTATTTGAGTCTTCGGGTTCTTTTCTTAGTCTGGCTAAAGGTTTGTCAATTTTGTTTATCTTTTCAAAAAATCAACTTTTATTTCATCTCTCTTTTATACTTTTTTTGGTTTCAATTTCATTTATTTCTGCTCCAATCTTCATTTTCTTCTACTAATTTTGGATTTGATTTCCTCTTGCTTTTCTAGTTCTTTAAAATGTGTCATTGGGTTATTTGAAGTTTTTCTACTTTTTTATGTTGGTACTTACAGCTATAAACTTTCCTTTTAATACTGCTTGTGCTGTATCCCATGGGTTTTGGTATGTTGTTTCCATTTTCATTTGTTTCAATAAATTTTTTAATTTCCTTTTTAATTTCTTTCTTGGCCCACTGGTTATTCAGGAAGATATTGTTTAATTTTCATGTGTTTATATAGTTTCCAAAATTCTTCTTGTTATTGATTTTTAGTTATATTTTTGGGGGTCAGAGAAGATACTTAATATAATTTCATCTTTAAAAAATTTTGATGGAGTTTTTTTGTGTCCTATCATATGGTCTCTCCTTGTGAATGATCTGTGGGCTGAAGAGAAAATGTTTATTCTGCAGTCATTGGATGAAATATTCTATAAGTATTGAATAGGTGCATTTGGTCTATAATGCAGATTAAGTCCTATATGTCTTTGTTAATTTTCTGTCTGGGAAATCTGTTCAGTGCTGAAAGTGGAGGGCTGAAGCCTCTAGCTGTTATTGTTTTGGGATCTGCCTCTCTCATTATCTCTAATAATGCTTGCTTTGTATATCTGGGTGCTTCAGTGTTGGGTACTCCCATGTTGGGTGCGTATATGTTTACAATTATTATATCCTCTTGCTGAATTTACTCCTTTATTATTATATAGTGAACTTGTTAGTCTCTTTTTATGTTTGCCTTCAAATCTATTTCGTCTGATATAAATAAGTATAGCTACTCCTATTTTTCCCCCCCACTGGCATGGAGTATCTTTTTCTTTCTTTTTTTCAGCCTATGTCTGCTTTTATAGTTGAAGTATTTTTTTTTTTTTTTTGTAGGCAACAGACCTTTGGATCTTGTTTTTTTAATCCATTCAGCCACTCTGTGACTTTTCGTTGGAGACCATAGTCCATTTACATTGTGTTACTACCGATAAGGACTTACTCTGCTATTTTAAACTTCGTTTTCTAGTTGTTCTGTGGTTTTTACTCCCTTCTTTCCTGTCTTTCTTTTAGTGAAGATGATTTTCTCTGTTGGTATATTTTAATTTCTTGCTTTTTATTTTTTGTATATCAGTTGTATGTTTTTTGACTTGAGGTTAACGTGAATCTTGCAAATAATATCTTACACCCCATTATTTTAAACTGACAACTTAACATTGATTGCATAATCAAACAAGCAAAGAGAAGACCAGTAAAAACTCTTTACCCTTCAACTTCATTGCCCTGCGTTCTAATATTTGGTTGTTTCTACTTATATTTTATTATACTGCCTGTCTCTTGAAATGTAGTATTTTTGATAGGTTCATCTTTTTACTATTTCTACTCAAGATATGAGTAGTTTACACACCACAGTTACAGTTTACAATGTTCTATGTTTTTCCGTGTACTTAGTATTATCAGTGTATTTAGTTCCTTCAGATGATTTCTTATTGCTCATTAATGTCCTTTTCTTTCAGATTAAAGAACTCTCTTTAGCATTTCTTATAGGACACATCTGGTGTTAAGTCCTTTGTTTTTCTTTTCTTTTTTCCTTCTTTCTTTCTTTCTTTTTTTTTTTTTTTTTTTTTGGTCTGGGAAAGCCCTTATTTGTCCTTCATGTTTATAAGATCTTTTCACTGGATATGGTATTCTAGGACAAAAGTTTTTTTTGCCTTCAGCACTTTAAATATGTCATGCCACTCTTCCTGACCTGTAAGTCTGCTGACGGAAGTACTGGAGCTCCTTTCTAGGTTACTTGTTTCTTTTCTCTTGCTGCTTTTACATTCCTTTCTTTTTCTTTGGCCTTTGGGAGTTTGATTATTAAAGGTCTTGAGATCACCTTATTTTGATTACATCCACTTGGTGTTTTGTAACCTTCTTGTGCTTGAATGTTGGTATCTTTCTCTAGGTTTGGGAAGGTCTCTATTATCCCTTCAAATAAACTATCGCTCTCTGCCTCCTCTTTAAGGCCAGCAACTCTTGGATTTGCTCCTTTGAGGCTATTTTTTAGATCTTGTATGCATGCTTTATTCTTTTTTATTCCTTTTTCTTTTGTCTCCTTTTACTGTGCATTTTCAAATATCCTGTCTTAAAGCTCAGTATTTCTTTCTTCTGTTTGATTAATTCTGCAGCTAAGAGACTCTGATGCATTCTTTAGCATGTCATTAGTGTTTTTCAGCTTCAGACTTTCTGCTTGATTCTGATTATTTTAAGCCCTTTGTTAAATTTATCTGATAAGATTCTGAATTTCTTCTTTGTTATCTTGAATTTCATTGCGCTTCCTCAGCACAGCTATTTTGAATTCTCTGTCTGAAAAGTCACACATGTCTGTCACTCTGGGGTTGGTCACTGGTGCCTTGTTCAATTCATTTGGCAAGGTCATGTTTTTTTAAATGGTCTTGACACATGTGGATGTTCATCAGTGTCTGGGCATTGAAGAGGTGGGTATTTATTATAATCTTCACAGTCTGGGCCTTGTACCTGTCCTTCCTGTGAAGGCTTTCCATGTATTCAAGGGGACTTGGGTGTTGTGAGTTAAGTCTTTGGTCATTGCAGCCATATCTGCATTTGGAGGCACCCAAACCCTGTGGCTGTTACAAACACAATGAGTTACTACCTTGGTGGTGTTGGGTGAGATCCAGGAGAGCTTCCTGTATTATCAGGTGTAGACTGTTGTTCTCTTCCTTTACTTTCCCCCAGGCAAAGAGAGTCTCCCTCTCTGTACTGAGCTGCCTGAAGTTGAGGGAGTGGTGACACATGACTCTTTGTGCCACCACCACTGGAAACTGTGCTGGATGAGACCCAAAGCAAGCATAGCATTGGATCTTGCCCAAGGCCCACAGGAATCACTGCCTGGCTACTGCCTATGTTCCCTCAAGGCTCAAGGGCTCTGTAGTCCGCAAGTAATGAATCAGTGAGGCTTGTGTCCTTCCCTTCAGAGCAGTGAGTTTCCCTGTCTGGAATGCAGGAACCTTAAGAATCTATTATATCTGGTTCTGTTCTGCGGTGGCTGAGCTGGCATCCATGACACAAAACAAAGTCCTTCCTATTCTTCTCTCTTACTCAGTTTGGTGTTCCTGCTTTGAGGATGATTGCTGGATGCTTCTGTTTGCTCATCTTGCTCTTAATTGTGGAATGTTTAACACACAGCAATAAAACATGACAACGAAAGTGCAAAAGGTGCAGTGGGAGGGAAGTGGAAGTTTGGTATTGTAATATTCTAAGGATATTAAGTTATCCAGGAAATATATACTGTTGTTCCAAGGTAGATTGTAAACCTTCCCACAACCATTAAAACAAACAAAGTTATTTAACATACCAATAGATAAGATAAAATAGAATGTTAAAAAAGTACTTGTATTAAAAGAAGCTAGAAAAGGGTAAAAGAACAAATGAGATGAATATGAAACAAGTAGCTGGAAGATAGACTTAACTGTAGCCTAATAAGTAACTATACTAAATGTAAAAGTACTACACATTCTAACTAAAAGACAAAATTGTTAGATTGGATAAAAAAGCGTGGTGCAGGGAGATCCAAGATGGCCGAATAGGAACAGCTCTGGAGTGCAGTTCCCAGCGAGAATAATGTAGATGGTGAGGGCTCATCACGTTTCCAAATGAGTTTTTTACTGCCCACAGACCAGGGGATTCCCAGGCTGAAAAGCATCACAAGTTTCCCACACAGCTATGTCAGCCAGTGCCGCCAGTCTCCACACAAAAACTCACAGAAATCTGGGCAGCCATTTCAACTAGCACCTGGAACACCTGAGAGACAAAGCTGCCCATACAACTGAAAAAAAGGGGGCTTGAAACAGATCAAACCAGATGATCTGGCTTAGCGGGTCCCACCTGCACAAAGACCACCAATCTGAAATACTCTGTATTGACAGTTTTGCAGCAAGCGCAGCTGGACCCAGGACAGTCCAGCTCAGTAGGGGGGAAGGGTGTCAGCCACTACTAATTACCAAGGTAGTCCACCATTACCAAGGCAGTCTGCCATTACCGAGGCAGTCCGCCATTACTGAGGCAGTCTGCCATTACCGAGGCAGTCCGCCATTACCGAGGCAGACTGCCATTACCAAGGCAGTTCTAACTGTACCCTCTGTAAACAAAACCACAAGGAAGTTCACACAGCGCTGGACAGAGCCCATGGCAGCTCAGCAATGCCTCTGCTGACAGACTGTGACTAGACTGCCTCCTTGCTGGGCAGGACATCTCTGAAAAAAGGCAACAGCACATCAGGAATTTATAAATAAAGCCCCACCTTCCCAGGACAGAGCACCTGGGAAAAAAGGTGATTATGAGCTCTGCTGCAGCAGACTTAAATGTACCCGCCCAGGAGGTCTGAATGGAACAACAGAGCTCCCAGTTCAGCACTTGAACTCCTCTAAGGGACAGACTGTCTCCTCAAGCAACTCCCTGATCCCCATATATCCAAAGACACCTCATAAAGGAGAGCTCAGGCTGACATCTAGTGGGTACCCTTCTGGGACGAAGATAACAGAAGAAGAAAAAGGCAGCAACCCTTACTGTTTGCAGCTGCCGCAGGTGATCCCAAGCAAGCAGGGTCTGGAGTCGACCAGCAGTCCTACAGCAGAGGGGCCTGACTGTTAGAAGGAAAACTAAAAAACAGAAAGAAATAACTTCAACATCAACAAAAAGGTTGTCCACTCGGAGACCCCATCCGAAAGTCACCAACTACAAAGACCACAGGTAGATAAATCCATGAAGATGGGAAGAAACCAGCGCAAAAAGGATGAAACCACCAAAAATCAGAATGGCTCTCCTACAAGGGGTCACAGCCCCTCACCAGCAAGGGAACAAAGCTGGATGGAGAATGGCTCTGATGAATTGACAGAAACAGGCTTCAGAATGTGGGTAATAACAAACTTCTCTGAGCTAAAAGAACATGTTCTAACCCAATGCAAAGAAACTAAGTACCTTGGAAAAAGGTTAGATGAAATCCTAATATGAATAAACAGCTTAGAGAGGAATATAAATGACTTGATAGAGCTGAAAAACAACACAAGAACTTCACGAAGCACACACAAGTTTCAGTAGCCAAATCGACCAAGCAGAAGAAAGAATATCAGAGATTGAAGATCAACTCAATGAAATAAAATGAGAAGGCAAGATTAAAGAGGGAAAAATGAACAAAGCCTCCAAGAAATATGGGATTATGTGAAAAGACCTAATCTACATTTGATAGGTGTACCTGAATGTGATGGAGAGAATGAATCCAAGCTGGAAAACACTCTTCAGGATATTATCTAGGAGAACTTCCCCAACCTAGCAAGGCAGGCCAACATTCAAGTACAGGAAATACAGCAAATGCCACAAAGATATTCCTCAAAAAGAGCAACCCCAAGGCACATAATCATCAGATTCACCGGGGTTGAAATGAAGGAAAAAAGTGCTAAGGACAGCCAGAGAGGTCGGGTTACCAACAAAGGGAAGCCCATCAGACTCACAGCAGATCTCTCAGCAGAAACCCTACAAGCCAGAAGAAAGTGGAGGCCAATATCCAATATCCTTAAAGAAAAGAACTTTCAAAAAAGTTTTTTCAACTTAAAAAACTTCAACTTTATCAAAGTTCTCATGGAACCATTTCATTAAATATTTATCTAGGAAGAAGTATATGAGAGAGGACTCACAATTTTGAACATCTCCACAATTAGCACCCTGGCCCAAGGTGGCATCATCTGTGCCTGGATTATCACATTAACTTCTCAACTCTTCTGTTTTCACACTTGCCCTCTCCACCACCATTCACCCAACCCCTATAGCCTAAACTGAACCCTCAGCTACAGTGATCCTTTAATAAATTACTTAGTTCAATCCTTTCGATGAATTTATGAATTAGGATCTCTGTTTTACAAAAGAGGATATTAGACTGTTGGTGGGAGTGAAAATTAACTCAACCATTGTGGAAGACAGTGTGGCGATTCCTCAAGGACCTAGAAACAGAAATTCCATTTGACCCAGCAATCCCATTACTGGGTATATATCCAAAGGATTATAAATCGTTCTACTATAAGGAGACATGCACACTAATGTTCATTGCAGCACAGTTTACAATAGCAAAGACCTGGAACCAACCCAAATGCCCATCGATGATAGACTGGACAGGGAAAATGTGGCACATATACACCATGGAATATTACACAGCCATCAAAAACGATGAGTTCGTGTCCTTTGTAGGGACGTGGATGAACCTGGAAACCATCATTCTCAGCAAACTGACACAGGAGCAGAAAATCAAACACCGCATGGTCTCACTCATAGGCGGTGTTGAACAATGAGAACACATGGACACAGGGAGGGGAGCACTACACACTGGGCCTGTTGGAGGGAAATAGGGGAGGGACAGTGCTGGGTGGGGAGTCGGGGGGGTGGCATGGGGAGAAATGCCAGATATAGGTGAGGGGGAGGAAGGCAGCAAACCACACTGCCACGTGTGTACCTATGTAACAATCTTGCATGTTCTTCACATGTACCCCAAAACCTAAAATGCAATTAAAAAAAAAGAGGATATTAGAAAGATTAAGTAATTGAATCAAACAATTGGCAAGAAGTAGAGCCATGATTTGAATCCAGTATTTCTGATTCTCCTATTCTCTTCAACACTAGACTATACTGTATTTTATTAGCTCTTTCTGTATTGAGGTTATTTTATTACTTTTAAAGGATGTTCATAGACGTTTGGCATATGTGATGATAGATGACACTTAACGTGAAATATGTAGCTTGGCCTCATAAAAAATATGCTTTAATTTCGCCCACAGACAGAAAGCTGACCTGGGGTGAAAAAACTGTCTTGACCCATTGTGAAATTTCTTATGTTTATATGGTGATAAAGAAAAATCAAAATTTTAACTAATCTATTATTCATAAGGATATTATCATTTTTTCTTCTTGGGTTTTTAGGCTTAACACCTTTTTTTCTCCCGTGGCACATTTGATTGCACTCTTAACTGTGATGCTAAAATAAAGCTCAATTTTAGTGATCACAGAACCTGATGTTGAAATAATCTATTTTTAGAAATGCTGGGTTTATGCTAATGATGAAAGTTGTATCATGTTGTTATGGCAACCAAAATCCTAAAGTACAGATTAACAACAAGCTCACTGATTTTTGGAAGTAAGCAATTCATTTCTTATCTCAGTTTAGTTCTAAATAATTATTTAAAATACAGTAAATTTCTTTGAACTTACTATTTTACAATGACAATATCTCCATTTAGTTATATATCAGTATTTATCAAGATTTTAAAATTTATTAACACCAGATTTTTATGGCACCATGATGTTTGTAACTGGACAAATTGAATTTCTCAATGTGTAGTATTCTGATGCATTAGTCACTGAAAAAATGTTACCCTCTTTAAAACTATGTAACCTAATCTTTTTTTTTCCTAATGGTAAATTAACTACCTGATTATTATATTTGCTATATGATACACTGGTATAGCACCTACTTCCTAAATGTAAGAAATGTTGAGAAAGACCTTTTAAAACTTGGAATTTAGGCAAACAAGGTCTGAGAAAAAAGCATGTCATTGTAGCATGAATCCTATAATGAAGCATTGCTTTTAACAGGTTCATCAATAATTATTTAAGGAATGGGCCTTTGTCTGATTCTCTGTTTACTATTGATTAAAAGTTCCAAACTCTGTGGACATGTTAATTTATAGATTCTGTACAGTAGAAGAAGTAGCCCCCAAGTTAGGGTTTTTCTTGCTCCATAGCACATTTTTACCTAACCTGTTTTGTTATAACTGTCCTTTCCAAATACCTATAAATGACCAGTTTCTCAAAATGCACTTTGAACCAGCTTTACCTTCTTAGCAGTTTCCTCATTAATGAGTTACTAGATTTTTGACCCATCATTATTTATTTTTATGAGAATCATGTTTTTAATTTTTTGAAAATTGTACTTACACTGGGAAGATAATTAAACTATCCAACGGCCCATAGGACATCACTTAATAAATTAATATTTATGAAGATTTCGTGGTAGCAAAGAGACCAGGAAAGTTAATACCCTACCTTTACAGATGATCATAGCTTATATACAAATAAAAAGTTACATCTCCTTTTCAACTGGTCTTTTTGCACATCCTTTGTTCTTGTGAAAAGCAGGAACGCAAAACAATTCTGAAAGTACTCCCCATCAGCTATGGGCTAGGCTGTGATTGATCAAAATAGTACGTAAGTAAAATCAGGTAGATGCCCATGCTAGAACCAGTGTTCAGCATGTGTTGCTTTCACTGCCTCAGCATAGGGTATTTAGTTGATAAGGACGTTCCAAACTTTCAGACGCACATGACTGAACTGAGATGATTCGTTGGTCATTTTGGATGTAGTTATAAAATACTGGAAACTTTTCCATTTTGAACATTGATTTTTTATCACAGTAATGATTCGTTATTATTTGAGACTCTGTATTTCATATGTGATATTAGTAATTAGTGAATAATTTGGACTAAGACACCAGGCAGGCTGGCAGACAATATAGATAGATAGATCAATTGATTGATACACAGATACTTAATATACTTCTTAAGATAAAGGATGAATTTATATAGTAATTATTACTATAAAAATTATAGTAAACTGGCAAGAGAATAAAATGGTTTTAGCACTATAGAAGCATCCATTTACATACAAATGACTGATAATGCTTTTATAAATCATTATTTTGGGAAATTTAGTTATCCAAAATAAGGTCTGAGAGAATAGCATCTAAATTAGGTCTAAGTTTCCCAAAATAATATATGTGTATGTACATGTAATGTATTTATTCACATAAGTAGTTTTTTAAAAAATAATAGCTCATTAAAATACTCAACTCTCAATGGAATAAAATAGCTTAAAAGCTCTAAGTACCTTATAAAGATTAACTAGTTCAGTAGTTGGTTTATAGTGGAGAAAGCAGTCTTGAAGAGGTTAAATTACGTGTTCAAGGCAATGGTAATAAATGGCAGAGCTTCAATTAGAGCATAAGTCTTCTTCCACTGTACCATTTTATCTGTACTATACCATATAAAACTAATTAGAAAATATTTAATGGAAGTATGTGTAGGAACCTATTGTTTTGGTAGTGATAAGTGAACTCATGTTTGTTCAGAAATGTGGAATCACACTGTCAGCCAGAGTTCTTGGTCTTCATAGTTTGAGTTTGACTCAGACTCCCTTTAGAGAATCTCCCTTTTCTATTTATTTCAATCCTAGTGGCTTCAGCAGTTAGTTAGCAGGCCAGGAGGAGCAGTTCCTTATCCTTTGCTTTTTTTCCTTCCTCCTTCCTTCTTGTAGTACATGAAGATTTCTTTTTATCCACGAGATTTGCCATTTCTTCATCTTCTCCACCATATGCATATTCTTTTTTTAACCCCTTCCCTATCTCAGTGGCTTCTTAAACTGAGGGGCAGAATGAAGATGTGCTATACTATCTAACACCAAAATTTAAAATAAATTATTAACTCTTGTTTGGTTTTAACTGGCTTGATTTTGTTTAATTATCTGTGTTTATGCAGTACTGCTTTATTTTAATTTTCTTTATTGCAGACTTACAATGGATTTTCAGCTTCATTGTTACAGACATTTGTGAGTTAATTTAGCTTAGAAACAAATATGTCAATTTACAACTAAATTTCAGTACGTTTAAAATTTTTCATCACTAGGACTTGAAAATGAAATTTAAATTTCACTACTTCAGAAGTTTCAACAAAACTACATTCACATTTACAAGTTACTCTGAACTTTTAAAAATCATATTTAGTATTTATAATTGTACATTATTCTTATTTTATGCTTTTATGAGAAAGATAGCCTTGTTTCTGTCTGCTCTTTATCTACTATCAAATAGATGCTGTACTGAGATTGAATATAGACTTGAGTATGAGACATGAGTAATGAGTGCTTTATACACCTCTCAGAAACCTGTTCTTGCCCTTGGAAAAGAACTAAGAACATTATTTCTAAAATCCAGTATCTGACTTGTTGCAAAAGTGGATATCAAATGTATGTCATATCTAACAAAGTTTTAAAATACTAGTTTATAGTACTTTTTTTTTTTTGAAACAGAGTTTTGCTCTTGTTACCCAGGCTGGAGTGCAATGGCGCAATCTCAGCTCACCACAACCTCTGCCTCCTGGGTTCAGGCAATTCTCTTGCCTCAGCCTCCTGAGTAGCTGGGATTACAGGCACACGCCTCCATGCCCAGCTAATTTTTTGTATTTTTAGTAGAGATGGGGTTTCATATAGTACTTTTTAATGAAAAATAATTTTTGCATTATTTTGTTACATTGTCAAGCAAATTTAATTATAGGAAATATTACCAATCAATAGATCAAAAATTATCGCCAGGCTAGGCACGGTGGCTCATGCCTATAATCCCAGTACTTTGGGAGTACAAGGCGGGTGGATAACCTGAGGTCAAGAGTTTGAGACCAGCCTGGTCAACATGGTGAAACCCTGTCTATACTAAAAATACAAAAACTAGCCAGGCATAGTGGTGCATGCCTGTAATCCCAGCTACTCAAGAGGCTTAAGCAGGAGAATCACTTGAACTGGGGAAGCAGAGGTTGCAGTGAGCCAAGATTACGCCACTGCACTCCAGCCTGGGTGACAAAGTGAGACTCTGTCTCAAACAAACAAAAAATCTCCAAGCCTCGTTTAGTTAAGTAGTTTTCTAAACCAGTTTCTACCATCCCTTTCCTTTCAACAGAAAGGTAGTATAACTGGTAGTTGTACCCTACTCCACTCAGAAAATTTACTTAGCATGTCTTTCTTTTTCTTCTTCTTTTTTTTTTTAATTGCATTTTAGGTTTTGGGTTACATGGGAAGAACATGCAAGGTTGTTGCATAGGTACACACATGGCAGTGTGATTTGCTGCCTTTCTCTTCTTCACCTATATCTGGCATTTCTCCCCATGCTGTCTCTCCCCAACTCCCCACCCCCCGAGCATGTCGTTCTTCTACTCACTGTCATTTTGGAAACTTTGGCAGTTTTTGGAAAATGTCAAGTTACTTCAGCTCACCAAGAGTTTGGACCCCATTAGAACCCATTAGTTTGGACCCCATTAGTGTATTTATGTTCCAAGATCATAAGTGGACTTCTTTCCTCATTCCATCCAACTGTTTTTGTTCTATTCTAGACTACAGATGCATATATTTCTACAGATCATCTTAAAAATGTATTATTTTCTCCATTATTAGCATTATTTTGTTACAGTCATTGTATGCAAGAATATAATTCCTAGAAAAACAAAGAATGTGTTCTGTTGATGATGACTTCATGACATTGACTTGTATGACAACACACTATTACTGCTATAAATACTACGTTAGTCTGACTAGTCAAAATCATGTACTCTTGACTGTGAAGAAACAGTTTGTCCTGAAATAGCCACTGATTTTGGCATTTATGAAAAATGGTGGTGGCTCAAAAGCCCAGAATAGGACTGTAAATAAGGAAAAAGTTATTTTTCTCTATCAAGCATTCAGTGAGCATGTAATTGAGCATCCATCATATTTAAAATATACTGGATTTTAAAGGACATATGAACATGAACAGTGTCAGGTTACTTGAAATTTTGCAGGACAGGTAAGACATGAACAACATATATTTCTGTAATTATTAATTTTAAAGTATATTTTGAAATTGGGTTATATTGCAGTCATCCACATTTGATGCAGAACTAACCCCTTCTCAATATAAAGCTGTTGGGATCTGAACGTCAAGAAAATGTAGAAGGCTTATTATAAGTTAGGAGTGGTAAAAGCCATATGAAAGGAACAGAAAAAGTGCCATGGACATTCTCAGAGGAAGTAATTATTTCAAGCTCTAAAGATCAGACAAGACTTCATGGATAAGAGAGAACATTTTTGCTGAGCATTAGCATTTAGAAATGGTGAAAGAGGCATTCTAGGGAAATGAAGTATTGAGTAAAGGAACTGAGATCAGCAAGACCAGAGCAGAGAGGACAGTCAGGGGTTGCACTGGAATTAGACTAGTGATAGGGAAAGTGTTGGATTAATTTGAATGGTAGGAGAAGGAATGCTGGCTTCTTGGAAACCAAAGGAGGCCATTGAAGCTCTTAGAAGGCCTAGGTAAGAGAGAGATGTGATAGAAAGTATGCCTTAGGAAGATGAACCTAACAACAGTGCGTAGGATGGATTGAATATGGAAGAGACTGAAAGAGGGAAGACCATCGCACATCTAGGAGGTTTTTTATGTACTCCAAGCAAGAGGTCATTTTAGAACCTGAGCTGAGGTAATAAGACATCGCTATGCCATTAACAGAAATAGGAAACTACAAGAAAAGGAGGTTTGGAAGCAAAGCTTTAAAGGCGTATTTTTAATTTAGTTTTTGTAAAAATCAGAAAACTAGTGCCAGTGTTCTCATGAGGAGATATAGTGGTGTATGAATAGTACAAGTAGCTGGGGATGACAGGAAGTTAATGTCATGGAGTGGGAGAGTTGTTGCAGATTTAATGAACCCAATACTTACTGTTTCTTCTAGCCGGATAATTTTGTAAACATTTGCAAGACTCCATTCTTTTGTGTGCTTTTGTAGAAATGTATATTTGTGAGAAAGCTGTGATTTGTTGCAAGCGTTACATTTTAGCTTGGGGTAATATAGAGAGATGAAAAGAAAGCTAGGAAATGAGGTTGTTAGTGTAAAAACTATAGGCGAAAGAGTAGTTCAAGTTTTCTGAGAGATGAAAGTGTTGATAAATTTGAACAATTGTAAGCATCTTCCTTTTAATGTGTTACCAGTTACTTTTGCAATATCAATACATTGACATTGGGTCACAGTTTTTGTTTCTTATTTAGCAGTCCACTGTATATCAGGCACAAATATATACCAGTTCATTATATATCAGGAACAAAACACAGTCCATGCCCTCTGGAACCTATATAGTAATGGAGAAAGATTTAATAAATAATAAATATAAAAGTATATTTTATCCCAAATCAGAATTAACTGTGTAGCCATATAGTGATTCTTAAATAGTATATGTGTAATGATAATGAAAATGAACTGTATTGATTGAAGTGTCAAGCTGTTTTATAATTCTTAAGTAAATATATTTCTTTCAAATGATGTCTTTATGCTTTGTTTGTTTATCTATAGAGAGCAGATCATAAAACAGTCTACAGAATTAGTCTGCAGAGCCTATGGTGAAGTGTATGCAGCTGTGATGAATCCAATCAATGAATACAAAGATCCAGAGAACATTCTTCACAGATCACCACAGCAAGTGCAGACGCTTCTTTCCTGATTATCTTATTTCATTGTGTTAGCAAAATAATGGCCTTTCTAAAACACTGAAGATTATTTTTTATTCTTTGAATTTTTACTTTAAAAATTGATAGTTACAGTTTTCTTTGTATCATAAGATTGTGAGTCCTGATAATTTTTTTTCTGTCTCAGTAACATGGAAGTAAGCAACATGTTTACCTGAGTTCGTATTGCTGTGTATCTATTCTAAATATGAGACGCTCTATTTTTTTGTTAGCCATCTCTCCAGCTCTGCAGTTTCCCCTGTATTCAGGAAGCATAAAGTAGTATGAAAGGTTTGAAGAACGTTTTTTTTTACAAGACTAGTTCTAAATTAACAGCATATAAAAATTCTGTCTAAATTAAGAATTAGTATAAGAATATGACCTAATAAATGTCTCCTTACCTAAAGATTCATTTGCTTTCTTATTAATATGACTAGGCATACTTAGTAGCTTTTCTGAACCTAGCCTATGTCTCTGTCCCCAAAATAACTACCCTTAAAGAGTTGTTGAAAGAGAGAAAAATAACAGTGAATTATGTTCCTGGTATATATGGCAGTGAATCTCATTTCTGTTCTACTTTAGCATACTGTATATATTTGACTGCATACATTTTTATGCAATTTTAAATATACACTCAGCAATGATGAGAAAAAAAGGAGCGCGAAAAGTAATTTAAATAGGGTGGATTCCACTCTGTGGGAGCCCTTGATGGAACTCAAGGTAGAGCTCAGCCTTTCCAATGAGTTCGAGGCGTGTAGACAGCCCGAGCTGTTTCTAAGTCTGCTGTTTGAAGATAGGTATTTGTCATACAATATGGGTTCCAGATCCAACCAACTGCAAATTTTGTCTGGCGTTCAAACTAAAACAATGATCTGTTGAAACACTGGAGAAAAAAACTGCCAGAGAAGGAGTTGCCAGTGGGCAGTGTGTCTTATCTCCATGGTGTAACTGGACTCTGACTTTAGACCATTACCTATTAGGAAGATTCAGAATGACTGTATTTTTAAAGGGATAAATCCCAATGTGCCTGATTTGACATTCTTATCAGCAGAAAAAAGCTTAATGTCTAGTAGATCTATAAAAAGGAGTAAGTACCTAAATTACAAATGAGAAAACTGAAGCACAAGGAAAAAAATAACTAGTTTGAAACATTTTGAAAAGTAATAGCATAAAACTAATATTTGTAGAAAATTATGTTGTATATAACAAATTAGTATTTATATGGCCTATTTGAAGTTTATAGTTGTTTATAACTAATACAATTATTTTTGGAGTCAGAATGATTATGTAATCATTACCCATTTAGGTATAAATCTGTATTTTTAGTCTTTTCCCTTCAATAAGTATGTGTTATATATAAGACAGAAAATAAAGTAAAAATCAAGAACTTAAATTTTATATAATTTATTTCTACAGTGAAAAGAAGATTGACACCTTGCCATAAGTGAACTCCTTTGTTTTATAGGGAAAAAGTATATTTTGCTTTTTACCTGTTTTTTTTTTTTCAAATAAAATATTTCTAGAGCAGCAATCATTGCAGTTATCTTATAGATACATATCTTATTGATGTGTTTTTAGAAAAGGCACTAATAGAAATGGAAGTACAATGTAGGGCAAAACTGAGATAATTAGTGAAAGACTCATAGGCAAATGTGCTATATATGATTTTGAGAACTAAGGCAAAATAAAAACATTGGAAGTAGTAATCCATTAATTTGCTATTACTCCATTGTTTGTATTTTCATTTGGCATAAGTATAACCTAGAAAATGCCCGTCTGCCCTTCTTTCAGAGAGGAAGGTGTTTGAATGACAAAACCCTTATGTGGTTGAACTTTTCCATTTCTTTCTCTATGCCTTCACTTGAGCAGATGGATATTACCTGAGGAAGAAGATGACACAAATAGACTGATTGACTTGATTCGAAATTTGTGATTACAGTGTTCAAATGAGCACTGCTATAGTTTGAAAAATGTTTCTCCAAATTCATGTTGAAATCTTCACACCTGAGTGTATTAGGAGGTGAGTTTTTTGAGGGGTGATTAGGTTGTCAGGATGTAGCCCTCATGAATGGGATTAGTACCCTTACCCAAGAGGCTCAAGAGATCCCTGTCCTTTCAACCATGTGACATTACAGGGAGAAGACAGCCATCAATGAGGAAGCAGGCCCTCACTAAACAGCAAATCTTTTGGCACTTTGATTTTGGGCTTTCCAGCCTCCAGAACAGGGAGAAATAAATGTCTGTTGTTTTTATAAGCCACTTAGTTTATGGTATTTGGGTATAGCAGTCCAAATGAACTAAGACAGACACTCAATATTACTTTGTAATTCTACTCCGTTTCTTTGGCAAACTTACCTTTCCATGTTTCCAGAGGACTTTTTCATCCACATTCTCAGTTAATATCCTTCATAATTCACCAAGATTAGAAACTATTATATAATCTTCCTCATTTTCCTACTCTCAAACATCACACCCATCTTCTCTCCTCCCTCATTTTGCACTTGAGACGTTATTTCTCTTTCTGTGACAGGATATTCCCTTTATGCTTGGGCTTGCATTTCTCCTTACTAGAGTCTTCTTTTTTTTGGATTATCCCTTCATTTTGCTTCAGCAACAACTGACCTCTCTCTAGGATTATTCTCAATGTCATACATAATGTTGTAATGTTCATAATATTTTTTTAAATTCTCTACCTCTGAGATCCTAACACGTCCATTTCTCTGCTTCCTTTTTTGGTTTGGACATGCTGTCATCTACTTACTCATTTCTCACTCTGTCTTTAAAGTATCCCAGTATAGTTTGTCTCTCACCACTATACTGAAACTTACCTGAGAAGCTTTTCACCAGTGCTATATGTTATCAGATCAAGCAGATTCTTCTGTATCTCTATTTATTGAACTTTCAGTGTCATGCCGCACGTTTCTGTTTGAAATTCTATCCTTTCCAGGCTTCTATGGCACCACTTTCTCCTGATTTTCTTTTCATTTCATTAGTCTAACCCCCTTTTGAACTTCTTCCCTGGCTCTTTTGCCTCTATATGATTTCTAAAAGTTGCCATACTTTAGGGCTTGATCCTGAATGCTTTTTTTAAATCCTTCCTTTAGGGATTTATTACTTCAGCTCATTCTATCCAGAATAATGTTAACGCTTAAATGTCTTTAGATATATCCATATGATGGAGAACAGCAGTGAGAAAATGAAAGGTTTTCAAATACGTAATGTTGAGGGAAAAAATCAGAATAATATAATACTTTTATAGAATTTTTAACAAAATGTAAAATGATATATTATTCATAGATATACATATGCTAAATGTGTAAGGAAAATATGGGAAATGCTTAATACAATTTAAGATTATGGAGAGGGAAGCACAGGATGTGTTGAAGTTACCGATAATGTTTTATTCTTATGCTAGATTGTTAGTACTGTTTAAATATTCTTTAAAATTTTTCATATATTTATATAAACTTTTGTTTGTATATTTTACAATTTTAAAAAATAGTTTAGAAACTTGCTTGGCATAGGGCCTGGGCTAAAGTTAGAATTCAATATATAATAGCTATTTTTTTATTAGTCTTATTATTAAACACATTTCTTAAGTATCTAGTAGGTACTAGGCTCTGTGATAAGCATCAGAGTTTAAAAATATAGCGAACTCATCTGTTTCCCATTGAGGAATTCCAGTCTTGCACAGAGATAGTTACATGTATTATAAATAAACATAATGCAATTTGGTAGAGTGCTTGTACATGTTGGCAAGAAAAAAGAGTGAACTAATATCCTTTATAATTCAACCAGATGTCCTTGATATATAAGAGGTTGAGAGCACACACAGAAAACAGTTTCAAACCACAGCTATCCATTGTTTAGTCTGAGATTATCATAATGACTGGGTTCTATTAACTATCTATTGGGTTAAGATGTAAAATTTTATAATAGCATGGTGAGAACAAAAATGGTAGATTAAGGAATTTTAAAATTTTTGTGCCCTCATAAAGGTAGCAATAAAACTGGCCTTCAAAAACTGGTCAAACTCAACTTTTTCAGTACTCTAGAAACTAATCAAAAACTCATAGTAACCTGAGTTACTTTTTTAAAAAATGCCAAATGTTAGTAAGAACAACAAGCATTTTGGCATTTTAACTTATGCCAGTTCCATACCTTGCTCCCTAGTTCAGCAATAGTCTTAAAAAGAACATACTACATACATGGTATGGGAAAGAGCAGAATGGACCTTATTTGGAGAGAGTCCTTATTTGAGCCATCTGATAACTCCCAGGAAAACCAATTCACAATTTATCTTGCCTATTACGGAACTGACCCTGTACTGGAGTGTGGATGGGGAATCTATTTAAAATATTTACCTGCCACTGCTACATGAAGCAATGGGTAACAACTGGGGCAAACATTAAACCAGAAAGCTTTGGAAGAAAGGTTGGGAATGAGATGTTCATAAGGACTTCAAAAAACTCTGACATATTTTCTGGAAATCCAGAAGGCTCTGTGCATGTTTAGGACTGTGTGCGTGCTCACAAACAACCAGAGACCCTAATCTCTCACCTCTGCCTGACTTTAAGGATCTGAGCAAGCAGGGAATGAAGGCAAAAGAAAAGTTAGAAGCTGCCTGGCTGAGTGTTCAAGACATGTTTCAACAGGCACACAGAGCCCTTCAGCAAATACTGAGCAATTTTTTGGTTTTAGGCATTTAAGGAAATCTTCATCCAATCATTACTTGACAATTAAGCTAATGAATCAGACATATAAGTGGTCACACATGACAAGACAGATTTTATAGAATGAGTTCATGAAAGTCACTAAATATAATCACAGCTGTAAAAGGCAGCAACAACAAATGGGGTGAGGCAAGGGAATCTGATTTCCAACAGAAACCCTAGATACTGAACTTACTAGGCAAAGATTTTAACAATTTTAAATTTGCTCAAGGATTTAAGGAAACCAAGTCTGAAGAACTAAAGTATAAGAAGAGTGTCTCACCAAATACAGAATATAATAAAGGGATACAATTATAAAAAGATTTTATGAATTTAAAATTTTTAAAGTTATCATTTAAAGTTACATTTTATAGAAATTAGGAAAAGAAACTTACTTGGATGTGAGAATTACAGGACACAAACAATTCACTATCAGGGATAAAAACAGTTTAGAGCAGGCAGAAGAAAAATCTCAGAAACCTTGAAAGTAGGTCAATTGAGATGTTCCAATTTGAGGAAAAGGGAAAAAAAAAAAAAGTGAATGAAAGAAAATAGCCTCAGAGGCCTGTGGGGCACCATCAACAATATGCAATGGGAGTCTCAGAGCAAAAAAAAGAAAGGATCTGAAAGAATATTTGAAGAAATATTGTCAGGATACTGGAAATTTGGTGTAACACATTACACATTCAGGAAGTTCACTGAGCTCCAAGTTGGATTAACTAAAAATATTTACACTGGGACACAACACAGTCAAACTGTTGTAAGCCAAAGGCTAAGAGGGAATCTTGAAAACACCAAGAGAGATGTAACTCATAATGTACAAGTGATCCTCCATAAGATTAATACCTAATTTCTCATCAGAAACTAGAAACCAAAAGGCATTAGATGGTATATTCAAAGTGCTGGAGGGAAAAAAACTTAGCACAGAATTCTATATTTGGCAAAACTGTCTGTGAAAATATAGGAGAAATTAAGGCATCCCCAGATAAACAAAAGCTGAGAATTCATTGCTGGTAGACCTTCCCTAAGTGAGTGCTCAACAGAGTACTTGGAGCTGAATGAAAGGACACTAGACCAAAAAATAAATAAATAAATAAATAATAATTTTTAAAAATCCACAAAAGACATAAAGTATAGCAAGGAAATCAAATACTCAGTAACTATTCTAAATCAGCTAGATCTAATAGACATCAGTGGAACACTTCACCCAACAACAACAGGATACACATTCCTCTCAAGTGCACATGGAACACTCTCCAAGATAGACCATATGTTAGGCCACAAGTCTCAATAAATTTTAAAAGATTGAAATTACACAAAGTATGTTTTCAACCACAATGACATGAAATTGTAAATTAATAACAGAAATGTTTTTAATATACAAATATGTGGAAATTAAACAACACACACTCACCCAGTGGGCCAAAGAAGAAATCACAAAGGAAACTAGAAAATACTTTGAGATGAAAGTTTGTAATAAAACACCATAACAAATCTTAAGAAATGCAGCAAAAATAGTTCTAAGGGAAATTTATAGCCTACATTAAAGAGAAAAAAATAAGTTAGCAACCTAATAAATAACCTTAAGAAACAGAAGAGCAAACTAAACCTAATGCAAGAAAGAAGGAAATAATAAAGATTATAACAGACACAAATAAAATAGAGACTAGAAAGAATGATACAGAAGATTAACAAAACCAAAATTTAATTCTTTGAAAGGATAGAAACATTGACTAATCTTTAGCTGACTGAACAATTAAAAAAAAAAAAGACTCAAATTACTAAAATGTGAAAGAGGGGACATTACTACTGAACTTACAGAAAAAAGGATAACAGAATTAATAATAATATGCAAACAAGTGAAAGTGGACAAATATCTAGAAAAACATGAAGTAACAAAATCAACTCAAGGAGAAATATAAAATCTGAATAGACCTATGGCAACAAGATGGACTCAGTAACCAAAAAACTCCCAACAACAACAAAGCCCAGTGAATTGCTTCACTGGTGAATTCACTAGTGGTTTCACGGGTGAATTCTACTAGATGTCATTACTGCTGAAATCTACTAGACATTCAAAAAGAAAGTAATACTAACTCTAATCAAAAAGTCTTCCCAAAAAAGAGGAGGGAACACACCCTAATGTGTTTATTCTATGGGGCTAATATTTGTTATTGGTACAAAAAGGCAGGCAAGACGTCACAAGAAAACTACAGTCCAATATCCCTTATGAATATCTATGCAAAATTCTCAACAATATACTAGCAAACAGAATCCAGCAATATTTTTAAAAATTATATGCTACAACCAAGTGAATTTTTCTCAGGAATATAAGGTCAATTGAATACATGAAAGGCAATTAATATACTACATCATATTAATAAAAGCAAAACAAAATGTATGATCACCTCAATGATTGTAGAAAAAGTGTTTGATAAAATCCAGCACCATCTAGGCATAGTGACTCATGCCTCCCAGGTTGTGTCTGCAGTGAGCTATGATTATGCCACTATACTCCAACCCAGGTGACAGAGTGAGAGTTAAATTAAAGAAACACCCTTTATCATTAAAACAAACAAACAAAAACACTAATAAAAGGGAAATTCCTCAAACTGATGAAAGGAATCTATGAATAAACACAGAGCTAACATTATACTTACTGGTGAAAAGTTGAAAGCTTTCTTCCTGAGATCATGAACATGATATAGATGCTCAACAGGTCTATTCCACATTGTACTTGATATTATAGCTATAGCAATTAGCTGAGAAAAAGAAAAGACACTTAGATTGAAAAGAAAGAAGTAAAACTATGTTGATTTGTAGATGACATAGTTATATATACATATAAATGTATTTATGTATATATACATACACACAAAATATCAAAAAATATATATAACATCCTAAAGAATGTTTTTAAAAAGCCCTAAAACTATTAGAACTAATAAGCTTAGCAACATTGTAGGATATAAGTTCACTGTGCAAATATCTGTTGTATACACTAGCAGAGAACAATCTGAACATTAAGAAAATTTCATTTACAGTAACACCAAAAAGAATAAAATACTTAAGAATAAACCACGGAAGTGAAATATTTATCCACTGGAAGCTACGAAATGCTGTTGAAAGAAATTAAAGATGACCTAAATAAATAGAAAGACAGCCTATGTTCATTGATCAGAAGACTTATTATTACCATGACAATATCCCCCCAAACCGATCTACAGATTAAGTACCATTCCTATCAAGATTTCATCTGCCTGGGTTTTGTTTGTTTGTTTGTTTGTTTGTTTGTTTGTTTTTAAGAAATGGGCAAACTGATTCTAGAATTTATTTGGATATACAGAGGACTGTAAATAGCCAATCCAACTTGAAACTTCCCAATATCAAAACTTATTGCAATGCTCTAGTTATCAAAATAGTGTGGTACTGGCATAAGAAGAGACATACAGTTCAATGGAATAAAATTTAAGAGTCCAGAAATAAAACTATATATCTATGCTCAATTGATTTTTTTTAACAAGGCTTCCAAGACTATTCAATGGGGGAAAGAATTGTCTTTTTAAAAAATGGGGCTGTGACAATTGTAAATCTATCCTTATGTTATATATAAAAATTAACTAAAAATAGATGAAAGATCTGAATATAAGAGCTAAAACTATAAATCTCTCAGAAGGAAATGTAGATGGTCTTATGTTAGGTAACAGTTTCTTAACTTTGACACCAAAAGTGCAAGCATGCAAAGAAAAAATAAATTGGTTTTTATTAAAATTTTAAAATTTATGCATCAAAGGACTCTATCAAGAAAGTAAAAAGACAACCCACAAGTCTACAGAAAACTTTTATGTAAATATTCCTAGCACCATTTACAATAACTGAAAAGTAGAAACAACCCAAATATCCATCAGCTAGTGAATGGATAAACAAAATGTGATATATCCATGCAATGAAATATTACTCATTTATGAAAAAGAAGAAACTACTTATACACACTACAACATGGATGAATCTTGAAAACATTATTCCAATTAGAAGCCAGACACAAAAGGCTATATATAATTTGATTCCACTTTAATGAAATCTCCAGAATAGGCAAATCCACAGAGACATAAAGTAGATTAGCAGTTTCCAGGGGATAGGGAGAGGAACTGATCTGGAAGAGACTCCTAACAGGTACTTTTTGGGGGTGATAGAAATGCCCTGGAATTACAGTGATGATGGTTGCACAGTACTGAATATACTAAAAGCCACTGAATTGTGCTCTTTTTTAAATGCTATATTTTATGTTATACAAATTTTTTATCCAAGTGAAATACAAGTATAATGGAATTAAAACAGGCCAGTTTGCATGTCTTTATTATGATCTTATTGTGGTTTTGTGATTTGATGGCCTCATTTGAAAACCAAAAATTGAGGGATATTTTCCTTGAACCTGGCAATAGTACTGATACATAATTGTCCAGTCTTGGAATATTTATCAGTTTTTTTTATACACTATGGGCTTTAAAATAAATATATAAGTAAAATGCAGAGTCATATGATAATATTGAATACTTACAGCAGGTCAGTTAATTTTTCCTAATTTAGTTAAATATGCTGTTTAGATAATATTATAAATAGGCCAACATAATGGTTACTTTGGGGCTGTAATTGTATTAAGCATGATTACCTATCATCTTGAAATTGCATACTTCACCTCTGAGAGAGTGTGCTTTGGAAGATAGATAATATAATTATGTATTTTTGCCAGTCCAAATATGAAATTACTATAAACTAGCTGAGAAATGAATTTAATGTTAATAATTATATTCATAACAGCATATTAGTCTATCAAATCCAACTAACCTTAATGTCAATGAACATTAAAAATAAAACTTTCTTAGCACTGACAATTTAATAAATAAAAATAAATGGTACTAAGCTTACAAAACTTAGGTGAATTGGGGAAATTGTTGATAGGGCCAAAAGTATTCATATGATATATTTGCTTGCTTTGAGGGTATGTAGCATTTTTTGGCAATGTTACATTATTGTGAATTTAACAGTGAAAGTTGAAACCAGTCTAGGATTTCAAAGTTGATAACTTTGCTATCAGGAAATTAATTTACTTAAATATGTTCTTTGTTTCTATCAATGTCAGCATCTGAAATTCCCCTGTAGAAACATTAGCTTTGGCCTACTAAAAGCAAAATGACAAGAAGCAAGAGTGCAAGGCAGCATCAAAAGTTGGGTCTCCTGTGTTGAGATGCCATGTGTCTTTCTGGGGCTATCATCTATATAAGTCTAATTTTTGGGATTCAGGCAAGAGCTGGCCACTGTCATGCTAGCTGTGCCTTCAGTGCAGTGGAAGGTAAAATGATAATGATGATTGAACTGAGGTAGAAAAATGCATTTACCTTAGAAGCTAAGTCTTAGAAAGGACACCAAGGATTTGATTAGTATTCCACATAGTTGCCATACATATTTAATTGCAGACTAGGAATCTTTCTTGCTTAAAACTATTATATTCTTTCACAAAGATATAAACAAAGTAAGCATTAAAAAGCCAAAAAGGTACTGCTAAAAAAGAAAATAAACAACAAAAACAGAAACAACATCACAATGTACCCTGCCTTTATTCTAAATCTTACAAAAAAGAAAATAATTTATCCACTGAGCTGAATATTAATAGGTTAACATAATGAATCATATAATTTACAAACCATAACAGAATTTGCATTAACCAAAAAATGTGCAAAGTCAGTACTATGATTTACCAAAAGACTCTCTGCAAGTGGTAAATCATTAGCTATGGTGTTGCTCTTTGTAACCTCCCGTCTCTGGGGGATGGTGCAGAATTAGTATTGCTTCCTTCTTTCTGTGCATGATAATGGTCAGGGAAGGCTAGTACCATCTCTGTCGTATATCAAATTCCCATATGTGAACAAACTTATGTGTATTTTTACTGCACTCTTTTTATAGGTTTATTCATTCCTGCACTAACAATGAATGTCATTATTATAAGCTTAGAATAAGTCTCAATATATGACACAGTGCTTCATTTTCTTTTCATCTAGAGTGCCTCAGCCATTCTTGGCTTTCTGCCATTCCACAAATAGCAATGTATATTTGTCAGTATAATAGAGAATCCATTTATATTTCTTCAACAGCTAGCTATTGGGAATATGGTTGAGATTACTTTGACCCTGTATATCAATTTGGAGAGAATTGTTACCTTTATGAGATTAAATAATTCAAATCATAGCATGTCAAAATTTCCCTATTAGGATAGTTTTTATGTCCTTCAAAAACATTGTAATTTTTTTATATAAATCTAAGAAAACTTTGGTGTTTATTACTAAGAAACTTATAGTTCTTGTTAAGAGTGTAAATGATATTTATTCTTAAGTTATACTTAAAATTATTTGTTGCTGTATATAGAAATTGAATTGTTTTCTATGTACAGCAGTTGAAAACTGATGTTCATGTGTAGAAAGTGAAACTAGACCCCTAATGGATAAAATACTTAAATGTAAGACCTGAAAGTATGAAACTACTAGAAGAAAACATGGAGGAAACATTACAGTACCCTGATCTGGGTGAAGATTTTATGGAGAAAACCTCAAAAGCACAGGCAATAAAAGCAAAAATGAACAAATAGGATTATATCAAACTAAAAAGATTCAGCACAGTAAAAGAAGCAATCAACAGCGTGAAGAGGCAACCTTCAGAAGATACTTGAAAACTGTTCATCTGACAAGGGATTAATATTTAGAATATACAAGGACCTCAAACAACTGAGCAGCAAAAAAAAAATCCAATTATAAAAATGAGCAAAAGAGCCAAAAAGACATCTCTCAAAACAAGACACAAGTGGCCAAGAGGTATATGGGAAAAAAACACTCAACACCGCTAATCATCAAGGAAATGCAAACCAACACTACAATGAGATAGTATCTCATTTTGGCTATTGTCAAAAAGAAAAAAAAATAAATGCTGACAAGAATGCACAGAAAGGGGAATGAATACACTGTTGTAAATTAGTCCAGCCACTATGGAAAACAGTGTAGAGATTCCTCAAAAAAACTAAAAATAGAACTACTATATGATCTAGCAATCTCACTACTGGGTATATATCCAAAGGAAATTATGGGTATGTTGAAGAGATATTATATTGAAGAGATATTTTATTTTTACTCCTATGTTTATTGCAGCTCTATTCACAAGAGCCAAGATGGAATCAACTTGTGTCCATCAACAGATGAATAGATAAAGAAAATGTGGCATATATACACAGTAGAATACTGTTTAGCTATAAAAAATGACAAAATTAGCTAATTTGCACCAACATGGATAAACTTGAAGGACATTGTATATTAATTGAAATAAGCCAGGCACAGAAATATAAACACTTTGTGTTCTCACTCATATGGAAGATAAAAACATTGATCTCATAGAAGTAGAAAGTAGAATATTTGATACCAGAGGCAGGGACATATAAGGAGATAGTGGGGATATCCAGAGGTTCGTTAATGGATACAAAAGTACAGCTAAATACAGAAATAAGTTATAGTGTTCTATAGCACTGTAGGAGGACCATAATTAAGAACAATCTATTGTGTATTTCAAATAGCTAGAAGAGAAGATTTTGAATGTGTCTAACACAAAGAAATGATAAACATTTGAGGTGATGGATATGCTGATTACCCTGTTTGATCATTACGCATGGATGCATGTAAAAAAATCACACTGTACCCCATAAATATGTACAATTAAAAAAGAAAAAAGTGGAATTGATTTTTATATGTTGATTGTAATAGATCAGGCACCTTTATAATATTGTTTTCAGTGATTTTTCTTCGAGTTTTCTCTATATAGATCTATTTGAGACAAAATCAGTTTTGTTTTTTTCTTTGCAGCCTATATACCCTTTCTTTTTTTTTTTTCTTTTCTTTTATGCTGCTAGAACCTGCAGCAGAATGTTAACTAATAGTAATGATAGTGGTTACTTTTCCTAATTCAGATTTCAGTGTCTCACCATAAGAAATTATGCTTGCTATAAGTTTTCAGTAGATAATCTTTATCAGAGAGGAAGTTCTTTTGTATTCTTATATGCTGTTAGTTATTAATTATGAATGGGTGTTGAATTTTATTAAATGACCTTCAGAATCTATTGAGATGATCATATGGCTTTTCTCCTTTGTTAATGTGATAATGATATTTATAATTTTCCTGACATTAAATTACTCTTGCATTCCCAAAATAAGCCTAAGTTGATCATACTATTTTCCCTTTCTGTATAAATCACTGGATTTAGTTTTGTATATTTTTGTATATTGAGTAGTGACCTTGCTAAATTTACTTATTAAATGTAAACTTTATTTGTGGATTCTTTTGTATTTTCTGAATTGACAAGCACATAACCTGTGATTAGTGACAGTTTCTTTCTACGTTTTATCCATTTCTTAATGGATATGGCACTACATAATATTTAACCATTATAGTATTACAAAGCTGAATAGAAATGGTAATTGTGGTCACCCTTGCCTTTTTCCAAAATGTGGGGAAGGACAGGAAGCTTATGCTTGTTCATTAGGTAGGTATTTTGTAGATAAGATTTATCAATTAAGAAAGTTCCTTTCTGTTCCTGGTGTATCATGATTATTTTAAATCACAAATGAGTATTGAATTTTATCAAAATTTTTTTCTGTATTTAGAAATAGATACAGAAAAATAATAGAGAATCCAATTATATTTCTTCAACTATTGGGAATATGGTCTGGATTACTTTGACTCTATTTATGGATTTGGGGAGAATTGATATCTGTGCCTCCCCTCTTTTGTTTACTTAATATGGAGAATTTCAAACATCAAAACAACCTTGCATTCTGGAATAAACACAGTGGTCATAATGTACTATCCTTTTTATATATCTTTTTATTTTATGTGATAACACTTCATTTAGAATTTTTGCATCTTTGTTCATGAGAAAGATTGCTCTGTAATTTTTCTTTCTTTAAAGGTATTTGTCAGGTTTTGGTAATAGGATAATACTGGCCTCATATAACAGTTTGGTACATATTCTCTCTGTTATCTGGAAGAATGTGTGTAAGATTCTTGTTACTTCTTTCTTAAATGTTTTAGAAGAGTTTCAAGTGGAGCCAACTAAAACTGGAGATGCTTTTAAGGAAAGGTTTTTAATTAAAGATCCCACTTTCTAAATAGATATAAGATTCTTTAGTTGTTCTATTTCTTCTTGTGTCAGTTTTGGTGAATTTTATTTTGCAAGGTATATGCCCATTTTATCTAAATGTTTTTGTCATAATGTGCTCCTTACTATCATTTTATTTTTTAAGATCTGTGGACCTAATATTGGTAATTTGTGTTTTCTTTCTTTTTTTCCTTGGTTAGGGTAAGAATTATGGATTTCATTCATCCTTTCAAATAACCTATTTTTGATTTGGTTGATTTTTTTTATTGTATGTTTCTTTTCTATTTCATTTTTTTTCCTCTATATTTTTCCTTCATTTTACTTTTTTGGTGTTTTATTTTCTCCTCTTTTTTTCTTCTTGAAATGGAAGCTTATATTATTGATTTTCAGACCCCTTTCTGTTGAAATATATTCATTTAAATGTTTATTTAATATGTTCATCTGTGTTTCCATCGAAGCATAGGTTTAGCTATATCCATAAGTTTTTGTATGTTGTATTTTATTACCTTTCACTTCAGAAGTATAATTTCCATTGTGATTTATTATTTGACTCATAGGTTACTTAGAAGTATATTTTCAAACGTATGAATATTTTCTAGTTATCTTTATATTACTGATTTCAGGCTTAATTCCACTATAACCAGAAAATATATTCTGTGTATCAATCCTTTTATATCTATTCATACTTGCTTTATGGTGCAACATATGATTTGTTTTAGTAAATTGTCCCTTTTAGATTTAGAAATATGTGTTTTCCATAGTATTAGGTCCAATGCTTTGCATATGGTAAAAGGATCAATTTTGTTAATGTTGTTTAAATCATCTATACCCTTTCTGATTTTTAATCTACATAGTGTACCAGCTACTGAGAGATACTTGTTAAATACTTTAACTGTGATTGTTGATTCTTCTGTATTTTTAGTGTTGTCTGTTTTTGCTTTATATGTTTTTAGGTTATTTTTAGATATATAAATTCTATCTATTATGACGTCTTCTTTGAACTATGTGTTACTTAGAATTATGCTATTTGCATTTTTCCTATTAAAGTTTTTAGCAAGGAAATGAGCGATTCTTAAAAAAGAATCACTAAGAGATTTCCTTCTGCCATGCCCTCTGATATCTCCCTCTTTCTGTCTTCTGGTCTACAGTTTATTTCTAATTGGTAGACTTACCAATTAAGCCAATCACTGATATATGAATTACTGGCAGCTCCAGTTGCTTTGATCCCGTGGTAAATTAAGCGAATCCTCACAGCATATTGAGGCCCTATTCATATTGTTCACTTATCCTTCTCTCCTAAACCTTGGATTGGGTGAGTTAAATTCTATGGGCTCTGACTGATTTTTTTAATACTAGCATATGACTTTAATCTCTGAAAGATCTAGAAATCTCATATACTAGAAACAATCTTATTTCACTCACTAAAAAGACCTTAATCCCAAAATGAGTTTTGGTACTTAATCACATTAACAAGTATAAGCAAGTATGTCAGACTGATTTCCAGCTTTCGGTTTTTTAAAATAAAATATGAATCCTTTTTTTAACTGTATGTTGCAACTTTCCTTCTAGATGGTTTCTTGAATAAAATAAAGCAGTTTTCTTACCATGTATTCTGCTGCATTAAAAATTATTCATAATCTGGAGCCTCAATTTAATGTAAAACTCTGAATTTGGTTTATATCCAATAGCCTCAAGGAAGGTTTCATAGAATTTTGGTGGTCGACAAAGAACTACTGGAATAAAAATATCACAGCTTCTGTGCTGTGTGCAGATACTTACTGAGTGTGATGAAGGAATTACTCTCTAACCGAGCACATATTCTCAGCAATTAGGCCAAGTGCCAAAACCATTAAGGCTCAAATGCCAAGTGCCTGTAGGGAGGGTTCTGTTACAGGATTTAGCAACCAACCCTTGGCTTACTTACCAGAGGATGGCACTCCAGGCTTCCTGGTAACTGTGCCAGCCTGGCTACGACACAGCAGCTGCCACCCAGCCGCTTCTGGCTTCTGGACCCTCTCCCCAATACTGCTTCTGTCTCCACCCTTCTTGCCCATCTGCTCTCCATCTGCCTGTCACTTGGACAGTGGCTACACCGTTGGGGACACCTTACATGTTGAGTCATGACTCCTAGCTAACACATTGCATTCACCTTCCCTCTTCACCACCTACCAACACTTCTCCCGCTTGGCAACTTGCAAGGAAAGGGTTGCCAATTTCTGTTTCACAACATTTCAGGGGCCTCCATTCAGAGGCTTCTGGAGTATCCTGGCACTCAAGGAAACTGGGCATGGAAATGGGGTAAGGAAAGCCACTCAGAGGATTCTGGGCATCCAGTCACCCCTGGCCCATACCCCAAAAAACCTAGGGGAACAAGAGTAGCCTTTGTGACTCCAAATTTCATTAAGATGAGCTGAAATCTGGTTCTGTTATTTCCCCATCCTATCCCATCTCATACTACTACCCACTACCCCAATCCCAAAACCAGAGCAGCGGAATATCTTAACAATTTGACTTTTATCCAGAACTGAGGCTCTTTATTAGTTAGAACTAAGCATTTGGTCCAAGATTTTCTAATTCTTTCTGTGGGAACTTGAATCAGCACCCCCTCCCCAAGCTCCCACAGAAGAAGCAGATGGGGATCTTGGCAAGGTTTGGAGTCCAGGACTTGGACAGGTTGAGAGTTCTATTTGCCAGGCTGAATTGCTTGTAATTAAAAAGCTTATCCTCCTACTTTTTTGCACTTCTGAACTTATCTGAGGAATCAGAAGAGTATTTAATCATGCATAGAAACAAATCTGTGCATATAAGTGAAAATCTGCTTTTAAAGGCAGGTACTTACCAGCAGAGATGAGTCATGTAGGCTGGTTAGAGTGAAGTTAAGCCCTCTCATGTTGACTTGACATTTCTTGTTTTAAAGGGTGATGGGGCATGATCAGCGTTCTGTGCACAGGTTAGGGCTGGGTATCGAACTCGCATTTTCCCCCTTCCTTCTCTATTTGCTTCCTTCATCTCCTTGCCTAAGCTGTACAATAAGCTGTATAATAAGCACTCAGCATGTTTTGGGCCTTGTTAGTGACACTTACTGACACCAGATTGTTAACGTTTATCTGCTTTCTACAACAGAAAAGAAAATAACTCATTAGTCTTGACATTTTAATGTGTGAGGGTTTTGAGACAAAAATTAACTTTGCTCCTTCCAGGCTAAGTTGTGCTAATTGCCAGATTGTACTCATGTTAGGAAATTGAGAACAAAGTGAAGCATGACCCCTTGAGGCTCTTGGGATAGTGAGAGTTCTAGGTTATTGTCAGAAATTACTGATTTTTTTCTTGAAAATATTTTAAAGGAGGTGAGTAGGTAACATTTTTCTTCCTCTAGGAGTTCTTATGTGGGCATTGATGATTTTCAGAACAGAAATGGAGGTGATAATGGCAGGAAGCATTGTAGTTTGTGTACCACATGTTAGCAAAGAAGAGCATTCTCTCTGTGTGTGTTAGTGGTGGGAGCATTTACTAAATCTAACCAAAGCCTGATTGTGTACAAACTTTCAGGGAAGGAGCAGAAGATGTTACTTTTATGGGCTCCCTTACAGGGTGATAAGGACTTGTGCAGCTGCTTGGAAGTATTTCACCGTGCAACCATGCTCCTGTCACTCAAGCAAACAGCCCCATCTCCAGCTCTGAATCCGCCATGAAGGCAAGTAGACGTGAAAAGTCCCAATTTTACAGCTTGCTTTGGTAGCCATGCCAAGGTAAACTAGACACAACAAAGGGATAGAAAAGTATTCCTAAACTGGAGCTTTGATTTTAAAAATGGAGATCTGCCGGCAAAAGACGAGACTTGATTACATTTAGTTGGTCCCAACTCTGAGCTGTCATTGCACAAGAGCAGCCACAAGCTGAGGGTTTCCACACACTGTCCATTAGGAGCCAGGGTCTCGTCTGTCTAGGTGGCACTGCTAAGCACTCTCAAATGTTACCTGCTCACATTCATTCGTGTAACTTCGCTTTCTTGCAGTTTAACACACGTCTCTCTACCTCTTTCACACTCACACACAATGAGATTTAGTAACCCATTTTAATGAGGCAATTATATTTTAACTCCATTATGTGCAATTATGCACTCTTTTAAATTGCCTCAGCTGGAGTGCCCTGGTGTTGATATCTCACTGGCACTTGCTGGTCCCTGGGGGCCTGCTAGGCAGCTGAGCCTTGAACACTGCTACTCCTCCTGGCCCCTACTGCCACTCCACAGGTGGTTTAGTGCTGCCATAGGGCAGGGACAATTGCAATTTCCTGGCCCACCCAGTGGAGCTCTTGATTGCTGTGTGGGTGGCCTAGATCTTTCTCATCTGCTTTGCTATACCAGCAGGATTATTTATCCAGGGCTCAGAGCCCCAGGTAGTCCTCTAGCTTGGAGGGGCCAGAAAAACAAACCTGGATAATCATAACCATGCCCTTGGTCTGATGATTTTTCTTTTTAGTCATTTAGGCTTTAGGTTCCTGGGGGTCGGAGTGAGAAGCAGAGACTCCTAATACACTCATCTTCATACTACTTTTGCAGTTAAGTCTCAGTAGTAAGTTTTAAAAAGAAAGTTGTAATTATGTGATATGTGCTTCATTTAAACACTATATAATACTGTTTTAGCCACCAAGCAGGCACCTGTGGACTTTACTATTCAACTTAATAACTGGAATGTTTCTAATACTCTTGCATCTGCCTGTACATATGTATCCCACCCCTGTTGACCATCAGAGGGAAGCATTTGCTTGAATTTTGTCTCAACCTTTCACTTGTTTTTAAAGACTTTCTCACATATGCATGTATCCCTATTCATCATTTTTCAGTTTTGCATATTAAGGTAATATTCTGTAGGTAGCGCTCTGTAATGTTTTTTTCCCCCACTTAATATAATATTAAGATTTCTTTCTGGGCCAGGTGTGGTATCTCACTCCTGTAATCTCAGCACTTTGGGAGGCTGAGGTGGGTGGATCACAAGTTAGGAGTTCTAGGCCAGCCTGGCCAACATGGTGAAACCCATCTCTACTAAAAATACAAAAATTAGCCAGGTGTGGTGGTGGGCACCTGTAAGTCCCAGCTACTTGGGAGGCTGAAGCAGAAGAATTGCTTGAACCCAGGAGTCAGAGGTTGCAGTAAGCTGAGATTGCGTTACTGCACTCAAGCCTAGGCGACAGAATAAGATTCTGTCTCAAAAAAAACTCATCTCTGCACCTCTATGGAGCTGTAGTTCATTTACCTTCACCGTTGTATAATTCACTGTGACAAGTTAGTCACCCTCCTGTCAACAGAATGTCTGAGCTTTTCTAATGTGTTTTGTTGCTTCCATAACATTTCTACATACACATACTAGTCTAATGCATGAGAATTTCCCTACCTTGGAGTGAAATTTCTAGGTTACAGAATATGAGAATGTTCGAGATGATAAGAGAGTGCCAAATGGATTTTCGTAGTGGTTGAACCAACTCATACTTTCTCCAACCAGGCAGTTGCAGTATTCCAGATTCCCGCAGTGTTTTGTGTCCAATGTGATATTAAGAGTTCATTTAGAAATGAATTCCAGCTGTTGGCTGTGGGACCTTGGAAAAATTACTTGCCCTCTCTCAGCCTCTTTTCTCATCTGCAAAGTAGGAATTATAAATTGCATTAAGGTATAGGCTTATTGTGAGTATTAAAATAATCTGTGCAAAGCCAAATAATCTAGTACAGAACTAGACATACAATAGTGTCCAACAATTATTAGAAATTATTATTTTATGTTAAAACTGGAGTTAGGAGTAGAGGGAAATAGTTGAATACAGTACTGCTATAGTCTGAAAGTTTGTGTCCCCCCTGAAATTCATATGTTGAAACCTAACACCCCAAGGTAGTGGTATTAAGAGAACAGGACCTTTGGTTGATGATTAGGTCATGTGGCTGGATCCTTCATGAAAGGGTTTTGTGTCCTTATAAAATAGGCATTGGAGAGCTTCTTTGCCTCTTCCACCATATGGAAGTTCCCATCTTTGAAGCAGAAGCAAGTCCTCCCTGAATCTGCTGGTGCCTTTGATCTTGGACTTCCCAGCCCCAAGAACTGTGAGCAATAAATTTCTGTTTATAAATTACCCAGTCTAAGGTATTTTGTTAAGCAGCCTGAACTAACTAAAGCAAGTAGCTAAGTCACGTTGTCAAACTCTTTACCTTACAGTACTGCTCACAATTTAAATCTGTCCCCAAAGAAAATTAGAAATCAATATCGGAAAATAAAAATATTTTCTGGTTCATGTCACAGGTGGCATGCAATTTGATAATTTATCTAATAACACCCACGACTACTATTGTCTTACACATATTAGTTGGATTTTCCTTTTGGGGTCCAGTGTAATGCCACTGACGTCAGCACTCGAGGAAGACAGCACATGCCACATGAAGTCTCCCTCACATTGACAGAGGTGTCCTTAGAGACAGCTAGCAGAAATGCTAAGAGCAGCCAAGATTTTCACAGTGCTTTCAGAAAGCACGTTCATGTATGGCCTCTCATTACCCTCCTCACTGAGGTCCTCAGAGTTACTTGTCATTTTTCATTCCATTTTTACCGATAAAGCAGCAAGAGTAAGAGACAATTAAGTGATTTGTCTTATATGACAGAAGCTTGACTGAAGCCCAGGTCTTCTGTCACTGGATCCTATATTTTTTTTCCACTGCCTCACCCTGCCCCCTGTGTTATGCTTCATAGTACGTGTTTATCGTGTTTATTCATTTTTCCTTTCAATGCTATTTAATTTAATCAATTTGATTATATTTAAAAGAGAAAGAAATCCATTTGGGTCTCCAGAGGTGGCAGTAGCCATTAGTCAGAATACTGAACAAAGTTCACTGTCAAATTTGCTTTAAGAGGAATGGTGCAAGAATTAATTGTGAAAGGCTTATTTGAAATGAAAAAGGCCTAAGATCACGGGCTTTCATTTCTCCCAATCAAGTTTTAATTACTGAAAAGTTTAGTAACAACTGAAGCGTGTACTTACCGCCCTCTATTGCCAAGAGGTTTTTTTCAAAAGACTTTCACTGCCTCATTGCCTTCTCTTCTTGTTTCTACAAGACCTCACTTGATAACATTAATTGTCTTTTAGTGTTCACTTTCATTACAGAAAATCCCGCATTCTCTAGGGCTCAAGCATTAGCTGCTCCTCATTAGCTGCTCCTCATGTCATATAAGTAGCTGCAGATCAGGTCCATGCAGACACATGCGGCACTGCTGAGCACCGCCACCCCCTCCCACACCAGCGGGAAGAAAGCCTGCCACTGCTCAGGGTCATTCCATACAAGGCTGATGGGCAGGGCCACCAATTACCAACAACTTGGGGCCTGTCCTCTGTGTATCACTCAGCAGGAAACAGATCCAGCCATCTTTCTGGCTTGTTTCCCGCAGGTACTGAAAGGCATTTGCTGTGTTTAAGTCATCCTGAAAGATTTCTAAGTACTTCTTCATCCATCGTCTCCACACTGGACAAGATTAGCCAGGTGTGTGTGTCCCACAGACACCCGGATGGAGTTATAGGTAACTGGTGGCTTACCCGCTGCCCAGGGCTCCCCAAGGGAGACCTGGCTCTGCTGCTCAGTCCTGCCACTTGGTCTTCACTGGAGTCAGAGTCAAGGAATTTCAGTGGCACAGTCAAGGAGGTTGGTCACAATTCCATCTCTCATTTGAGCTGCTGCTGAGGCAAAGTACATTTAACTCCACTGGCCTTTTCTTACTTGCCAGAGGAAGATAATACAAATATATAGTCTATCCACCTCACCAAATTGTTTTGAGCATCCCCAAAAGTAATAACTTGAAATCTTAATCATATAAAGTAACTGAAAAGCACATATGATCTTATGGTTATTAAAAATGGCCACAGGCCCTTCTCATCCCATCTCCCTGCCTGGTTCACTTTTTCATTTATCCAACACCTTTCTAATGCCCACCAGGTTCCTGGCACTATACTTGGTGCTGGAGAAAAAGCACTAAGCAAGATACATATCTTCCAAGGATGCAAGGTAGAGGTGAGAAGGCTGAAGCCTGGCACAGAATAGAAATAAAACTTCCACTGTCTCATTCAAAAACTGTCTCCCGAATTAGGTACAAAGGCCTCAGCCTCCTTTCCAGATCTTCCCCAGCAAGGTCCTGTCCAGTCCAGTTCTGGCGCTGCTCCTCACATACAGCAAGCTTGGTGTGATTAGAACTGAGAGCATGTATCAGAAGATAGGTGTTCTCTGAACACATCTTGTATTTTACTTCTGCTCACATTGTTTCCTGAAATGTCTTCTCTTGCTGCAAGTTTGCTTAAACTCTTGCAATATTTTATCAAACTTTTCCTGATTTCCTCTCCTGACCCATTAATGCCTCTTCAACCTCTGAGCCTCCAGAATCTACTGTACCTGCTTCACATCATAATTCTTTGCATATTTTATTCCGTAAACATCTCTTGAGCCCTATCATGTGCCAGGCATTTGGCTCAGCACTAAGCATTCTACTTTAAGTCAAACAGACGTGATTCCTACCCTCATGGAGCTTGCAGTCTTCATTTCTTCAGCTCTCCATTGTTGAGGGCTGGGGGCTGGATCCTTCTCATCTTTGTGTTCTTTGCAGGACATCAGCCTCTGAACATCAGTTGAATTGACTGGGTCTTTTAAAGTTAGAGGAGCTGTCAATAAACACCCTACATAGGCTTTCCTAAAGTTCCCTGGCATTATGGAGTCAGATCACCTATCATCTGTTTCCTGGCCTAGGGGGTCTTCTCAGACTGTTTGTGCTGGCCTGTGAGCTCAAACCAAGTGCTTGATTTTCCTTATGGTCTCTTTAGGAAACAGGCATCCTTCTTCCAATTTCTTACCTTGGGCTCTCTTGCCCCCATTGAGGAACTGAAGGCTTTTACAGAGCCTCCAAATCTTCTAGCCAGTGGCTCCAGTTGCAGAGCAGTTGCTAGCTGGTGAAGACTTGCCTTTCTGCCACTGTCTCTGGGGGCTGTTTCTTTCTGTACATTTGCCATTTTGGATCACCAATTTGGGGCCAGGAGCTTTGTATATTTTACATCTCCTCCTAACATCAAATTGACAAGGCAGAAATGGGTCTCTCTGTTTATCAGTCGAGGATCAGAAGGGCCTTAGAGATGGAGGGACTTGCCCCAGTGGCATGGCAAGATCAAAGCCGTTTGTGTCCACCACCTGCTCCCTCTTCTCTCTTTATCTTTCCTCCATCCTAATGCCAGGAAGGGAAAAATAGGCAGTCTGTCTTCAAGGCAACCAGAGGGAGGAGATGCCTTCCAAGGGTGCAGGTTGTCTGGGATATTTACAATCACTTATTTCTTGGGAAGAAGCTTAGGCCTAAATGGAAGCAACAATAAGCAGTTTCCAAATCTACTTTCCTGGCAGTGTGAGGGGAACGATCTTTCCATGATCATAAGCACTGGAGATTGTCTATTTCTGAAACTTCTGACAAAGAGAAAGTGGAAAACTGTAAAAATGCCATTAATTATCTAACAACCAAACAGGCAAGGACACCATAGTTCTCAGTTACTAGAAGCTGATTGTCTGTTTCTACCTCTGCCTCAATTAGAACAAGAAGAAAACAAACAGAAGCCCTAAACTGCAGAGTGAATGATTTTAGATTGACAGTACCCATTTAGTAAGAGAGCTGGGCCATTATCACTTAGGAATTACTCTATTTAGAGAGAGTAGTCACTGGAATATAGAAACTCTGTCCCAGCCTGACTCAAATCAGGATTCTCTTAAAGCTAGCAGTTTTGTGGAAATAGGTTAATTATTTTTGGTGACTTAGGTTCTGTTCACCTTATAATTGGCTACTTATGTTTAAAAGTCAATGCATTCTTTAGAATAAGAAATGCTGTGGATAGCACATGTAAAACCTATCATGGCATACTCTAATCGGTCTAGATGTAAATGGAAATTACAAATCTATTGACATTTTTGCTTTTTATTTATTTATTTTTTTACCCAATCGTGTCTAAATACTGACTGAAATAAACCTAGAACTTACTCATACAAGGGAATGTGAAGGTTGGCAGACATTTGGGTAGAAATCCATAGGAGTATGTGGTGTGGGCTGATGGTACAGGTTTCGTAGCTGCCCCACAGTCACAGATCAGGATTGTCAAATTGCAGGAGGTGCCCAGCTGACTGCTTCCCTGACTATATGTAGGAGGCAAATAAGAGGTATTTATACGATGCTCAGCAATTAACCCCAAGTTCATAGCTGCCAAAGGAAACCTTAGTCTTGACTTTCAAGGTCTTCCACATTATTTATTCTTTCCCAAACTGCATATCATTTTAAAACTTTTTGAATGTAATATACGTTTTGAAGGCTTCTTTTTGTCAGTGAAAAATAATTTTCCACAAATTGTTAGGCCAGTTGTTTCTGCTGTTTAGAGCAGAATATAAAATTCTTGTTAAATGTGGTTTTGAAAAACAAATTTGAGACCTATATTTAGTATTTGGTACACCTGATGCTCAAAAACTCTTCAGTGGTGTTGGATATTTTTAAATTTCTTTTCATATCTGTAGATTTTTATGCTGGTTCTTTTGTAAATCTTATTGTTTATAATTTACTTTTATCAGTGGGCTGATAAAAGTATTTTATTTTTACATCTAGATAGTTCACAAAGATGGAAAAAAATTTCAAAGTATATTTTCATGCCATTGCAAAATCAGTGTGATTATATTCAGAAATTCTGAGAGATTGCACATTTATTATTAATAATTACATTAAAAGAGGCTATAAAAATGCAAAGCTACGAAAATGACAATGAAATATCAACACTCAGGCAGGGGAATGGGCATTTTAATTGCTATCTGAGACTTGGAGGAAGGTCTGCTTTTGCAGGGAAGCCATCAGGCATCATGGGTGGGTATGTCTGCTCTGGAGCCAAGCCTGGAGGTCCCATGTTTTCTATCATCTGTTACCTAAAGTAAGTTACTCTAGGAAAGTAACATAACCTATTTTTCCTCAGTTTCCTCACTGATCAGATAGGGGTAATGATGTTGTGACTCAAATAAGTTAAGAGAGGTAGAAAGCGTAGAACAGTGAAGGGCACAAAGTCAGCATTGACTGGATGTTAGCTGTTCTTATTTTCATTATAGTTATGTTTCTAGGATTATATTTGAGAAAAAGAAAAAATATACAACAGCTCAGTTGTCTCCACACACTCTACCCACCTGGTATAATGCGAAAAGTTTTAGATGAAGAATGAAGACATCTGGGATCCAGTCCTGACTTTCACTTTCAGTAGCCTTTGACCTTACTATACATCCTGGGATTTGGTTTCCTCATCGATAAAACTGAAAGGGTTGTACAAGAGGCTCCCTGCTCCCATTCACCCCTCACATCCTATGACCTTGCTTGAGTGGCTCACAAAGCCCTAATAATGTAGTTCTTTTCCACGTAGTTTTACATTTTAATGCCATACCAAAATATGTTAAAGCATCCAGAATCCAGCTACAGTAAAAGAGGGAAATATCCTAAAATAATCTTTCCAAGATACATCTGAAAGTTTTTTTTTTTTTTTTAAGGCAAAATTCTGATCAACAAAGAGCTGGAAAAACCTAACTATATTTTAAAAGCTAAAAAAAACAACTGCAAAAGAATAGTAATATCAGTGCTTTCATTCCAGTGCTTGGCTTGGTTTCTAGGAACTTTGAGACGGAAAAAAGGGACAGAGAAGGGAGGAGGAGGAGGAGGAGGCAGAAGGGGAGCAAGAGAAAGTACAACTCATGTGCTATGTGTGATTGTTATTTTAAGGAGGTGTATTCTGACCAATTTTATCCAAAGAATAAATCAACAAACACCCAGAAGCAATCTGTCCCAAGTATTTTATTTCCAATATAGACCTAATCAAAATAATCAGATTGTGTCAAAAAAGTTTCCAGTAAAATGGCTGTCTGTCTTCTCCACTGTTATTGTTAGATATTCGCCCTTCTGATCTTGCACAGTCCTTTTTCCTGGTAATGTTAACTAAGTAAATATTAATACTGTATACTTTTCCTTTGGAAAATGAAGGAGAACAAATGGGAAAAGATGTATCAAATGTTTTGCAGCCCTGTTATAAATATTTTATGAATGAATCAGAGAAATTGAAGATGAAAAAAGCCCACTAATTCAGCTAGTACCCTGGTGTCTACTGCTGTATTCTTTCAAGCGGTTTGTCTGGTCTGGTCTGGTCTTCAGTGACTCAGATATAGGGAATTTACCACTATGAAAGCTGCTTTCATAGTGGGGACTATCTCGCTGCTAGGAAAGTTTGTTAAATTCCCCTTGTGTTTGTTTAACTTTCTCATTAGTCTCATTTGATTTTATTTAATTGCTTATTTTTTAGTGTCTTTAGATTCTGTTGATTTCTATGTGTCTTTTCTAATTCTTTCTTTTTTTGTTCATTCAGCTTTTCTCTGTTTAGTTGTTACCAGGAAGAGAATAAAATAGCTCTTTTTGGTTTGTGGATAGGTGAGCAGTAACAATGGGTTCCATCACCAAATTAACAACAATGCTTGCTACATCAAGTGTTAGTCTAAGTACTTTACATATATTATCTTATTTATTAAGCACCTTCTGTTTGCCAGACACTGAGAATGCAAAGTTAAATATGACTCTACCACCATTGGCAGGGGCTTATAATGTAGTAGGGGAGATAAGCATTCAAACACATAGTGTCAACATAGCATACTCAGTGTGTGGGGCTATTTTCAGAGTAATCCTGGAGCATAGAGGATGGTGGTCCACTCCAGCAATGAAGAGCAAGGAACAAGGGCAGAGGTCCGGTGGTGTGGGAAGGAGATACCCCAGATGAGTTGACCTGTAAGCTGACTCCTGTAAGAATAAGAGTTAACTAGGTTAGAAGACGGGATGTGGAGCTGGAGAGGACAACTACTAGGGAAACTACATAAAGTTCAATGTTATTAGGTTGAAAAATGTGAGAATTGTTGGAAAACGAGGTAGGCCAGGGACAGAAACTGACCAGGTTTATATTACCTGGTGGAAAACTTGAACTATGCTTTGGATTTTAAGAACAGAAGTATGGCTGCCATGTGAAGAACACACAGGCAGCAGAGAGACTGGCATCTCTGGGGAGGGGCCACCAGTGTTGGAATCCCAGGTTAACTCTTTTTGGTTGGAGAGTCACTAACGCTCTTTAAGTCTGTCTGGTCTGGTTCTAAATGACTAGGAAATTACTCATCATGTATCTTCTAACGCTCTGAGTAGATGTTTCAGTTAACTAGATACTGAAAAAAAGGTAGTTGGGAATGTATGTTTGCTGCAGCCAGTGGGGTTATGTCAAATAATGGTTACTTATTGACAGCTGTCTAGCAATTTCTGAGAAGACTATTGTGCTCCTGACTACATATGTGGGAGAGAAATAAGAACTGTCAATTACTGAATATCCACTCTGTGCAAAGCCCAGTGCCATGGGCATTAACATTCATGGTTATCAATAAGGTGGCAGCAAAGAGTCAGCCTTCTGAAAGTTAAGCAGTCCTAATCAATACATTATGGGAAATAGCTAGCTATGTGCAGAAGTTACCCTATCTAAGAGATGAGCTGCTTATATTTTCCTCCCAGCCTAAAAGGAATAGTTCGTGAAAGATGCTTAATACTTGAGGTTGATCGATTTAATATATATCCAATTTGGATAAAGTGAATATGGTGTATTCTTAGGACAGGAATGACCCTAAAGGAAGCTAGAATCTGACTATTTATAACTATAACAGTCTTCTCTGAAGTAATGTGCTAATGGAAAGGTAGTATCTGCCTAGAACCCAGAAAACGCAGCATGCAGCATAGGGCAAAAGGCCTTGACCAGCATTAGTTCATAAGAGCCAATGAAAGAAGTGACTACATAGCTCATGTGCATCATTGATTTCTAAGTGTCTAAAAACACATCAGAATTTCCTACAGCTTGGAGAAAACATTTACTGACATTTATTACCAGAATTTGAGCTTATTAATAATCTCTTTAGTATCAGGAGAGGGTATAGCAGTAAAATGTAGACTCTGCCTTCAGAACTCCTTGATTTGTATCTTGCCTTTGCCATTTAGAAGCTATATTAGTTATGTATGAATACAGAACAAATTATTCAAACTTAATTATTGAAAATGGTATTATATCACAGTTTCTCTAGGTCAGAGATTCAGAAGTGACATAGTTGGGCAGTTCTGCCTCAGGGGCTATTGTGGTTGTTGTCATCTGAAGGCTTGACTGGGGCAGGAGGGGAACCACTGTCAGGGTGGCTCACCCACATGGCTGACACGTTGGTCTGGTTTTGGTCCTCCCCTTGTGGGCCTACACTCAGGCTGCCTGAGGGTCTTCACCACATGATCCCTGGCTTCCTTGACAGTGAACAACCCTTGAGAAAGCCAGGTAAAAGGGGTAAGGTCTTACATCCTAGCCTAAGAAGCACATGCCCTCACTTCCACATATGCTATTCATTAGAATTGAGTATCTAAGTCTGGCTCAAATCAAGGGAGAAGGAAAATTATACTCCACTTTTTGAAGAAAGTAGCATCAAAAAATTTGCATACTGCTGTAAACTGTCACACTGCATGATCTCAAGTAATCTATTTCAAAGCTTTATGCTCCAGTTTTTTCACCAGTAAAATAGAAATAACATTAGTATCTGCTTTATAGAGTTGTAAGAATAAAATAAATCAATGTAAAGACCTTAAAACAGTGCAGGGTATATGGTAAGTGCTCTCAGTAAGTGTTAGCAATGATGCTGATTACTCATTCCATTCTGAGTCTGTTCAACTTGTGATAGAGCTAATCTAGAGATAAGAACAAAAGATGCTGGCATCAGTCATGCGTGTCCCTTAAATTGATCATTTCTATAAGCAACAGTGTTATCACTACATCATACTATTGAGCTTTGAGGAACCTGGATACTGTTTTGCCTAGGCTGTGGATCCAGGACAGGCAGCATGCATTCTGCTGTGTTACAATGCCTTGTTTTTCTTTTCTCATCAGAGGAAGTGTTCTGGACAAGTGCCAGCCAGGCTATGTGACTTCTCAGGTTCAAATCGTGGAGATGAGAAAGACCAAATGGCACCCAGAGTCCTGCTGAAATCAGAGGCATAAATCTCAGCTGGAGCCACGAGGAGCCATTTAGGAAACCTTGAATAGGTCCTTTCAGATTCTTAGTGTGGCTTCATTGAACAAAGACCTCTCCAGGGTTCTGTCCTGAAGTCACCTCAGAAAGCTGTGTCTCTGACGTCATAGGAAGGGGACCCAGGGCCAGAAATCACTTCAGAATCATTCACCTCAAGTTCACCTCTGAGAATTGAGCTATCATGAACAAACATTACAAGAATGTTCAAGAATCTGGCTACCAAAGAGGCCATAGAAATATTATACTAGATTAAATAAAATTAATAAACATTTATTAGATGCCTACTCTAGGCAAGTCACAGTGTTTCTTACATTGGAAGAAACCTGCTGATGGATGGGAAATGAATAGAATTTTAACACACGCAGGACTTAAAGAAAACAATTGCTATATTTTCCAATCAAAGTCCACAGTGATATTCCAAGAACATGTGTCAGAAAGCTGAGTGAGGAGAGAGTTTTGAGTTTTTGACTTACAAATGCATTGAGTTCAAACTAGAAACCAAAATCTACTTTTTCTCGAGTACAGCCCTACTTTTCTCGAGTACAGCCCTCACACCAAGAAGCTTGCTTTCAAAAAGAGAAAAGAAAATGTTTGCTAGGATCGGGATATCCCAACTCCTGATATCTAACCAAATTAAATTTAAATAATCAAAACTTTGCTTTTGAATATATAAGGCAACATGATGGCTGGCACCACGGAAGGCAAGACCACCAGTAGTCTAAATGTTCCCCTCAGGCATGCATGCCCCGGCAGCTGACCCTTCCCTGAAAGAAATGTGCCTTCTATTCAAAGGCAATGTCTGTGGTGAAGTGAAGTAATTTATAGATATTAATACACGAAGTGAAAAATACTGCTTCTGACCCAGTATCTATATTAATATGGAAGAAATGAGGAAAGAAATCCCATGGATTCTCAATGTGTTACACTTTCAGCCAACTTAATAGAAGACCGAGCTTTAGAATAAATGCTTGGATGTTTTATATATACTCTATTATTTAGGGAGGTCTGAGGGGATCTGGACATAGAATATTGTTTTCAAGTTATAGCACATAATTTTTCAGGCAAAATTTACCTTTCCGAATAGATTATGAGCCATTTAATTTCCGCTTGTATTTATTCATATGAAAAAAATGCCACACAAGGAACCAGGCAGGGAAACAAAGATAAGAGCTAGTCTTTTCCTTGCACAAAAACTGCACAAGGAAAGGCAATGCTCTCGGCACTGTGCGCAGATGTGTGGCTGTGAACCGCGTAGCTTTCTTTTCTTCTTGGAAAATGGCCTCAAATTAGTCTAGGACATTGGATGAACTGTTGCTAACTAAGTAAAAAGTTCATTACTCTGCAACAGTGAATACCATTGAGTTATATCAACGGTTCTGAATTCTTTTTTCTCCAAGGGCCCCATTTGGCCTCTAAATCTCTTTCACAACTCCTCTCCCCTTCTTAAAGATGTTTCCTATTCACTGTGAGACTCTCATCCAAGGAAAATAAATGGAGGCGAAGGGCCTGGGGGTGGGGACAAGGATGCAGAGGGGAGCTGTTTTAGAGAAGAGAAGGGGAGGTGAGAGCTGCTACCCACATAATACATGGGCGCTTATTAGAGGGCTGGAGGACTCTTTTTTTCGCAAACATCAAATTAGGTCCAAGCATTCATCCCAATTCACTGGAATGTGCAAATTCAGTTGACAGGTTAGGGAAGAGAGGTTTTTAAAAGTTAACATTTTTTCCCCCTGAAAATATGAAATGACTGTGGGCTGCTGAAAAAAGTAGGAGCAAATGAAGAGGGCTTTTTTTTTTTTTTTTTTTTTTTTTTTTTTCTAGTATGAGAAACTAAATGACTGAAATAGAACTATTTCATATTTTAGATGCAGGCTGTGATAGCTGAATAACCTTCTTATTTTGACTCACAGCTTGACACAATGCAGGCTTTCATCGCATGAAGAGCCACAGCAAAGAGTTTTTGGCCATTTTCTCTTTTTATTCATTTTCTAAACCCCATCTCTCTCCCACCCCCATTCCCCCATTTCCTCTGTTTGGGTTTGAATAGCTGAAGTGTGCCCACAATATGTATGCACTAGACACATTGTTACCTCCCTTTTACCAAAAGCACCTGGCAGGGTCACCAGTCCCAAGTCTCCCCATGGAGTCTGGCTTAACTCTTTGAGTGACAAACATCCAAATGTTTTTCAGATAATTTTTAACAAATAATAGAAATGATCTAACAAATGATTTTAATTAATACTTTGTGGGAAGAAAATTAAACCTGTTAAATTTGGTTGTTATGTAATTTTATTTCTGATTTCCTCTCTTCTCCTGCTCATTTCCCTTGAGTTCTTAACTTACAATGTGAACTTGTTCTTTCCCAGCTGAATCAGTGGGAGATGACATTGTTCATTGATTTTTAAATCCAAATCTGAAAATATCTACAGACTTTGTGGTCACAGAATAAGCAACCACACATATTGGGTAAAGGGGAAAACATTGCCCATTGTACAGAAAAGCCTAAGAATCATCAGATGCTTTGTATTTCTAGAAACCTTGCTCTTCTCAGGAAGCCAGAGGTCCATCACACCATAACTCTTCAGATTTCTGCTTCCAGCCAATATGGAGTAACAGGGTCTAGATGTACCCTTCCGTCTGAAACAACCAAAAATTTGAAAAACTATGAAATAATCACTTCAAGACACTGGGCAACAGAAAGCTTAAGATAAACTGAAGCAGATGCAGATCTATTTTAGTTAGAAATTGTAGTTTGGGTAATAAGCAAAGGAGTTTAATTTTTTCCTTGGTGGAAGTGTAGAATGTTGGACATGCTGCTTTTAGTAAGCTGTGGGTAGCCCCACTCTTGTCCAGGTCAGACAGGAGTCTTCCCTAAATACTGTGTGCCATGGATCTTCCAGAAGTGCATGAGAAATGGGTTTTGAAACCTCAATTTCTGCTTCATTTTCATCCAGACTGAGGATGAAGTGAAAATGAGGGCTACATCTGTCCTTGAACATGAGCACAAGCTAATTGTGTTTGGAGCCACAGTAGAAAACAGGAGCCATAGGAAGTTGGGGACTGTCTGCCCCATCACAACAGGGGCTAGTGATGGCCTTAGGGGCAGCATCTGGACCATGGTGTGCAGGGCGAAAGAGCATGTCTGCAGTCTGTGGCTTACCTGCCTGTAAGATGCTTTATTCCCATGAGATGTGACTGGTGCATAGGTTAAAAACTAGAATTTTGAATCCTGATTTTAAAAATAAGTGTGATTCATGAGGGAGCTTCTAGGGTGCTATGAATATCCTGTTCCTTGATCTGGATGATGATTAGACAAGTATGTTTATTTTGTGATCATTCATCAAGCTGTATATTGATGACTGTGAACTTTTCTATACATACAGCTAAACAAAAAGTTAAAAAAAACATAGTGGTTCACATTAATTATGTATTTTTAAAACTACCCTGTTTTTATCAAATTACTTCATTATAGAAGGATGTATTAGTAAAGCTTGAGTATTAATTTTACCTCATATTTTTAATGATCTCAGACACTTTACCTACTTTCAAATAACAAATAAGAATTCATTCTCTTTATTCCTGCAGGTGGAGACAAAGCTATATCATTCAATCCTATGCCCTTTGTTAGGAAATATTTACTTTTCAAATGGAAATAAATATTGTCATTGACAAGAGCGTGGTAGCCATTGGGCAAGTAGGATGGAATTATTTAGAAATTTATGATGCTCAACAACACAAAAGCCTGGATTTTTTAGTTACCAGATGACTAATATTTGTTCATTTTTATTCTGTTTTGTTTTATTTTTTCCATTCCTAATGTCATAAACACAATGCCTTATTTTAAAATGGTTCTATTCTCTTCGGTTTGATGTTAAATTCTTAGAGTCAAGCACTGTGTCTTTATTTTAAAATGATGTTACCACTGGCAGTATTAGTAATATGCATGTGAGACTGAAAAGGACAATACTTCCCAGAGGACTGTTAGACTACACACTAATGCAAACTACCTAGAGTGACCAGATATTCGATATTATAAAATATAGTCCTTAATTTGAACTCTGACCCCAAACCAACAGATGTCTCAGAATCTGTCTCAGTGTAATCTCAGCACACTTGCACATCATTTATCTATAGGCAGCTCCTCCTCAAGCTAAGTGGCCATCCAAATACAACTGTAACACCATTTGCATATAGAAGTCCAACTTCTGAGTTTACCGAGGACATTTTCCATTCCTTTTTTGTGGAAGGGTTTCTGATAAACATATAACCTGAAGGCAAGTGAGATAATTTTTCATTCTAGCCCATAGGAAGTGGAAGCTGGGCTGGAAGTGGCTCCAAACAGCATGATTCTGGGGAGAGAAAGTGTGGTGAGAAGGGAAGCAAGCTGGTTGCTGCAAAACTGGACACAGGGCCGGCTCCATCTGTCCACTCCACACAGCCCATTTAACATTAAGAAGAGGTAATGAGAAGGCTGTGCTTGGAAAAGCTGTCATCAGCTTCATGATTGGCCAAGAGCTTCCACTCATGGAACGCTTAGGATATACCTATTTGTCAAGAGTACAGCACACCTGACCTCATTTACAAGGAATAGCTCAGGTGCAGAACCTTCAGGAGAGCCTTTGAGGGTAACGGCAAGGCCTGGAATAGCTGTGAGCAATAAGTGGTGAAATCCAGATGAGTTGAGAAACTCCAACAGAGACCTGGAGGAGAGACCACCACCACCTAGAAGGAACAGGAGGCCTCTGTGCATCAGATCCATCCAACTAGTATTTGCTAACCATTGTCCTGCACCAGGAGCATTAAGGGGCATTAAGCATTGGATATAGAAGTCAGCAAGACTAGAGGTTCACGAGGAGTTCATAGTTTAGAACATAGTAGGCAGTTCACTGAAGTGAAATTTGTGGAAACTGTAAATAATCAAAGCTTTTAGTTGACCGTAAGGGAACAAATAACTCATGTGGCAATTGTCCAGATGTCCGCAAGGAGATTTCCAGCTCCTGTTCTGTTAGATTCCAAGTTAAGGAAACCTGTTTGGATGAAGATGATATCCTTAACCAAGGCCCAGGAACAGGGGAGAACAGTGAACTCCTTCAAATACATTTTTCAAGAGAGTAGAAAGAGAGGAAACTCTTGGCTCCCACACTGAAGGCTGGTGGTTCAGGAGCTCCCAGAATATGGTACTGAGACGTGAGTGCACCCTGGGGGCTGTCTGGTAGCCTGAAAAAATGTGTCTAAAGGTTAACATGTTGAAGTCAGTCTCATTTGGTTGTGAGAACTCCTAAATGAGCAATGTATTAGGGAAGAGCAAGTCTAACTTGATGAACTGCCAGGGACGGGGCAGGAATTGGAGTGAAGGCCCAGTCTCAGGTCCTTGGCCTCAGTCATGACCAACTGCAATATGCTTCAGCCTTGTGGCTACAGCGTGGTCAAGAGAAAACGTCTTTGAACCTCTGGAATTCAGCCGGCTCTACCTTTGGGAGCAGCATAGTTGCTTTGCAGCAACAGTGAAGGTCATCAAAAAAGGTGTGTCTGAGTCCCTGCTCCAGAAAGGAAGCTGGAAAACTGAGAATTCCATGAGGTTCTGGTAAACTCCTTGGCATTCTGGGCTGTATCAGGGTATATTGTGAGGAGGTGGGAAAACTGGAGGTAGTAATGCAGGGATTAAAGGGGTTGGATTTCCTGTTATCTGGCCATGTGAGAAATTAAGTATTTTATTTTGGGTCTTTGCTGGTAAATATTACCTTCTCAGATTTATTTATTTTTTTCTAGCCAGTTGAATTTAGCAAAAGTTGGGGGTTGTATGCCAACTTTTCTGACACTAATGTTAATACATTCTGATAACCCACTACCATCAGACCAGCTCTCCTCAGATTTAAGATTACCTTATGTCTATGGTCATTTTCTAGTTACTATTCAGGAGTTCTCTCGTATACACAATTCGTCCTTTAAATTGTTAACAGTGTCTACTTAACACTCCTCCATCTGAAACAAAAAGGATCAGAGAATTTACCCTAACAGGTGTTTCTGCTAATCCTTTTATTTTTTAATTATTTTAATATTTTTGATAGGGCACTCAGAAGAGATCTCAGCTGGAAGACTATACCTCATACATTTTGTTTTTCTACTTATTTATCTTGTATTTAAACTAAATTTTTCAGATTAGGAATTGAAGCAGGAGGCCACTCCCAAATCAAAACAGGGAGATAGTAGGGGTCAAGAGTTCTTAGAGAATGGAGGATTTTCCACTTTGCTCAGCTTTGGGGAATGAAGGAAATGGTATGTCAAAGTCGGGACAGAAATCAATGCCGTGGGATATAAATGTGATGTACAGAGAGGAGGATGATCCCTATGAGGTACAGTCAGGATAGAGCCCAGCAGTGCCTCAACCATATGCATCCCTGGTTCAGGAAATCCTGTACTACGACAGCAGGAAACATAGAAGCACACTGAAATCCTAGGGCTTAGAAGAAACTCCTCACTGGTTGGAGAAGGGTTAGCAGTCTAGCAAGGGAAGCTATATGAGAAGAGAGGAGGAAATCAGTTACCCAAAACAACCAGGCTCAGAGGCCAGGCTAAAAGGAGAAATTTCCCCCTCCAGGAGATTACAGGAAGCTGGTCCAGACCTCTGCAGCAGCATGAATAGGCAGAGGAAGGAATGGGGAGGCAGATAAAGAGGGCGGCTGAACACTGGCTTGGCCTGTTTTAATCCAGCTGACAGTGAGTGAAAGGAGAATAGTGGATGCCTGGACAAGGGCATGTGGTTCTAGGTGATCATGGGATCCTACAGTTTGTTGTCAGTGGGCAGGGAGTGGAGAGGAGACGCACAGTTGTTAGGACTAGACAGTTTGGAAATCACATTTCAAGAAAATGACAACCCCCATAGGGTAAGTGGTATTGAAACAGGTTTTGCAGAGAGGAAGTGGTACTCACTTACGTTTGCACTTTTAAGATTCAACTTTACAGCAGTGGCATTTCAGACAAATATGAAATTGAGAATCATTTTTTATAGGGCTCCCAGGAAGAGCCACACTCTGATGTGAATTCTAACTAGCCCTGCTGATTTGAGGTCTCTGGATTCCAGAGGGGACACTTGGATTTTACCCAGAGCATCCCAATTAATTCATTGCTGAAATGAAGCAAAACTTTTACTTGTTGATTGACTGATTTGTATAAGCCCCCTGAGATTCTAGCATGCATGAGAAGAGAAAGAAGCCTGATCAAACTGTCTCCTGTCCATAATTCAATGACTATACATTATTAAGAAACATTTGCATCTGAAATGCTCAAGACAACTGAAACACTTAATACTATTAATCACATTATGAGCCCTAAGAGACTGCTTACTGGAAAGTATTTTGAGAAATTTACAGATGGGAAATGGAAGGCACCACAAGTCTGCTGGTTCTTTGCCCATTTTTTTTCAAAGGTAGGAAATGTTGCTCTTCATTGTGAGGTTGGCTCATCATGCTGTGAACTGTAGTGAGCAGACTGGGTCAAGGGTCAGGGGAGTGGAATGAAAAAAAAGAGTGTGGGTGGTCACTGCACAAGGACCCAGTTCCAGGCAAAGTGGTCACATTTGGTTTCAGCAAAGTATTCTTGCATTGCCTGCCAAGAAGATGGGGTTAATTGGTAGGAAAGTGTGGGAGGAAACTGGTGTTAGTGGAACATTTAACTGCATGCTTTAGCATTTAACTGGATTCTGTATCAAGTGGTGTGTGTGTGTGTGTGTGTGTGTGTGTGTGTGTATTAACTCACCCTACAATCCTAAGAAATGAGAATTAATTTCCCCATTTACAGAGGAGAAACAGATGAATATCGCCTGGCTGCCTAGAGTTACTAAGAGGCATAGTAATTTTGAACAAATAACTGACTGAATTCTATGCTTTTGCTCTTTTAATGTAATTCACATTATTTGTTGTGTTAACTATTTATACATAGATTTATATATACATATATATTTATATATATACATACACATACACACGTATATGCATACAACACACACACACAGTCAGCTGTCTCTATCTGCAGGTTCGGCATTCACAGCAGCTAATTGAAAATATTTGGGAAAAAATAATATAACATTAAAACATTTTTTAAAATACAGTATAACAACAAAGCACATTGTATTAGGTATTATAAGTAATCTAGAGATTATTTAAAGTATTCGGGAAAATTGTGAGTAGGTTATATACAACTACTATACCATTTTATATCAGTGATTTGGGCATTGGTGGATTTTGATATCTGTGGGGATCCTGGAACCAATTCTTCATCAATAGTGAAGGTTAACTGTATATATTTCATTTTATTTTCATTTAAAAAGTGGCAGTTGGCAGACAGCAGGCAACAATGCTTCCTTCCTATGGAATTTCAGCCACTTAGGATAGAGGTGTGGAGAAATTATATTTTGGCATGGAATTTTCTCAAAATGCCATACTTAGAGCTTTTCCTGTGTGACAACTGTTACCACTATAAAATAATCAACGATAAGCAGAGTGCTTAATTGCCCTTTCCATCTTCACACATCCTCCACCACATAGTAATCAGTGTATGGTCCTGGATGAACCTTTATTTCATCCCTCCCTGTGAACATGCAGGAATGTGAGGTATTCAAAGCAGGAAATTGTACCATGAGCAACATTGTCTTTGAATGTTGACATTTGTTCACAGGCTCACCCCACGGATCATCATCATCTTGTAACCAGTGCAGGACCTTGTCCTTCTGGAACCATTCCAGTTGTGGGAGGTGACGTCATCTCAGAAAACTCTGCCTTGGGGACTGACTGCAGAAATGTGACCAGATGGCTTTGTCATCTGCCCCTGTCTATTCTGCAACTCTTCATTTTGTGGAAATGCTGTGAGGGCTGAACCAAATAGAAACTCAGATTTACTCTTCAAAATAATGCAGATAATAATATGCACACACACAGCTTGTAGAGTTGCAGTGAACCCAGATTGTGCCACTGCGCTCCAGCCTGGTGAGAAAGCAAGACTGCATTTCAAATATATATATATTGTTTGTATTTTTGTTGAGAGTCGATTAAATTAAAATATATTGACTTAAGGAGCACTGACATGTTTATAATATTAAATCTTCCTTTTTAAGATTGGACTTTATGTCCATATTTTAAAGTCTTTGTTTATGCCCCTAAGTATAACTTTAACGTTTTTATATTAGGCTTATTTCTAAATGCTTTTATGCTTTTTGTTAATATGCCATCTAACTGGTTCTTCTTCATATATATATATATATATATATATATATATACATGTATATATAAAATGACTATGAATTTTTTCTCAGTCTTTTTTCTGAATTCTCATATTTGTGATATCCTTTTAGATTGATTCTCTTGAGTTTTTCAGGTAACAATTACATCACCTATAAAAATAATTTTGCATCTTAAATTAAGAAAATGTTTTTCTGTTGCCTCATTGCATGGAACAGTATCAATGAGATTGCTTACAAAGGCCATGCTTTCTTGTTCCAGATTTTAAAAACAATGCTTTCAATGATATCTCATTAGCAAGAAGCTGGTATACTTACATACATACAGACAGACAAACAGATATCCTCTTTCTAGATGTGTATCTAGATAGACTGATAGACATGTGTGTGATTCATGTTAATTCTAATTTTGGTATTTAACATTTAAAAAATCTAGAATGAATATTATTATATTGTATTGAAGCCCTTAAGCATCCATGGAAATGAAAGTATGATTTTTCTCTTTTGACTAATTAATATGATGATCTATAATACTTTAGCAATAGATTTCCTAATGTCGAATGATCTAGGCATTGATTCTCACAGATTATGTTTACTGGTATTTTATTTAAGATTTTGATTCAATATTAATAAATGACTATGGTCTATGGGTTCACTTTTTTGTGTGCTGTGTTTGCAGTGTTTGTAGTTTAACTTTCCAAGAGATTTTTACAGACTTCTATTTATGACAGTATGTAGATTATATATCTGAAGAAAACCTTCTCATTATAGCACATATACAAAACTGCTGAATAAAATGAGGCAACCACATTTTTTTTTTTTTTTGAGACAGAGTCTCACTCTGTCTTGCACGCTTGAATACAGTGGTGCAGTCTCAGCTCACTGCAACCTCTGACTCCTGGGTTCAAGTGATTCTCGTGCCTCAGCCTTCCGAGTAGCTGGGACTACAGGCGCTTGCCACCATGCCTGACTAATTTTTTTTTTTGTATTTTTAGTAGTGACAGGATTTTGCCATGCTGACCAGGCTGGAATCCTGACTTCAAGTGATCTTCCCACCTCGGCCTCCCAAAATGCTGGGATTACAGGTGTGAGCCACTGTGGCTGGACTCCAAAATTTTAAATATATAGTTAATAATGTTTTATCTGTTTTGGTGTCATTTTTTGGACATTTTATATTGTCATAAACAATTATACCTTATATCACAGTTTCCAAATTTATTTGCAGACAGTTGAGGTACTCTTCTGTGAGTAAATCAAAGTCTGTGTGTCTATGATAATTTCCTATTATCTTTGTAAATGTTACATGCTTCTGCTTAATACTATTTGTTTTGTTAAATTAGTTGTTTATCTACGTCATTATTTTTAAAGCCATTCTTGGAATTATTAACTCCATATTATTATTTTTTCTGTTTTGACATCAATTTCAGTTTTCATACTTACCAAATATATCCTATTGATTTCCTTTCATCATTTGCTTTCTAATTTCTTAAGATTTTTTTTCTCAACATTTTGCTGTGAAAAATTCTCAACATATGACAAAGTTGAAAAAATTACACAGGGAACACATAGATGTATTGATTTCATAGATTCTATCAATAGCATTTTCTTTATGCTCATTCATAACATTTATCTCTATATATCTGGCAATCCATCTTAATGTGTTGACTTATTTCAAAGTAATTTAAGAAATCGGTTTGCTTCCCTTAATTATTCCATTATACAGTAGACTCTTGAACAACACAGGGTTTAGAGGTGTCAACCCCTGTGCAATCGAAAATATGTGTATAACTTCTGAATCCCCCCAAATTTAACTAATAGCCTACTGTTGACTGGTAGCCTTATAACATAAACATCATTAACGTATTTTGTATGTTATATGTATTATATACTGTACCTCTACAGTAAAGTAAGCTAGAGAATAGAAAATGTTATTAAAGTTATAAGAAGAGAAAATATACTTATTGTTCATTAAGTGGAAGTGGATTATCATAATGGTTTTCCTCTTCATTGTCTTCACACTGAGTAGGCTGAGGAGGAGGAGAAAGAAGGTGCATTGGTCTTGCTGTCTCACAGGTGGCAGAGGTGGAAGAAAATTGGCAATGGTAAGATTTTTCTACTTTTTAGCTTTCATATTAACTTCTAGGTTTACTTCAAGTAACTAGAGAATGTTATGCGTATTATACTCAGAAATTCCCCGAGCTTTTCACTGTAGCCTAATACATGACATTGCAATAAGTATTGTATGGATACTTGAAATGAAAGTTTGCCTGGGAATTAAGGGGACTCCTAGGATGTAGAATTTCAGTGTTAAAACTGAGATGGTATTAAGTAACCCAGGACAAGTTGTTCACCCTATCTAAGAATAAAATTCTTCAGTTACTTTTTTTCATTGAGAACTGTTGGAAATGGGTTTATAACATTGGGGAAATCCACACCAAGACAATGGATCACTTAGCAAGGCTAGTGTACTTCCTGCAGGAAGGGTGCAACTCGCCAGCAGTCTTGCCAGGAGAGCACAGCTGAACAAAGGAGACAGGGACATTTATAACGTTCATAACCTGACGCAATCACCCTACTGCTGTATCCAGTTTCCGTTGGCCAGAACAGCACCTCACATTCTATGCTTGACCCAATTGGCTAAAAACTTGGAAATTTCCTAAGAGGAAAGAAGATGCAAAAGAAGGGAAAGCTAGTCAGGAGAAGGTTAAGAGGGTTTCCAAATGGCATGCACCAGGTTTTGGAGCTTGCCCAGTTCTGTTCAGACATGCTGGAGCCAGTCAAGGTAGCTGATTTAAGATGCAGCTGATTTAAAGAATATATATACATGGGTATATGTTTATGTTAATAGCAGATAATGGCCATTGAGCAAGAGATCATTAACTACTTATAATGTAGTCTAAGATATAAACTTTGAAGAACTTTCCCATCTCTCACAAGAACTTTGAGGTTTTACACACTGTCATTTTTAGCAGTGAATATAGCATTAAAGTTGTCTGAGAATAGCATGAGTGCTTTTCCTCCATTGTAATGATTTGATATTTTATCTTTTAAGTTCAGTGACTTTACTAGACCATCTTAACAATGCTTCTTCTATATCAATTTTTCCTGGAGCATTGCATGTCACCTTTATTTGTAGAATCAAATCTTCACTCAATTCTTGATAGTTAAAAATAACTATATCAATAAATATTTGCCACTTTCATTATATTTTCCTCTTCTTCAGATATCAGTTATGCCTTTTTATTCTCCTCTGCCATATATATTTTTCTTATAACTCTTATAAGCCCCATTTTAATTTTTGTTTGGTTTTTAAACTTTATTTTATTGTTGTAAGAACACTTAATGAGATCTACCCTGTTAACAAATTTTTAAGAGTACAATACGGTGTTGTTAACTATAGGTACAGTATTTTCTATTTCCACTTACTTTTACTTGCTTTTCTCAATTCTCTTCTCTATAATCCTTACTGTATTTCTCATGTATTTCCTTCAATGACCTTTGTTTATAGAATTATTGAAGTTTTACATTTCACTTTTTTCTACTTTATCAATTCATGTTTCAACTCTTTCTATTGTCCTACTATAACTTCTCTGAGCTCTTGCATTTCTGCTTTATGCTCTTGCTTTAGAGAAGTGGTTTCTTCTTGAAGATTTAAAATTTACAGTGATATACTTGGTCAAAATGTTCTTTTGTTAAATGCAACTTCTTTTTTTCTGACGTAAGTGCTTTCTGTGCTATTTAAAATTTCTGTTGCACCCCTTGTTCCTCTTTGCAGTATCTTTGAAGGACATAAATTATTTATGGATCAGCTATTTGTTAGAGCTTTGTGGGGGAAAGCAATCAGTGCCATGTTTCAAGCCAGCAAATACTCTTCTGAATATTCAGAATTGTGTGTGTATGTGATGAGTTACTAAAACCTTATATCTCTTTATCTAACTAGACTTAGTATTCTGCCTTCTAATCTCGTTGATGGACCATTTCCTGCAAAGGTGACTTGTCTCTGTGATACCTCATTCAACCATACTGTCCAGGCTTCCTGAACCTACCAAGAGTACTTATGTATGTTGTTTCAAACAAGAGATTGTTGGTTTTATCTTTTTAAGGGACAAACCTTGGAAAACTTATTCCATTGTTTCTCTGAGATCTGCATCTGTGAGCATTTTTTCTTGATATCTTGATCTTCACTGATTTTGTCAGCTCTTCTTATATATTATTATATATATGCTTCCTAGTGTTGCTGTGGCTGGAGCTTGCATTTCTATTTCCTTTCCTTGTTATTTTACTCTACCATTTTAAAAAACAATTTTAACCATATTCTAAATGATCTGTTTTGAAAGGACCCAGAGCATTAAAATTATTTATTTTTCCTCACATTTCCCTGCAATATAAAAATGAATTTTGGTTGTTGGGAATTGGTTAAAGTGATGAGTACATAAAACCAGCTGGAATCATTAAACATTTAGGTAACATATCTTGAAGAGTGAGTTTTTATGAAAGAGTGGTAAGAAAAAAGAGACAAGAGATGACACCCACCCTAAAGCTAAAGCTGATAGTGGGTATACTGAAGTACAGATGAACCGTATATTTACAGTTGACATTGGGTCTGCTTAGGCAATTATCTGCTGTGATTGTTAGTTCCTTTTTGTTACCTATTTTTAACATTACCGCTCTCCCCAATACAAAGTAGAAATTTGTTACTTGTCTGAATACCTTGGTCAGTGTGGCTAGCCAATTCGAAAGAGTTCTTGAATTTTTCCACACTGACCAGATTAACCAGATAACTGCCGTGTATCCAACATATTACTTGAAGCAGCATGCATACTTCACTTCTTTTTTCCTTTTGACTTTACAGGCAAATTAACTCTTCAGTGGCTTTTCTTCTTATCCAAATATTCTAGTTATGAACAGAACCCTCTGATTCATATTTTCTATATTAATGCCACAGCAATGTTTATATATACTAACAATAAACGGGACTGTTTATGTAGTATAGCCTGGCTGGTTTGTTACTGTTTCAGGGGAGCTCTTTTCTCAAGATGTGAAAGCTCTAGTGTTGGAGATAAATAAACTCTTTCAGGACCCATCAACGGTAGCCAGAAACCCTTTCTGCTAAATCTACTACTTTGGCTCCTTTTCTCCATCAAGGATTAAAGACGCAAAAACAAGCTGTGTTCAACCAATTTGTGCCAGGGGTGATAGTAAGAGTGGCAATTCCAGTTGGTAGGAAGGCAGATGTAGGTGGAAGAGCCACAGAGGGAGAAAAAAAGTCCTTGGCTGAGGCAGAACCAGACGTGTAAACTGAAGAGATGAGAGAGTGTTCTGGGGGTGCTGGGGTCTTGTACCCAGATACCAAGGGAACCAGCAAGGTCCGTGGCTGTTAAAGGTTGTAGCAGGGTTTGGTAGGGTAACTGTGTGGAGGGAGAGCTTTTGTTTTCATGGTGTATGAGGAAGCGTGTGCTATCTGTAAGTAACCACTCACTTTCATTAACAAGATTGGGTATCAGCAGACAGAAAGAGGGGTCTGGAGGCCAGTCTGATGAGCAATGGGAGGGTAACCAAGGATGAAGTGAGAGACAGGGCCAATGCCTACCCAGGCAAAACCTGGGTAAAAAGTTTATTTGCCAGTCTTATGTAGGGGAAAATCCGTGGGCCTGAAGTGTAGGGAAAGGAGGGAGTCTGAGAAAGCCTTAAGGAGCAGTAGAGTGACAGAACATTGAGATGTGATTGTTTTGAGGATGGACTTCCATGATGGAACAGAAATAAGGGGTTCTAAAAGACGAGCCAGGGGCTTGTATCCTGCATGGAAGCGGTCGTGAAAGGATGAGAGGACAGAGTGAGCTTGTGAGGCCAGGAGGAGGAACTTCCCATGGTTTAAGAACCATTTGCCTTGTGTAGGAAGTGACTGGTAAAGTGAGTTTTTGGAAGAAGAATAGGTGGGGAAGATAGATAAGAAGGGAAAATACTGGTCTTATGGGGGAGATACTGGGGTGTCCGCTGCTCCTTTGGCTGTTCTGTCACCTAAGGCATTTCCTTGGGCAACAGAATCTGAATTTTGGTGTCCTCTGCAGTGGGTAACTTCAGCCTTGGCTGGAAGGAGAGCAGCCTCAAGGAGGGCCTTTATTAAGGGGGCATTGATAGTAGAGGACCCCTGTGTGGTGGGAAAAAACCTCTTTCTACCCATATGGCAGCATGGTGGTGCAGGATGTGGAAGGCGTATTTAGAGTTAGTATAGCTATTGACATGTAGTCCTTTGGCAAGAGTAAGAGCACGGGATAAGGCAGTCAGTTCAGCTTGCTGAGAAGTGGTGTAAGAGGGGAGTGTGGCAGCCTCCATGATAGAGGAGTGGGATACAACAGCATAGCCAGCTTTGGCCAGCGCCCACCAACTGGCCTTGGAGGAACTGCCATCAGTAAACCATGTGTGGTCTGGGTCTGGAGTAGGAAAAGAGAAATATGTGGAAATGGGGAGGATGCTATATGGATTGGGGAGATACGGTCATGGGGTTTGGCGTTCGTGCTGGGTGTTAAGTGAGAGGCTGAGTTAAAGTTAGGACCGAGAGCAATGGTTACAGTGGTAGCTTCAATAAACAGTGCATAAAGCTGGAGAAGGCAAGGAGCGGAAAGTATGTGTGTAAGGTGTGAAGAGGAAACTAAACTCTGGAGGTTGTGAGAGCTGTAGAGGGTCAGTGGGGCACAGCCTGTACTTTTAAGGAATTCTGGCAGTATCAGGGCGGCAGCTACTGCCCCACATAGGCCTGAGAGCCAGCCCAGGACTGTGAGGTTAAGTTGTTTGGATAAAAAGGCTACAGGCCATGGGCCTGGCTCCTGTGTAAGAATTCTGATGGCACAGCTTTTTATTTCTGCTGCGTAGAGAGAGAAGGATTAAGAGGAGTTGGGGAGTGCTAAAGTAGGAGCTGTCTCTAAGGCCTTTTTTAGAGGACACAAGAATCGGGAAAGGATTTTTGGTCTATGGAGTCAGATAGGTTTCCTTTTGTAAGTTCATAAAGTGGTTTGGTTAGGGGGGCGAAACCTGGTATCCAGAGCCTAAAGTATCCTACAACGCCTAGGAAGGAGAGAAGCTGTTGTTTAGTGGATGGGATTGGGTTTGGGAAATCAGCTGGATACCGTTGGCAGGGAGAGTGCATGTATGCTGGCGAAGGATTATAACAGATGGAGAAGAAATTTGGGCTTTAGAAAAAAGCATTTTTGAGGTCAAGAACAGAATAGTGAGTTGTGGAAGCGGGTATGGAAAATAGGAGGGTATAGGGGTTTGGTACAACCAGGTGGGTGGGAAGTACAATCTGATTGAGGAGACAGAGGTCTTGGACTAGTCTGTTGAATTTGTCTGGTGTTTGGACAGCTAGGATAGGGGAATTGTAAGGAGAGGTTGTAGGAACTAAAAGGCCATGTTGCAGTAAGTGAGTAGTAACAAGCTTTAGGCCTTTTAAAGCCTGTTGTGGGATGGGGTACTGGTGCTGGGCAGGATACGGGTGGTTAAGTTTTAAGGGGATGATGAGGGGTGAGTGACTTGTAGCAAGGGACGGGAGGTAGCGTCCCGCACCCTAGGGTTACGGTAGAAGGACATAAGGGAAGCTACTGAGGGAGGTACGGGTTTGGGGAGGAGAGTGGCAATGAGGTGTGGCTGTAGCCCAGGAATAGTTAAGGAGACAGACAATTTTGCTGGGATATCTTGGCCTAACAGGGGAACTGGACAAGTGGGGATGATTAGGAAAGAATGTGGAAAGGAGTTCTGGCCTAATTGACACCAGAAGTGGGGAGTTTTGAGAGGCCTGGAGGCCTTGCCATCAATTCCCACAACTGTTGTGGAGGCCAAGGGGGCAGGTCCTAGAAAAGAAGGCAGCGTGGAGTGGGTGGCCCTGTGTTGATTAAGAATGGGATGGACTTACCCTCCACCATAAGAATTACCTGAAGCTTGGCATCCATGATGGTCCAGGGGCATCCGAGATGGTCGGGCAGCATCAGTCTTCAGCCACCAAGCTGAGGCAATCTGGGAAGGATTTGGTCTGGGAGCTTTGGGTTCGAGCTCCAAGAGCTCTGGAGCAACCATGAGAGTTGGACACTCTGACTTCCAGTGAGAGGCCCGCACAGACAGGGCAGGGCTTAGGAGGAATCCCGGGCTGCAGACATTCCTTGAGGCCCAGTGGCCAGGTTTCTGACACCTGAAGCAAGGTCTGGGAGGGGCAGCTAGATGCTGCAGTCTGGGTGTTTTGAAGTCTTCATGAGCTGGTGGTGTGGCTGGGATTTGTCTTACAGCAGAGGCAAGCATCTATAGTTCTGAGATTCACTACCACCAGGTAGCTTCTTCCCTATTACTGAGCACCTTGAAGGCGAGGTTGATTACATCCTCTTGTGTGGTTTGAGGGCCAGATTCTAATTTCTGTAGCTTTTTTTAATGTCAGGGGCTGATTAGGTGATAAAATGCTTATCAAGTGTTCTTCATGGATGAGCATAGAAGGATGACATATAAGTCACTCCAGGTGAGATTATAGGACTGGGTTAAGTATTGGAGGATCTGATGAAAAGGAGCCTAACCGTTGGCCGATTTGGAAAAGATCAGATAAAGAAAAAGGAACATGTATCCTAATTATGCCTTCAGCTCCTGTGACCTCTCGAAGGGGGAACTGTTGGGCAGGGGTGGAGGAGTTAGTCATGAGATTAAAGTGTGAGCCTGACCAGGTATGAGGTTGGGGGGTGACAGGAGGGGCATAGGAGGTGGGTTATGGGCAGAGGAAGAGGAGGGAGGCTCTGTCAGGGGTGCAGGCATTTAGGACCTGGCTTGGGGTCTGGTTTAGACAGGTGAGGAGGAAAAAGGTTGGAAGTGTCGATGGACAAGGAGGATTCTGGGTCACCAGCAGAGGCAGGAGGGTGGACAGAAGGGAGAGAAGAATTTGGGATGGGTTGCAATGAGAGCAGAGATTAGGGAGGGATTGAAGTGTAAAAAAAATGACATCTGGTACCTCAGACCATTTGTCCATTCATTGACAAAAATTGTTTAGGTCTCGCAGAATAAAAAAATTGAAAGTGTCATTTTCTGGCCATTTGGAACCATCGTCTAATTTGCATTGAGGCCAGGCAGTGTTACAGAAAAAATGAGACATTTAGATTTCAGATTGGGTGATAGTTGAATAGGTTTTAGGTTTTTAAGGATGCAGGCTAGAGGCGAAGACTGAGGAATAGAGGGTGAAATATTCCCCATGGCAAAGGAGGCAAGTCTTAAGGAAAGGAGTAGAGTAGAGGCGAGGAGAAGGAGCGAGCGGCTACCAAGGTTTTCAGCAGGCGTCCCTGACTAAGTCCTGGTCTGTAATGTGGGTGAGTGATCAAGGCAGGCATCCCTGCGATTGACCAGACAGACTGTCTTCCCAAGTCCAAGTCCGTGACCAATGTGAGAGTTTTTGAGCGAGAGGGCGAGACTTGTCTCCTCTGTCTCTACACAGATAAAGAGTGTCTCCTTTGTCTATAAAGGAAAAGAGAGAAAAAGAGGGAGAGACTTGTCTCCTTTTTCTCTGAAGGAAAAGAGAGATAAAGAGGGAAAGAGATAAAGATAAGATGCTTATCTGATCTGAAGGTGGCAAGAGAGCTGTTTGGCATACTAAGTGTGAGCTGCTGGTCTGGTCTGATGTGTTGAGGTCTCAGATGGGTCTCTTCCCAGATGGGGAGCCCGGACAGGGGGCTGGTCTCCCCAAAGGAGTACTCCTATCCCAAGTTTTTGGCACCAAATATTAAAATGCACACTCTGAATGAAGAGACACCCCCCAAGCAGGCTTTGCATGAGCAACATGGCTATTTATTCAGCCAGGTGCAAGTGAGCTGAGGCTGAAGAGAGTCAGCACAGGGTGGTGGGACAGGAGTTGGTTTTATAGGTTTGGGGTAGGCAGTGGAAAGTAACACAAGTTACAGTTTAGGGCGGTTTTTGCAAGCTGGGAGGGGGTCGTAGGGTCTGGAGTCATGAGGTTGACCAAGGTCAATTACAAAGTCCAGTTGCCTTATCAGTTAAGGTGGGAATAAGGAACAATAGAAGAATGTCTCAAAGTTAATTAGGCAGGGGTTGGTCATTCCTTCTCCCTTTGTGGTTTTCCAGTTGACTTCAGACTTTCCAGGAACTCATCGCAGGTCACAGAGGTTACCATGGCATCTGTGGTGCTGGCAGTCAGCCTAAAAGACCTTACACTTCAGATTAATTTTATCTTCCTTCCAGGTCCACATCACATATTTGCAACCTACCTTCCATCCCACAAAATTTGTTTAATTCATAGTTTGGTTAGATTTTGCAGTGTTTGATATCTCTATTAATAAAGCTAATATTTGATAAATATTTACCATGTGCTTTCTATGTTTTTCCTTATTTACTCCTCATAACAACCTATTTAAGTTTGAGCCATTACTATCTCAAGTTACAAGGTAAAGAAATTGAAAGTGAGAGATGATATGTACATTGTTTAAGATCACCCAGCTGGATAACAATAGTACCAAGACACTGGCGTGGTCCATCTGACCCCTAAGCAATGCTGCCCAGTGTGTGCACTTTCTTCTACTTTGGGCCTCTGCAGTTTATGTTCTGTTACCTTAACCCAGTGGTTTTTAATTCTGGCCACAAATTAGAATCACCTCTTAGCTTTTAAAACAACGTGAATATCCAGAGATACTAATTTAATTGGTTTGGATGGATATCAGATTGATATTTTTAAATAGTTCCCAGAGATAAGAGCTACAGCTTTAATCATACATTTTCAAGGAAAAAAACTTGGATACTTTGATTTGTATGTATTAGGTTCTTAAGAAAGGCATCTTTAAAATGAATTAAATGACCATAGATCATTTTCTGATGTATTTAGTAGTGTTTGTGGTACAGCTGTGTATATTAAAGAATAATGTCTTGGCCGGGTGCAGTGACTTCTTTTTTATTATTATATTTTTAAGTTGTGGGGTACATGTGCAGATTGTGCAGGACTGTTACATAAGTATTCACATGCCATGGTGGTTTACTGCATCCATCCCCCTGTCATCTACATTAGGTATTTCTCCTAATGTTATCCCATCCCAATCTGCCCACCCCCTGCTATCCCACTGCTAGCTCTCCCACCCGCCAACAAATCCTGGGGTGTGATGTTCCCCTCCCTCTGTCCATGTGTTTTCATTGTTCGACACTCACTTATGAGTAAGAACATGGTGGTATTTGGTTTTCTTCTGTTCCTGTGTCACTTTGCTGAGGATGATAGTTTCCAGCTTCATTCATGTCCCTACAAAGGACATGAACTCATCTTTTTTAGGGCTGCATAGTATTCCATGGTGTATATGTACCACATTTTCTTTACAGTCAATCATTGATGGACATTTGGGTTGCTTCCAAGTCTTTGCTATTGTAAACAGTGCCGAAATGAACCTACATGTGCATGTGTGTGAAATCAAGACTTTTCAATGCAGCCAGAGAAAATTAGGGTGGGTGGTGGGGGAAACACACACATAGACCAAGTCAGGACACATGTTCAGGAAAAACTTGAGAAGACTTTAAACCATCACCCCAATCTGATCTTGAGGCTCAGGGGCTCATAAATTTCTGATGGTTTTCTGTGCCACTTTGCAAGCTTGTTTTTCTAAATACTCAATTTAAATCACAAGGCATGCAAGGAAACAGAAAAACATAACCCATTCAAAAGGACACAATACTACTCTGGAAACAATCCCTGCAGTAACACATGTCTCAAACTTACTTTAAAACAACTCTCTTAAGTAAGCTGAAAGAGCTAAAGGAAATCAGAAAAACAATGTAGGAACAAAATTAAAACCTCTGCAGACAGAAATGATAAACAATAACAACAACAAAGAAAATCTGGGAGTAAAACATGAGAACTGAATTGAGGCTGGGCATGGTGGCTCACGCCTGAAATCCCAGCACTTTGGGAGGCCGAGGGGGCAGATCACAGGGTCAGGAGTTCAAGACCATCCTGGCCAACATGGTGAAACCCCATCCCTACTAAAAAGAAAATACAAAAATTAACTGGGTGTGGTGGTGCACACCTGCAGTCCCAGCTACTTGGGAGGTGAGGTAGGAGAATCACTGGAACCTGGAAGGTGGAGGTTGCAGTGAGCTGAGATCACGCCACTGCACTCCAGTTTGGCGGCAGAGCAAGACTCCATCTAAAAAAAATAGAATTGAATTGAAAAACCCACTAGAGAAGTTCAACAGCTGACTCAAACAAGCAGAATAAGGAATCAGCAAACATGAAGTCAAATCTTTTGAAATTATCAAGTCTGAGGAGCAAAAAGAATGAAGACAGGGCCTATGAGACTTAGGAGACAACATCAAACAGACCAACACAGGCATTGTAAAAATTGCAGAAGGAGAAGAAAGACAGGGAAAGGGACAGATAGATTACTTGAAAAAAATAATGGCTGAAAATGTCCCAAATTAGGAAAAAGCCACGGCTATGTAATCCAAGAAGCTCAATAAATGCTAAGTAGCATAAACCCAAAGGGACCCACACTGAGACACACCATAATCAAATTGTCAAAAGTCAAAGATAGAGAATTTTGAAAGCAGCAAGAGAAAAGTGATGTTCGTTATGTACAAGAACCTTCAATAAGGTTATCAGTTGATTTCTCAGCAGAAACCTTACAGGCCAGAATGACTGAGATTATATATTGAAAATGCCAGAGTGAAAAAAATATATATTAACCAAGGATTTTATGTATGGCAAAACTGTCTTTCAGAAATGAAGGAAGGCGGGGCATGGTGGCTCACACCTGTAATCCCAGCACTTTGGGAGGCCGAGGCAGTAGACAACTTGAGATCAGGAGTTCAAGACCAGCCTGGCAAACATGGTGAAACCCCGTCTCTACTGAAATTACAAAACAAATTAGCCAGATGTGGTGTCCATGCCTGTAGTCCCAGCTGCTTGGGAGGTAAAGGCATAAGGATCACTTGAACCTAGGAAGAGGAGGCTGCAGTAAGACAAGATCATGTCACGGCACTCCAGCCTGGACAACACAGCGACACTTGGTCTCAGAAAGAAAAAAAAAAAATAGAAGGAAGAATTAATATATTCCCAAACAAAAGCTGAAGGCATTCATTACCATAGACTTGTCCAACCAGAAATGTCCAAAATGGGTTATTTAAGTTGAAATGAAAAGACACTAGACAGAACTTGAGGCCATACAAAAATGTGACATTCTTCAGTAAAGTGAATTACATGAATAGAAAAAACAGTATTATTGTCATTTTTGTTTATAACTCAATTTTTTATTTTGTACAAAATTTAAGAGACAAATATGCAATAAGTGATTATAAATCTATGTTCATGAGCATAAAATAGCATTAGGAAGATATAATTTGTGACATTAGTCACATGAAGGAGGGGAAGACCCTATGAGTACTGTTTTGTATTTGATTAAAATTTCATTAGTTGGGAATCTCCAGAGAAACATAATGTTGGAAGTGGGTTTATAACATCGAGAAAAATCCACACTGAGACAATGGATCACTCAGCAAGGCTAGTTTTCCTGCAGGAAGAATGCAAGTTGCCGGTAGTCTTGCCACGAGAGCACACCCGAACAAGGGAGACAGGGACATTTATAACTTTCATAACCTGATGCAATTACCCTACTGCTGTGTCCAGTTTCCATTGGCCAGAACGCAACCTCACATTCTATGCTTGACCTGATTGGCTAAAAACTTGGAAATTTTCTAAAGAAGTAAAGGCAGAGGAGAACAAAGGAAAAGAGGAAGTAACTTGAGAAAGCTTAGAGAAGCAACAATATTTCCAAATAAGGTAGGGGAATAAGCTATGACCTAAGACTTGTCTGAGCTTGTCCAGGCATGTCAGGGCAAATATGTAGGTTAAAGGGTAAGAACTAAGAACACGGGATGCGCTTACTTCTTTATTATGACTAACAGCTACTTTAAGATTGTTAGCAAAAGCTTAAAAGTCAATTAACTTGAAGAAACTATTATTTATTCGTAATGAACTAAGAGGAAAACTTTGAAAAGGAATCTTCTACTTATTCTTATTTCCTCCACAGAACCAAAAGAAAATTATAGACCAATAAGATTAGATAGATGATAGATAGATAGATGATAGATAGATAGATAGATAGATAGATAGATAGATAGATAGATGTAAATATTTATAAAAGGAGATTGATTATCAGAAGTTGGCCCCCATGATTATGAAGGGTGAGAACTGTAAATCTGGTCTGCAGGTTGGAAGTTCAGAAAAGCTTATAGTGTAAATCCAGCCAAAGTCCAAAGGCCTGAGCATCAGGAGAGTGATGGTGTAAATACCATACCAATGGCAGAAGACTGATGTTGTCAGAGGACGTGTGAACCAGAACAACTCCATCTTGAGTAGGGGCTGGGTAAAATGAGGCTGAGACCTGCTGGGCTGCATTCCCAGACAGTTAAGGCATTATTAGTCACAGGATGAGATAAAAGGTCCACAGGAGTTACAGGTCATATGGACCTTGCTGATAAAACAGGCTGCAATAAAGAAGCCAGCTAAAACCAACCAAAACCAAGATGGCGAAGGGAGTGACTTCTGTTGGCCCTGACTGCTACACTCCCAGCAGCACCACGACAGTTTACAAATGCCATGGCAACGTCAGTAAGTTACCTTGTATGGTCTAAAAAGACGAGGTATAAATAATCCACTCCTTGTTTAGCACATAATTAAGAAAACCATAAAAATGGGCCTGTATATGAAGTAACCATTCTTTTATTCCCCTACTTTCCTGATAAACTTGCTTTCACTTTACGAACTCTCCCTGAATTCTTTCTCGTGTGAGATCCAAGAACCCTCTCTTGGGGTCTGGATTGGGACTGCTTTCAGGTAACAATGTCTCAGCTCAAGCAGGGAGACAGGAAGAAATAGGGAAGAAATAGGAGCAAATTCATCCTTCCTTCACCTTTTGTTCTATTCACATCTTCAGTGGATTGGATGAGGCCCACACTGGGAAGGCTATCTACTTTCCTGAGTCCACTGATTCAAATGCTAATATCACCCAGAAATACCCTCCCAGACACACCCAGAAATAAGGCTTAATCTGGGCACTCAGTGGTGTAGTCTAGTTGGCAGAGCCTTGCATTCCAGGAATAAATCCCATTTGTCCATGGTGTATAATCCTTTTCATATGCTGTTGAATTCAGTTTGCTAGTATTTTATTGAGAATTTTTGCATGAATATTCATCAGGGATATGAGTCTGTAGTTTTTTTCCTTGTAGTGCCTTTGTCTGGTTTTGGTTTCATAGTAATGCTAGACTCATAGAATGAATTAGGCAGTGAACCCTCCTCTTTAATTTTTTGAAAGAGTTTGAGAAGAATTGGTATAAATTATTCTCTAAATGTTTGGTAGAATTTGCCAGTGAAGCCATCTGCTCCTGAGTTTTTATTATTTAGAGGTTTTTGATTACTGATTCAATCACCTTTTAGTTTAGGTCTATTTCAGATTTTCTGTTTCTTTATGATTCAGTCTTGATAGAAACTTGTTTCTAGGAATTTGTTCATTCCAATAGGTTATCTCATTTGTTGACATATTATTCTTTATAATTTTTTTATTTTTGTAAAATCATTCATAATGTTCCCTCCTTCATTTCTGATTTTAGTTATTTGAAACTTCTCTCCTTTTTTCTTAGTCATTCTAGCTAAAGTTCTCTCAGTTGTGACCTTTCATTCAGCATACAAAAATCAATCAGTGTAACGTACCAGATTAATAGAATGAAAAACAACACCATATGATCCTCTCAATGCATAAAAAGCATGTGACAAAATTCCATTGTCCTTTCGTAATAAAAACAAGAAGTGAAGAATAGGAGAAAACTACCTCAACATAATAAAGGCTGTATGTGAAAAACTCACAGCTAATATCATACTCAATTGTGAAAGACTGAAAGGTTTTCCTCCAAGACCAGGAACAAGGCAAGCATGCCTGCGTTCACCGCTTTGATCAGTTTCAATATAGTACTGAATGTCCTAGCCAGAACAATTAGGCAATAAAAGGAAAAGGAAATTTAAAAATTCATTTTCACTTTGGAAGGAAGAAATAAAAGTATTTCTGTTCACAGAAGATGTGATCTCACATGTAGAAAACCCTAAAGAGTCCACACATACACACACACAATGATTAGAACCGATATATTCAGCAAAGTTGTAAGATACAAAATCAACACACACAAATAAGTTGCATTTTTATGCACTAACAAGGAATAATCCAAATAGGAAATTTTAAAAAATTCTATTTATTATAGCATCAAAAGAATAAAATACTGGAATAAACTTAATCGAAGAGGTGAAAGACGTATGTTGCAGAAAAGGGGTCCCAATCCAAAGCCCAAGAGAGGGTTCTTCGATCTTGAGCAAAAAAAGAATTCAGGGCAAGCCCACAGAATAAAGTGAAAGCAAGCTTACTAAGAAAGTAAAGGAATAAAAAAAATGGTTACTTCATAGACAGAGCAGCTTAAAGGGCTTATTTCTTGACTATACGCTAAACAAAGCATGTATTATTTATGCCTCCCCTTTCTAAACCATGTAGGGTAACTTCCTGATGTTGCCATGTAAACTGTCATGGCTCTGGTGGGAGTGTAACCGTGAGGACAATCAGAGGTCACTTTCATTGCCATCTTGGTTTTGGTGGGTTTTAGCTGACTCCTAAAACCTGTTCTATCAGCAAGGTCTTTATGACCTGTATCTTATGCTGACCTTTAATCTCATCCTATAAGTTAGAATGCCTTAACCATCTGGGAATGCAGTCCAGTCTGTCTCAGCCTCATTTTACCCAGCCCCTATTGAAGATGGAGTTGCTTTGGTTGACATGCCTCTGACAAAAGGATACTATCAACAGAGTGAAAAAGTAACCCACAAAACAGGAGAAAATATTTGCAAATTATATATCTGATAAAGGCTTATTATATAGAATATGTAAGGAATGCATACAACTCAACAACAAAACAAACAACACAATTAAAAAATGGATATAGGACCTGACTTGGATAGACATCTCTCCAAATAAGATCTACAAATGGCCAAGAAGCATATGAAAAAAAAGCGCTCAATATCATGAATCATTAGGGAAATGCAAATAAAAAGTACAATGACAAACCATCTCACACCCATTAGGTTGGTTATTATCAAGAAAACAGAAAGTAAAAAGTGTTGGCAAGCACGTGGAGAAATTGGAACCCTTGTACATTGCCAGTGGGAATGTAAAATGGTGGAGCAGTTGCAGATAATAGCATGGTGATTTCTCAAGAAATTAAACATTGAATTATCATATGACCCAGGAATTCTCTAGTGTATACCGAAAAGTATTAAAACTGGGGACTGGAACAGATATTTCTACACTGATGTTCATAGCAGCATTATTCACAATAGCTAAAAGCTGGAAACAACCCAAATGTCCATCAATGGATGAATGGATAAGCAAAATGTGATATCTACATACAATGAAATATTAGCCTAAAAAAGAAATATGGATGAACTTCAAGGATGTTATGCTAAGTGAAATAAGCCAGTCATAAAAAGACAAGTATTGTATGTTTATACATCTGATATCTGGTACCTAGAGTATTCAGAATTACGGAGACAGAAAGTAAAATAATAGTTGCCCTGGGCTGGGAGGAGGTGGAATGAAAAGTTAGTCTTTGACAGAATGTTTCAATTGGAGGAGATGGAAATACTCTGGCAATGGCATTAATGTTTACCTAACAATATGAAAACACTTAATGCCACTAAACTATACACTTAAAAGTAGTTAAAACGGGACATTTTATGTTATACGCTTACCCACAATAAAAAATAATAATACCAGGAAAAAAAAATCACATAAAAAAAGTCAGATGACCCATAGATTTTCTCTTTTTTCTGGAAACCTCCTGCCTGGGACCCACCTTCCCTCTCTCTAATCCAGATGCACTCATCTCCAGCAACCCAGCAGCCATCCAAGGCCCTCCCTTCCCAGCTGTTATTGAAGCCACAGCTTCCTTAATTTATTGCTTGAGTCATTTCCTGGTTTCGGTGGCTAACACTCTCTACGAAAAAGGGTGTGTGACATGTTTATAGCATCACAATTTGCAATTGAAAAAATGTGGAAATAACCCAAATGTCCATCAATCACCAAGTGGATAAAGAAATTGTGCTGTGTGTGTGTGTGTGTGTGTGTGTGTGTGTGTGTGTGTGTGTACATATATATTTGTATATATATGATGGAATACTACTCAGCCATAAAAAGGAATGAATTAATGGCATTAACAGCAACCTGGATGGGACTGGAGACTTATTCTAAGTGAAGTAACTCAGGAATGGAAAACTAAACATTGTATGTTCTCACTCATAAGTGGGAGATAAGCTATGAGGACGCAAGGGCGTAAGTATGACACAAGAGACTTTAGGAACTCGGGAGGAAAGGGTTAGAAGAGGGAGAGAGATAAAATAATATAATTTGGTTCAGTGTGCACTGCTTGGGTGATGGGTGCACCAAAATCTCACAAATCACCACTAAAGAACTTACTCATGTAACCAAATACCACCTGCTGCCCAAAAACCTATGGAAATTAAAAATTAAAAAAAGGAAGGGTGTGTGAGTATTAAATCTGAGTCCCTGAATGTCTACAATGTCTTTATTTTGTTCTTAGTCCGATTGCAGTTAAGTTTTTTTTCAGAACGCTCAAGGCATTTGTTCATTGACTTCTAGCACCCAAGTGAATGCTTTCTACTTTTCCATCACACTGTTGTCAGTGCACCTCCACTGCTACAGATGACTCATATCTTTTAAGATTTATTGACGGGTTTCTCATTTGAAGACTGTCTTTCTGTACATGTGTCCGCAAAATTAACAAAACCATTGGTGAGTAACTCACTGATATTTTCTCTCCAGTTTACCTATTATGTTTTTTATTTTGCTCCTTGCTGTGCCCAGAAAGTTGTTGGAATTCCAGAGCATTGTAAGCTGATTGTATAAAAAGGGACTTTTATATATATTTATACATATTTTATATATATTTATATTTATATATATTTATAATATATGATATACATAACATATATTATAAATATGTATTATATATAATATATAAATAAATATATTTTTACATATATATATATATATTCCATAGTCATAAATCTTTCCTGGTTTTATGTTTCATTTAAAAACAGTTTTGGAGTTGGAAATGCTACTTATTTTCTTTAAAAATAAAAAAAGTGCATTCCCAGATGAACAAAACATCAACTTAGTAAAAACTCCAATTTGTTTGAAAACTTAATTTGTAAACTATTACGTGTGACCTTCATATTTTCTTTTCCTTTTTTTTTTTTTTTTGACAGAGTCCCACTTTATCATCCAGGCTAGAGGTGCAGTGGTGTGATGTCAGCTCACTGCAACCTCTGCCTTCTAGTCTCAGGCAATCCTGCCTCAGCCTCCCAAGTAGCTGAGACTACAGGCATGTGCCACCATGCTCAGCTAATTTTTGTGTGCTTTGTAGAGATGGGGTTTCACCATGTTGCTGAGGCTGGTCTCGAACTCCTGGGCTCAAGCGATCCTCCCACCTGGGCCTCCCAAAGTGCTGCGATTACAGGTGTGAGCCACTGTGCCTGGCCTACCTTCATATTTTTAGTTTAGATTGTTATTATCAACTGAAAACCAGTCATTGCAGAGACTAGATCTTTCCATCTCCTAAGGTATGACACTGAGGGTTAAGAAAACATATTTCATATTTCATTTTGCATTTCTTTTGTTTTTTGTTTTATTTTTTGCCTTTGTATTCCCAAGTGTTTTCAGTTTCTAAATAAATATTTAAGATCCATATCTATATTTGGATACATGCATAGTCAACATCACCTTCAGTTAAACCTTCCACATTTTGTAACAAATGGCAGAAACTGACCTTGATATATTCCAAGAGGACAAATTCATAAATGTGAAAACAGAAAAGAAAATCCTGCATCAAGATAGCAAATGATTCAGTGCAGCTTCTGTAGTGAAATGAAGACAATTCACAAGGCTGGCGTATTTACAAAATGTATAATGAATTATATAATACCACAAATAAGCAAGATAATATGAACCTGAGCCTTTCTCTTGATGCTGAGAGTTTTTATATATCTAACTCATGTGCTTCACCTTCAGTGGGTTTTGTCCAAACATTCTGGAGAAATCCCCAGGATAAAGCTATCATTTAAAATTCTACTTCTGGTTGGGTGTGGTGGCCCATGCCTGTAACCCCAGCACTTTGGGAGGCTGAGATGGGTGGATCACTTGAGGTTAGGAGTTGGAAACCCGCTTGGCCAACATGGCGAAACCCCATCTCTACTAAAAATACAAAAAAATTAGCTGGGCATGGTGGCACACACCTGTAATCCCAACTACTTGGGAGGATGAGGCAGGAGAATCGCTTGAACCGGGGAGGCAGAGGTTGCAGTGAGCCGAGATTGCCCCACTGCACTCCAGTCTGGGTGACAGAGCAAGACTCTGTCTCAAAATAATAATAATAAAATAAATAAAATTCTACTTCTGCTTGGTTACAGATGCTTTGTTTGGAAAGAAATAAAACTAACTATTGGCTGGGCACAGTGGCTTACGCTTGTAATCCCAGCACTTTGGGAGCCTGAGGCAGGCAGATCACAAGGTCAGGAGATCGAGGTCATTCTGGCCAACATGGTGAAACCTCATCTCTACTAAAAATACAAAAATTAGCCGGGCGTGGTGGTGGGAGCCTGTAGTCCCGGCTGCTTGGGAGGCTAAAGCAGTAGAACTGCTTGAACCTGGGAGGCAGAGGTTGCAGTGAGCTGAGATCACGCTACTACACTCCAGCCTGGGTGACAGAGTGAGACTCCATCTCAAAAAAAAAAAAAAAAAAAAAAAAAGAAAAGAAAAGAAAAGAAAACTAACTGTTGTGAGGTTTTTTCTCACATAACTATGGAGTTTTTAGAAAACACTGATAAAGGAAATCTATAACTAACTTTTCAGAACTGGGCAATACTCAACTCTCCCGGCTGAATAACCCCTTCCAGCAATGCAGCTAGCTATGAGACCAGTAGGTTAATATAAAGTTTACAACACTTTATTTTTTTTCTGATTTAATTTTTTATAAATACAGAAAGGCTACACGGTAAGGTGGAGGAAGAATAGGAAGTGACACAAAGTACTAGATAGCACATAAATAGAGTCAGAGGCATGGTGTCCAGACAGGCTGCATTTTCTCCACAAGGATGCACTTCCAAACTCAGGGCCTTTCTCAACAGCAGGTGACTCCTCATTCTCAGCCTCATCTCCCTTCCTTGCAGCCCTTCAGCAGATTCACCTGTTATCACTGCCTCCAACGCTCTACCCCAGGATATTCACAATCTCCTTCTCCTCCCTCTTCAAACCTTAGTGGAGAGGAGAGTGGACTCAATATGTCAGTTGCCCTGTTATTTGCTGGTCCTGAAGACGGGTCATGTTAAAGTGGGCTTAGTGCATTAAGGGCAGAGGTATGTGAAGAATCATAGCCTTGGGCCGGGCGTGGTGGCTCACGCCTGTAATCCCTGTACTTTGGGAGGCCAAGAGGGTGGATCATGAGGTCAGGAGAAAGAGGCCATCCTGGCTATTACAGTGAAACCTGGTCTATACTAAAAGTACAGAAAATTAGCCAGGTGTGGTAGCACACACCTGTAGTCCTAGCTACTGGGGAGGCTGAGGCAGGAGATTCGCTTGAATCTGGGAGGTGGAGGTTGCAGTGAGCCAAGATCATGCCATTGCACTCCAGCCTGGGTGGCAGAAAGACTCCATCTCAAAAAAAAAAAAAAAAAAAGAATCAGAGCCTATAGTGGGGTGCCTTCCATGCAGTAAGCAGGACACCAGGGCTGTTCACCATCACACCTTATCCTTCTGAATGACTGTCCATTCCTATCCGGGGCATTACTATCTCTCAATGGCATTAAGGAATTCTCCCTATGTCACCTCAATGCCCACATTCTTCTTACCACACCATGTTGCTCTGGCCAAGTTACAGAGCCTAACAAAGTTCTAAGATTAGAGGTTTCTGGCTCCCAACTGGAAGTCCTCTGAGTCCTCTATTGCCTGCACTTTGATTTCCTCTCTTACATAGCATGCCTCTGCTGCCCCAAGGCTACCACTGAGGAAGGGTACATGTGCCTCTTGTTCCTAGAGAAGTTGCAGAAAATGTCTTCTAGGGTGCACCCATGGCCTTGCCAGTCCCGGCTGGTCCCAGGAGAGAGTGAGCAGCATTTTCCTTCCACCACATTTTGGTGAGTGTCTCCCCTGCTACTCCCACCTCTCTCCTCCCTCTCCCACACCAAACGCCAGTAGCAGACGACTTTGGGGCTTGTCAAGTCGTTGAGTAAAAATGGATTGGACATGCCATTTTTGTTGAAATGGAAATGCTGATTTTGTGAAATGAAGCTTGACTGGCAAAGAACGTTTTCACAATAGCTGTGAAGCCTCAGTAGGCATGTATTCATATCCTTCCAGTAATCTCCAAGTGCTGGATGTAACCTGGTAATGTTTGTAGGGCAGAGCTCATTATGCCATTGTGAGGTGCAGCTCCAAACCAGTCTGTGTCCGATGAGTCTGGTGAACTGCCAGGGCAGCCCCCTGCCCACCATCCTGCAGCGAATTTGCTTGAGCGCAGTGAGTAAAAGTGGAAAGAACTATGTCACAGCAATTCGGGGTAGAGGGAAGTGCCTGTATCCTGACTTTTGTGTTCACACTCAGGTGAAAGAGGCAGTTCCCCATTTCAGCACTGACCTGCTATGTAGCCTCAGCCTTTAAGGACTGCAGAGAACGTGGCCCCAGTGTGTCTGCTGGACTCATCAGGACAGAGGCAGGAAGGATGATGTCTCAGTCAGCTGTGACTGCTGTAACAAAAATACCACAGGCTGGAGAGCTTAAATGGCAGATTTTATTTCTTCTCACCACTTTGGAGTCTGGGAAGTCCAAGATCAAGGTGCCAGCCACTTTGGTTCCTGGTGATGGCTCTCTTCTTTGGTATGTCCTCACAAGGCAGAGAGAGAGAGAGAGAGAGAGGGGAAGCAAGCTAGCAAGCTCTGTTATGTCTCTTTTAAGGGCACTAATCTCATCATGAGGGCTCCACTCTCATGACATAATGTATTCCCAAAGGTCCCACCTCCAAATATATACATTTGCATACAAAAATATCACATTGGGAATTAGAGTTTCAATACATAAATTTGAGGAGGCACAAAGGTTCAGTATATAGCAGACGGAGTGGCATTGGAGGAGGCTTCTTGCAGGGCCTGGCTGGGGCAGTGATGAGTGGTACTGGTGACAGCAGTGGCCCTAGAGGCACAGTGGGAAACTGGGCAACAGTGGGTACCAGAGGCCAAGGGGAAGAGTTTTAGGGAACTGAGGCCTGTAGGTAGATGGTCCTAATGGAGGCTTGGATGGGAGTGGAAATGTAACTGCTGGGAGTCCCACAGGGGGGCCAAAAGGAATGCCAGTGAGAATGAAAGAACCCCAGGAATTCCCATGTATAATTAAAGGAGATGGAGGGGTTCCTACAACCACAGGGGTTAACATAAAGCAGCAAAATCAAGACGATGTTAATATTAATACAACTCCACTTTGAATCTCTGAAAAACATGGTTTTTAGCTGTAAGAAAGAAATGCTGACCTAATTTCTCTCCATCATCATTTAACTGGGAGAAATAAAAATGATTCCTTTTACTTGCATGGGTCTGTGTTTGTGGCAGAAAGCGTCCAACTGACCTCCTGGGGGTCTGATTCCAATCTGAGTGAGTATTTGAGTTTTGGCCGTGATTCAGACACATGTGAAACTTACCCTTTTAGAAGCGCTGATGCTTCCCCGTTGGCAAACACTAGCTCAGGTCACCAAGAACATGATCATAGAGCAATTGCACATACCCCATCCCCTTGCTGTCTGCTTTCTGTGGCTCCCAGGGCTTTGCTGAGCAGCCATACTGCACAACTGCCTGTTCCAGCCCCACATCTGGGCACCTTATGGAACCTCTGTTTATCATAGGGGTCTCTCCTCTGCTGCTTTGTGGGGAGGCTCAGCTTATATCATGTGACTCTTGAACCCTGGGCTTTTCCAACAGGTTCTTGCGTCAGTTTTTAGCTCCCATTGTCACCATTGCTTTCAGCCTGGGTGCCTTGAGGTCAGCCATGCTTGCTAGGCCATGCAGCATCCTGGGTGACGCGTCTCCTTTCTTATGGCCTCTTTGCTGTTGTTGTTGTTCGTTCTAACTTTTCACCCAGACTCCGATATCTGCATAGAACCACTAAAAAAAAAGAAAATTAAATTTTGTTTTCTCAAAAGACCTGCCCACCTCTCCTGGGACTGCCAAAACTCCCTGAATGTTCTTGGGTAAAACTCTTCCACTGCACAAAGTAAGTAGGACTCAAGGTGTAAACACGCCCCATTCATCACCAGATCCCATTTTAATTTTGCAAAAAGCTGGCTTAATTACCAGACAGATACATTTATTTGTGTGCCTGGCCCCATAGGAGACTCCGAGTTATCAGACATGTTCCCTAATGTCAGAGACTTTGGAATCTGGTTCATCTAAGAAAACATGGGGGTGAACAAGAACTAACAACCAAGTGTTAGACAAACTGACTCTTAATACTTTTCTATCTCTTACTGACAAGTCGTTTACACCTTAAATGCAGTAGTCACTGCAAAAGTCTCTCCTTTTTTGTTCTTCTGTCTCTTGACTTTCTTACTCTGAATCTAGATCTAACGTTAACATCCCACTGCATAATCTAGAGCTTATGCTCTGTATGACCTTCAGTGAGTTACTTACATTTGTCCTGTCAGTTTTTTATATGTAAAATGGAAGTAATAGGTGTTTTCTTATAAATTCATTGCATGCATTAAATGAGAAAATCAGTGTGAAGAACTTAGCCTCTTTTTTTTTTTTTTTTTTTTTTTGGAGTTTTGCTCTTGTCACCCAGGTTGGAGTGCAATGGCATAATCTTGGCTCACTGCAACCTCTGCCTCCTGGGTTCAAGAGATTCTCCTGCCTCAGCATTTCAAGTAGCTGGGATTACAGGCACCCACCAACATGCCCAGCTAATTTTTGTATTTTTAGTAGAGACTGGGTTTTGCCATGTTGGTCAGGCTGGTCTTGAACTGCTGACCTCAAGTGATCCACCGCCTTGGCTTCCCAAAGTGCTGAGATTACAAGAGTGAATTACCGCGCCCAGCACCTCATCCTTGATAAATAACATTTACTGACTTGGCAAACAGCCAATAAATATTAGATATTGTTAGTGTATTAGAAATACTGTGAATTGCCATCCTCATCATTTATTTGTAAATAAATGAGATATTTACATCTCATAGATGAGATAGTGTCAGTAGCTCTCACTTCACAGCTCATGGCAGTGTACACAGTACTTTAAGTATACAAGCTGGAGCAGCTGCTGAGATGGTAGCGCTCATTGGCTTGGGTGGCTTTCTTTTTTTCTTAGCTGATGATTGATTGATTCAGAATCATGAGGGAAGAGGAGAGGAAACCATTCCGTGGCACGAATTCTTGGCGACCTGACCATTGTTTTAGTGATGGGGTTGTAACTGGGTTGCAGGAGGAGACTCAGCTCCCTCCCCCATGGGATGTGCCCTGAGGTTCTTGGGCTTCCTCGCCCCAGGAATGGGGAAGAGGCCCTGCCCCGAAATGAGCTTACTGGTTAAGTAAATATGGACCCAAAGAGTTTTGCAGAGAGAGAGGCAGAGAGAGCTCCCACGCTGTAGTGGGAGAGGATCCCAGAGAGTGAAATCCTTATGGAGAGGGAGAGGCAGCTCCCACCTTGCCTTGGGAGGGGAATCGGAGGAGGAGTCCGCACAGGTAAGGGGCACTGGAGTTTTAACTTTGAAGTTATTCCTGCCCCATTCGTGTTCTTGTCCAATGAGAGGAGTTCTTTTAAATTTCCTCTGGAGTGATTGATCTTTGACTCTGATCCCAGATTGGTTGCTTGGGCCCACAACAGAGCCCCTCCTTCCAGGGCTTTCGGTGGGCTTTCTGAACAAAGGACACTCACCTGGAGTTTTACCTAGTCTGCACAACAGGAAAGTTAGCCAGATTCCCGGGTGGGGAGGTGGATGGAGGCATGGTGCTGGGAAGTTCTTGCCTTTGAAACCACGCCCCTTGTGGACCCGGGGAGAGAAGTTAACATAGTCCCTCAGGGTCAAGTGGCCGCTTTTCATCACAGGTATGCGCTGTCATCCTTTAAACACGAGGGTGTCACAGCTGGAAGAATTTTCTTTCCGCAACTGTAATATTAAATCTTAAATTACATGTGTGCAACTCTGACATTTTCATTGTACTTTTGCATATATTTGCTTATCCTATTTTACAGGTGAGGAAATTGTGGCTTAAAGAAGTGACTCCTCTTTTCTCCCTCAAAAAAATGGAGCTGAAGTAGAATGCAGATGTTTTAAACTCTATATTAAACTATCCTCTATGACACGGTGGCCTTCTCTTTAATATCAGGTCCCACTGGGCATTGCTCCCTTAACAGCTGTTTCTTTTCTTTTCACGTTACATATTTTCTCTTTTTCTTTTGGGCAGAGTTGCCTCACTTTTTTATTGATGTTGATTATAGGAGACTTAGCAGTAATTTAAAAATCAATCACTGGGCGGGCCTGATGGCTCACGCCTGTAATCCCAGCACTTTGGGAGACCCAGACAGGCAGATCACAAGGTCAGAAGATCGAGACCATCCTGGCTAACACAGCGAAACCCCGTCTCTACTAAAAATACAAAAAAATTAGCTGGGTGTGGTGGCACGCACCTGTAGTCTCAGCTACTAGGGAGGCTGAGGCAGGAGAATCTCTTGAACCTGGGAGGCGGAAGTTGCAGTGAGTCAAAATCGCACCACTGCCCTCCAGCCTGCTGACAGAGTGAGACTTCATCTCAAAAACAACGAAACAAAACAAAAAAAAATTAATTACTTACATTATCTTCTTTTGGTTTGAGAATGACAGAAAAAAAAATGTATTCCTTAAAGAACAAGGCTTTAGTGTGGAAATATATAATATACACTGAAAAGGGGCTTGTTCCTTTTCAGATTGAAGTGAGCACATGTCTGGAGTTGATCATTTCTGACACCCCTCAAACTAGCCATTTGGTACTCATTTTTATAATCCCCACTATTACACATACATTTTAAGCGGGGCGCGGTGGCTCAAGCCTGTAATCCCAGCACTTTGGGAGGCCGAGGCGGGTGGATCACGAGGTCGAGAGATCGAGACCATCCTGGTCAACATGGTGAAACCCCGTCTCTACTAAAAATACAAAACATTAGCTGGGCATGGTGGCGCGTGCCTGTAATCCCAGCTACTCAGGAGGCTGAGGCAGGAGAATTGCCTGAACCCAGGAGGCGGAGGTTGCGGTGAGCCGAGATCGCGCCATTGCACTCCAGCCTGGGTAACAAGAGCGAAACTCTGTCTCAAAAAAAAAAAAACAAAAAAACAAAAAAAAAAAAACACATACATTTTAAAGTTATTGTTGATGATAAGAATATAAATATCAACTAATAAAAAGTTTCAAGAGGAATACATACGCATGTGTGTAGTATATTTACAACTGTGTATACATATATTCATGCATTTATTTTAAAACATACATTTACATGCAAAAAATACAAATGGCTTCAATAGAATGATAAAATTCTAAACTAAAGCTTTTTCATTTTTACTGTTTTAGGCAAATGTTTATTTATTTATTTATTTATTATTTATTTATTTATTTTTTTGAGACGGAGTTTCGCTCTTGTTACCCAGGCTGGAGTGCAATGGCGCGATCTCGGCTCACCGCAACCTCCGCCTCCTGGGTTCAGGCAATTCTCCTGCCTCAGCCTCCTGAGTAGCTGGGATTACAGGCACGCGCCACCATGCCCAGCTAATTTTTGGCATTTTTAGTAGAGACGGGGGTTTCACCATGTTGACCAGGATGGTCTCGATCTCTTGACCTCGTGATCCACCCACTTCGGCCTCCCAAAGTGCTGGGATTACAGGCTTGAGCCACCGCGCCCGGCCAAATGTTTACTTTTTATTACACTTACAGGGCTGCTTTCTTTTGTGTTTTTAGAGTGTGACTGCTGTGTTTTTCTGCTCAGCATAAAATTTCTATCTGGATAAAATTATTCTGATTGCTACCTCCAAGGCTCTGTGATTTCAACTTGTTTGAATTCATGATGCCATTCAGATAATATTCAGAAATGCAAATAGTCACAGTAGGAATGTCCACAAAAGTCATTTTCCCACATTATACTGAAGAAAAAAAAATGGAAACAGAAGTATGATAATAGTAAACTGGTATAAGAAGCAAAACACCGTGGGGGTGGCAGCTAACAGTTAAACTGTGGAAGGTAAAACAGTGCTCTTTTAGAGTTCCTGCAAATTAGTAGTGTAAATTTGAATGCTTCAAAGCCTGATTTTCACGTAAAATCAAACGGACAAAGGACTTTCTGCTAGATTTTCAGATTCTACTCTGAACATTTTTAGAATACGCTCCCTAATGTTTATGATTAGAGTGTCTTCCTCTTGACACTCTTTGAGCCAGGCTATTTTTAAGCATCTACACAGATTTTTGCTTCCTTGAGCTTCCAGACGTCTGATTTCTGCATGTCAAAGTCAAGCTTCCAGCTGTTTAAATCATAGGCAGGGGGCAGAGTCAGTCCAATTACTAGAGGAGACTGAACTGTTTGGAGCTAGTGTAGTTTGAAACATAAAGGGTGGATGAAGAGCGGATTGATTGGGAAGACTGGACTCTTGGTGTCTGTCCCCATAAGACTAACACCTGAGCAGATGAATGCCCTGGAATGGAGGTGACCCATTTAGGGTTTGTGAAAATTTTTTCTAAAGAACTCAGCCCACCCTCTTTTTATTGTTCTTCCATTAATAAAATAGAGCAGGGTTTCTCAGCTATGATACTATTGACATTTGGGGCCAGAATGTTCTCTGTAGCAGGGCCTGACCTCTGCCCACTTGATGTCAGTAGACCCGCACCCCCTCCTGCAGTTGTGAAAATCAAAAATATCTCCAGACATTGCCAAATATCTACTGGGGTACAGGTGGAGGGCAAGATCACTCTTGGCAGAGAACCATTGAAAGAAAATATTAGATACACTTATTCACGAAGACAAATTTTTCTAAATTACTTCTCCCAACCACTGTTTGCCTCTTATCTTTAAAAGGGAAGTGATAAAGTTTTACAGTCCTATGTCCCCTAATATTTATCACACCTTTTAATACTGTTGAATTGTTTTTGTATAGAAATAGTGCCCACATTATAAAGATAACTCATTTAAAAGATCTGTTTGCAAATTATTGCAGTGTTCTTGTGCCATTGTTTTTCTCTTGACCTTCCTTCCTCTTTGACCCCAAATTATCTAGAAACTACATAAAAAGTAATAAGCCTGGAAGTGGCTATTGCTTCTATAGGGTCAAAAATGTGATATTGCATTTTGGGGAGTTCGCTAGTTATAAGAGTTTGCTATAAGTTATGATGCTAGACTAACTACTAACTCAGAAAAAGGAGGCTGGTGATATAGTAATATTAGTTAGACATTTTGGAAGAAGATGGCCATGTCCTCTTTGTATTTGTTTTGGAGAAGAATGCATTGGAGAACTGTATTAGTCTGTTCTCATGCTGTTAATAAAGACATACCTGAGACTGGGTAATTTATAAAGGAAAGAAGTTTAAATGATACAGAGTTCCACATGGCTGGGAGGCCTCACAATCAAAGGCATGTCTTACATGGTGGCAGGCAAGAAAGCTTGTGCAGGGGACTCCCATTTATAAAACCACCAGATATCATGAGATTTGTTCACTTCCATGAGAACAGTGTGGGGGAAACTGCCCCCATGATTCAATCATTTTCACCTGGCCTCACCCTTAACATATGGGGATTATTATAATTCAAGGCGAGATTGGGTGGGGACACAGCCAAACTGTATAAAAAACTTAGATACTTAGATATACACCCTGGACTTTGGACTACTTAAGCAGATATCTATAATTCTAGAGGTAGGGGTGGTTACAGAGTGTGGCTCCCATAAGAAATGTAGGTTTGGAGAAAGTTCTGTTTTCAGGTACTCAAGTACGCCTACGTCATCATGAGATGACCCCCAGTGAAGAATGAAAGAGGAGGCGTCCAAAGAATGAGCGTGAAATAGCTGAAGAACAGGAACCCAAGAACTCTGATTTTAAATTCCTCTTTATCAGACAACATAATCCTTAACCTTTTGTGTTGTTTATATGATTCCTCAGAAACACTGTATGTAAGCTCTTGATATAATACAAATTGTGCCCAGATTTTGGGGGATTAGATAGATGTTATTGAATCTGTTTTCAGAAATCTTCAAAAGGAGTACTCCAGCCTAAGTTATTTCAGTTTATTCCACCACACTTTTTTCCCCTCCACTGTTAAAAAATCCAAACAATAAAGTTCATTACTTGTTATTATGACATCAACAAAAAAGGGCATTTGACATTTAAAAACTAAAATTTAAAAAAGGGCTTTTACACTGTTGATGAACTCAGAGTGCATGATTTATGAATGTATAAATATTCATGCAGACTTTTACAGTGATAGCTAGTCAAAGAATGAGAACTTAAAGAAAAAGCCAATCTAGACAGATTCCTTTGCATTTCACCTGCCTCATTCTGTTGGTGATAGCAGGAGTTTTAAGAGAGCTGCTGTGGTTGGCGTCCCATTCATTCCAGCCTCCTTTCTAAGCCCATGCCTGATGACGACAGTGTGATTGGTCTTCTGTTTAGGTCAACTCATCATTAAATCATTTCTGGTAGTAAACTGTGGCAAACCTTCCACTTCGACCCCACCAGTCAGTTCCATCACTTTGTCTGAAAAGTCTTTGTGGTAACTGCAGCCTAGGAGGAGGTGGTAGGCCCAGACCAAGGAGAGGGACAGCCGCTCATTCAGGCGGCCGGTTGTGGTCAGTGGGTAGGTGGTGCAGGATGAACTCCAAGAAGACCTTCCACTGCTTCTCTCTCCGAGAAGGAGCTGGGCTGCTCTGCGAAGCTGGCTGCCTGTGTGCTCCTGAAACCAGCACCTCCCCAGTGGCAGAGTCCTCGCCACTCACCACGGTGCCTGGGCCCACCACCTTGAAGGACCGGTCATTCCAATTTTACACTGCAGTTCGGGCCTCAAAGTTAATAGTAACAAAGAGTGTCCTTTGGCTGTTATCCCCCTTGCAAGAATTTCCCTAAGGCCAGGGGGAAAACGAGTGTCTAGATTTGGGTGCCCTTGGTCCTCTGCAGTGATCCCTTTTAAATTTCACTTATTATTTTTCCTTTTAACACTGTTACCTTTTTTTTTTTTTTTTTTTTTTGAGACGGAGTTTCGCTCTTGTCACCCAGGCTGGAGTGCAATGGCGCGATCTCGGCTCACCGCAATCTCCGCCTCCTGGGTTCAGGCAATTCTCCTGCCTCAGCCTCCTGAGTAGCTGCGATTACAGGCACACGCCACCATGCCCAGCTAATTTTTTGTATTTTTAGTAGAGACAGGGTTTCACCATGTTGACCAGGATGGTCTCGATCTCTTGACCTCGTGATCCACCCGCCTCAGCCTCCCAAAGTGCTGGGATTACAGGCTTGATCCACCGCGCCCGGCAACACTGTTACCTTTGGCTTGTTCATTAGTTGAATCTCTGTTGCTTAGGTAGCAGCAAAGACTTCCTAAAGCTGTAGACAGGCCAGTCATACCTGTGAAGCCTTTAGAAATGTTAGATTTTAAAAGCATCTTTGCAAAGAGACAACTTTTAGTCTTCTACTTGGGCAAAATCTCTGTATGCTAAAGAAGATTTCACAAATTCAATGTGTCATTTTAAGTGAGCCTATTCATTTCATCTCATCAACATCCTCACTTTCCTCACTTCGATCACTCAGAAAGTCTGAGTCTAGAGTACGTGTTTTATAGAATCATGTTCACAATTTATTGCTGGATGGAATCTGACTCTAGGTGATAAATTTCAAAGGACAGGTTTTCATTTCCTTGCATACTTTGGTTTTAGCAGAGAAAATTGCTTGCAGTCCATTCATCCCCAATAGAACACAAAGTGGAGATACAAAGTGGTGATAAAAATATAAGCAGAAAAGATGCTTACTGTAACTTTATTTCAGTAATCAAAAAAATAACTTTAGGATATGCCTTATATAACATGAGTTACGTAAAACATGAGTTGTGTAAAAGTATGAAAAGATGCCTTGAAATTTCAGGGGTTTCTCCCTCAAACTGTAAAAAAAAAAAAAAAGGCTTTCCTTCAGGGCCTTTATTTTAAAAGTTAAAGGTTTTGAATATGTTATCTATTTCTAACCTTCAGAATCCCAAGGTCAGTTTGTAACTGCTGTCCTATGCGGGCTGAGGATACGAAGGCTGCAAACAGAACAAAGCGTGCTTGAAACTGCTGATTCCAGTGCTCACAAAGTTCATGACTCTTTTTGAGACACTCACAGTCTTGCATGCCAGGGGCCAGAAGGTGATCGCAAGAAGAATTAACAGACTTTAATTTTTTAACTAAGTTTCTCATCAGGATGTGCTACATCATTTTTCTCGACTAGTGAAAAATAAACATTCAGGGCCTCTTGTGCCAAAATTATGAAGAATTTCAGGACAGTAACACCAGATCATTAAGCCAAGTGAGTGGCTCTTATGTGTAATATTTTTCGAGACAGACGTCTTTTTCTTCTTACCTAATTCCTCTTCTGCTTCAGCTGGGGACTTTGTCTCAGTGAATGTCTTTAGTTGTTCAGAACAGGCCAGAGAGATCGATTCTGTGGTTCATTGTTTATTAACAAGAAAACATGAGTTTTGAATAATACCATAAACTGGCAAGACAATTTTAAATCAAATTGTTAAATGTATATATCATCAATTGTAAGAAATACCATTGCTTCATGTGCCATTAAGAAAGAAAACATGCCAATTAAATATAATGCATCATCCATTGTAAGATGAAATGCAAATTTAGAGACATTAAAATGTGAAAAATGTTGATGATCTTAGAATTGACATTGTTGGGGATTTCAATCAAGAGTCTTACACTACTGTGAGCTAGCTAATGTGATCTCCTTCCCACACGATTTTGTAGGGGCTCTTTTGTTACAGAAATGAGGTGGAGAGGGTTAAAGAAACGAGCTAAGATCTCATGTCCTGTTACAAGTAAAGTGGTGGGATTTGAACCCAGGACCCCTGGCGCTGAGCCTGGTGCTTTTCCCTTATAAAGCAGCTTGTCTCTTTAGCCAGGTCTTTCGCTGGGAAAAATAAGATCCATTGTAAAGAAAGGAGAAAATGAAACCTTGATGAGAAAAAGAAAAATGTGCACCCAAATGTTAATGTTTTCTTTGCTGTTTCTCTCTCACTCAATGTATACGTATGTATACACACAGATATAATGTGTGTGGACATCTAAGTATATGTGCACTGAGGGTGTGTGTATGTATTTTAAATGACACTTGGGAAGCAATTATCTTTCACATGAAATTTAATCAATGTATGCCTCATTTTTAATTCGTGTCAAGCTGTCGATAATGCAGCTATCTCATGTATATTTAGATTTGTGTGTGCATATATACAGGCACTTTGTATTTCAGAGGTGAATGATATAGTTATTTCTGTGCAATAAACACCATAAAAGTTTAACATAGACCTGTAAGTAAAGTTGCCTATGCAGATGAAAGGCAAGTCAGTAAATAAGCCAGAGGGTCAATTAAGAGTAGGTAAGTGTTGCCGGGCGCGGTGGCTCACGCCTGTAATCCCAGCACTTTGGGAGGCCGAGGCGGCTGGATCACGAGGTCAATAGATCGAGACCATCCTGGTCAACATGGTGAAACCCCGTCTCTACTAAAAATACAAAAAAATTAGCTGGGCATGGTGGCGCGTGCCTGTAATCCCAGCTACTCAGGAGGCTGAGACAGGAGAATTGCCTGAACCCAGGAGGCGGAGATTGCGGTGAGCCGAGATCGCGCCATCGCACTCCAGCCTGGGTAACAAGAGCGAAACTCCGTCTCAAAAAAAAAAAAAAAAAAAAAGAATAGGTAAGTGTTGGTAACTGTTAGAGTAGGTAAGTTTGCAATCTGGAATTGCAAAAGAACTTTTTTGAATATATACCAGAAATTATTTCATCTGCCTCACCAACACACACACACAATACACAACACACACACACTGTGTACACACAGCGCTTTCCTAAGCCTCCTTTTCAATCTTATAATCTCATAATTGAAGTGCATTGAGTGACTGGAAACGATTTGCACGTGTGTTGCTCTCCCTAATAGGCTCTTAACTTCAGAGAATGAAACCTCCGGGGCAGTCTGCCTCTCCATCCCAACTCCATCCTGCTCTGGGTGGAGGAAGGGACGGGCCGGGCTGGGCTGAGAGCTGTAAGAATTTCCTTTCATCCACTGGGTGCCCTGCATGGAGAGAGGGGCTGCCCCCAATGAGGGCAGCAGAGCCAAGTGGCCTAGATGCCTCTGGAATTCCAGGAGGAACAATGGCAAAGGCACACTGTGGTTTGTGTCTGCCTGCCAACGAGGAAAACTCAAACGCCCAGAACGAGGCACTGGTGCTAAACAAAAGTCAATATTAAAATCCATCCTTTGGAAGAGGAGGGGAAAAAGGAAAAGGGATTCAGAGAAAAGCTGTTGGCACCGTGGCTTTTAAGACTCAAACAACCAAGGACGAATTCAAGTTCATTCTTGCAGAGACAGTCTTCAGCCCGAAAGCCACAACTAGTGGAATCTACAAAAGCCCTGGAAAGTGGTAGACTTAATCAGATTTAGATGGGAAAAATTAAGTAAGGAATGTGTTAGAAAATAAACTTTAGCTCTTAGCTTCCTCTCCCCTTTTTTCTTTTGCTTTTTTTCCTCTTCTTAGTGGGAGGAAAAGAAAAAAGATATTCATTCTCTTATTCCTAATTTTCACCTTGCCGCTCATTATCGCAATCAGCACATCACAGCTGAGTGCGTTGATTTCTGAGAGAAAATTTCAGCAGGTTCTTATGCTGTTTGTTGATGAGCTATGGCTAATCGCCACAGTTAAAATTCTGTCATTACCTGAAATGGATTCTATGTGTTTGATTGCCAGGAAGGTTAAATAAAGAAATATACAGAAGTGATCATGATCTATTTTGGCTGTTGGGGATCAGGGATGCAAAGAAGGAGGCCAGGGATTGTGGAACAGTAACCACCTAAGACCAATTAAACAACAGGTTTATCTCAGCCAAATGGGGTCCCAGAATAACAGTGTGCATTGAAGGAGAGGCTGTGGGTGCCCAGGGCTTTGGAATACGGCAATAGGAAATGATAAGAATCTGGTCTACAAAGAGAAGGTTCCCTTCAGGAATACAAGTCAGACCTCGTTAGCAGCATTATTTAATTCTTATTCTTGGAGGCTGAAGGGAGATCTTGGAACAGCTGAACGGTGGACTGTCTGTGCTGGGACACAGCTAGAAGTGAGGATGGGATCTTGAATCACAGCTCACCTCTAGGGTGGTGCTCTCCAGTCCTTTTCTGCTTTCACGTTTCCCATCTGTGAAATGAAAGAGGTAGAAACTGATTTATCTCCTAGGATGTTTTCAGAGCATAATGTCTAACAGTGGGCTTGGAAGGAGCAAACAGAGCAGCAACATGAGGAGGTTCTGGGCCAGAGTTAAGGCCAGTTCAGTGGAGAACGAAGGTACATGAGGCTTGAAATGAAATAATGCAAAATCCCAAACCTATATACCCCACCCCAAAAGAAGAGAAGAAAATATACGAAAGAAAGAAAACTGGAGACCGAAAGAAGAGTCCAAGGGGTGTGATATGCCTCAGAGGTGTGGTGTGGTCAAGGAAGGGCATCTGAAAATATCTCTGAAGGTCAATGTCAGATAGACTCTGATACCTTAAGGGGTGGCAGTAGGTTTACAACAGAAGGCGACACAAACAGAAAAGGAAAGGGGAAGCAAACAAGGAATAAAGGATGTGGAATTTATGGAATGTATGCAAATGTATTAAAAAACCCACCCAGTTAGAGTAAGAAAGTGAAAGGTAACCTAAAACAAACAAAAAGAACTCTCCCCTTTCTTCCCCAAACAAATAGATTGTTTGAATCACACAGACGGTTATCTGATTGCTTCTTGCACACCGAGTTTTAATTAGCTGTTCTAACTTGATCTTCAAATACATAGGATGAGATTCAGGGGAGGACCGAGTAAAACAAAATGAATTGTAGATCAGAACCATACAACTTGTCTGCAATGGAAAGCAGGATAAAGCAGATCTTTTCTCACGGCTGCTTGAGACCACTGGCATAAAGGCACGATGATTGTATTTGGGAAAGTAAGCAGAGTGGGTGGGCGACAGATGCCTCCCTTGTTCTCGCCTCTCTGTGGTAGAGTTGGCAGTGTTCTTTGTATTCTAAACAAAGCAAAGCGACCAGTACTGCCTTCCTCTGCCTGTGATAGGACCTTAATTCCTCAATGCCAAGAGATGGCACGGGGGAGCAAAATATAATAAATTCCTCGTTTGGAACCCAACCAAGATCAAACCTTATTTTCAAGGCAATATGAATGAAAAATAAGCTTTCAGAATTGAGGCTCATGATTGATGCTTTAGTTCTTTTCATTATAGCAGATGATTAGGTAGTCAAGGCAAGAGCAAATGATACCCAAGTCACCAGCATCCGGGTAATATATGAGAAAATGCCTTTCCCGCCGCAATCATTGTCCATGGGATTTCAAAACTGTGGTGCTTCTTGGTCACATTTGAATAATGTACGGCCTCCAGGAAAGCATCAAGTGTGTTTAAACTACACATGCATTGGTTATTGAATATTTTCACTTGGAACTCCAGAGGAAAGACACAGCAGAGAGTCAAACAGGTCTACCCCTGCTTCCTGCCACTTTGCCATGTCTCCGCTGATAATTCTGCATTCCTGTGTGAGCACAGCAGGTGGGCGCATCCTGTGCAGATGGGCAAATACGCCCACATCTTTGTGTTCTCAACACATTTTTTTTTCTTTGAGCCCTTTACCAGAAAGAAGAAAACTTTCCTAGCAATAAGGCCTTGGATTAGAAGGATTAGAAATGGAAAAATATTCTGGCTTGATTGCAATGTGATCGCAGTTGAAACTGAAAGGAAGTGGAGGAAGCTGGCTGGGTGGAGGAGCAGGGAGCCCCGTCTAAACTAGCAGTGCTCACTGTTTAATTCTCCTTGGGGGACGCACACTCTTAACTCAGGCACTGGGCCCTGGAAAAGTGGTTTTTGGACACATCTTAGGACCTGTCACCAAAGCCTCATATCTTCCATGACATATGGACACATTTTAAGATCTGCAAATAAACATGCTGGGCAATAAAAAGACTGTCTGTAAGCTCAGAGTGGCAAATGGAAAACCCTGAGGGATTTTTAAAATCCTTATGTTAAAGGAGACAGGGCCTCGCAATTATTCTTTTTTAGTTTGAGAAAGAACCAACGCCCTTTCCTAGGGAAATGGCACTAACTTTCCAACTGGCTATACCCTTTAGCCCCCAGATGTCCCCTACCTGCCTGCCCTATGCTTTTTCTCTGAAATGTAAGTGAATACGGTTTTCCCTGGAAGTGAATCCTAAGACTAAATTTTATGTCGCTTATTTTAAATGATTTCAAAAAATGTTTTTGTGAGCCCTCCATCTTTGAATTAGGAAAAAACTGTTTATAAACAGATATGGACACAGTCGATGACATTCTTAGCTCAAAAAACAAATCTTCTTTCAATCTAGCCCCCTGAAATAGTATTTGTAAATGATGAATTTGTGGGTAAAGGTACAATTTCCTGTAAATCAATGTACCTTACTTTAGATTTCAATTTAACACACAAAAAACCCTGCCCTTGGAAAACAAATGGCATACAAATTGCTTATGATCTTCATAGGAAAAAGCCATATGTTATTTGGGTAATTTATCTAGACTTTTATTCCTTTCTCATTGGAAACTTGTATTTCTCAATAATGTTCCAATTAAACTAATACAGCAGAATAAATCTGGGATACCTGTGTTGATAACAAATGGACAGAGGCTGATTCTTTGGGCATTTTCATTGTAGGATGCGACCTAATAAACAAATAACAACAGATGCTTTTAATGATGACATTGCCATGACATGGCTTGGTTTTTCCAGTTTCAGACCTTCTCAGAGCTGTTTCACTTATTAAGGAGAAGAAAAAACAAGGGCTGGTCACTATGATTGAGGACAAACACGATGGAACCAACCTTCAGAAAATCTGTCTTCAGTTTCGGCTGTGTTTCCAGAGCATGGAGCTGAAGCTCCTTTGGCTTTTTCAGTGTGTTAGAACAGCAGAATTCTGGTTCCCCCTGAGAGTATTTGTAAAATTGTGGTATGATTTGGCTCATCTTTTTAAAGCAAATAAGGGCAAAAACATGTTCTTAATGGCTTCTTGTCCTCTCAGGAATCAAATTCCTCACTCGATAAAATTTAGGCATCGTTGTTTTCTGTCTCTCAGGAATATCCAAGCCAACTGGGAGGAAAACAGAATGCACTGAAGAGAATCTGTTGATTTAGGAGTACTTGCTCACATCCCAGGAGCTGCAGAATCTTTTGCATAGTTCCCAGGGGGCTGGAGGGCAGTAGGCGTCTTGGAATCCATAAAGGGAGGGCTCGAATTTTTAGATATAGTGGTGCTTTCCATTTATGAGGAAGGAGAAAGCAGGACATGGTCATCAGTGAAATTGAGGGAGCCAGTATTAAACTCCACGTTTCCATCTTCCAGAAGTGCTGGCTTGGTGGTCATTTCCTGGGTATTTTATATACTAAGAAACACCTTCCTTCTCTGGTGTCAATAGGATGACGACCTGGGCTCAGGTTTTGAAACTTGTTTCTTTAATATCACATCCTAGCCAGAAGATCTTATTCCATGACTGTTTATGTGACATTTGGTAAGTTATTTTATTTGGTCCTCATTTTTGCCTCCAACAAAATGATGACAGTATTTTTTGGCTTAAATAATCTCAAAAGAGTCTTATAATGGCCATTTACATAAATGATTTTTCTTCTTGTGTGAAAATGAATACGAGGTACTGTGTAGGGTTATTTGTGTCTCCAAAAACAAATCCCAAGACAAGCATGGGTGTCGTATCTTCTATTTCTGTAGTGTCCTAGGATTTATATAGCATTTGTTGAATACGCACTTAATATTTACAAAAATTCTAGAAAATAGACAAGGTAGATGTTATTTTTCCATTTCATAAATAATAAAAAGAAGGACCAAATGGTTACATAATTTATATTACGTCATGCAATCCTAAAAAGGGGGCTTAAAATCTGTGGTTTATGATCATTGTCAATAGTCTCTCACTTCTCTTAGGTGCTAGTTTTATCAGACCACAAAATTTTATCAGATCACATAAGGCAAGTCAGTAAAAAATCTTAATAGTCTGATTTTCAAGTGCGGAAACTGTAGAAATAAGACTGTGACCAGAGAGAAAGAAAGAGACTGATGTTCTGAAGTAGACCTTTGGGACAAGAACCAGCAGGAGTGCTAACAGAATTCCAAATCCTAGCTCCAGTACCCTCGTGGGGACTTGGGGTATCCTTGCCCTTGGGTTCCAGGACACAGCCTGAAGTCTTACTGATTAAAGTAGGACTGCAGATTCAACGTGCTTACGGTTACCTTTCGATCTCACTGAAACAATTGTTCACCGTAACTGCCTTCTCAGGCAGAGCATTTTACATTCTGCTCCTTAATCCATGCCGTGTGTCATAAACACAGTGGAGCACTGATGTAATTATGTGGAGGGCAGAGTGGAAAGTAAAAGGAGGGAATGCGGCCCGGTGGTTAGATGGGCCGACTCGATGTCAGGACTTCTGTTTCTGCTCTTGACATGGCCGCTGACTCTGGGGACTCACTTGGTCCTTGGCTCTCTGCAGCCAACCCTAGAACTCAAGAAACTAGATCTGTCTCCTACTCAAAGGAGCGGTACTTTTGATATCCTGAGAACCTTCTGATGGTACTGGATGTCCTCAAAATGGAAAAGTCATAATACCATGCAGAGCCAAAGCAAATTTCACAGTTGGCCCATAACTTCCCTGTCTACAAAACAGAGGACATTTTGTAGACATCATTGCTTTTTGGGGACCAATTTCAATTATGAGAATAAAATCTACTTTTTATTTTGTGATGCAGTTACTAGCTCAACACAGAGAAAAGTACCAGAAAACCCAACATAGAGGAAAACAACGCAAAGGAAAAATATTGCTGGAGTGACAGTTTTTTTCTGTGTATTTGAATGGAGATAAGCACTCTTCTTTTGAATTCTTGTTTTCTGCTTTTATAGAACAATCACTTGTCTTCTGCAAAGATGATGTGGCAGTGCTCTGTAGTCCAGACTCCTCTATGTTTCCCTTTAGAATTTTCTTATTGGTTAAAAAAAAAAAAAATCAGGGAAGTTCCTGTTTACAGATGACATGATCATGTAGAAAATCTCCTCAGAAATGAAATGTTCAGATAAAAATTAACAAAATATGTAGAGGATCTGTTTGATGAAAGTTATAAAATGCTGACAAATGAAATCAAAGAATGTCTAAATAAATGGAGAGATACACTCTGTTTGTATATTGGAAATTTAATATAGTAAAGATATTTATTCTCCCTAAATTGGTAATTAGGTTTAATGCAATTTCTTTCTTTCTTTTTTTTTTTCTTTGAGACAGAGTCTCACTCTTTCATCCAGGCTGGAGTATGGTGGCATGATCTTGGCTTATTGCAACCTCTGCCTTCTGAGTTCAGGCGATTCTTCTGCCTCAGCCTCTTAAGCAGCTAGGACTATAGGCTCGTGCCCCCATGCCTGGCTAATTTTTTTGTTTTTATTTTTCAGTAGAGATAGGGTTTCACCATCTTGGCCAGGCTGATCTCGAACTCCTGACCTCGTGATCCACCCACCTCAGCCTCCCAAAGTGCTAGGATTACAGGTGTGAGCCACTACACCCTTCTGGTTTAATGCAATTTCTTTCAAAATTCTAGTGAAGTGTTTTTGTAGGCATAGACAACTTTATTCTAAAAGTTGTAGTTAAAGATGCAAACCCTGAAATAGCTAAATTAATCCTGACAAAGAAGGATATAGAGGGAGAACCACTCAACTCAATATTAAGGCTAAATATGGAGCTTAGTAATTAAAACAGTGTGATATTGGCATAGGGATGGACATATACATCAGTGGCACAGATAGAGAACCCAGAAGTATATCCACACAAATATGCTCCTTTGATTTTTAAGAAAAGTATAAAAGCAATTTTTTGTTTGTTTTTTCATTTTGAGATGGAGTCTCAATTCTGTCACCCAGGCTGGATTGCAGTGGCCTGATCTTGGCTCACTGCAACCTCCACCTCCCAGGTTCAAGCAATTCTCCTACCTCATCCTCTAAGTAGCTGGAACTACAGGAACCCGCCATCACACCCAGCTAATTTTTGTATTTTTGGTGGGGGCAGGGTTCTGCCATGTTGGCCAGGCTGGTCTCAAACTCCTGACTTCAAGTGATCTGGCCACCTTGGGCACTTGCAAAGTGCTAGGATTACAGGTGTAAGTCACTGTGCCCAGCCTGCAAAAGCAATTTGATGAAGAATAGCTTTTCAACAAATGATGCTGGAGCAACTGAAGAGCTGTAGTTATAAAAGTGGACCTCAACCTAACCCTAACACCTTATACAAACATTAACTCAAATGAAACGCTGACTTAGAAATAGAATGTAAAATTACAAAACTTCTTTTTTTTTTTATTTTTTTGAGACGGAGTTTCGCTCTTGTTACCCAGGCTGGAGTGCAATGGCGCGATCTCGGCTCACCACAACCTCCACCTCCTGGGCTCAGGCAATTCTCCTGCCTCAGCCTCCTGAGTAGCTGGGATTACAGGCATGCACCACCATGCCCAGCTAGTTTTTTGTATTTTTAGTAGAGACGGGGTTTCACCTTGTTGACCAGGATGGTCTCGATCTCTCGACCTCGTGATCCACCCGCCTCGGCCTCCCAAAGTGCTGGGATTACAGGCTTGAGCCACCGCGCCCGGCAAAATTACAAAACTTCCAGAAAAAAACTTAGGAGAAATCTTATGAATCTAAAATTAGGCAACGAGTTCTTAGACTTGAGGCCAAAAGTATGATCTATAAAAGGAAAACTGATAAATCAGACTTCACTAAAATAAAATAAAATAATAAACCTTTTGCTCTGCAAAATACCTTACTAATAGGATAAAAAGACAAGCTACAGACTAGGAAAAAATATTTGGCAAATGACTTGTATCTAGACTAGATAGAATACTCTCAAAACTCTAAGGTGAATAAAACATGGCCGGTCACGGGGGCTCACACCTGTAATCCTAGCACTTTTGGAGGCTGAAGCAGGCAGATCGCTTGAGCCCAGGAGTTCCAATCAAGGCTGGGCAACATAGCGAAACTTCGTCTCCACAAAAAGTAAAAAAATTAGCTAGGTGTGCTGGTGCATGCCTGTCGTCCCTGCCGCTTGGGAGTCTGAGGTGGGAAGATTGCTTGAGCCCAGGATGTGGAGGCTGCAGTGAGCTATAATCATGCCACTGCATTCTAGCCTGGGTGACAGAGTGAGACACCCAGAGTGTCGTTGTTGTTGTTGTCACCGAGGGTATATGGGATCTCTTTGTATTATTTCTCAAAACTGGAAATTAATCTATAGTTATCTCAAAGGAGAACATTTTAAAAGCAAACAAAATAGCCACAGTTATTCTTATAGAAACGTCATAACACCTTGCACTGTTGGAGCCCAACTCTAGCTGGTGGTCGGAATTATTTTGGGGAATGATTCAAAGAATACAGGCTCTTTGACTCCATCTTAGACCTACTTGATTAAAATTATATGAGATAGAGATCAAGAATCTCCATCTTTGAAAACTTCCCAAGTTATTTATTATCAGTTATGTTTGGAAACCACGATAGTCTATTACGCACCTTTTTTTCTGCAGTGTTGCACATAGTACTTTCTGTTTACATAAAATATCATGAAGCACATGGATCCATCTTACCAAGTTGAACATAAAAGAATCGATAATTCCTCCACGTATACTCTTCCAGTGGAATTCTGATTAAGAAAACTTGAGTAATTATAGGAGAAACTTGGGACACTGAGTTAAAACATTACATGGCGATGATAATTCATGTCTGAATTAACCTGCAGGGAAGATTGTTGTTTTGAGAGTCCCTCTAATAGAGAGGAGGCTGTTGTTTGGAGGAGATCCTAGCAGGGAAGGCTGACAGGTTTGGACATGAAGAGCGGGTGCATGGACTGGAGATACACCATGTGCTGCTTTGGACGTGAAATTTACTTTAAACATTGATAACCCTTCTGCCGTGGCACATGATGGTTTGAAGGCTTTGATTACAGCTTTGAGAGTTGGTATGATAAGAGCTTTCATTTTAAGTTGTCAAATAGGTGGGAAAACCAAAATATCCAGACACAGAAACTGGAGAATAGATTAAATGGTGATGCGAAAGATGAAGGTAACTTAAAAACTCTCAGGAGTAGAGTTCTATATGAAGACACTTGGGTGGGAGACACTGGAAACACATGTCTCTTAAAAGATAACATATGTCTATTATGCATCTCTGACATAAATAGGGGTTGGATGAACAAGGTAAGAAACTTACAATCTATGGGCCGACATTAGCTTGATTTAATTAACTGGGCAATTTTAATTTGGAAGCTGTTCCCAAAAAGAAGACGCTATGTCCCATCCTACAAAGTTAATTACAAAAAAACTGACTGGGATAACTTAAGATATACAGGCAATTGAAATTATAGTTCATGGAAAGAAACAGTGCAACAAATTCCTATGCAAAACACCTGGTGTATTGACTAAGAACCAGCCCATACGCCAATCGCTGCTTTCCTGGTTGCTGCTTGATTCCCCATTCCTCTTAGCAATAGAAAGTTTTAATGTCCAAGGTATGCCAGCCAATATTTGAAACTTCATCAGAAAAATCTATGTGGTGAGGTTATAATCCTGTGACTCACTTTGGGTAGCATTTGCTAATGTTTTCCAGGGTGAAAGCAGTAAGTCTTGCTACAGAAACCTATTCCTGCCCAAATCCTCCATGAGCAGAGAAAAGATGCTCTCCTAGCCTGTCCAATGCTCATCATCTAGCAAAGGCACCCCCAAAACTGGACCCTTTTCTTACAGCTGTGGCCTCTGCAATAGAGGTGCAATCACTGGCCATATAGAGAGAGGAATGAAAAGTTCTCCCAGGCAATTAAGTGATATTAGATAGTACTCTCTGTGGAGATTAATAGGTCCTTTATTTACCATAATATGCCACTCTCAGGGTATCTAACACTTATTAATGTTCTTTATATTAATAAAATTTGCTTTAAAATGTTGTAGCTACAGTTCTTGAGAATGGAGCTGTTCCTAGTTTATTGGGCTATCAGGGAGAAAAATTATGAAGATGTCTGGGGGAGCCAGGAGAAGCGCACCCTCTGGAAAGATAACCTAAGCCAGCTGTGCATATCTAAGGGAATGGGAGTTTCATAGTTGGAGGTGAGCAACCACGAGCCTGTGAGCAGAGCCTATTTCAGTTAATGGTCGTGCATGACTGACAGGTGTCTAAGTTCTGTTTCCTGGCTCTCAGAGGTCAGGGAGGAGTTACTCTTTCCCCAGAAGAAAATGGGCTTCTCCTAGTAGATACTGGGCTTGGAAACTGGACATAGTAGAGCACAATAGTCTAGAGCATGATACAATAGTTCCTGGTTCTAGTCTCCGTTAGTGAATCCAAACTGCAGGAACAGAGACGTGACTGATTCAACCCAGGAACACCTCATTCTCTGCCCTTGTGCTATTCCAAGCCCTTCCCTTCACAACCTCATTTAAACCAAATCACTACTGTGGCCCTAAAAGACTACAAGCACTCAGCTTCTCAAACTCTGAAGTCCAATCCTTAATGGATGGCAGCTTTTTAGTGTCTCTTTTACATAACTCTCTGACCTCCAGATCTTGGGGGCGTAAACCTTATTGTACACAGCACCTTGGCACACCCATGTTAGGACATACTAGAGCGGAATGGTGAACCATTAATCAGCTAGCTGAAAAAGGTAAAGAATTTAGATATTGCTGGATATGCCTACAGTTTCCTGCAGGTGAGCAATTCATACAATACTGTACTTAAAATTCTAATACCATTCTTTTCAGGAGCTTACGAAACATTTTAGGAACGAAGCCAGTATTATTCTCCCATGCCTGCCCTTTCACATCAAAGGAATAGAGGCCAAGATTGCTCCTTCCCAGTTTATTGTTACCTTATCTTTTCCTAGGTCAAGAGCTTTCCTGTGGCATAAGAAGCTCGACCCAATACCAACATCCCAGTGTCACTTTCCTGACCAACATCTGCACCATGTCCTTTGGGTATAAGATAAGGTTTAATCAAATCAGTAGAAACTTGGCTGTGACCTGAAACACTAGTCAATGCAAGGATCATGCCCCATCCACCTGGCCTTTTTACTACGGGATTAATGTTGAAATACTGGAGACCCTGTGACAAAGATCAGATTTACTATAAACACTATAATTTATTATGGAAAATTTTAATAAACTGGGTATTCTGTTGCTCTGGTGTTTTAATTCCATGTCAGTAATGATGGTAGGGAATTAAATGGCTTCTCAGTGACACCTCAAGTCCTTAGCTAGTTCTCATCTCCAATGTCATACTTCTAGTAAATGGCTGGGTTATGTATCACCACCATTGCCAGGAATGACTCTTTTTGTGTTATTTCCTGATCATAGGCACACTTACGTTCTGAAGCGCTTTCCCAGTGTTTCTGCTTTTCTTTGTAAATGCCTTATTTGATATAGAACAGCCCTAAGAGGGATATAAAGAACACTCTTCTTTGAATGTATAGAATATATTCCTATGGTGGCAAAATGTCTCAAAAGGTGTAATATTGTGTACCTGGGGACCCATGCTTTTGAAAACTGATTATGGCATTTTCTCTGGGACTTTTCATTCTAGTTTGCATGCAGAGGTCTAAGTTGATATCAGCTGTGTAAGACACGCAGTATCAGATGGGAGGGTGGGCACCTGAGTGACATGAGGTCCCATCAAACCAGGCCCACTTTTCCCAGACCACCTCACACTGCTCTTTGCCCACATTTCTGTATGTTCACCCAGACTCATCTGCTCCCAACACCCTCATACACCCAGCTCTTTCCCACTTCCCTCTTTCTCTTACATTATTTCATCTTTACCTTTGCCCATGTAGCAATGTGAATTACCATGCTTTAGCCTCTGAATGCCAGCTTCTTCCAGTATTAACACCAGAGTCAAGTTGTTCTTCCTCATTCATCCAACAAATGCTTATTGAGTACCTAACATTTAGCAATTGATGTGCTAGGTTTAGGAATGCCCATGGGTGAGTAAGCAACACTCTCTGCCTTGTGGAACTTTCCTTTCTATTGAGGGAAGCAGACAATAAGCTGGGAGCAAACACATAAGTAGGGAAGAACAGGCAACGAGAGAATAACATGGAGAACGTACTTAGAGAGGGTGACATTTAAGCTACGTCCTGAAAAATAAGAAGTCAGGTGTTCTCTGCAAGTGAGAGTTGGCACAGGCACCTGGCAGAAGGGACAGCAGGTCACGTGATTTGATGCACGCTTTTAAAGCTTGGTGTGGCTGCATGTGGTGAGTGCATACGGGAGGAGGACCAGAATTGAAGTGTAGACACCACCAAGGGGCCGTGGAAGTAGTCCAGAGGGAATTGACGGATGAGAATGGTGGCAGGGAAAATCAAAAGAAGTGATGATGCTGTATTGGACATAAATGGTGAGGGCCAGGGAGGGGCCGAGGTTAGATCATCCCCAGGTTTCAGTCTTGAAAGCCGGGGATGAAGCTTTCCCAACCAATTGAAGCCTCTACTTACCTCTTACAAAATGCCTCGTGCAAGGCACCCAATAAGTGATCAAAATACGTCTGTTCTTTTCTGTTTTCTTTGAAGACTTAGCAGTGCATTCCATATAACACTTGTTTGGCAGTAACTCACGTACCATCCTGTGACATATCTTCTGCCATTTTTAAAATTAAAGATGCTGGAATATATCAACAAACACTAAAAGTATACAATTTGCCATTCTAGGAAACAGCACACATAGCTTTTTGAAAACAATGGTTTCTTTCTGTGATAGTTAGATCATAATGGCACAAAGAAAGCACCAATTAGGATTCCTCTTTATGATTTTAATTGCATCAAATATTCTATTTCCGACGAGTTACGTGCTCATAGTCTAGGCTAATATCAATGTTGGGTGCATTTCCAAAGGTTCAAGGCACATGTCAGGCATGACCCTCACTCATGGTTATAGACGTGAGAGTAAATGACAGATTTGCATTGGTGGGAAATGCTGAGGCTAAGCTGGGGCTGGGTGTCTAGCGTGAATGGCCAAATTGGCAGGGGGACCCTGAGCAGATCAAATGTTTTCAGTTAGGATGGTTTGTACAGGCAGTGAGAGAAACGAAAGAATCTGAGCTTGCTTATTGGATATTGAGGAGCAATAAGGGATCGGGATGTTGCTAAAGGAGGAAGCAGAGTGCAGCTTGTTATCCAAAAATCTGTGGTTTAGATTACTTAGCTGAAGATCTCAGGTCAGACTGTACACTCAGGTATTCCTGAACCAATAATGGAGGTCTGAGAGCCCAACGATGATAGGTAAACTTGTAAATGGCTCAGCTAGAGAGTGTTCTGAGTTAGACACTGGAGCCAGAGAGTGTTCTGAGTTAGGTACCTCAGAGATGGAGTCCTGGCTCTGGAGATATTTGAGCAGAAAGGTTCAGAAGAACCACATCTAATATGGTGATGGGGATGAGAGCAAACATTTAGCCAGACAGATGTAAGAAAGCCCCAGTGATTAGTTGTCAATATTCAGAGGGAAAAATCTTTTATTAAGAAAAAGACAGTCTTTATGTAAATGCTTCCATTATACAATTATCCAAAAAGTTGTGAAATTAACTTAGCAGTTAAACATTCTGCTACCTAAAATAGCAAAACAGCAAACATGGCTTGTTCAGTTTTTCCACTTTGGAAAAAAAGAAACACTGCATCAGTTCAGCCCATAATTTCAGCCTGTGCTCACAGGTTGTGTCTGTCCCGAAGGAGCGATCTGAATGATAGGCTTTGCTGCTGGTCATTTCAGCCATTTAGAAAGCGCTCCAGCCTGGCCCCTGCTGTGAGGAAAGACCGTGTCTAAACCACTGCAGCTGAATCAACGGACTACAACATTTTGTGAACCCAATTAGCTGTGGCGTGGCTGTTTGAGTCAGTCACACATTTGGGACATAATGTCGGCTCTGCCTCTCGTCCAGCAGTGGCAAATGCTTAACCTCACCAAGACTGCACTGTGCTGCCCTTGCTCAGATTGCCCACAGGACAGGCATACACGCCTTCATTTTTCAAATACAAAAGTGAAAGGAAATGTTGTCAGACAAAAGGCATCCATTGACAATGTGGAATGGGGAGTAAACAAGGAATCGTTTTGCCTAGTGATGACAGCCTGGAGAAATAACATTTTGGATCTAGGTGCTTTTGTTTTTCAACGATACAGGTTAATCATGCTCCCCTTTGCCCAGAAACACATTACTTTATTCAGTACTGTGCTCAGCCTACGCAGAGGTCCGACCTTGTTTCTAGTGACATGCACACTGGCTGTTTCCCTTCCTATTTTGGACAGAAAACAACGCGTTCAAGAAGACCCTTCTGAATCAGGAGTTTTATAAAAATAACACTCAATTATAATAGTAAAAAAAAAATTTTTTTGAGACAGAGTTTTGCTCTTGTTGGCCAGGCTGGAGTGCAATGGTGCGATCCCGGCTCATGGCAACCTCTGCCTCCTGGATTTAAGTGATTCTCCTGCCTCAGCCTTTCCAGTAGCTGGGATTACAGGCATGCTCCACCATGTCCGGCTAATTTTGTATTTTTAGTAGAGATGGGGTTTCTTCATGTTGGTCAGGCTGATCTCGAACTCCTGACCTCAGGTGATCCGCCCACCTCGGCCTCCCAAAATGCTGGGATTACAGGCGTGAGCTACCGCACCCAGTGGTAAAATTATTTTTTTAACCAATTTATCTGTGCAGTTCCTTTCCTTACTGTGTTGATGCAATTTTTTTGAAGTCAACACTACCAAGAAAATGTATCACTATAATTCAGTCTTGTATTCAATTTAAAGGCTTTCAAAAATTATGTTTGTCCTGAAAAACTTAATGAAATGTTGATCACCTATATAGTTTAAGTTTCAAAACGAAATATGTTTGCCCTCCCCCAGGGACTCTGCATAAAGTGAGAGTGTGATGGCGACTCAGACGGGGCTTCTGGTTGAGGAACTGTTACTCCCCTGCCCAGGTGAGGGTCCCAAATTGACGTTCTTTTCATGTTTCTCGCAGAAGTCATAGAATTAAGGTGATATTTGGTCAGAAGTTGGGCAAGACTGAAAACTTATAGCCTGGGCAGGTATGACTGCTTTGGAAATTGTGTGCCTTTACAAAATAAGAAAACAATGCTTATTTTTAATAGCCTAAAGAAGCTATTCCATGATATTAGAGTATTTAATGTGGAGGTGGAAGTTAAGCCAATGTGATGTTTTCTCTTTAGCTAATATTGGGTTTCATCTGTCTAGATTACTCCCAGTTGTTTTTTTGAACTGTAATTTTGATAACATCACAAGGGCAAGTTATATTAGTTATTTATGATATGTGCCACATAGCAAAGACTTTTAGCTACATGCATACCTTCCCTACAGGTCAGGAATAGATTATGAAGCAACATCTATGCTTTTTTTTTTTTTTTTTTTTTTGAGACAGAGTTCACTCTGTTGCCCAGGCTGGAGTGTAGAGTGACCTGGTCTTGGCTCACTGCAACCTCCACCTTCCAGGTTCAAGCAATTCTTCTGCCTCAGCCTCCCGAGTAGCTGGGACTGCAGATGTGTGCCACCACACTTGGCTAATTTTTTGTGTTTTTAGTAAAGACGGGATTCAAACTTTTGCCCTTGTGATCCGCCCACCTCGGCCTCCCAAAGTGCTGGAATTACTGACGTGAGCCACTGTGCCGGGCCCATCTATACGTTTTTTAGGGAACATTTTTGTCCAGAATAATCTGTAGCCTCCTAAATCGTGGTTTCATATTCGATAACAAAAGAGAATCTGCAGTGTTCGCTATAGCAATTTTATTAATTTGCTTCTTTTCTTCCCTAAATCAGATGTTTCAGTTAACTTGTATTAGCAACAAAAGATATTTTATATATGTAAGGACTTGTGAACTATGCCACACATGCATTTACCCCCCCCAAAAATATATTTGTTAAATGGATTAAAAGTTTAAAATGAATCAAAGTAATGCTTGCGCTCCCTCTTCCCATGTTGGGGTCTCCCACATGTTAGTCTTCGTAACAGTGAGGGTTGGAAATCCCTGAAAAGAATGTTGCTCTCCACCACCTGCTCCTAAAACATCATGGACACATCTGCACAAGACCACTAAGCCCTTTGAAGGGAAATGCATTTTCTAAAATCAAGATTTTAGTGGGGTAAAATATACATAAAATTTACTCTTTACCATTTTTAACTGTACAGTTCAACAGCAATAAACATATTTATATTCTTTTTCCCCCGCTTTCCTTCTCCCCTCTGCCCTCCCTTCCTGGCCTCTGGTAGCCACCATTCTCCTCTCTACCTTCATTTTTTTGTAGCTCTCACATATGAGGGAGAACGTGTGATATTTGTCTTTTTGTGCCTGGTTTATTTCACTTAACATAATGGCCTCCAGTTTCATCCCTGTTGCTGCAAATAACAGGATTTCATTCATTTTTATGGCCAAATTATACTCCATCGTATATACGTACCCCAATTTTTAATCCATTATTCTGTTGATGGGCATTTAGGTTGATTCCATATCTTGGCTATTTGTGAATAGTGCTGTAATAAACATGAGAGTATAGATACCTGTTTGATATATTGATTTCCTTTCTTTTGGATATATGCTGGATCATATAGTAGGTCTATGTTCAGTTTTCTGAGGAACCTCCAGACTGTTCTCCATAGTGGTTCCCATCAATAGTGCATGAGGGTTCTCTTTCTCTGTATCCTTGTCAGCGTCTGTTACTGCCTGTCCTTTTGATATAAGCCATTTTAATAAGGTGAGATGATATCTCATAGTGGTTTTGGTTTGCATTTCTCTGATGATTAGTAATGTTGAGCATTTTTTTCATACACCTGTTGTCCATTTGTATGTATTCTTTTGAGAAATGTCTGTTCAAATCTTTTGTCCATTTTTAAATCAGATTATTTGATTTTTTTTGCTTTTGAGTTGTTTGAGCTCCTTATATATTCTTGTTATTAATCCCTTGTTAAATGGATGGTTTGTAAATATTTTCTCCCATTCTGTAGGTTGTCTCTTCACTTTGTTGTTTCCTTTGTTGTGCAGAATTCTTTTGTCTTCATGTAATCTTAATGTCTATTTTTGCTTTGGTTGCCTGGAACTTATACCAACAGCAAACAATCTGAAAAAGAAATCAAGAAACCAGTTTCATTTATTATAGCTACAAAAATATAAAATGCCTAGGAATCAATCTAATCAAAGAAGTGAAAGATCTAGACAGAAGAACTATAAAACAATCCTTCTGAGAAGGATATTGAAGAGAACACAGTAAGTGGAAAGAAAGTCCATGCCCACGGTCTAGAAAAATGAATATTGTAAAGACAATACTATCCAAAGCAATTTACAGATTCAACGCAATCCTTATCAAAATACCAATGATACTCTTCACAGAAATAAAAAAATATCCAAAAATGTATATGGAATTTATTTGCTTAAATAGCCAAAGTTCGAAATTCATTTCAAAGCCATAGTAACCTAAACATCATGGTACTGGCCTAAAAACAGGAATCAGACCAATGGAACAGAACAGAGAACTCAGATATGAAAACAGATATTTACAACCAACTCATCTTCGACAAAGTTGCCAAGAACATACAATGGTGAAAAGATAGTCTTCAATAAATGGTGCTGGAAAAACTGGATCTCCATAAGCAGAAGAATGAAACTATCTCTCTCACCATACTCAAAAGTCAACTCAAAATGGATTAAAGACTTAAATCTAAGACCTGAAACTATAAGAAGAAAACAGTGAGGAAACACGCCAGGACTTTGGTCTGGGAAGTGCATTCTTATAAGTTTCTTTCACTTAATTGTGAGGGTTGGGGGCAATATAGTGGAATGTCAGGGTTAGGTTTAAATCCAGTCTAGGCCACAGTTTAGTTCTGAGATTGAAGTTAAGCTACATCACCTCTCCAAATCTACATTTTATCACTTGCTTAGGAAAAAAAGATAGATTAATAATACCTCCCTACATCACAGGATTGAATATGGAATGAATGTGAACTTACATGCTATATGTTAGGTGCTCTGGAAATGAGAATGTTTACACCTAATTTTTAGAGTTATTTATCTTTTAGTAATCAATGCTTAAGTCTCTATCTGCCCTAAGTAAGGAGTGCAATAAATGTGTGTTGAATGAATAAACCGATGAATAGAGGGAGAAGAAGGGGTCATCAAGGTTTTGCTTTAAAGGAGTTTGCCTTCTTTTCCCCCAACCAGCATTCCTCACCAAAATTCCTAACACTTTCCAGTGCTTATATGGTGTTAGCATATGGGCAGGTGGAACGGAATGAAATGGCAATGGCTTTCCATTCAGTGCCTACTTTTGAGTTGGTTAATTAGCCAATTCAGTTACTTAGAAACCGGTGTTCTATATGTTAAGTCGAAATCCACTAAAATGGGGGAAAATGTGTTTCTCAAAATTATTTTTGACGAGTGTAAAGAAAAGCTCACAGCATTCCAGAAATTGTCCCCAGCTAGCCCACTGTTGGTGAACCCTCGGCTCTGTGCTGTAGAAACCTCCAAGGATGCTGGAGAAAGATAAATCGCCACTCTCCATCCACCATGTTGCAATACCAAGGGCTTTCCATAGCATTTTTTAAGCTAAAAGACAAACTTACACATCCATCGCTATTATTTCATTAGTACTCCCCTTCAAAATAAGCTATTTCTTCCTGTGTCTTTCCTGTTGCTCTGAGACCAGATGATGAAAGCAAAGCCTCCCCACAGAAGACTAAAACACTGTTTTTTATGAAACGCCTACTTTTCTGTGGTTAAATGCTATTCAGAATACAGGTAAAGCCACGAGGAGTTTCCCTGGTGTTTGCCAAGCCCAAAGCCGCAGACAGATGAGAGGGGCAGAACATGAGCAATGAGGGAATGTGGGCTGAGGGATTCCATGTTTAGACAGATGGCTTTAGGCAGTAGGGCTAGCCAGAGAAAGCAAGAGCCTGCCTGGAGCATCAGGCCCCGAGAGAGCAAGCAGAGATGTTTGCATCAACCATGTGAGGTCATGGGGAGAACCAAGTATGAAGACAGGATTCTCAGTCATCATCAACCGCAAAGTGTCGCTAGGAAAGGAGAGTGGCTTTAGTCATCGACTGGATAAATGGCTTATTTTTCCTGAAGAACAGCATTTACGCGAATGAAGTCATGTGGAAAACAGTGTCAAAATAGAAGCAGTGATAGATCTGGCTGGGTGCAAATGGTGATGGGGTGGTAATCTGGCCTCCTTGTTATCTCCTGACCATTACGTGTTCTTGGTCTAGAGCTGGTGTACTAACTAGGTTTGTTTATTTATTTTTAAACTTAAATGTAAATTAAATCAAATTAAATTAACTTTTTATTTTTTAATTTTTTTTTGAGATGGAGTCTCCCTCTGTTACCAAGGCTGGAGTGCAGTGGTGCAATCTCGATTCACTGCGCCCTGTACCTCCTGGGTTCAAGCGATTCTCCTGCCTCAGCCTCCTGAGTAGCTGAGATTACAGGTATCCACCACCACATCCAGCTAGTTTTTGTATTTTTAGTAGAGACAGGGTTTTACCACGTTGGCCAGGCTGGTCTCAAACTCCCAAGTGATCTGCCCTCTGGGCCTCCCAAGGTGCTGGGATTATAGGCGTGAGCCACTGCACCCGGCCACTAACTAGGTTTACATCGTATGTCAAAGAATCCGATGATTAATTACTGATGTCTGCCCCAGGATCAGAAAGACAAATAGTAGTATTCATGCCATTTCCTGGCCTCCCAGGTATGGAACTTAACCTCCTTATGCTTTATTTTCCTCATCTTGAAAACAATACCAATCACAGTTATGCAAATTATTCTAAACCTAAGGTCTAACCAGGGAGAGTATTGCTTGAGGATCATTGTGAGTACATTAAGTTCACTTGCTTATAAAACCATTTCCACCATTCAAGTAAATGAAAGTATTCAACCTTCAACATAATTCACCATAACTCACTCACTGTGCATAGGTATCTGGGATTAGAATAGTCCCGGTATAATGTTATCATTTACGTAATGCACCTGTTACAGCCTTATGGATTAGAGATGTTCATTGTCTGGGGTTACATAGTGCAGTGTTAAAGACTGAAACATGGCACAATTTATTGTAGAAAAGAACAAGACATTTGAGACTGTCTTAAAGACCTGTATCTATGTCTATCTATCTATCCATAGCTATCTGCCTATTATGTTTAAAATGTGTGAGATAAAGTCTGAGAGTCAAGTATCATAAATCTGTATTTTAAATAAGTGCTTCATAGCAAATGGATTTTTGATTGTCGGAACTTAACAAAATAGTCCTAGTATCAAAGGGCTAGAAAAATCCTTGAGAATTCAACAAAAATTTTTTTAAAGAGACCGGGTCTCACTCTTCACCTAGGCTGGAGTGCAGTGGTGTGATTATAGCTCACAACAGCCTTGAATTCCTGGGCTCAAGGGGTCCTCTCATCTCAGCCTCCTGAGTGGCTAGGACTCAGAGTGCCAGCACTCTCGGTTGATTTTTGTTGTTGTTTATTGTAGAGATGGGGTTTCACTATGTTGCCCAGGCTCATCTCAAACTTTGGGGCTCAGATGGTCTTCCTGCCTTAGCCTCCCAAAGTGCTGGGATTTCGAGCGTGAGCCACCACACCCAGGCATTCATCTAACTTTCTAAATTACTCCTTTTATTCAGGCAGGACGTCATATGAAGAACTTCAAAATCGTTTTGCACAATTTCCTTTCTTAAAGATTCAAATGCAGATTTGACAGTCTCCTCAGAACAGAGCTCCAAGTTTTCTGCAGCCTGGAGTTTATACAAATTTGAGGGTCCCTTTTAAAGAAAATATATATTTTTAAGAAAACTGCTCAGTTTTACAAATTTTACATAAGCATAGATACATAAACACTTGTACAAGTGAGGAACTCTGAAACATCTACTGTATCAGCTTTGTATTCGTAGCAGTCATGAATTTAGGCTAATTTCTTAATCCTTCAGGAATTAAGGAAATAGCTATAAATAGATGCACACTTATCTAAGGTAAGAAAGAATGTAATACATTTTGATTTCATTTGATGACCACATTCTTCTAGGAATAAGAGTCCAAGTACTAAAAACATATGAGTGGGTAGATTTTAAAAACAGATTTTCAAGATATATACAAATACTTACAGATTTTATTCACTTTCAAGTTTACAAAAAAACAGTAGAATTTTTTTCCCTTTCTTTTCTAGATAAAAATACAGCCTCCGAAAAATCACTAAATACATTAAATTTTTTCCTTCTTTTTCTCTGCTCCTCTTTTCTTTTCCTTGTGCCTTTCTCCTCTCTTCTTTACTGGCATCATTTCTCTCTTTAATTTTCTTCATTCCTTTCATTTTCCTCCCCCTCTACCTCCCAGTGCTGCTGTTCCTCCTGTTTTCCCTTTTTTGTCTGTTTTTCTCTTTCTTTTCCTTTTGGCTGTATATTAAAAATCCCCAACTACCACAACTAAAATATTAAAAACACAATAATGCCTGAGGCTCATTGTTCCAGCATGTCCTATTCTTGTTTATACTTACAATTTTTAAGGGACATTGAACAAATTCAGATTAGCAATGAGCCCACAAAAGGACTAGAAGACGTGGAAACTACTCAAGAACAGAGGAAGTGAAAATAAGGCAGTAGTGAAGCCTTCAAAGTACATATGTTCAGTGGAGACGTACCCTCTGTTATCCTGAACTCCAAGCACGTGGCAACATTAGCAAAACACAGAGAAGAAAAAAATCCTGGTTTTAATTTTCTCCCTCTAGTAAGCACTGTATTTCAGTTTTTCTCAAACTGGGTCTGCAGATATATTTTAAAGTTTTGTGATTTTTATGTTTTCCTTTAAAAGTTGTCCTCCCACAGAGGTTGTGGTGAGCCAAGATCATGCCATTGTGCTCCAGCCTGGGCAACAAGAGCAAAACTCCATCTTCAAAATAGAAAAAAAAAAAAAAAAAAAAAAATTTCCTCTCATTACTCAAATTTAGAAACATTGCTTTACTAAAATTTTAAAATATGAGATATTTCAAACCTCAGAAAATAATGCAACAGATACCAAGAGAGACCATCCATCAAACAGGGAGGATTTGCTGTATTGTTTCTGATTTCCAATTTCTTAGTGGAATTTAAAAACTAACACATGTAATTAAAGCCACTCTGCAGGCTTCCTTTCTCTTCTTCCCACTTTAGAGGTAGCTGCAACCTTGTTGAATTCACTTTGTGGCTTCGTAGATTTTTTCCTATGGTGGATTTCATTAAGTTGTATCAAGCATTCATTTTTTTTCGCTGTGAAAATGGATTAAACGCCTACTGTTCATCCATTATTTTGGATACAAATGTGGAAGGTATTTAAAGAACAGAACAAAAGCACAGAAATGAGATTAGTGACTAAGAGATTAATTAATTGTACATTCAACAGATTTACCAAATACCCATAAAGTGTTAGTTCACAGTTTTTCAATAATGAGTGGTAAAAAACAGGTGATGAGTTGAGCAATTCTGATTCATCTAATACTAACACAGTTTTGATATTATTATCCAAATCATAGATTAACTGAGAACTGAGACTGAGAGTTCTGGCTCCCTAGATTTGGCTGATGATCCTTGGCATGACCTTGAAGAAGTCAGCAGCCCTGGCTCTAGTGCTATCACTGGTGAAATATGGATGCAATAAAACATTTTCTTCACACAGAGGCATATTAGTATAAAAAGTTCATGTCCTTGAAACCTCTGAATAAAAGCTCATTATATTCCATGCTAAAGATGGAGTAAAGACTAATGTTGTTAAATAAAGATGAACAAAGAACATATTATTAATTGGAGAACTTGCTTGTTGAAAACTGGGAAGGATAATCATTCAATAGTTTAAATGAGGCTTTATATCTTAATTGTAAGCAATATGTATTAGGTAAAATATTGAGAGAGACTGAAAAGGCCACATATACATGCTAATGTAGGTCTGAGGTTTAATCACTGAGGTTTTAATGTCTTAGCTCAGTGAAATGCCCTAAAGACCAGAAGATTTTGAAAGCTGAATGAAAACAAGAAGTGATTGTAGTTATCAATATGAGAAACAGCATCACTCCATTATGAATGTTCAAATTGTTTCATCCTTCCTGACCTCACCTTCTAAAGTAGATAATCCTTAAAATCCTCTCTGGTACTCTAGCTTTCTTCTTTCTGAGCGCGTTATTCCTTTGCATCTATAGTCATGATAAATGAATCTGTACAAAACAGTGTCTTGAGATTTACACTGTGACCAAAATATTTGACTGAAAACAAAACTTGTTGTCTTTATTTAATATTTTGATGACATAGCAGACATTTAAAAACTATTATTTATACTATTTGAGACTTAATTGTAACTCAAAATATAGAGTTGCCGGGCGCAGTGGCTCAAGCCTGTAATCCCAGCACTTTGGGAGGCCAAGGTGGGTGGATCACAAGGTCAAGAGATCGAGACCATCCTGGCCAATATGGTAAAACCCCGTCTCTACTAAAAATACAAAAATTAGCTGGCCTTGGTGGTCGCACACCTGTAGTCCCAGCTACTCGGGAGGCTGAGGCAGGAAAATTGCTTGAACCCGGGAGGTGGAGGTTGCAGTGAGCCAAGATTGCACCACTGCACTCCAGCCTGGAGCCTGGTGACAGAGTGAGAATCTGTCTCAAAAAAAAAAAAAAAGAAAAGAAAAAAGAAAAGAAAAGAAAAAAAATATATAGAGTTAACACTTTTTAAATTTTCTTTTAGTAGCAAGAACTTTTTGGCAGAAAGATTTTGTTTCAGTGACAGCCATGACGTGGAAACAAAAAAAGATTATATGCCTTTAATCTCATCACCAGGCAGCTGAGCTATGGGTCATGATCTGGCTTCCAAGTTGTAGTCTGTGGCTCCCAGCTTGCCTGAAATGGGCCAGGAAAGCGGTTTACTGTGTTTCTACAGTTACATAGAAGCAGAAGTGCTCCTTGGACCTCAGACTGCAATATGACAGACTAGATTAAAATACAGAACTGTATTAAAGAGGCAAATATTCACGGTTCTGCATTTTAAAGATTCATACCCGCAATATATATATTTTTGGTACTCCTGTAACATACTGGATGACAAAAAGGTTTACAAGATGCCACTGTCAAGCCTTTTTGTACCTTGGTTGCCCAAATTAGTTTTAAGCAAGATGATTTTTTACATCAATTAAGATAATACTAGGCCAGGCGTGGTGGCTCATGCCTGCAATCCAAGCACTTTGGAGGCCAAAGGCGGGTGGATCACCTGAGGTCAGGAGTTCAAGATCAGCCTGACCAACATGGTGAAACCCCGTCTTTTATTTATTAAAGAAAAAAAAAAGATAATACTAATCTTTTCATTAGTTTAACTGAAATGATGTTTAAAAACATGATAATTAAACACAACAATTTTCCTATTTTCCAGCAACAGCTCTAACATACAAATACATGTGGACATTTCTCGAAAGAAATGTTTGGGATTGTAAACATCTTTGCCGAAGTTCTCAGAATTACAAATTTATGATTCATAACAAACTTTCAAGTTGAAAACATAGAAAACCCAAAGATGATCTCATCTAGGTCTATGGACACTTGAAAGTCTGTTAGCAATGTATAAGTGGTAATAAAAGTGGCTTTTAATTAAAGATAAGTATTTGTAGATATGATTTTTCTGGACAGAAATAACTGTTTACTCTATTCTGAAACTCATGAAGGCAGCAGCATAAAGAGGACTACTTTGGGCAAGTTATTCAATCTTTCATACTTTATTTCTTCATTTTTAAAAAAAGGATGATACCAATCCTCATATCACAGATTTATTGGAGGTATTGAATGGCAAAATATGCAAAAAGCACCTGAAACAGTCCTCACATATACTAAGCATTCAGTAATTGTTACCTGTTATTATTTTTAATATTATTATTATTATTATTAGGAGTGACAATGTAAAACACTGATAAGAGAAAGGCAATTCAGGGTCTTCTTGTCTATTTTAAAGCTTTCATGTCTTAATTTAGAAACTATTTTACTTCTAGTTAGGATATTAGGTCTAAAACACTTAATCTGACTTTTCTGTTGGAAAGGTATGATTATATATGTCAAAGAGGACAATTATTTCAAAGTTTAATTACAGTTTGGATGAAGAAGTTAAGTGATTGTCTTTTGGCAATTGGAATTTCTTTCTAAATTCCTACACTTTAAAAACTGAAGTGTTAACCTTCACTATTGTAGCACACACATGTACAGTAGAGTCTCATAATGGAATTCTCATTTCATTGTTTTGGAAGGGGTCTGATGAAGGTAGCTTGTCTGATGATGAAGATAATCTTTGTGGCTGGGGATGGGGCACTCCTACTGGGTAATTTGAGCAGAGATATTGGGACCACAGCACAGATGAAGGTGTCAGGAAATAAGTTTGCCAGTGGTACCCCAGAGCCAGCACCATCCTGAGCTTTTATCACACATACCTGAAGGAGGTGAGTGGTTATGATAGTGGAGACAGAGGGTCTGCAGAGAGCGCTGCCCCACACGACTGGAGGACATCTGCCTGTGGTGACGCTGTAGGGAGGGAGCTGAGGGAATAACCACCAGAACCTTACCATCCCTGGCCAAACCCAACCAGAAGCCAGGGGACACGGGGGCCTGTTGGTGTGTTTCACTTCCTGTCCAACTTTCCAGGGCTGATTGCACACAAAAATGGGTGGAGTGTGGATCCGTAGGGAAATTGGGGGGTGGGGGAGACAAAACAAACACACACGTGTCTGATGATAAAGGTGTTCTTCTTCCTCCCCTTCTTCTTACCCCATAACACTGGCATAGAGAAGGGTGATTGCTCTTAAAAAGTTCAAATTATATAAGCAGGAATGTCATTTAACATGCTACTTTTCAGAGACAGATGCCTGGCACGTGAAAGTTACTCTGAAGGTAGCATTTTTTTGAGATATTCATAAACCCAAACCATGAGTATGTGGATCAGAAAGAAGCTGTTGAAACTACTACACTCTAGTTAGACTGATGATTTTTGTTCCAAATTCCCTTTGAATCTCCATTCTTACTTAGCTTTGAATCACAACAAATATCGGACAAATGACCCATTTCAAATTCCAACATTGGTGGATTAGAGTATACTTACTTTCACTTAAGAATTATGGAATTTTTAGTCCTCTTCTGATAATATTTTTATAGTCACATATCATTTTAAAAAATATAGTTTATTCAAGAATATAAACAATGTAATGGATATTTGGTTACTTAATAACAGTCATTTTAAGTATATCATACAAATGAATATGGTCAATATTTAATGTTTTTCAGAGGGGATGATAAAGATCCTGCCTTCATTTTGCCTCAATAGTAAAATTATTGATAAAGTGATTGAAGATAATATTGTTCTACAGTTGTATGCCTTTGGACATATAACTGTAATTATCAGTAATTACAATTACTGATGGTCAGCCAGTAAGTATCAACCTCTTTTATCTTATGTTTCACTAGTAATAGTATCCCAAGTAGTAATTATTACTATATAACAATTATATAGTAATTAAAACCTAATTTTAACAAATAAATGTAAAACCCTACACTTTCAGGAAAGGTCATATTTCATAAATACTCATATTCTGTTATTATGTTTATCATTTACTGTAAGTATTAAGCCTGTGAGACATTGTAGTAGAAATTGCTAAGGTTTTAAAACAAGCCAAAACTATTCTTTTAGTAATTTAATTAAAAATGTCATTATATGGCCAACTATAAATTTTACTACTTTAGTAACAGTATAACATAAAGATGCTCAACAAAAATATGGCCATCACTAGGTTTATGTAAAATTCTATGTCAGATGGACAAAGCAGAAAAAAAGATGTTGGGATCCAGAGGGCAGGTAATATGAAGATGAAGCCTAAATGTAAAAGATAGATCAAGAACATGGTTAGTCAAATGAATGGAGAAGGGACAGAAATCAAATGAATATTCACAGTAAGCAGAGCCATTGGGAACCCAGACAAGAAAAAATCTTGTTGTAAGGCCAGGTGCGGTGCTCAAGCCTCTAATCCCAGCACTTTGGGAGGCCGAGGCAGGAGGATCATGAAGTCAGGAGAATCATGAGGTCAGGAGATCAAGACCATCCTGGCCATGGTGAAAAAAAAAAATTAGCCGGACATCGTGGCTCACACCTGTAGTCCCAGCTACTCAAGATGCTGAGGCAGGGGAATGGCTTGAATCCGGGAGACAGAGGTTGCAGTGAGCCAAGATGGTGCCACTGCACTCCAGCCTGTCAAAAGAGCAAGATTCTGTCTCAAAAAGAAAAAAAGGAAAAGTCTTGTTGTGCCCATGGGAAACAAAGATTAGAATAAATTTTGTCCAAGCCGACAATGAGTAAATCAGAAGGCACAGATTCTCAGAAGCCAGGGCAGGATCAGAAGGACATGCCACAAACCTGATGGCCAGCCAGTTATCAAAGTTGTAATGCTAATTTTATCTCATGTGGGCTCTAGCTAGAGCTAGAGCTAACAGGTTAGAGGACTTCTGGCCCCATCATGGTACTGGGATCCTGTGGCAGCAGGATGCCCTAATGTATGTTGTGGCATACTTAAAAAATTTTTTTGTTAGATATTCACAATGTTTTCTATTATATCTCAGAACTAAAATTTGTTTTACTTTCTAAGATAAAATAATTGAAAAAAATTGTAACGTAAACTAAATAATAAAATAATGTAAAATTAAATAAATGAAATAACACTTTCATGTCATACACTATGAAGTATGAAATACTTGTTAGGATCTATGAGTGGATAGCAAAGAATGCACTTAAAGAAACACTGGCTAGTGTTTCCAGCACAGTTCTGGGGACTAGACTAGTGTTTCCAAGTCCAGCTTGATGGCAGCAGCTGTTAAGATCACCCAACTTGATCTCCTGGTTTGACTTTCATCTTGTCAAACCTTTTTCTGCTAATAATTTGGCTTTCCTTGTAGAGTTGTCTACAGGGTAGCAAATGAACAAACAAGAGGATTCAGTCTGCTGTATTCTGCATCTTTCATTGTAAACAAATACATTGCCATCCTGGTTATTATACATCAGTAACTGCAGGTCCAATTAATATGAATCCCCCCAGGAGGGAAGTATCTGCTCCTCACATTCTGATTGTCTGGGTTGCAGGGCTCAGGACTACACCTCGAACAGTGATGAGTTCACAGGGGACCTCACTTGGTAGTCTTTGCTATGTTTGCTTTTTCACTCAGAGTGTAACAGGAAGTCTGATAAGACTAACTTTTACATACCCTGTAATAATCTTTTGGGTACATTATTGGTATACTTGGTACAATTAAACTTACTCACCTGTGCCTTGATCCACCATAAATTCCAGAAACTGTCCTGTTTTGGACATTGCCCATCATAAAGTTTTCTTACAAATCAATTAACTGAAAGAACAAGGACCAAATTTAAAAAGGATAAAGTCTTCCCTTCCATTTTCCTTTTGCGGAAAGCTGATACAGACCATAAGAAATTACATATGTCTTAACCCAAATATAAACACTGAAGCCACAGGAAGAGTAGTAAGTGAATTCTGGAAAACACTAGGATAATGAGAACATATTGAGTAAAGAGGCAGTGACAGAAATGGAAAGCCGAAGCTCTGTTATCCCTCAGCTGAGAAAGTAAACCCTGAAGCTGAGTGAAGTTTCCTCCCTCACATCAAAAAGTTGAAATAAATATGTGTTTTATTTACAACTCAAAGTCTCACAAACTGAATGCCTTAGAAATTCTGCCGAGATAAAAGCAAAGCATTCAAACTTGCTTCTCTTCTACTTATTTATAGTTTATGTATTTCCTAAAAGGATTGTATGGTAATTTATAATATTATGTAATCTGGATAAAAGATAAATCCAGTAACATAAGTGTGAATTGCTGAACCACTTGAAAGAAAGAAATCTTAGGTTTTCTCTTTTCAAATAGCAAGCAAAATCTGTCTCGAGCAAGATTTTGTAAGACATGCAAAATCGAATATTAATTTGTGTATTTTCCTTACCTTCATTAGCTTGTAGAACTTTGTCCCAGCAACACAGGAAGGAGTCTGGTTCCCAGTTGATGGAGTGTGTTACTCTATGATTAGTTTCAGAAATAATCCAACCTGTCTTGTGGGCTCTGATGTTTAATGGGGATTGCAGAGACACCCCTACAGTGGCCTGTTCTTTCATGCCAGGCTCCCCCACGTAGACACTCTGCTGTTTTTATAAAATTCTCATCCTCCTACAGACTGAACCATGCACCCTTTTGGCCAAGAGGACCCCAGGGAAAGCTTGGAAGCTGAGTTCCCAGCCACAGTGGGATGGGAGGTTGAGCACGTCCCCTTACACTCCCTCAGTCGCTAACTACCATTAGATTTCCTTCCCTAAGTGTTGAACAGAAACCAGCCCTTTAGAAAGACTCGAGCTGATATCCACCAACAGCCTAGTGCTGCCCCTCCACTTTGTGGTTTTGATAACACAACCACCAGCCAGCATTCCTTCCTGATAAGTGACCTCCAACCCCAGATTAGTTCCAGCTAGTCTATGGAGGATGCGAGATGTCCGGAAACTCCACCGTCAGATCTTGCTAATGCTGCCATTTTTTTGCACGTGTGACCCCTGAAGGGGAATGAAACCCAATTGCGCATGCGCATGTTTTGGCCACCCTATTCCCTTTTCCTTTGCCCCCGCCTTCCCGATGTGTGTTTCTGGCTTCTGCCAGAAGCCATGCTTCCCCAGCCTGTCCGAATGGCCACCTTGCAGACTGCAACCCTTTATGAGTAATAAAGCTCTCCTTTCCAAATGCATGAGCCTTGTCATTCTTCAGTTGACAGGACCAAGACACTTGGTATGCATACAGTCACCTTTATCTGAGGACCTACCACCTTTGGGGTGCTGTGCAGGAGTCTATAGATGTTTACAGGTCTATAGATGTTTACAGGTGTCTACTACCCATAGACTCCTCTCTTGTCTCCAGTTCTAAGGGTTTGGCAATGCAACATCACTTACTCTGTTTTTTTCTCCTTATCGGTCAAAGCACAAACCTCCAGTCCAAATGCTCATCTCTTTTTTTTTTTTTTTTTTTTTTTTTTTTTATCTTCTTCAAAAGTGCCAAGCATTTCCAAACGCAGCCTTGGGGTGGCACGGGGATGGGGTGGGTGGATTATTTAGAGCTTTGGGGCCTTGATATACAAAAATAACTATAACTCCCCCTAAAGAAAGTAAACTTCAGAACGCAAACCCTAATGCCCTGCTATCTTTTCTATAAGAAAATAAAAAGGGAAAATGACTTTTTTTCCTTCTTTTTCAAAAACGTATCTGCACGAAGCAACACAATGAAGACCCCAAGTGATTGTTTGTTTTTATGTAATAATGTGAGAATAAAATGACTGGACCAAAGCAGTAAAGGAAGGAGGGTTATAAAATGGTGACATCAGAAGTCTGAGTAAAAAATCAGTTTTTTTTTTCACTAAAGTACAGACTTCTAACAGCTCAGCAGCTAAAACGATAAAGGCAACAATGGATTGCCTAGTTATTGTCTAAAAATGGCAGGTGGGCGCTTATCTGTGTTGTATTGACAAGCTGAGTGTGTTAACTAAGCATTTTCAGTGTGAGCCGTAACAGAGCATAGGAGACTCAGAAGTTGGGTAAAGGGCCGCAGCTGATTTGCAAGTAGGATGAAGATTTCTGACACTTGTAACTCAGGACTAAATTGGTTCTTTAAAAGCGGCATTCAATTAGGCTTTGTACCTGGAAGTTGCCTGTAGTGGTTTTGAGAAATTACTCATTTTTAATGGATTTTTTCACCTCAGGGGTCAACATCACATTGACAACCCCTGAGAAGCATGAGAGGTGCCTCCCTCTCTGTTGGGTCCCCCCACTAGCCACCTGGCAGCTGGCGCCAGCCCGCACCGTGACATTCTGCAGGTGCAACGGCCCTAGGTTGTCCTCACAGTCCAGCTGCAGCGGCGAGTCATTCAGGTTAGGGTCAGCTGTTCTCACGGATGGTCCACGTGGAGCGTGTCTGCTGGGATCTCTCCTGCTGCCTCAGGTCGTAGGACCCCAGCACTATGGAGGCAATCCCTCCTGCCTTGAAAGCAGTTGGCTGCAGTCAGCTGGAAGCCAGGATGGACCATGGCACACCCACAAAAGTGAATTTCCTGATCCTGAATCAAGGTCGGAATCCCGGGGCCCAGCCTCGATGAGAACGACTCATGAATTTTCACTGATTTGTTCAGATTTCCTAAGGAATGGTTTTATGAGGCTGTCGTCATCAATCTCGAATGAATTTCTAAAATTCATTTTTTTTTTTTTTTTGGCCTGACTTCTTGTTGCAAACAATTCCTTTCTCTTTTTTACTGTGAAACCCAAGGATTTAAACCCAGCTGTCATGTCTGGCAAGAAGCCACTATTGGTGCCTGACGTCAAGTGGCAGCAGCACAGAGGTGTGGGGGTGGAAAGATCCTGAGATTCATGGTTTCAGGCAGGGTGGGGTTGGGTGGGAGTGGGGTCAGGGGAAGGGCCTGTGTGTAAGTAGAGGAGGAACTAAGTCCCTGCGCGGCCAGAGCCAGAGCCACAGTCTGAAAAGAAGCCAACTCTGAGCCACAGATGAAGAAAAATGAGGAACCCCAGCACCCAGAGGTATGCCAAACCAGGAAATGGAAATGCAAAGACAATACCTAAGCAGGGGCAGGACCTGGGGACAGAATGTGCTCAGACGTGTGGGGAGGAGCTGGCGCTGTTCTCTAGAGCTGAGCAAAATCCAAGAAAGGCAATGGGAATCTTTCACCGGCCTCTGCCACGTAACCAGATCACTTCCAGGTGATCCGCTTGTCAGTTTTATCCCAACTTCACAGCAATCTGGAGAGAACGTATTATTATTTTCATTGCAGTAAAATACATATTATGAATATTGGCTACTTCCTCACCATAGCCAGTAACATGATCCAGTACATATCACTAGCTTAAAAGATGGTGAGAAGAAATTCAATAACATTCAGAATCCATTCATCAGTAAAACTCTGGAAGTGCATTAAAGGTTAATTTATGCATGACCACAATAAACACTATATACTTAGCCCAGGAGTACCATTATATTTAGTAGAAAAGTTGAAAGCAACAAGACTGAAAGGTCCAGGCTACCTTATTGCTTATCTTAGTGGGATGTGGACCAGTGTAAAGAAAGGAAAAAATAAGAGACAAATATAAAAAAGATTTCTTTTTATGCAAGATGAAACAGTATACTTAGAGAACTCAAGAAAAGTAGCCAAGAAGTATTAATCGTAACGAAAAAGCAGAAAAAAGTCCATAGAAAACCTGTTATCTCTATTGACGGATTTGCTATTTTTCAGTTGCTGCACAGCATTCCATTTATGGGACATCATAGCAAACACATTAAATTGCAGTAGAAATATTAGGCCAGAGATACTCAAGATACAGGTCAGTTTTCAAATCAGTTGACATGATCAGTCCATTGATAGATTTATTTGTTCATTGACTCACTCTTTAATGAATTGTTTATACATAAAATCAAAGACACTTCGTTGTGGGGCGTGGGGAGGCAGCTTCTAGGGTCTCTGTGCTTGGGAAGTGTCCAGTCTCTTGGAGGAGCCAGCCGTTAAACGTGTGGCTGTCATGAGGGGTGGCAAGTGCAAGGGTGGGGAGGCACAGGAAGGACGCTGCCATTGACCCGCCCTGGCACAGTGTAGGTTTCAGAGGTAATTTTTGTGTCAGACAAGAAAAACAGTTTTGTTAGTTTAGAGGGCTGCTTCATTTTAAAATACAAAATTAACCAACCAAGCAACAGAAAAGTATCCAGTGCCCTGTATTTACTTGTTAGCTTTGCACAGAAATGACATTGTAAACCTTGAGTTTCATTCTCCTGACTGGGCTTCTGCTGACACGTGGATCTTTTAACCTTTAAACGTTTAACCTTTTTAAACCTTTGGACAAAGGTTTGTCATCACTGAGAATACATGAAGTATTTTAAGTTCTGAAAGTGCTCCCTGAAGAGGGGCAACAATGCTCTGAGCAAGACAGCATCATTACCATAAATGTCAAACACCCAAAGGGACTATTAAAAAGGGGGCAAAACTCTCTGAGATGAATCAGTACGGGATTTAAAAATGCATTCTCCTTACTTACATATCATCCCTTTTATGGTAGATCATGCCCTGGATTTGCAGGGCTCTTAGTTAATGAGAATTTAGTGCTTACCTGCTCTACTGCTTTACCTTAAACACTGAACGATGAGACTTTTCTAAAATATTCATGTTAGGCATGAGAATTAGGATAACATGAACTGGATTTGGGTGTCAGTCCAGGCTCAGGTTGTAACATGAAGGCAGTCATTTATTTTCACTAAGTCTCCAGTTTTCTAAAACATTTTATGAAAATGCTCAAACAGCAAAGCTGAAAGACTTTTACAGTGAACACCCATAATCTCGCCACTTAAACTTAATCATTAACATTTTCTTTATCACATATTTATTCATGTATCCATCCACTGATCCACTTACATTTTTGATAGATTTCAAAGTAAATTTGCAGATATTAGTATACTTTGCCTAAATACTCAACATATACCATTTTTTATTTTGATGTAAAATGTGCATACTTAAAATGCAAGTGCTTTTGCTGGTTTTGTCAAATTGCTAAGTTCTATGGTGGAGCCTCCCCTTTTTTCTGGTATAAAATGGAGTTAAGAGTACTTGTCACAAAGAGTTGTTGTGAGGATAACATATAACATGAGCTAATGTGAAAAGAGCTTTGTAACTTATAAAGTCAAGTCAAGGGTGAGGCGCCATTTTTCTAATTGTAATTAATAGTCTCATCTCTTTGAAGAGTATTGTTATCAGATATGAAGCAAACTCTAAGAGGATGACAATTTCAGTTAGACCTGTAACCTTAATGACTATACAAGCTATCACCGCCCTAGTATTAACTGTTAAGCAGTTTGCACACAAATGATTTCCCATGATTATGACACCCCTGCTTGTGTGACATCTGTTCTGGTCATCTGGGAAGCTCTGCACTGTGTCTGGAATATGTATAGCAAAGAGGTGATAGGAACATTCTCTCCTCTTAATTCAATTACGATGGTTGTGTTACATTTTCCTATCTGTCTGTGTGGCCTCAGAGGCTGGCCCTGGCTTTACGTCCATCTTGTAGTCCAGTCACAATTCATGAATGTTTAACAAAACCAGAGGACTGTGGGTCAGAAAAAGTAACTGGCTTTCTGTTTTTCTTTAACAAGACCACCCACAGCAAGGAAGGCTCACATGTGGACACTGGACCACTTGATGCTTATATTTGGATGCCAGGGTATCCTCATTAATAGTTTGTTAATAACTTAGTTATGATGTAGTTGGTTAATAAAATGATATTATGGAGAAGATTGGACAGGACTTGTCTGGAATTTGGCCTGCCTGAAAATTTGGGGCAGGTGTTGGAAGTTGGTCACGCGATTCAGGATGACCTGGAAGAAAGTCCAGTCTTGCGGGTGTGGACAGGGCATGGTTGCAGAGGTAGTTAAAACAAGTTGTCAGCATCAGAAGATAATTCCACAAGGAATAATGGCAGTACTACAGGTACATGGCAACAGGGACTCTAAGATTCATAACCCATGAAGGGGTCTGAGATCTTGCCCTTCCTGCAAGCTCACAAGTTACACTGCCACAATTTCACGGAGGCTGGCAGAAGACATAAGAGCCCTGGGTCAGAGACAAAGAACTTTCTTATGACACAGCAAGCAGCATGAATTTCAGGTTTGCATTGGTTCCCCCTGATTCCCTAAGTCCCATGGGAACAAAGCAGTAAAAGAGAAGGAAATTCACTTTTGATGGCATATTTGAGCTACTAATTTGAAACCTAAGGAATACTCAATCTGTGAATATTTTGTTATGCAAGATAATAAATATTCTCCTTATTTAAGCCTTTTGAGTTGAGTGTCCTATAAGTTGAAGCCAAAATACGCCTGACATGTTTTGACTAGTTAGATCATCATTGCAGTAGTCAAGGTGTGAAATGGTGATGGCAGTAGGAAAAAAAAGAATAAAAGTCAAACATTTTTATTTGACTACATTTTGGAGAAGAAATTAATATTTGCTCTTAAATTGGATCTAAGAGTTGTTAATGAAGAATCCAGCATGACTTCTAGATGTCTGGCTTAAACAACCTGGTGAATAATGATGCCCTTTACTGAAATAGGAAAAACCAGAGAGAAACAGTTTTGGGGAGGATGGGAAGTCAGGCTGCTAATATGAATATCTAGCTGGAGATGTTAAGTAAGTCTTATAGATAGAACTCAGAGTAAAGACCTGGGTTGGAGTTGTTGTATATAAATGACATCTAAAGGCATTTATTATCTTTACTGGTTTATAATGGTATTTAAAGCCATGTCTTAGAATAGAGCCTAGGACAATGTACCAAGGGATTCCAACAGTTCAAGTTTGGGTAGAAAATGATGAGTTATTAAAAAGACAAAGAATGAGACTTGGTAAGACAAAAAGTGAGACTCGGTAGTGGAGAATGGGGAAGGGGAGGGGAAGGAAAACTCCAGGGAGAAGGAGAACCAGAAGTGTTGTGTCATGGAAGCTAGGAGGGAGTGGCAGGCCAAGGCTTCTGATGAGCTGAAGACAGAAAACCCGCTATTGACTTTAGTAACATGAAAATCACTGATGACTTTACAAGAGTAGTTTCAGCTGAGTGGTCAGGACAGTTGCTAGATTTGAATGATGTGAGAAGAAAACAGCTAACAAAGTTGCGTAAGAGTCAGATGATTACATTTATTCTCTCTGCAAGTATTTGATTTTTTCTACCAGGTCGGGAGAAGCAGTTTCCCTCCATGATAACACCTGGGGATCTCCCTTAAAGGTAGGTCACCTTTCTGCTTTCCAGGTAAAAAGAGAGTGATTTGCTGGGATCCCTAATTACCTCCACCAAAGGCATAGCTCCATAGTTTTCTTAGGAGAATAAATTTAGGTTTAAGCCATTGATGGATTGTTGTTTTTTGGCGTCTTTCTATCCTATACTTAATTTCTTCCTTTTTAAAAAAATGCTGACATTCTTTATTTCCAATATATTCTTTTCCTCAGATTACCCATGTGATCAGTCTTTCTCATGGCTTTCGCTGACACTGCTTATTTTCAAATTCTCTTCTCTCCTTTCTATCACAGTTCCTCAGAAGAGAAGTTGACATAAACTGCTCACACGTTCTACACCATAATCCTTTGTCAACCCAGTGCAGTAGATTTCGTCATCATCACTCCATGGAAACTTTCTCTCCAAAGGCTGACGATCACAACAGGGACACCAAATTCAATGGCGTTTTCTCAGTTCTCCTTAACTTTTCTAGGGGACGCATTAACCTTGCCTCACTGCTTAGATTCTCTTCTCCTTTGTCTTCCTAGAACCTGTGTTTTTTGAACCAGTTGTTACTTTTCTGACCCTATTTTCTCTCTTTATTTGACTGCTTTAAATGCCTACATAGAAGCATTTTCCAGGCACCCTGCCTAGCCCCTCTTCTATGTTCTGTCTTTTGTCATCTCATGAATCTTAGATTTACATGATTTTCAAGATAGTCCCTGCCTCAGATCTTCTAGCACGAGATTCTGAAGCTGCGTCATCTTCTGCTGGCTCAGGCCTGTACGTTGGTTCTAATACTGACCAAATCTCTTGGGATCTTCATTTTAAGAACAGGTGAAGCCTAGATTTAGTTTTGATCTGTGCTTAATCATTCCCAGTGTGTCTAGGATATACTTACCAAATGCATTCACACTAATTTCTACCATATCCGTCCAATCTTGTGACCAGAAACCCTGGGAACAGCTCCTTGGGGCCCATTAGAGGAGATCCTAGTTCTGGCGACTTCCTCGTCTCCCTTCCTTCCTCCAGGAATGGAAATTGCTTCTTCTTGTCCCCTCTCTGCCCTCGCCACTCATACCTACTGGGTGCTTTTTGCTTTTTTTGGCATTTTCATGTCAGTGGAATCAATTTCCTGAAGGTTCTGACTAGGCTCTGAATAATACATCCTGGCTCATATTACAGTATTTTACAGTGGTGAGAGGTCTTCCTGAATCCCAGCCTGACTTGCTAGTTCTTTAGCGATCTATTTAATTCTAGCTATCCCACACTCTAGAGAAGATGGGCCATTTTCCTAGACCTAAGTAATTGGTTGACGTCTTGTTTCAACCTATGTCATTCAATTCTGGAAAAACAAAACTGCTTGCTATCCATTTGACTTTGAGGCTCAGCACTTCTCAGAATATTCTATTTCTTAGTCTACATTCACCAGGTTTTGTTTGTGGAATTCAGTGTCAGTCCAGACTGGATCCAAGTTCACCATTCTCCTTCAGCACTCTAAATTGTCTATGGGCTACCTGCATTAAAGTACAGTGCCCCCATTGTTCAATTCCTCTGTTATGCACACTTTGCTACTCCCTGTGACCCACCATTAACATACATCAGTATGTGTGTCCTAGGACCACTCTGCTCAGGGAGATCAAAACTAACTTTAGACCTTCTCTGCTCTTAAAAATGAGGATCCCAAAGGATTTGGTTAGGGTGAGAACAGCCAAGCAGATCTGAATCAGCATGTATTTGCTTCAGAACCTGAGCATAGAAGAGTGAAGGCAGGACATTTTGAAAAGTTTTCTCAGCATTCCTTAGAGCTAAATTCATAGAAGTTAAAATGAAAAAGGGCTCCTTATTTCCTATGAGCAGAACTTCTCCAGTGGCCTCTTCCCCTCTGAACAACTCCAGAGAGAGTAACCTCTCCCAGCGTGTTGATATAAGAGGCCTGAGAGTTCATTTTGACTGGTCAACTCTTAAGAAACTGCAGAGAGAGTTGAGTTCCTGAGACAGTCAGGACAGAATGCACGTAATTAATAGAGATGGTAATCACCTGACCCTACAACCCAGTGATTAAGGAGGATTTAGAACACTGAGATGGATGGAATTGTTCTTAGAGTTAGGGGGTCCTAAAAATCATTTGACTTGTGAAGGGGATGCTGAGAGAAATTCCACGAGAAAGAAAAGCAAGTAGATAGTGTGACAAGAAGGCAAAATGAATCCAACAAAAAGGAGCTCACCCATACACGGTTATTTAGTTTTCTGTATCACATATTGTGTAAGAAGCTAGGGATCTCCTGGTAAGCTAGAGATACAATACTGAACAAGTGGAAGCCAAGACTGCTGAGTGGAAGACAGATAAACGTATATGAAACCCAATAAAGTATGGGAGTGGTATGACGGAGGAAGGGGCACGCTGCTCAGAGAACACCTAGGCCGGGGAACTAAACTAGACAGCTTTCTCAGGAAGGAGATGAGTAAGTTAAAGACGAGAAGAAATTAACCACATGAAACATGACGAAGTCATGATCCAGGAAGCAGGAAGTTTATAGGGCACTTGGAAGGAAGAATTCAATAGGGCTGGAGAGTAGCATGTGCAAAGGAGGTTGGCAAGTAGGAAGAAATGTACTTAGAGTAGTTGGGTCCAGGTGATGGAGGGCTCTCCAAGCTGTGTCAAGAGGTTTGGGCCTTATCCTAAGGCAATTGTAGCCATTTAACAATTTTGGACAGGGAAGTACTCGAAGTACTAAATATAACAAAGCCCTTCCCCCAGGTTTCCACCTAGGTATGTTGAATGGCAGAAGCTAGTGAATAGATACCTGGAATACTATTTGACTTAGCTAACTTTATGAAGTGGAATTTCTTGGTATCTCAGGTTTCATATTCAAAAAAATTATGAGCATTTAGCGTAATATATCTGTGTTTATTTTAGGATAAAATAGTTTAGAAGATACACCTTTGATAAAATTGATGCACCTTAAATACAGAGCGAGCAGATACTAAGGCTTTCAGGTGCCTCAGTATACTTAAAGATGTTGCCCAGTCACATTGCCTTTTACCCTTGAAGTTGGAGAACAAGCAGTAAGAGATTAAACGAGAGTTGTGTTTTCCTGACTGAACCTAAACAGAGAGGAGAAGTCTTTTCCTCTTAGAAAAAGGCAAACTACATTGGACATCTACAGAAATGCAAAAAGTGAGAGATACATGAAAGGTAAAAGACAAATAGTTGCAGACTAAAAGCAATAAAGACAAAATGCCTTGAACGCAAGAAGCGGAGAGGAAGTCTTAGCTGTCACTGCAGCCGGCAGCCTTCTGGAGACAGTGTGACAAGTAAAGGCAGTTAGATGGTCCATCTAACACCTTGGAGAAACCAGGAAACAAGGCACACAGAACTGACCCAGGATGAGACGTTGCTTCTCGTCTGAAGTAGCTAGATTATGCCAATTCCTACCCAGGGAAATTATCTCACATGAAGGTTAAATAACATAATAACATCAGCATGTGTAAAATATAGCTACAGAAAACTATTGTGTACATTTATGTACAGTTAACCCAGTGCTATTGTCATTGTTTTTTTTTGTTTTTTTTTTTTTTTTTTGAGTTGTAGTTTCGCTCTTGTTACCCAGGCTGGAGTGCAATGGCGCGATCTCGGCTCACTGCAACCTCCGCCTCCTGGGTTCAGGCAATTCTCCTGCCTCAGCCTCCTGAGTAGCTGGGATTACAGGCACGTGCTACCATGCCCAGCTAACTTTTTTTGTATTTTTAGTAGAGACGGGGTTTCACTATGTTGACCAGGATGGTCTCGATCTCTTGACCTTGTGATCCACCCGCCTCGGCCTCCCAAAGTGCTGGGATTACAGGCTTGAGCCATGGCGCCCGGGCACTGTCATTGTTATTATTATTATTATTTTTTTTTTGAGACAGAGTTTCGCTCTTGTTACCCAGGCTGGAGTGCAATGGCACGATCTCTGCTCACCGCAACCTCCGCCTCCTGGGTTCAAGCAATTCTCTTGCCTCAGCCTCCTGAGTAGCTGGGATTACAGGCATATGCCACCATGCCCAGCTAATGTTTTGTATTTTTAGTAGAGACGGGGTTTCACCATGTTGACCAGGATGGTCTCGATCTCTCGACCTCATGATCCACCCGCCTCGGCCTCCCAAAGTGCTGGGATTACAGGCTTGAGCCACAGCGATTGTTATTTTTAAATAAACAGCTTTGTGTTGAAAGCCCCATGCAAAATCATTTCATTTGAACTTAAAAGAGAAGCCCCAGAACCCACGTGACCTCCACCTAGTTGTGAGCTTCGCTAGGCTGGGCCAGTTTGTGACTTATTCTCCCAAGTTCCCAACTAAGGTACCTCTTAGTCCTGAATGGTGTGGATAATCATAAAAGCAGTTAATATTTATGAGCACTTAATTGTGTGCTGGCACTGTTCTGAATGCTTTACTTGATTAGTTCATTCAACAACACTCGTAACAACCTTATTTTTATCCCTATTTATAGATGAAGAAAGAGGCATAGTGAAGTTAGGTGGCTAATTCAAGCCCCACGGTGAAAGAAGGGGAGTCAGGCTTCTAGTGTAGGTGGTATGGGAGTCCATGGTTTTAAACATTCTGGTATGTATCCAGGTAACCAATTCATACAGAATCGTGCTCAAAGCTGTCTCTTTACCAGAGAAGTCTGGCACATGTCTGACGATATTAAAGGCCAAAGCTCCCTGGGAAATGAGTTTGGAAGAGACCATGCTAACATGACCTTTCTTGTTAGCATCAGTCTTCTATTGTCCAAGAGTAAAATAACTGTTGGAGCTGGAAACTTACACTGGATGAAGGTTGCAACAGTTTCCCTCTCTTACGCAGAAGATTTTCCGATTACTTCTGAGACAGTATAACTTGTTTTTCTGGAACCTCATAAACCCAGGTTAATTACCACTGTACATTGTAAGTCCAGGTGAGCTTATTTTAGACTCTTTATCTCTAGCTTGGAATCCTATATATAGCAACATCCAAGTAAATGAGTTATCTATACTATATATATCCATAGCTCATTTAGCCCATTCTACTTTCTACATTTCTTGAATATTACTTCATATTTTGTTATTTACCCCAAACGTCTGTTATCCCTTCCATACTTCCTCTCAGCTAATCACTTGCTTACTATTTATTTTGGAAAGTTAAAGCAATCAGAAGGAGGCTTCTATAAGTGCTCCTATCATGTGTGACTGACTGCATATGAAATTGTACGTTCTACTTTCTCTCCTTTTAACTGTGGATGTACTGTCCTGGCCCCTCAACAACGTCAACCCCAGTACTTGCACATGATAATGCAATTCCATTTCCTGGATTCTACTTAAAGATATTGCCCAGAAATTTTCTCTTGTCTTTCCCGAATAGTCAGCTTCCCAACCCTACCTTTTGAATGATTCCCATCAGGTGCTATTTGTCCCATCTACTGTGCCATTTTTTTCCTACCCTTTAGAGCAAAACCCTTTAGTACAGTTGGTTATACTTGATGTCTCCTCATTCTCTCTGTCCATTCTCTCTCAGGCTCACTCTGGTCATGCTTTTGTTTTTGCCTCTCCACTTAATGACGTCAATATTGCTAAATCCAGTAGTTAAAATTTAATCATACTATAATTTAAACTATAATTGACATAATTGACTGCTCTTGCCTCCCAGAAACTATTTCTTCATTTGACTTCTAAGATACCAAATGCCTAGTTTCCTATCTCTCTGGTTTTTCTTTCTCAGGCTCCTTTGATGTTTCATTTAAACATCTGATCTCTAAACATTGGAACGTCTTAAGGCTCAATCCTTGGACCTCTTCTCTTTCACTCTTAGGGTCATCTGATTCAGCCTCTTCATTTTCAATTCCACTTTATACAGATAGCTTCAAGATCTATGAGTCCAACCCTGCTACCCTCCTGAATTAGACTCATATATCAAGCAACTACTCAAGGAACAGGAATATCAACTTCATCTGTGTTAGGCAAAAATGAGGAAACGTAAGAATTGGAAAAGAGCACAGGAAGGATGCATGTCAGACCCTGTTAGTTACCAACTCAAAATTCATTCCCCAACCTGTTTCTCGGAAGTCGTCCCCTGATTTTCTTCACATATCCATATTTGAGGACAGAAATCACATACCTACTATCTTAGTCCATTTGTGCTCTATAAAGGAATAACTGAGGTTGCATAATTTATAATGAAAAGAGGTTTATTTGGCCCATGGTTCTGCAGGCTGTACAAGAAGCATGGTGCCATCATCCACTTTTGGTGAGAACCTCAGGAAGCTTCCCATCGCGGTAGATGGTAAAGGGGAGTAGGCGTTTCACATGGCAAGCAAGGGAACATGAGGATGCCACCAAGCCATTCATGAGGGGTCCACCCCCATGACCTAAACACCTACTATCAGGCCCCACATTCAACACTGGTGACCAAGTTTCAAGATGAGATTTGTAGGGGACAAATACCCAAACTATATCACCTGCATCAAGGGTAAATCTTGTATCATCTCAAGCAATGAAATGGTACTCTTGCTAATCATTTGTTATAGGAGAGGTCATTTCTGTCCAATAAGAATTGAAGAGGCCTGGTGCCATGGCTCACACCTATAATCCCAGCACTTTGGGAGGCTGAGGCAGGTGAATTATGAGGTCAGGAGTTCAAGACCAGCCCGGCCAATGTGGTGAAACCCCGTCTCTACTAAAAATACAAAAATTAGCCAGGCATGGTGGCAGGCGCCTGTAGTCCCAGCTACTGGGGAGGCTGAGACAGGAGAATCACTTGAACCTGGGAGACAGAGGTTGTAGTGAATCGAGATTGCACCATTGCACTCCAGCCTGGGCAACAGAGTGAGACTCTGTTTCAAAAAAAAAAAAAAAAAAAAAAAAAAAGAATTGAAGAAAAATCTGATAGAAGGATTCTGAGAAAGCCTTCCTCATTGACAAAAGGAGATGAAGAGAAAAACATGAACAACCTTCTTTTGATGGCTGTTGAAAGCTCTGGATGAGATGCCTGGAGTTTTACAGACAAACAGCAATGCAGTGTTAGCTTGAGGACAAGCCCCATGCTGAGGACAGCCAAGAGAAACGATAGGAAGAGAACGAGCGCCTGGTAATATCAGAAGCCTTTGAAATAGCTAACTCAGGAGCTGCTCTACAGCTAAACTTCCTGTTATGAGGATACAAGTTTGCCTTATTGTTTAATCCCCTTGAATTGTGATGTTTTCGTTTCTTGAAGCTTAACCATTAAAACTAACAATAGTGTGGAAGTTTCCAGGGAGGTACAATCTGAATATACTTATTCAGGTTTAACTGGAATAGTCAAGGTCACAGATTCTCTACTCATTTTTTGTTCTGCTCACCTGTTCTTTTCATCTCAGCTGCCACTGAACAGTGACTATTAGATTGCCTGCTGATTTCCCCACTTGAATGCCCATTGCATTGAACATCCTCTTTTTCCATTCAGCTGAAAGGCAAGATTGGAATTTTTTCCAAAGAAACTTTATAGAAAACGAAGAATGTTAAAAATAAAAGTACAAATTTTCCTGTTCCTTCCCCCCCCCTCCCCTCCTCCTCGCCTTCCTCCTCCTTTCTTTCCTCCTTGTGCTTCTCTTTCTCCTAGTTCTCCTTATCCTTTTCCTTTTGTTGTTGTTGTAAGAGCACACATGAGACTGGCACTGGTTGCAGTGTGCTTTCCTTACCGAAGCTCTCTGTGGAATGGAAAAGATGCTAAACAACTCCCAACCAAGGACAGCTTTTGGCTGTGACACTGCGATGCAGTGAATCAATCTTTCGTCTCTTTCAGCCTTCATCAGAGTAAGTTATCCTTTTAAAGCAACCTTGTGTTCTTGAGTCATTTATATGTTCACTTATTCAAGAAATATTTGTTGAGCACCTACAAGCAAGTTGTTGTTCTAGATAAGGAGGAAACAGTGTTGAACGTAACAGAAGGTGCCGCTGCTTTCAAGGAGTGTACATTCTAGCAGGAAGGGCATGGGGCAGGGTTACAAACAACTAAAGCAAACAAACAACCGAGGTAATATCTGAGAGAAATAAACAAGGTGGCATGGAAACACATGATGTGGCAGGAGTAAGGGGCTACTTTAGTAGGGTGGTCACATCAGGGTTTGCTTTGCTTTGCTTTTTTCCTTTTCTCCCTTCCTTCCTTCCTTCATTCCTTCCTTCCTTCCTTTTTTTAAAGTGTTTTAATTTTTAATTTTTTTTTACAGATCTGTACCAGCCATATCCTTTCTTTTTTTAGACAGAATCTCACTCTGTCGCTCAGGCTGGAGGGCAGTGGTGCGATCTCAGCTAACTGCAACCTCCGCCTCCCTGGTCCAAACAATTCTTCTGCCTCAGCTCCGAAGTAGCTGGGATTACAAGCCTGTGCCACCACTCTTGGTATTTTTTGTATTTTTAATAGAGGCAGGGTTTCACCATATTGGCCAGGCTGGTCTCGAACTCCTGACCTCGTGATCCACCCGCCTCAGCCTCCCAAAGTGCTGGGATTACAGGTGTGAACCCCCACACCTGGCCCACATCAGAGTTTTCTAAGAGGACTTTGGAGCTCACATACAAAGGATGAGAAAGAGCCAGCTATGCAAAGCCAGGGAAGGCTGATGCAGGCAGAGAATGCACAGCTCAGGGGTTCTGAAGTCATAATGAGCAGGGCTTGTTGGAGGGTTAGAAAGAAAGTCAGTAGGGCTTGGATATAGTAAGGGAAGGACCAACGAGGCATACAGGGGCAGATCGTGAGGGCCTTGTGACCACGGGAAAATAATGATTTAACAGCAGGGCTGTGGGAAGCCATTAGAAGGGTTAAGCGGGGAGTTATTTAATCTGATTTATATATTTAAATTTCCCGCTGACTACTCTGTGGAAAACGTGTCAATCTCTGTATCTGTGGTCACGTTGCTTTCTCCTCTTGTGCGGTATCATCTTCCTCTGCCTCCTTCCTATAAGGAAACTTGTGATTGCATTTAGGGCCCACCGAGACAAAGGTAATTGCTCCATCTCAGAATCCTTAATCACACCTGCAAAGGCTGGTCTTTTGTCACACTAGGTTACATTAACAGGTTCTAGGGATTAGGATGTAGCTATCTTTTGAGGAAGCATTATTCAGCCTACCAAAATGTATATATACTGAGAGAGGGAGAGAGAGAGTTCCTGGCTTCCTAAAGTAACAATATACTTCCCACTTACCTCCGATAATTGTCTTTTATTTTATTTTATTTTATTTTATTTTATTTTATTTTATTTTATTTTATTTTTGACAGAATCTTGCTCTGTCACCCAGCTGGAGTACAGTGGTGTGATCATAGCTCACTGTAGCTTTGACCTCCCAGGCTCAAGTGTGATCTTTCTACCTCAGCCTTCCAAGTAGCTAGGTGTACAGGGGTGTGCCAGCACACCTGGCTAATTTTTTTTAATTTTTAATTTTTTGTAGACTTGGGGTCTTACTATCTTGCTCAAGCTAGTCTTGAACTCCTCAACTCAAGTGAGCTTCCCACCTCAGCTTCCCAAAGTGCTGACATTACAGACGTGAGCCACGACAACCAGCTTTAGATAATTGTCTTTACAGATTACCCCATACAGATGTGTTCTGTTAACATCATGGTATTCTCTGACTCTCAAAGCTCTTTCCTGGGTTTGTATTCCATCTTGTTTGGTTTTCTTGTAAATATTTTCTGTTTGAGTAAGGCTCATTATCTAATCAATTAAACATTCTGTATTTTAGTGAGCACTTATCTGCCTGGTACATTGTCTATCATGTCACTAGAATCTACGTTTCATGAGGCAAGGGCTTTTTCTATTATGTTCACTGTCAGTCTGGTGCCTAAAACAGTCCCTGGCACATGGCAGATACTTAATGAATACTGATTTAATTGGATGAATGAGTAACATGGCAGTGAACAAGCAGTGATGGACATGCACTTGATCCTTGAATTCATGGAACTCTGACGGGACTCACAGCTGGCAGGTGATGCTGGATTCTTTTACTCATAAAAATCGGTGTCTGGCCATGTGGCTTTGATGACAACTGCTGTTATTCTTTGGAACCTGGCCACATTACATCAATTCATTCAATGACCAGCCACAGATTCATCATACCTTCACATGTTCAAGTAAGTGAATACATTTTGGGATGCACTAAATTACTATTTCCTGTCAGAAACCTCCCTCCAGTTCTCACATCTTTGCAGAATGAGGCATTGAGAAGTTATTGATCTCAATGAGAAATCAAATGCCGGTCAACCCAGGTTATTTCCTTCCTTGCTTCCCTGGATTCTTGAATGACCTGTGATCCCTTTGGTCACATCTTATTCTGGAAGGAAATATGCTGCTCAAGTGCTTCAGCTGTAGTGCTAGCAGAGTTTCTTTCTTTCTTTCTTTTTTTTTTTTTTTTGGTTTATACTTCTGCAATAACAATAACAAAAATTAACAAAAGCAAAAAAGAAATACTTCTTTATCATGGGCTGCTATTTTGGGGTCACTATTAAAATTGTTTGTTTTCTAACCAATCCAAAAAGCTATGAGGCTAGAGAAGTGGTGAAACAGCTTCTATGTATGTTTCTTTAAAATGTAACCTGAGTCTGGTTATGGTGGCTCATGTCTGTAATCCCAGCACTTTAGGAGACTGAGGCAAAAGGATTGCTTGAAGCTGGGAGTTTGAGACCAACATGGGCAACATAGCAAGATCCATCATTACCAAAATAAAAATTAAAAATTAGCCAGCTGAAATGGCATACATCTGTAGTCCCAGAGGATGAGAAGGGAGAATTGCTTGAGCCCAGGAGTTCAAGGCTGCAGTGAGCTGTGATAGTACCACTGCACTCCAGCCTGGGTGACAAAGTAAAGCCCTGTCTCTAAAAACAAAATAAAAAAAAAAATAAAATAAAATGTAAACTGGAGGAGAAAATAAAGATTCTAGGAAAAAAACTAACAAAATTAGGAAAGTTAGATATTTTGGTACAAAATTAAATTCAATATAGATCTCAGAATTTTCAAATTATGCTTCTTGGAATAAACAATTTAGGCTACCCAAACACGCGGATGTTTCTGAATTCCTTTTAAACTTGGGGCCATATGTAGGCATCATGGCGGACATGTAAATGAATGTTTCTATGCAAAGAGTATTCATAAATCATTTGTTTTTCAAATGAAATGCCAGCTTATGTTAAGAAGAAAGAATTACTTAGAAAAATATGCCACTATGGAAATTGATAATATATGTGCAGTTTCAGCACCAGGAAATCATTTTTAAACACAATATCTAAAAGATAGATATTTTACAGAAAAATAAATGGGCCAAGTGAATGTCTTAATATTAAAGGAAGAATAGAATTATTTTAAAAAGACATCTAAATAAGTAGTAAATACAATTTTGTATCATTACATAAAAAGTATATGCAGAAGCACAAATATTGTAGCTGTCATCTTCATCCTCCTCCTCATCATCAAAACCATTAAGAGTTTCATATGTTAATAAAAATGTGGCATGGTAAGAAGATAATTTTATACTTTTCTAGGAGCTAATTTTGTAAATGTAGACCACTCTGAAATGTCTACAGAAACGAAAACCATACTGATGTCTACTTAGTGAAATGGTAAAGTAAAACACATAGAGGATTATGGAAATTCTCATTTAAAAAACTAGTTTTTATTGGGAGTTCTCTGGACTATCTTCTCAATTTTTCTGTTAATCCAATACTCTTAAAAAACAAGTTTTGTTTTTTTAAAAAATACCTTTAGGTTCCATGTATGTTGGAGGTGATTGAAATTAGGTAGAGGTGGCAATGGTGAATAATACAGAACTTCATCAAGAAGGCAGAAATGTCCTTGGGCTTTCAGCTAAGCAATCTTTTAACACTTTCTGGTGAAAAGCAGGATTTCATAGCAGTTTGAAGGATGGAACTGAGATGGTTGGTCAGGGAGGAAGTGGTAGCCACGTGGTTCACTTCGTGAAGGGAGGCTCACGGTAGCCGTGAGGTGCCTGGACAGTGGAGGCTCTGCAGAGTTTATAAAGAAATTACTTACGGGCCGGGCGCGGTGGCTCACGCCTGTAATCCCAGCACTTTGGGAGGCCGAAGTGGGTGAATCACGAGGTCAAGAGATCGAGACCATCCTGGTCAACATGGTGAAACCCCGTCTCTACTAAAAAAATACAAAAAATTAGCTGGGCATGGTGGTGCACACCTGTAGTCCCAGCTACTCAGGAGGCTGAGGCAGGAGAATTGCCTGAACCCAGGAGGCGGAGGTTGCGGTGAGCCGAGTTCGCGCCATTGCACTCCAGCCTGGGTAACAAGAGCGAAACTCCGTCTCAAAAAAAAAAAAAAAAAAAAAAAGAAACCAATTCTCCTCTGTTAACTATATAAAGGTTAAAAATGATAATACTCAGTGTTGGCTAATGAAGAAGTCAAAAATGGTGGCAGAAGTATAGCTTCATCTTTCCACAGGAAAACTTGTCAATATTTCTTTAAAATCCTTAATATTTATTAACAACATTCTTTTTGATACTGGAATTTCAACTATAAAAATTACAGTGATAGTATAAGTATATTCATCTCAGGATTTTTAATATTAAAAAATTGAAACAAGCAAACATTCCAACAGGAGAGAATTGAGTTAAATAAATTATGCACCTTACATCATCATCAAAAGTTTTAATTTTCTAGTGAATTATATTGTAGAATTATTTTTTATTCTTTAAAAATAATATTGTAGAAGAATATTAGTTAACATGGGAGAAATTTAGGCTCTTGTTTAAAGTCAAAACAACCAGTTGCAAAACTGCACATATTGGTGACCTTAGGGGTTTTAAAAAATATTGTGTATATATCAAGAAGATATAAAAGAACATACAAGAAAATGCTAGTGAAACTTTTAATGTTAGGATTATAGGTAATATTAAGCAGACACACAGAAACGATCTTATGCTTTGCGCTGTAAAACTGTGTTTTTGTCACTTTTAGTTTGAATTGGTAATAGAATTTTGATTCAACAGTACGGAGTTGACACAAAATTGAATTAAGGACAAAACTTAGGACATCTAGCATGATAGATGGAAACTGAATGAGAAAATGATTTGGGGGTGATGGAATGATTTTAAATCATCTGGCTTAAAATGGTGACTTTGGCACAAGAGAGGAAGGTATGATTAATGTAACTGGGCTGGCGGCATCCACTACTGGGGTTCGGATGAGTTCGTTTGGTGTACATTTCATGAGCCAGTTTGCGTAAAGTCCTGAGCAGCCATCTGGGAAGGATCATCTCAGGACACGCTTGGCCTAAGAGCAAAGTACCACAGTGAGAGGCTCAGTGGTTCTGCGTTATCATTGTGTTTGTCACTCACACGTGTCCCAATACAATGCTGGTGAATTTCCTGAGTCCTGGGAAAGGAAATGGTTATATCAAAATTCAAAGACCTGATTTAGTTTTTTAAAAATGTTACCGGACAGTAGGAACACAAGCACCCTGCTTTGGTGCCTTTCTAGTAGGAAGTAATGCAAAAGGGGTGAAAAGCATTCGGCCTACTGGCTTGGGTTGCAGTCTTTGCAATTTTAGCCTTTTCTGCAAAAGCAGAGTAGCATCCTCGGACTACGACACTCAACCGCACCCCTCAGCTATGCCTTGCTTAGGCTCTGATGGCTTCTTAGTGGGCACTGGGATGTAAAGAACTAGTTTCAACTAGCTTTTAGTGGGGACTGCCAATGAGCAGGAAATTGGCATCTGGGATATTATTGCGCCTCAAATTAGGCTTATATTAAACAGGGTTTTTTTCATTGGTCCAGTGGTTTTTAAACTTTTCTTTTGAATAGCAAGACACTTTTCGTGTGTTAAGTATTACGTGTAATCCAAAACAAAGAACTGATTACCACAGAGCTGATTGACATAAGGAACATGGGGAGGGAGTCTAAAAGCCCAACTGCCCCTCCTTAGCCTCTCTGTAACTTAGGAATACTTGTTGGAACCATCGGGGCTGAAAACCACAGCTCCATCCAGCTTCCAGAGATGTGCAATGACTCGCTCAATGTATGTAGCAGCAAAGGCAGGGCTGGATCCAGCACTCCTTTCCCTGGGATATTTTTCTCACCCCATCACTTCCTGTGTTATTTCCCTAGCACTTCTTCCTTGGCCTCTGTGGCGCTCCTTTTTGAGAAACACTGAGTCCTAGGGGTTAGGAGGAAGAGGAACAGAACAGATGTCACGTGGTGAGATAGCCCTGAGGGAGATGGGACAAGCTACACAAACCTCAGTGGAAAAGCCACACAGTGCCTGGGCGCCAGTGCCCCTGAGTCCCTTGGCAGTGAATCCAAGCATCTCCTCAAGGCTGTGTTTTCTGGAGGGCTTGAAGAGGCCCTGAGCAGGGTAGGTTTTCTGCAGGCATTCCCTCCTGCGGCCGGCCGCTCAGTGCAGCTGAACCCTCTGACCTTCCCAGGTCGCTGTGGGCTCTCGGAGAGAGCCTTTGATTTAACATGTAAGGGAATTCCCACTGGCTGATTAAATATTTTTATATTTTATCATCTTCCTGCAGCTAGCAGCTTTTGGCATGCGGGGTATTTTTATGAATGCTATAAGTAAATATTATGGGGTCAGTCATAGAGATGATCATGGATTTGCAAGCCTAGGGCTGGAAGACATTAGGCCTCTTGTTTAAAACAATGTGGATATGGAAAAATTAAAATATTGAGAACTTGAAAATTCTCAAAGCCTGCCACCGTGCATCTGTAGCCCAATGTTAACAGAATTCAGAAAAAATCAAATGGATTTTAAGAGCTACGTTTAGATATCCAAAGGGATCTGATTGCTTTTACATTGAATGTTGAGCTTTTATTAGGAGTGAGAAAGTAGGATTACGCTTTCACATTAAAAACCACCAATTTTGTTTTCCAGACAGGACTAGACTCTTCCACAAAGCATGACAGATTCTCAAGATGCCAAACCGCTGCTTAGGGTTTCCAGGGGCCACAGGTCACTCTTGGTTCAAATGGTCCTTTGGAAAATAAAATAAATAAATAAATAAAATCTGAGCTCCAGTGGCATCATAGTTTAGTATCCTCTTGGGCAAGAAAGTCTGGGTGAGCTTCTTGGAAACTGATGGCAGAAAAATCCTCCTTCTTGACACAGGGTGACTCACGGCCGGGAATTTACTTCTTCCTAGGCAACTGCTAAGCTTCTGCTGTGGCTGCGGCTGTTTCACAGCCACAGGCCTGGAAATCCCCGGGGAATCCATGCAGAATGTCACTGATCAGTGGTTCCTAATGACAGCTGTCTCAAGATACCTCAAAGCATCTTTTCCACTTTCCTCCCATCTCCCATAGTCCCTGGCACAAGTCAGAATGAATGGAAGGTGTTTCACAAATATATTTGATTTGATTTGCTGATCTGTTTTGCCCCATCGTCTCATTTCAGCTCTCCCAGTGGTTTGCTGTTTGCCTCTATGCTACCTTAAATCTAAACTTATACGAGTCCAAATCATTTTATAAGTTTCCGCATTAGTTTGAATGCATTTATTCAACACATCTGTAAATGTTCTCTTTCAAGGTGTTGGTAACTTAACACGATTTGCTGTCATCTGTAAATTCAAGAGCCTGGCCTAAGTGTATGTAACTGACAGAATCTCAGTGCCAGGGACACAGCAGACAGTAAATAAATATATAAGAAGGGAGGAAGGAAGGAAGGAAGGAAGGAAGGAAGGAAGGAAGGAAGGAAGGAAGGAAAAGAGGGAGGGAGGGAGGGAGGAAAAAAAGAAGGAAAGAGGAAAGGGAGGAGGGAGAAAAAATGAAGAAAAGGAAGAAAGGAATGAAGGGAGGAAGAAAGAAAGGAAGAGAAGAAAGAAGGGAGGGAGGAATGGCCCTGGTGCCTCGTTCAGTTTCACCAGGGTGATTTTGAAACTCCTAGTGAATACCCTGATCGAAGAGTAGGCCCCTGTAACAACCTAGGTAAGAATCCTCTTCCAACGAGGAGCTGCAGTGGAGATAAGATGACAGAAGGCCGTGGAGGAAGGAAAGTGTTGAAAGGTCAGATAGCCTATGGGGCTGAGGCGCCAGCAGAACGGCGCTGAAGACGCTGACCCAGCTCCAGCAGGAAGTTGTGCTAAAGCTCCTGCCAAGTGCCACGGCTCTGCTTTCTGCAGTCCTCAGACAGCTCTTGAAACCCCTGTTTGAAAAACACTGGGGTAGATCAGGGTGTCTTATCAAACTGATCTGAATGGAATGAAAACCTTCGGAAGTCTGGATAAGATGGTACCTTCCACTTTCTCTTGCTTACCTGGCCTGCCTCTCGCACCTGAGGAATAGATCACGTTGTCCCAGGCCCAGCGTCGAGCCAGTCTTGACCATGCGGTTGGGGAAGGTTCTTCCCACGTCCCCTCTTTGCCATGGCCGATGCATCTTCACCAACCCTCACCATGAGAGCTGGGAATCACACAAAGAGTTTTGTCTGACCTCTGGAAATGCCCCAGGAGATTTTACAATATATTTTTTTTTTTATTGGAACCTGTAGTACTAACTGACCAGAGGGGTTTGGGTCATCCCTGGAGAAGTCTAGTGGGATTGTAGGAGAGGGTTTTCTGAGAATGCATGAGAAGGTACTGAGCAGAGGGGACACACTTACTTCGGTTCTAGGAAATGAGACTTTATTGACCTCCCAGGTGAAGTCTTCAATGTTAGAAAATAGCTAGGGAGGGGAGGGAGGGAAAGACAGCCAGTAATTTTTTAAAGACTCAGCAAGTCATTGTTGGTTAAAGGGTTAGAGTTGTATGAATATTTGAAGCAGCTCTGTGCTGATAATGGTAATGTCTTGATCTGCTGCCCAGGCTGGAGTGCAGTGGCATGATACTGGTTCACTGCAACCTCTGTCTCCTGGGTTCAAGCAATTCTCCTGCCTCAGCCTCCTGAATAGCTGGGATTACAAGTGTGTGCTACCACACCCGGCTAATTTTTGTGTTTTAGTAGAGACAGGTTTTCACCATGTTGCTCAGGCTGGTTTTGAACTCCTAACCTCAGGTGATCCACCCACCCCCGCCTCCCAAAGTGCTGGAATTATAGGTGTAAGTCACTGTGCCTAGCCAATAATGGCGATATCTAATGAGATGAAATGTTTACTAAGTGCCAGGCACAGTGTTAAACACTGACTTCCCTGACTCCTCACAAGAAGCCTGTGAAGTAAGTACTTTCACCATCTTTCATTGACAGATGAAGAATCTAAGGCTGACAAAAATGAAGCAAAATTTCAAGGCTACGCAGCTGGTAAATGGTAAAACTTGAACTTTTGAATTTGTGTTTCTGGTATTACATTATCTTTGTACTTTGGAACACACACACACACACACACGTACACAACCAGAGTAAATCCTATTAAATAAATCCTCTTCCAAGATTAAAATTGACAATTGCTTTTTTTTTAAGGTTTCAGAGTTTTCACTACTTGAATTTAAATTGCCTAGCTCTGAAGTGGGTTTGCTTAAGCACTCAACTATGTCACTGACAAACTAAAGCAATCTCTGACTCTCTCATTTCTCCCCCTAATGCACAAAGCAAAAACACAAACACAAACACAAACACTGCCTGGGTGTTTTAGAACCCTGGACTAAAAACCCAAGGATGTATATATGCAGCTCAGATTCCTCCATTTTCTTTCTTTCCAAAGATTCTGAAATGCCTTCTGGGCCACTACTTCCAGCCAAAGAGAAGTTTCCCTGACAGGATATCGTGGTTGTGGGAATCTTGAGCCATCTTCTTAGAGAGGTTCCCTCGGCTTGTTTGTATTCGTGCAAGGCATTTGTGCAGGGAGCTCTTGGAAGGACATTCAGATTTTGTTCAGCTGTCTCTGCTGACATATTTCTGGCCTCTCTGCAAATAAGAGTTGATGTAAGACTCAAGTCCTGGAACCCTTCTGTAGTTAAACCCAGTTCCTCAAAATGTGAAAGCTGCTTTCAGGGTCACATTCTGAGGAGTCTAGAGATGCTGCATTGAAAGAGAGGTACATTTCTTGAAATTTTAGCAATTATAAGTTCTTAGTGGAAGTAATTAGATTCTATACTTTGTTTCCTATGTTGGAAGTTATAGAGAAATCAAAGTCCCTCACAGCAAAAGTGTTTTTCTGTCCTAGCTCACTGTTTCCACTTTTAAAATATGTTAAAACAACAACAATAATAAAGCTATTTCAATTATGCCAAATTCCCCCAGCCTCCACTATTATGACTATGTTTCTAGTTGATATTGTATAATCTTATCACTTTCAGCCACACATCCACATACCACCCTGGGTTATTTATAAAGATAAATCCTGTGCTGAGATCACAATCTACAATCTTTTTTTTTCTAAGTCTAAATTTGTTTTTGTGGCTTTATAAATGATTTTGAAAATATTTTCCAGTGAATTTATTTGTTTAAAAAAGGTTTTGGTAAATAAATTGCTCAGAACAAAAACTAGCTTTTACATTGTTAACTACCAACTACTATGTATTTGGAATATCTGGATTATCCAGAAACTGGTATAGTGTTTGAATGATTTGTACTCTTAGGCTTTAATGTTTTCAAAGTGTGTCTGTCTAAAAATCTAACTCCAAAATTCTGGCTCTTTGTGAGTATTTGCTTATAGGTGATTTAAACTTTGCATTATTCATACTTTTTTTTTTTTTTTTTTTTTTTTTTGGGATGGAGTCTCACTCCATCACCCAGGCTGGATTGCAGTGGTGCTATCTTGGCTCACTGCAATCACTGCTTCCTGGGTTCCAGCGATTCTCCTGCCTCAGTCTCCCCAAGTAGCTAGAACTACAGGCATGCACCAGCATGCCCAGCTAATTTTTTTTGCATTTTTAGTAGAGGCAAGGTTTCAACATATTGGCCAGCTAGTCTCGAACTCTTGACCTCAGGTGATCCGCCCACCTTGGCCTCCCAAAGTGCTGGGATTACAGTTGTGAGCCAGCACACCCAGCCTGCATTACATATACTTTCTGAACTTCACTTTCCCCATCTTTAAAGTGGAATGAGTAATATCTACTTCATAAAATTATGAGAACTAAATGACATAAGACATGCAAAATAATGATTGCTCATCACACAATAAGTGCTCCATAAAGAGTGCTTGAAAATATTAACTCAAGAGTTCAGTTTAAAATTAATAGCTGAGTTACAACATTTACAACAGTTTGTGTACATCTTCCATCCCCATAAGCCTGCATGCTCTGGGAGGATGGGCAGTGGCCTCCCTTGACCTTCAACTCCTCCAGTCTTCTGCCTGTCCTGACACAGCAGTCTCTCAGTAAATCTTGCCGGACTGAAATTCATCTGACTATCAACTTGCCATGTTCCCTGCTGGGGAGATGCTTATATTTGTGATTCAGTTTCTTTTCTCAAAATGAACTTAAAAAATTTAACTCTATTTTAAAAGATAGTGATCTTGTTTTACTCTTCTGTTAAAGCATCTAAATTGGAAATTCTAATGCAAATTCAGTAAATTAGTGTTAATAAGCTTACACCTAAAAAGAGTCAGCAGATAAATGATGTAATTGGTTTTTCCAAGGAGAGGTAAAATTGGGAGAATGACAGTAATTTGTGATTTGCTTTGGGGCTTGTCTCAGACACAAGAAGCTACAGTTCGGAGAGCTACAGTGAAAAAAGAGTCAATCTCACATGCGAAAGTTATGTCCCCTCACCTGTGAGAAAACCAGTGTCATCAGGCCCTTTGCTTGAAAAGACCAGTTGAAGGCACATCAGCCTGAACCGGTAGCTTTTACTCTATAGAAAAATATTTCTCAACTTTCATCTAATAGCCCTTTTCTACTCTTTAAACTGTACAATTAAATGTATGAACAAATGTTCTAAGCTAATTTACAAATACTATCTGGTGGTGTTGCAATACAGAAAACAGATTTGACTCAAACTATGGTTAGCTCCAGACTTAAATATTGCATGTGCGTGTGTATAATACAGAGACCTTTAATTCATAGGATTGTATAAATATTGGTCTAACATATTTAAAACACCCAGTATTTGCAATGACTAGTGCAAAGTGTTCAAGACATGGCACAAAAGAATAGGAGAAAAGTGCTAAGATGCTTGCCTAGATGACTCGAGACCACATTGCGTAATGCTATGGTTTTGAATTTGAAGCATATTGTATATTGAAGAGCAAGGTGATAAAGGACATTTACATTGAGTGGAGAGCACTATAAATAGTGTTTACCTGGAAAGCTGGAATGGGAAGGTGTCCAAGACTGACAGAAGCTTTAGAGGGTGAGCATGCCATGGAAGGTGAGAGCAGGAGTGACCGCTCACATGTTGAGTATTTGTCATCCCGGTCTTGTGGTCAAAGTCAGCCACTGTTGCTTTCTGGCAAAGGAGTGGCTTCATCAAGTCTATGTTTAAGAAAAGATGTCAATAGTGAGAAGGAGGAATTCAAGAGAAAGCGATTAATGTTTGATTTTACCCTATGGACAGCTCGTCTGGACACAGGGTGCACTACCTTTCTCAATCCAGGGGAAGGCAGGACGGGTCACTGCTGGGACAGGCCACTGTGATAAGAAATTGCTGCTCTGCACTGCCCACTCATGAAGGGAGAGCAGTCTTGCCCTGTAGTACATGAGCCATAAATTGGTTCGTGTTTCAGATTACAGGGTATGACCAAGGCTATGTGTTCAATAAGAGACATTTTCTGAACACCAAGCTGACTACCAACCCTGATGAATATTATAAATTCATTCAGGAAAATGAATTTCTATCTCTAGACACAAAGTAGTCTCCAGAATCTACTGGTATCCAAGCACATTCTCCAGAATCAGATGCGTTTCTCTGAAAGAGCAATAGCAGCCAGTGGTGCGGTATGTCCATTAGAGTTCCAGCAGGAAACAGATGGCATTCTCAAATTGTTCCTCAGGGATGAATGTTAATAAAAGAGTAATTTAAAACAGTGTGGGAAGATGTAGGGATATGTACAAGGGATGTTGAAGGACCCTGGGCTAAAATGGCAGAAACTGATAATGATGCATGAGCTCTTTATTACTCTTCAATCTGAAGGGAAGTATGCCAGCTCCAGATCTCAGAGAGGGTAACCATAGGGAGAATGTTACTGGAGAGCAGCTGAGGCATTTTATGGAAAACATAGCCAACCTGTGCATACTGCAGGAAGGGAATTAAATGCACAGTTGCCCTTTTCTTTCACTGGAGCAGGGAACCCACTGGTACAGACTGTACAGATCAGCCTACAGGGACATCGCAAGACATGGAAGGTAAAAGTGGGTCTGCAGGGCAAATGGAAAATACTAAGCTCCATGCAGTTTGTGGTATGTGGTAAATCCACTTAAAATAATAATGATGGGACATTAGCAAAATGGTGGACTAGGAAACTCCAAATTTGTGTTCTCCCAAAAAAGTATTTAAAAACAAACAAACCTCAAATCAACCAGAGGCTGTGTGAACTAAATTTATAAAAGTTTTGGAAACCAATCAAAGGTTTACAGCAACCAAGCAAACATCCAATCAAGAAAAGGCTATCTTCTAAATGTCAGTGAAGTTTTGTGATGTTTTACCCCACTTTGCCCCACTTGTCTCCCCTGTTGGAAATAGTCTTGGTCTGGAGTGGCAGCAACCAAGTTCCCAGTTCCTTTCTTTGAAGCAGAAGGAGAAAGTGTACCTTCTTTGCAGATTATTACATGTGTCTGTTCTAATCTGCCTGGGAATAAATGAAAAACTGACTTGTTCTCTGTCTTAACTCAGAAAGCATGCAAGATGAGCAATGAGCACTGTTCAGAAAAAGTACAAGGGGACTACAAACCCACAGACGGGCTGGGTCAGGAGAGTCTTGCTGAAGACATGTGATAGTTCAACTAAGGCTTGAAGGAGAAGCTGGGTGAGACTCTTTGGGAAATTAGGACATTCAAAAGCAGCTGTTTACATGGGGGATCTAGGAAGCCATGTGCATAGCCAGGTAAGAAACATGATTGAAAAAATTCTAAGGAAACCTTAGATGGTCACCTAAGGTTGATATCTAGGCTCAGAACAAGCCTGAATGCTAAAGGATTCCCGCAGAGCTGGCCTGAAAAGACTGAGAGGTGGTTTCTACCCCTCCCCCCACCCTGTTTCGCTGGTATTTTTAAAATTTTGTTTTCACTCCTGGGCCTTAAGGAAATCTATCAAAACATTAGCTGAACATAAGCTAGAAGAACACATGCTTCAGTGAGCACACATGTCAAGTAATAGTCTTTGCAAAAAATATTTGAAAAAACTCTCAGAACAAATGGATTACTACAGCCTTTAGCAATCAAAATCAAAACAGCAAACCCAGGGGAGGGGCATAATCTGATTTCCAGAATTACCACATTATAATTAGCAAATGCCCAATATTCAACAACAAAAAATCACCAAGTATACAAAAAAAAAAAACCCATACAGAAAAATATGACTCATTTAAATGGATGGAATGACAAAAACTATCCCTGAGAAAGCTCAGACACTGGAGTTACTTTAAAATAACTCTCTTATATATGCTCAAAATGCCAAGTGAAAACATGAAAAAAGAAGTAAAGAAAATCTTGAAAATTATGTATAAAAAATGAGAATATCAACAAAGAGAATTATAAAAGAGTACCAAACAGAAATTCTGGAGCTAAAAAGTACAATAACTGAAATGAAAACTTCACTAGTGGGCCTCAAAAGCAGATCTGAGCTAACCCAAAAAAGAATCAGAAAATTTGAAGATAGGTTCTTTGAAATTATTGAATCTGAAGAATAGAAAGAAAATGGAAGAAAAGTTAACAGAGCCTAAAGACTTATGGGATGCCATCAAGAGGATCAGTATGTGCATTATGGAAGTCACAGAAGGAGAAAGAAAATGGCAAAGACTTTATTTGATAAAATAATGACCAAAATTTCCCTAATTTTATAAAATATAAGAACCTAAAAATTCAAGAAGATCAACAAATTCCAAGTAGGATAAACTAAAAGAGACTTACAACAAGATGCATTACAGTCAAACTGTTGAAAGGCAAAGCCAGAGAAAAACTTAAAAGCATTAAGAGAGAAGCAACTTGTCACATGTAGAGGACCTTTAATAAGATTATTTCCCAACTTCTCAGTAGAAGCCATGGAGGTCACAAGGGTGTGAGATGATACATTTAATGTACTGAATGATACCCCCCAACCCAAAACATACACAAAACTGTTAACTGAGAATTCTCAACCCAGCAAAACTGTCCTTTAAAAATGAGGGAGAAATTAAGACATTTCTAGATAAAGAAAAACTGAGGGAGCTCACTACCCCTGGATGTCTTGTAAGACATGCTAAAGGGAGTTGTTCAAATGAAAAGGAAAGGCTACTAGACAGTACCTCAATGTCAGATGAAGATATAAAGATCTCTGCTAAAGGTAAGTATGTGAGCAAATATAAAAGGCACTATGGTTGTAATTTTTAAGAATGCTTTTAACCCCATTCTTTAGTTTTAACACAATTTATAAGAAAAATGCATAAAATATAATCATCAGTCTCTTGCTGGATATACAATATTTAAAGATTAATATTGTGACATTAATAATATAAGGTGGGGTGGAGCTTCATATGAGTTTTAAAATGCAATTGAAGTTAAGTTCATATCAGTTTAAATTAGACGGTTATAATTTTAGGATGTTATATGTAATTGCAATAGTAACAACAAAGAATATATATATATATATATATATATATATATATATATATAAGTATATACAAAAATAAAGGAGAAGGGTGTCACTACCAAAACTGAACACAGTAGACACAGTAATAGAGGAAATAAGGAACAAAAGAGCTTCAAGGCATGTAGAAAACACAACAAAATGGCAAAAGTAAGTCCATTATTATCAGTAATTATGTTAGATATTAATGGATTAAACTCTCCAATGCAAAGGCATAGATTGGCAGAATGAATTTTAAAATGATCGAACTATATGCTGTTGACAGGAGACTCACTTCAGATATAAAGATAGAATTAGACTGAAAGTAAAAGTATATAAAAAGATATTATAGATAACAGTTGCCAACCAAAAGAGAACTGAGGTAATAATACTAGACAAAGTAGACTAAAAAACTGTTACAAAGACAAAGAAGGATACTATATATTGATTAAAGGATCAATTTATGAAGAAGATATAATATATAATTATAAATGTATATGCATCAAAATATTTCAAGGAAACACTGATAAAATGAGAGAGATAAATAGATAGCTTTGAGATAATACTAACAGATTTCAATGCTCCAATTTCAATAATGGATAGAACAACAAGAGAGAATATCAATAAGAAAATGGTGGACTTGAAGAACATTATAGACCAAATATACCTGACAGACATGGAGATAACACTCCACCTAACAACAGTGGCATACATTTTTCTCAATTGTACGTGGAACATTATCCAGAATAGACAATATAGTAGGCCACAAAACAAGTCTTAATAAATTTCAAATGATTGAAATTATGTAAAGTATTTTCTGATTACAGTAGAATACAGCTAATACTCATTAACAGAATACCTAAAAAATCCACAAATATTTAGAAATGAAATAGTCTTAAATAATCAATGGATCAAAGAAGAAATCACAAGGGAAATTAGAAATTACCTAGAGCAATGGGATGCAGCAAAAGCAGTATTAAGAGGGAAATTTCTAACTATAAATGTTTATATTAAAAAAGAAGAAAGATCTCAGAAAAACAAAATTAAAAAAAACAAACAAACCTGAAGTTCCTCTAAGGAACTAGAAAACAAAACAAAACAAAACAAAACAAAACAAAACAAAACAAAAACCCCTAAACCTGAAGTTTGAAGAATGAAGGAAAGAGTAGATTGGTGAAGAGATAAACAAAATAGGGAACAGAAAGCCAATAGAGAAAAACCAGTGAAACTAAAAGCTGGTTCTTTGAAAAAATTAACAAAATTGATAAAACTACAACCAGACTGACTAAGGATTAACAAAATTGACAAACCTGTAGACAGACTGACTAATAATGAAGAAGAAGAAGAAAAGAAAAAGGTGACTCAAAAATCAGAAAGCAAAGTGAGATATTACTATTGATTTTGTAGAAATAAGACAATGCTATAAACATTGCCAACAAATTGTCTAACTTAAATAAAATACACAAATTTCTATGAATACACAGCTGCTAAAATTAAATCATGAAGAACTAGAAATATGAATAAACCTACAGCTAGTAAGTAGATTAAATCAGTAACCAAAAACCTCCCAATAAAGAGCAGTCCTGGGCCAGATGGCTTCACTGGTTAATTTCAAACATTTAAAGAATTAACAACAATCCTCAATGTTTCCAAAAAATTGCAGAGGAGGGAACATTTCCCAACTCATTTTATGAAGCCAGCATTATCCTGACAGAAAAACCAGCAGATACTACAACAAACAAAAAAACCCACAACAGATAAATATCCTTTATGAATATTAGTACAAAAATTCTCCACAAAGTACTGGCATCCAACTTTGGTTATTAAAAGGTTTATATATCATGACCAAGTGGGATTTACTCTCAGAATGCAGAGATGGTTTGACAAATGAAAATCAATGAAATGTACCACATTAACAGAATGAAGGGAAACAAAACATAATCATTTCAACTGATGCAAAAAAGCATTTGACAAAATAACAATTGTGACTTCTCTTTATTTGGCATGTACTATGTGCCAAGCACCATAATAGGTGTTTAATGTAGAATCTTTTGAATTCTATTATACATTTTAGGGCAATACCCTAAAACATATATTAAACTAATGTCTTCTTCTTACATATAAAGAAACTGATGTTAGGAGCATTGAAGTAATTTATCAAAATCATACATAGAAGTAAGGAGTAGTCGGTATATATATTTCAGGTTTGAGATTATAAAGCTTAAGGCTATTTCTCCTATGTAGTGTCTTTTGCTCTGGCATCCAAAGAGAGTCAAAAAGGAAGGTCCTTAATTGGAGAAAGTCAGTTTTCATAAAATTGAGAAATTATATGAAAGCTGACTTCATAAAATAGCCTTTTGTATCTTTATCTCCATCCCCCTTCCCCACTGGTAATAGAGTACTATTATTTTCATTATATATTAACTTATTTTGGTGAAACGTAGGTCCCGTCGATCTCACTGCAGTATTGACTTTGAAGTGCTGGAATGTTGTCCCCTCACTTTTTACAATCTCTTTGGGGAAAGAGAGTGCGTAGGGAATCAGCAGCATAATAATGGAGCAGCAACAGCAGGGCCACTAAAAGCTGTGGAAAATCAAAAGGAAATGAATAAACTGAGAAAGCTGGAATCAATTTGGTTTTGACTCAGAGTCATACTCTGTCTGTTTTGAAAAAAAAAAAAAAAAAACCTCTCTAAAATGTTGGTGCCAGCTCATTGGAATTAAGTTATAAATAAAAATCAGAATTATAGTGTCCAATTTTTTTATGGGTTTTTAATAGGTACACTGTTCAGCTTCCTGACAAACTGATGAAATGCAGGCCTGCTAAGTCACACAAATGCCTGTGGCATTTGTTTACTTGGACTACTAGAATAAAAGAGATCTTTTGAGGTTATATCCTTTTTATAGTGAAACTCAAAAATGTGCTTCTGCAGACTTCTGAATTTGTACATGGTAAACTTTTAAAACCACTCTCAAATCTATTACCACTGGGGAGGTGGTTTACCTGTTGGGCCAGGTGTTCCCACTCTATAGGTGATCTTTTCAGGCTAGGAAGTGGAAGAGCAGATGATGATTCCATTTTTGTGACGCAGCCTGAGGTGAAGGGACATTGGTTTCATCTGAAAGCCTGGGTTTCTATCAGCTGTAGAGACTTGGGATTTCTGGCAAGGAGTACCTGCCATGTGAACTGGCTTTTACTGGCATTACCTACAAAAGTAACTCCACACTTTGATTTAGGTTCCATTTATTGCCCTCTGCTCTTGAAGAGCTTTGCAAATAGCCCCTCACCACTACTAGCCATATGCGTAGGGTTCACAGACCTGCCAATGACAGGAGGAGCGCTTAATGTTAAGCAAGTGCTGGCCACAATGTAAATCTGATTTAATATGATTCCAGCTTCACAATTCAAACCCAAGTTGTTTTATATGAACCTGGCCTATTGAAGATAAAGCCTAACCTCCCGGCCGGGGCGCGGTGACTCATGCCTGTAATCCCAGCACTTTGGGAGGCCAAGGTGGGTGGATCATGAGGTCAGGAGATCGAGACTGTCCTGGCCAACATGGTGAAACCTGTCTCTACCAAAAATACAAAAAGTTACCTGGGCGTGGTGGCGTGTGTCTATAGTCCCAGCTACTCGGGAGGCGGAGGCAGAAGAATCGTTTGAACCCAGGAGGCGGAGGTTGCAGTGAGCCAAGGTTGCACTACTGCACTCCAGCCTGGACAACAGAGCAAGACTTGGTCTCAAAATAAATAAATAAATAAGCCTAGCTTTCCCGTGCCCCCTAAAAAATGGAAGTTTAAAAGAGAAAAGATTGAAAAAAAGGAAACAAAATTTCTATTTGTACTTCACACCAGGTCAGGTGACTACTGCTATCTAAATGCTCTAACCACGGGAAATAGAGTTGCATTAAGCAAGCATTTCCTATCTCTGAGAGAATCTGCTTATGAAGTTTGCCAGAAGATGTCCTACCTTGCAGTCAAAATGACAGACTTGTGAATTGTATGCCAGAGGGTGTGGGCAGCATTTCAGCCTTTCATCTCTGGAGGTAGAGAGTGCAGGGAGGTCTCAGGCAAAGGCATAGATGGCCTCTTTACAGACCTGCCTTTCCAGGCTGGGGTAGTTTTGGCTTTTAAGAAAACCTGGGGAGTGGGGGCCGGAGTGGGGACAGCAAGTTAGCAGTTATGGTCTACCTGGAGGTCAGGTATCCCTGATCAGGACCAGCTCAGGGAGGAGACATCCCACTCATGCTAATCAGAGCTGTGATACCATCCACTTCCTTACTGAAATATTGACTAAACCCTTAAACAAAAGACTGGCTAATCCTCAAAGATCAATTCTGCCCTCTGGGGTTTTTCCAATCAATCTCATCCTGTGGGTCATGGGAGACACAGTCTTTGTCTGCAGGGAACACTGGATGTGGATTGCAATGCCTTGTGGGCACTTTTGAATTTTGCAGGTCATTTAACTCTACTATCAGCATTAACTTTGTTCAAGTTCAAATCTAGAAATAGCTTTCTTCCTTATTCTCTGAAACCTCCCTCAACCCCACTGCTTGCTCCCCTCTCAAAACAAGCCTTTGTGTAGTTAGGAGAAAAACTGTGCCAGGGAGTAGGCTGCCCTCAGCAGAATGGAAGTGAAATGTGCCTTTTTGCTTGGATAATCTTTGTGTCTAAAAATAGCAGAGACACCCCTTACTGTACTGGTGACACACAGACTCAAGGGGGATGAATAATCATATTGACAGTCATTTTTGGGGTAAGCAGTAGAAAACAATGGGTAAAAGCTGATCCCAAAATATAAAAATGAGTATCACAAATTTCAAAAGATGTTTTCATTGTAAGTTGGAATTTTTGGTCCTTGCTCAATTCCTCTGCCCTTTTAATTTTGAATTTTTATTTTTATAAGCCAAAGCAGTTGCCCTCATTCACAACCTTTTATTTACCAGATCGATGACAGGGCACCGTCCCCATGTCAGGGGCACTCATAATCCATTCCCTTTGAGAGGTCTGACTGCCAGGCTGGCCAGGGGTGATGCACATTGATACATTCAGGGCAACAGAAGATTAAACAGTTGTGAGCTCACATCCTTTAAGTAAAGACCCTTCCCCTATACTTTCCAATAATAAACCCACTTTCACATTGTGTAATGTAGATTTGCGGGTGACTCTGTAAGCAGTCACTTTTCCATTGCAAATTTAGGATACTTTTACCAGCAATTGGCTTACTTTCAATAAATGGAAAATAAAAGTAAGAGCCACTCAGTTGGAGTGAAATGCAAGATACGAAACTTGAAATCTTTTGCTACTTGCTTCCAAATGTTCTTCCCCTTGCTCCACTAGATTGCATGCATACACACTGATCTTACAAAAAGTGTCTTGTATTTTGGGACCACAGTGTTTTTGATGATAACAGCACACTGAGCCCTGGGGTGGAATGTCTTAGTAGCAGATAATGGTGAACAAGATAAGTTCACTATGCCCATAAATGTCTTTGAGGAGGGGCCCACATGATGCAACGTAGGGCCAACGGTGAGGTTATATGAATCTCCTGGCCACTGTCTCCAAACTCCAGTCCCACTAAGTATTGCTCCAAGTTGCCTGGAACTGGAGACTTGCCTAGGAACAGAGGTACAGCCATGTCTCAGAGCAATTAATGCTCAAAGCCAGAAGTCACTTTATATTATAGGTTGCAGAGGCCAACTTCCTTGATGTATATTCTAAGGCCGGAATGTTCAAAGTTTAATGCTTTTGAGTGGGAGAGCCAGGACAAGAAAGGAAACAGAATTCTAACACCTAGCTATCCCACCATCTTTCATGAAAACCACAGTTCCTGTAAAAGATTTCTTAAGATGCATCAATGTTAAATTTACAGAAGTTGATAACTGTATTATAGTAACATACAAAAATATTCCTATTCTTAGGAAATAAACCTTGAAATATTTAAGGATAAAAGACCATGACATATGTAACTTACTTCAAATGGCTCAGAAAAGAAATTAAATGATAGATAGACAGAGAGAGAGATAGATCAGCAAAGGATAAAGCTTGTGGGTAAAATGTTAGGTAAATCTGGGTAGAGGGTTACAATTGTGTTTATACGTTTTATTTTTAAGTAAGTTGTCTGTAAGTTTGAAATTATTTCCAAATAAAAAGTTTTTTAAATTTCCCCCCCTCACAAAAGCTATTTTAGGACGTTAAAAGAGGCAAACTCTTTCAGGCTTCTGCCTTGAGTTGGCCTTGTTTAGGACGCAAAGCCTTCTAGCACCCTACTAGAGACTATAGAATTTAGAAAGCAAAGACTTCTCAACTCATCTGGTAAGATGGATCTACTGGGTAATTTTAAAGAATTATATAGGTATGTTCATTCCTCTTGTTCCTTCATCTTAGTGGCAGGTATACTTCCTGCAGTTTAAAGTTGAATGTGTCAGCTATAATTTGGGGTAAAATTATTGGTTCATCACAGTGTGCAAAGGTTCCCAATGAATACTGAGTTGAAGAAAACAGACATGTATCTTTAGGATGGCAACAGAACAAATTGAACATTTGCAAGTACTCAACACTTGGTGAAGCACTTTCATACATACTTTGCCATTCGATTTTACCCCAAGATTTGAAGTGCAGGTATTTGTCCCATTTTGCAGTTGAGGAAACTGAGGCTCAGAAAGGCCAGTTCTAAATTGGAGAGCTGTAAGTAGAGAGGCTGAGATTTGAGTCTGACTACTATAAATTCTGTGCTCTTGTCACTAGGCTATGCTACCCTGTCTGTGGCTAGAGCAGTCCACTCTCCAGCAGACATTTACTATGTGCCTTCTAAATGCCAAGTATTTTACATGGCTCTGAAGTCCGTGGCCCTGCCGTGCCTATGTGCGTAGTAAAATGGTGCTAATAAACTGGAAAACGTTTTACTTTTTGGCCATTTAAAAAATTTTATTAGAGAAATAAATACAAATGCCTGTTTTGGTATTTTTGCCTTTGTTTTCCTATGCACGTAGAGATCCATTTTAGCTTTTATCATAAATGTGGTACCAATGTACCTTACAAAGATAATCATAACATCTCCTGGGAGATACTCAGGAGTTTATGTAATCCAAATTTGTCATCTTTAGAAAAGGGAAAATTAACACCAGAAGCTTCAAGAAATTTGTCTAAAGACACACAGCTAGTTAGATGCTGAACTAGGACTGGAAATCAAATTTCTGATCACAGATTTTGTTTATTCCTCCTAGAAAAGGAATAGTTTTTAGCCAAGTGTAGTTGGTTTATATAATACTTTTTTTCTTGACATCTTTTAAAAAGGAATAGTTTAAAAAGCAATGCTTTTTTAAGTTTATATATATATATATATATGTTTGTGTGTGTATATATATTTCTAATGTAAACATACAAGATTAACAAGCACATTTATCCAAAAGAAGAGGGAAGAACTCAGATCAGCTCTGTTCTCCGTTATATTTGTCTTTTCTAATCAAAACCATATGAGAAGCTAGAAAAGAACCCAGAGCCCAGTATGACTGCCAAAGATGAAGAAGAGACAACAGAGAGAGAAAAATGAGGGAAGAGCGAAGCAGCGACTCAATATTCTTTCCAACGTTTCAGCACACACTCGCACTTCCAGTTCTTTATCAGATAAGAATGTTTTGCGCACACTGGGCCAATTTACCCTGCACAGGAAAGCCTGTCGCTGCGCTCTCGGCCCACCACTTCCTGTGGGAGTCAGCAAAACAGGCTCAGCCCTTCCATTCCTTTGACCAAAATGCTTCCAAGTCCTAGCTCGGAAAGGCCTCACTGCTTATCCGGCCATTTGGTGAAAGGAGTCCACAGTGAGTTCTTGGCAGTCATTAGGAAAATAGCGTTCATTTCTCAGGTATCTTTTCCCCGTGTATGTGTGTGTGTGTGTGTGTGTGTGTGTGTGTGTGTGCGCCTGTGTGCATGCACATGCATGCACACACACATAAGAAAACAACCTTTCTGGGGCTCACTGCACTCCAGTGCCTCACTATTCATGCAAGTTAATCCTTTATAGTTGTAATGATCTCTTCCCTTGTCCCACGACACTGTAGGTCTTCATGTGGAGAAAAGGGTCTTCTACCCACTGGAACTGACTTTCACCTCACCTCTTCACTGCTACCAGAGTCCTTCTTCCGAGGGTAGGGGCTCTACCTTGCATTCTGGGATGCAGAGATTCACAGAGTTTCTTTCCAACAAATTATCCTTGGAGAGGAAAACGTCCCTGGGAGTCTGCCTACTGAGATCCACTCTTTGGAGTTTCATTCTGAGACCAACTTCTCCTGAGGCCAAGGGGCAAAGACAAATAAATGATACGGTGTCATTTAATTTACTCTAAAATAGAATTTAAAAAGATTGAGTTCACGGTCATCTCCAGACGTTCTCACAGGAGTCCTTCCTGCTCCTGCAATCCTCTTGCCCTGGTCATCCCTCTGCCTTTGATGGCGTATATCATGGCTTGTTTCCTAGGTGCCACCATCACCAAACAACTGTTAAGGAACTCCGTCACCCCACTCTTCCTCTTGGTGTCTTTGGAGGTCTGAAATAAGAATGGGGAGAAGGAGCAGCTGGCTCCCCTGGTTTGAAATCCCTGTCCCGGGAGCTGCCATTCTGCTGTGGCTTTTCTTGAAGGATTTCCTCTGAGGGTTCCTGCCCCTCACCCCAGCCCACATCAACTCCCGTGAAAAACAGAGCTCCAGTTAGAAGGCTCTTTTGGCAGACTGAGCGTCCTCAGAGTCTTCTGGTCTCCTTGCAATAAGGGAGCCCTCCCCAGAGCTGATTCTAGGCCCATTCTAAGAGTACAGGAAGAAAAATGGTGATTTCTGATTCAGGGATTGAGCCCCAGGAGGTGAAAGAGCGCTCCCGTCATCTGCCTAGTTAGTTTAGGAGAGGAAAAACACCATTTTCTCACCAAAGCTAGGTTGGTGGCTGAGGCCTCTATAACAAAAGGCAGATTAACAAGAGAAAAGCGCATAAACGTATTTCGCATCAGTTTTCTGTGGCACAAGAGCCTTCATAAGGAGACAGAGGCAAAAAGAAATAGTAAACTTTGCATTTTTATGCTAAGTTTGATGAAGAGTAGATCGGTTGTGGAAGAATATGCTGGATCTAATAATAACGAACTAGGGACCTTAGCAAGGCTCGTTCGTTTAGATTCTCCTCTGTGACCCTGTGTCTTCAGAGATAAGGATATTCTTTTTCTCCGGGTACAGGGAGGGCACCGCATGAATGAGGGTCTCACGGCCTGCATCAGGGGACGGTCAGAAAATGCTTTCTGGGTTTTATGACCTGCTGCAGGTGAGAAAGGTCAGGAGAAGAGCAGAGCGACCTTCCTGCTTCTGCAGTTGTCTAAAATTCTCTCAGCTTAAAATCCTGTGGGGTAGTGTGAACTGAATCCTGTCAACAGTGGGAAACACAGGACCAAAAAGACTCAGCTCACTGATCTTTCTAGCATCCCAGTTCTGGCAGCACTGAGCGGCAGGGAACACGGACGGGAGGGTGGGGCTGGGTGAGCTTCCTGCTCAGAGGACTGGTCCTTTGGTTTTTGATTACGTTTCTTACTGAGTAGAAAGAATTATTTATTTTCATCAGGAAATCTGGAGGAGTAAAAGGCCTAGAAACCCTCGGTAGGGATTGTATGATTTATCATGAACTCCGCAGAGGGCGGGGCACAGAAAAAGAGAGTGACTGATGCGACCAAAAATCCAAGAAATGAAAGGAACCTAAAGATCCTCATCAATATCGGAAATCACAGATCCTAAAGGTATTGCTTCTCAGTGTTTTCAACATTTTAAAACTGATTTTCTCACACGATACTTTTTCAGTGAAGCTTCTACGCATCTCTACAAGCCGAGATAATTTTCAGTAATTTCACTTCTTAGAGTTTGGGTCATGAAAACATGTACCCTGATAGATTCTTCTGTGTCTCTAGAGGTCCAGGGTGCTTTTCCCCCCCACATCCATGGACAATCTCTCTTCAAGAAAAGCCACAGCTGAATAGCAGCTCCGGGGACAGGGATTTCAAACCAGGGGAGCCAGCTGCTCCTTCTCCCCATTTTCTTCATCTGCGACAGGGACACAACCCCTGGGCTGCCTCAAATCCTATAGCTGGTCAGCTGGCTGCCCAAGATAAGAACACATGTTTCCTGTCTTCCAGTTAAGAGCTTTATCATCTATAATATTCTGTGTCCCTACAGTTGAAGTGTATCAAGAATGTGAGATGTACTTAGCGTTTTCAATTCTTCAAATTCCTTAGAGTGCTCAAAATATTTCCTGGGAAAGAATTATTTGAGGCATCTTCTGGAAAACAAACACACAGTATATCCGTCATCCAAATGGTTCATTAGTCAGAGGGAGAAGCATTGCTGTTAGAAGCAGAGGCTAGAGCCCCAGCCAAAGCCTCAATCTGCTCTTGAACACAGGAGAGGGAAGTAAATGAGGGTGAGAGTCACAGAAAAGAAGACACCAGTGGCCATTTGAATTTGGCATGGTAAAAACTGATGAATGTATAGCCCAAAGCAGTATAAGGCACAATTCCTAGGTTTAATATTTTAAGAATAAAATAACACAGACAAGTGAAATGATGATTATTAAATGCTTGTAAGTGTCCCCAGGAATCTTTAGAAATTTGAACCGCACTCTATAATTAATACACATGGGTTTTTTTTTTTTTTTTCTTTTAAGACAAGAAAAGTCCAATTGCATTGAGAACTCACAAAGGAAAATAAAAGAGTTCACCTTGAAAGATATAAAATGCATCTCCCTCTGAGAGTGAGAAAGAAGGTGGGCTCTGACCAGAGGACCCCTGATAACTGCAAGGGACAGGAAAGGACAGCAGTCCCTGGAAGGAATGTGTAGGTGTAAGGATTAGAGGGACTTCCAAGGCTTTTGTAAAAGGAATGGAGAGAAAAGAAACAGGAGGTCCATTTAGTAAGTAAGAAGAAAGATGGATTTAATGACGAAGATAACATTATTGAGATAATTACCTGCATCACTAAATTTCTCTATTAAAAAGAAGAAAGAAAATATAACCCCAGGATCCCCTGGAATCTCTTCTTTTTTGGGTGTTCAGGAGAGCAGAATCTGAACCATTTTACAATTGGACACGAGTAAACAAGCACATTTTAAAATAAAATGAGTTCCAAAGCAAGCAAAATGTATGTATGGTGTTAGAAGTTGAGGGAAGGTTAGCTTGGGGAGGAGGAACCTGGGCTTCTGAGACACTGACAATGTTCTGTTTCCACACCCTTGTAGGCTTATGAGAGAACCCTAACCCTAACCCTAACATTAAACTACTTTAGGAAGACACCTTGGGCTGGATACTGTGACCCATGCTTTCTTGGATGTGCTAAACTTTAGTAAAAAGTAAAAAAAAACAAAGCAAAATAAAATGAATGTTTTTTAAGTATCAAAACTATCACGATATGTAAACCAGAATCAAAGGTGGGGTATTAAGAATAAGTAATTAACCAAATATGGTTGGTGGCTCACACCTGTAATCCCAGTGCTCTGGGGAGCTGAGGTGAGAGGATCACTTGAGTCCAGGAGTTCGAGGCTGCAGTGAGCTACAATTGTGCCACTGCCCTGGGTGACAGAGCAACACTCTGTTTTTCTCTCTATATAAAGAATAGAATAATGGAATTATAAAGCAGCACACAGATATTTTAAAAACTGCTAGAAAGCTGAAGATTAAAAGCAGAGCAATAAATCAGGGGACAACCATATCCTATCTTCTCAATCAATATATAACCTGTACAAATATATATAAATAGCCCTCCCCCCAGTAGATGTTTCTCACTGATAGGAATTTATATCCTAATTGAAAGTGAATCATCATACTGTAATTTTTCTTTTTGCGAACCAAGTTTTCATATATATAATTTGTTTAAATTGAAATGTTTCCAAATATGTAGAAAGGAATAAAATCATATAACCATATGTGATTTATAAGAAAAGACTAGTCAATCAGCCAAAAATATTTGATTGCTAATTGTGTGGCCAATTCAATACTATTTATCATTGAACATATAAAAGAAGCAAAGGGTTTTTTTTTCTATTAAGAACAACTAATCTAACTGGGAAGAGAATACTAACAAACATAAATAGCACAAGATACTAGATTGTTCAATTCTGTCTCTATATAAGTGGCAGTATAAGGAGTGAAATAGTATAACCTTATGGTGTCTTACAGTATGATTTTGATTCTCTCTTCCCCATAAACATGTTTTAAAATGTTGAAAAATTACTGTATTGGCTGAAATTTGTATAGATTATAAAGTAAGGACTCTCTATTTTATAGAAATCACCTGATGGAGATCAAAATTAGATGTCATCTTATTAGACAGATTCATTAAAATGTTCAAAGAAATAATGTACAACCATTAAATTTGCATTTGGCTCAAAAACACAACATTTTGTGAAAATCCTAGAAAGTTTAAGAACAGGAGAGGAGAGAAAGCAGGGGAAATCTCTCAAGCTGAATGTCAGTACCACTGGGAGTCAATTACAAATACCATGAGTGGGAGGGAATTGGTCAGGACCAAGTGCCAAAAGCAATGTTGGGGTTAGAGTGTAAAAGAAATTGCATTAGCGATGAGAACATGACTTAGCAAGCAATGGTAAAAACATAACCAGAATCTGCGTCTCTGTCTAGCCGGTAACAAAAACTCCCACACTGAACGTAAAAAGAAACAGTCCAGAAGGATCCGCAAGAGGTCATCTTGATGTCCACATTTCAGCCTTATTTCTAACCCACACTGATGAGGGAATTAGAAGTTTCCCCGTAGTCGAGCTGACTTCTGGCTGAACGTGGTAGGCTGAATAATGGCCCCACAAAAATATCTACGTTTTGATTCTCAAAACCTGTGCGTATTACCTTATATGGCAAAAAAGACTTTGCTTATGTAATTAAGTTAAGGCTTTTGAGATGGCAAGGTCCAGGGGGCCCAGTGTAATTACAGTGGTCCTTGTAAGAGTGGGGCAAGAAAGTCCAAGAAGGAAGTAGGAGATGTGGCAATCACAGAAATTAGAGTGATCTGAGGACACATCAGGAACTGGGAAAAATGCACTGATGCCCCCAGCTAGAAAAGGTAAAGCAGTGGACTCCCTCCTAGATCCTCCAGAAGGAGGCAGCTCTGAGAACAACTTGACTTCAGCCTAGTGAATCTGATTTCAGGCTTCCGACCTTCCAAGCGGAGAGGGAATACCTTTGTATTGTTTTAAGTTGCTAAGTTTGTAGTAATCTGTTACAGTAGCATTAGGAAACTAATACATTGAGTAATATGATCAATTGAGTTAGGCTTGGTTTTCCCTAGGATAGTTCTCAAGCAGGATATTTAATTAGTGCAGTGCTTTGGCAGAGTGACAGGTGGTTCATGGCTAAGCAAGGGCTTCTTTCAGAGGATTTCTTAGGTAATTTTTCTTGTATTTTTTCTGCTTTATTTGTGGCTTTAGAGTCTCTACGCTTAGAGTTTAAATCCAGGATGGAGCCTTCGGTATTATCAGCTTTTTGGATTGTTAGAAGAATCCATTCACTGATTAGGTTTCCTGAAATTTTTGTCTATCAGTATTTGTGGCCTGACTCCAGAATGAATGGAGACTGATACTCAGACTCCAGGAAAAAAAGAAATTGATCACATGGCTTAAGAAAATTCTTATATTTGGAAAATTATAGATTAAAATATCAACACTTAAGGATCTTAAGTTATTTCCATGGGGATTCTTTGACTCAAATGTCTTTTTTGGTATGTGATTTGTTCCCCTCCTCATCACAGCAACAAAAATGTTAAAAGAATACTTAAAAAAAAAAGATTTCATTTTTAACATGCTTTTCTCCTCTTGAGGACAGAAACCACGAATTATTTTGGTTCCACAGCCACTAATCGAGTGCCTACTTGATAGTAGGTAACTGAGACTTATTTTCCAAGGAAAGAAAGGAAAGAAGGAAAAAGAGGGAAGGGAAGAAGAAAGCTCTTTTTGGATATCTCCTTTGACACTGAGTGAATGGGGGAGCTGGGATGAATTTCATCAATGTCTACAAGATTTTAAAATTCACTTATAAAAAGTGTTGTGCTTACTTTTTACCAGTATCAACCTACCTAGAAGCTTACCTCTGAGCCTAGATTGGAGGAGAAAAATTAATGTTTTGGGTATTGAGAAATTGTGACAGAGAATGGCAGTGTTGGTGAAGAAAGTTTCAAATGATATTTGAAATAAATATTTTAGTTATCTTAAATCTAACTGGTTCCATGTTTTTGTAACTTTCTTTTTTAAAATATTGTTTTATTTTATTTTATTTTATTTTAAGATGGGGGTTCACCATGTTAGTCAGGCTGGTCTTGAACTCCTGACCTCAGGTGATCTGCCCTCCTTGGCCTCCAAAGTGGTTGGATTACAGGCGTGAGCCACCACGCCCAGCCTAATATTATTTTATTTTAGGTTCTAGGGTACATATGCAGGTCATGCAAGGTTGTTGCATAGGTGCATATTATATCCAGCATTTACTTTAGCTGGACTAACTATAGGCATAGCCTTAGGAGAGATTTCCACACCTTGTGTAGTTGTGAAAATATTATTGCGAGAAGATACTTTCCAATCCTTCTGGAAACTTCAGTAGACTGATAAAGAGCTAATACAGTAAAAGCAAAAGGTTATTGCTTAAATATGGGCTCTGTATATACCTTTCCCCCCAATATAAAGACAGGATCTCACCGTATTGCCCAGGTTGGTCTCAAACGTCTGGGCTCTAGTGATCTACCTACCTCCGCCTCCAAAAGTGCTCGGATACAGGCAGGAGCCACCATGTCTGGCCTGAATACACTAATTTTTGCAATCAAATCTTTAGTTGGAATGGTAGTAAAAAGAGAAACAATTAAATATAGAAACAGTAAGTATTTGAGTTATTAACGAATTGACGCAGAAACAAAAGAAGCAGTCTTTATTCAGCTGTTACTCCTTAGCAGGCTGTGGGATTTGTGGCACTACACAGGGATGACACCCCACATAGACAGAGGTGGTCTACACCACGTACACATGATTTGTACATGATATGACATTGGGCTAGCCTGTGTTCCACCTGAGGAAGGGAATCCTGCACCGCCCCCACCCATCCTGGACACAAGGGAAGGCATCTTTCTGGCAGAAAGAAACAGTAGTAAGTCAGGAGACCAGGATTCCAGTCCAACTTATTCTCCCTAGCTGTTGTTTCCTCTTTTGGAACAGAAGAGGGCTGAATCAGGTCACTCTGGGGTTCTCTCTGATTCTGAAATGCTCCAACTTTACACTTGGCTTGGAGAACAGTGTTGTCTTTTAGAGAGGAATTTTTCTCCCTGTCAGGTTCTCCTGCCCCAAATGTTTCAGGTCCTGATTTGTATACAATAAGGAGCAAAAGCCACCTCCTTTTGATCCTGTGGTTAAAAATATTTAGTTCTTTGGTGTTTGAAATGTTCTCTTCAACTAAACATTGTAACCTTGACATAGCTTGATTTGCACTGAAATATAAACATACTATTGGCAAGACCTCATGAAATAACTGACTTACAGCAACCTTGGAGTTGGCAGCATAACAGATCAAGTTTCTCATTATCATTCCATGCAAGATAAGAGAATTTTGCTCCCATTCAGCTGAGTTTCAGCGCCTTTGTTAAGTACTGGGCAGTGAGAGCTTTAAAATGCTCAGCATCATATCCCGTGATGTGAATTTCAGCAGCCTATTTGGGGGAGTTATTTTTAATCTCTTAATACATGATTAATGTGACCATGTTTCTCCTTATCACTGTCTTAGATTTAATTAACAACTGCTGTGATTATTCTTTCTGGTTGTGATGCTAGCCTATTAAGGCTTTGAATCATGAATGCAACCTTGTAGGTTAAAAAGCCAATAAAATTGCTTTTGGTGGGATAAGATTGGGAGTGTCTCCATGGGTTAGTGAGTTTTTAAAAATTCGTTTGCAAGACCACATAAGTTATTTATCATAAAATAGGTATCAGTGGCTTTGCAGTTTAATTGGAAATCGTAACAAAAACATGATAATACGTAATAAAATGCACCATAACAAAAATGAATTGCATTGTTTCAGAAAACCTTCCACAAAAACTTAACAAGTATTTCCATCTTATAAAATGAAATAACATGCCATTCGATAAGGTTTGGAGGGATCAGTTCTCAGCCCGGGTTATTCTCCTTGTTACGTGATCCTTTTCCATTCTAGCTATAGAATTGCAGAAGAACACTCCCTGGAGAGTGAGTTGGCTCACTTCCAACATTCAAATGTCCAAGTAAGGACTATTTTTCCCTCTCAACTTAGAATCTAGTTAAATTGTGAGCAGCAGCCTCTGAAGACAGTGTCTCAATTTACCGGAACTATTAAAAATATGTTTAGACATATCTAGGAACCAGGTGGCAGAACAGGACCTTTTAATCAATCTTCAAGGTGATAAACTGAAACTTACCATTTTTCCTTCTCTTCCTTGTTTGTTCTCAACACTAACTTCAAAACAATGCATAAATCTAAACAGTTTAATTCCCTTATTATTTATTCAAATGACCTCAAAGTGTGAATTTCTCATCAATTAATAAATAAATTGCAGGACCTTGAAAGAGAATACAGAAAGAATAAATAAATGGAAAGATACTCAGTGTTAAAGAAAAAGTTAGTCTGACACTTGTTAAAATGGTAAGGAAGATTGGTAGACTTTGTTCAGGACCTTTGCAGTAGCTGTCAAGACTACTGCAACAGAGGAGAGAGACTGAGCTCAATTCAGATACAGCAGAGACAGCTGGGGCTTTGTAGCCAATGAGCAGAGTGAGGGCTTCAGTGGATGGAATATTACTAAGAGGAGACATCAAGGGTAGGAAAAATTCTTGCTAAACTGACTTAACAGGATTCTTGCTGAAGGCAGGTCAAGGACTTATATATCAAAAGTAGGGGAAGAGGAATTTGATCAGCTATCAAGGGTATCAAGGGTAAGAAATTCTCCCTAAAGTGACTTAGCAGGATTCTTGTTAACACTGGCCTCTCCATGTTTGGCAAGAACAGGAGCTGAGGCTGACATCCAGTCCAGAAAGGGCTTAGAGAGGTTTGACTAAACTTTGGTCAAGGAGAGAATCATTGTCATCAGTAAGTGGTAACTATTATTAACAGAGCAACGACTTGACTTTGTCATTTGTCTGTTGATTTATTTCAGAGCACTCACATACCAGCTCTGTTTTCTCTCCCATTTTTGCTGCTTTGGAATTTAATGGCTGAATTTAATATTCACTTTACCAAAATTCCACTACAAGTAGTTAATTGACACATACCATAGAGTTGGCTATAACAGGATTTTAACTGCAAACCTGAAAATTATAGGTTGCCATTTATAAGTTAAAAACCTGTTTTGAAAGATTTTTTAAGTGGAGTCATTTGTAGAGTCAAAAGTTGTACACTTTTACAATGTTCAAAGACACTGATTTGTGGAAAATGTTACTTGTCATAGAAAAGACATTGTCCTAATAAAAATCAGTAAGCCTCAAGGTTGGGTGCAGTGGCTCACATGTATAACCCCAGCACTTTGGGAGGTGGAGGCAGGTGGATCACTTGAGGCCAGGTGTTTGAGACCAGCCTGGTAAACGTGGTAAAACCCCATCTCTATTAAATATACAAAAAATTAGCTGGGCATGGTGGTGCATGCCTGTGATCCCAGCTACTCAGGAGGCTGAGGTGTGAGAATCTCTGGAAACTGGGAGGCAGAGGTTGCAGTAATCCGAGATTGCATCACTGCACTGCAGCTTGAGAGATGGAATGAGACTCCATCTCAAAAAAAAAAGAAGAAAACTCAATAACCTTCAGAAAGCACCTCAGAAGTTGATTAAGTTTTGTGTGAAACTTGATTTGATAATGTAGTAGGAAACTTAAATTATCTACTTTAATTTCTTCATCTATAAAATGAGGATTATCATATAACACAAGATTAATTTTTATATATAATTATGGTAAAGGGAAGTATCTCTGAAAGAGTAACCTCCATAGAAGATATATCCCAACTCAGCAAAATGGTGTCAAATGACTTCCCGCCTGCAGCAGGTAGTGAGTGAGATGGATTCTCATGGTGCATGCATCTCTGTGATTTTGTGAGTCTATGATTGCCCCAGATCTGGTAATGCCACTAGTTTTGACTGGCACTGAGGGGGCATAAAGAGAAGGAATTATGGTTATGGGAGAAAAACAATCTCTATCTCCAATTTATCATCCCAGCTGATAAAAATTTGCTTCTATTCAAATTTGAAAGGGTACATGTTTTTAAAAATCAAAAGCATTTACTGGATGATCACCGAGCTGTGACAATAACAAAGCCAAATCAAATTGGATAAATGTTACCCAGTACATAGAAAGCCCTCGGTAAATATTTGTTGAATTAATTCTCAGTATGAATGATTGCAAAGTATTTTGGAAATTTTAAAAAAACATGAAATAGTAGACATAAAAATATAAGAATCCAATATTATTCAGGAAAAACAACATAAATCTTAGCTTCCTAATCAATGATTTATCTCATAAGATTTTCTGAGAAATAGTGAATTAATTAATATAAAGACTTTGGATTTCATTTATTTATTTACTTAAGACAGAGTCTGACTTTGTCGCCCAGGCTGGAGTGCAGTGGGTGCAATCTCAGCTCACTGCAACCTCCGCCTCTTGGGCTCAAGCCATCCTCCCACCTCAGCCTCTTGAGTAGCTAGGACTACAAGTGTGTGGCACCATACCCAGCTAATTTTTGTAGAAATGAGATTTCACTATGTTGCCTGGGCTAAGACTTTGAATTTTAAAATGATGTTTTGAATGTATTTTCCTGTCTTTGAGCTTGTGTTATTAGTTCGCACATATTAGATATTTATCAGCAAATATTTATCAAGTGACTACTAGGTATCAGGTACTATTCTAAGAACTGAGGAAGCAGAGTGAACGAAACAGAAAAAGGATTCTGTCCTCATGGAACTTAGAGTGGTGGAAACAAATATACGTATATATGTTACACAGGCTGTCTAGTGCTAATAAGTTATATTAGGGAAAGGTAAAACAGGGAAGGGGGAATGTGTTTTCATTAATGGTCAGGGAACACTGACCACAGGCAACAGTGGTCAGGGAAGCTTCCCTGAGAAGACGTATCTGAGTGGTAACTGTTATTAGCAGACCAACGTCTTGATTTTGCCATTTATCTTTTTGTTATTTCAGAGCAATCACGTATCAGCTCTATTTTCTCTCCTATTTTTGCTGCTTCAAAATTTGATGCCTAAATTTAATATTCACTCTATCAAAATTCTACTACATGTGATGAATTAACACATTCTGTGGAGCTGAAGGGTGGGGGTAGGGAAGAAAGTGAGCCTTGTGAGCATCTGGGGGTCATGCACCCCAGCATTCCAAGCAGAGTGAACAGCAGCACCTATAGAGGCTGCATGCTCTGGGTGTTTGAGGATTTCAAAGAAGTTGCCATGGCTGGAGTGGAGTGAACAAAGGTAAGGTTAAAAGAACTTAGAGCAAGTGCCTGGCGTGTGGCTCCCACCTGTAATCCCAGCACTTTGGGAGGCTGAGGGGGGGTGGATCACTGACGTCAGAAGTTTGAGACCAGCCTGACCAACATGGAGAAACCCTGTCTCTACTAAAAATACAAAATTAGCCGGGTCTGGTGGTGTATGCCTGTAATCCAAGTGACTCAGGAGGCGGGGACAGGAGAATCGCTTGAACCCAGGAGGCGGAGGTTGCGGTGAGCCGAGATCACGCCGTTGCACTCCAGCCTGGGCAACAAGAGTGAAACTCCGTCTCAAAACCAAAAACAACAACAACAACAACAAAAAAAAAAAAAAAAACAAAAAAAACCTTAGCGCAGAGGATAATGTGGAATCCAATCACATAGGATCTTTGGGTCATGTCAGAATTTGAGCTTTTAATCTGTGATGGGTGGCCATTAGAGTTTTATAGGTGTGTGTGTGTGTGTGTGTGTGTGTGTGTGTGTGTGTGTGTGTATTAGTCAGGGTTCTCTAAAGGGACAGAACCAATAGAATATATGTATATATGAGGGGGAGCTTCTTAAGGAGAATTGACTCACACGATCACAGGGTTAAGTCCCACCATAGGGCATCTGTAAGCTGAGGAGCAAGGAAGCCATTCCAAGTCCCAAAACCTCAAAAGTATGTAGGCCAACAGTGTAGCCTTCAGTCTGTGGCCGAAGGCCCAAGAGCCCCTGGCAAAGCGTTGGTGTAAGTCCAAGAGTCCAAAAGCTGAAGAACTTGGAGTCCGATGTTCAAGGGCAGCATGGAAGAAAGATGAAGGCCAGAAGACTCAGAAAATCTGCTCTTTCCACCTTCTCCTGCCTGCCTTATTCTAGATGTGCTGGCAGTTGATTAGATGGTACCCACCCAGACTGAGGGTGGGTCTGCCTCCCCCAGCCCACTGACTCAAATTTTAATTTCCTTTGGCACACCCTCACAGACACACCCAGGAACAATACTTTGCATCCTTCAATCCAATCAAGTTGACACTCATTATTAATCATCACAGTGTGGTAACATAGACATGACACAAACTTTACCATTTTAACTGTTTTTTTTTTTTTTTTTTTTTTTTTTTGAGACAGAGTCTCGCTCTGTCAACCAGGGTGGAGTGCAATGGTGTGATCTCAGCTCACTGCAACCTCTGCCTCCTGGGTTCAAGTAATTCTTCTGCCTCAGTCTCCAGAATAGTAGCAGGGACTACAGGTACATGCCAGCACACCCAGCTAAGTTTTGTATTTTTAGTAGAGACAAGGTGTCACCATATGGGCCAGGGTGGTCTCGAACTCCTGACCTCATGATCCACCTGCCTCAGCCTCCCAAAGTGCTAGGATTACAGAAGTGAGCCACTGCACCCAGCCAACCGTTTTTAAATGCACAGTTCATTGGCATTAAGTACGCTCACATTGTTGTGCGCCATCACCACCATCCCTTTCCAGAACTTTTTTGTCTTCCCCAACTGAAACTCTGTACCCTTTAAACAACAACTCCCCATTATCCAGTACCCCAGACTCTGGCAACCACTGTTCTACTTTCTGCCTCTGTCTGCCTATTTCAGGTACCCTGATATAAGTAGAATCATACAAAATTGTTACTTTTGTGATTGGCTTATTTCATAATGTGTTCTACATTCATCCATGTTGTAGTATATATCAGAATTTGATTACTTTTTATTGCTGTATAATATTCCTATATATATGCATATATATAGTTTATTTATCTATTCATCCATCTGTGAATGCTTGGATTATTTCCATCTTCTGGCTATTGCTCATAACGATGCTACGATCATTGGTATACAAATATCTGCTTGAGCTCCTGCTTTCAAATCTTTTGAGTGTATACCCAGAGTTGAAGTTGTTTCACATTTTTGAACAGACAGGTGACTTCTGTTTTTACTGTATTACTTTGGCTGCTGTTAGGAGAACAGGCTGTAAAAAGATGAGGGTGAATGGAGGTGATCTATTAAGAAGATATTTATTATTGAATCCTGAATACAGTTTGAAGGAAGAGCCCACAAGGTTTGCTGACGGACGGGTTGTTGAGAGTAAAAGGAAGAGAGGCATCAAGGATGAGTCCAAGATCTTTTTCTTCTATTCTGCTAAAAGTGTTATTTACGTACCATGTGAAAATAAAAGAAGCTTGGCTCATAAAGGTTTCTAAAGCTTCTAACTATGCAAATATTACCTATTTCTGCATATTTCAGTAACATACTACATTTGCATGACAGATTCACTAGAGGATATAAGGCAGTCTTTGCATTGATGTGGCTCCCACAAGTTTATTTCTTGGTGATATACGTGTGTGTGTGTGTGTGTGTGTGTGTGTGTGTGTGTGTGTGTGTGTCTGTGTATCTCCATACATACTGGAGATTATTGATGCTTTTGATATCTCACTAGAAGCGAGATAAAAAGTCATGTGTAAATATAACATAGCCTAAACAATCATAACCTAACGTGGCTTGAAGCTTATGAGTCTTATATTAATTTGATTTATTTTTTAACCAATACATTAGAGCTAATATCGAAATGTTTATTTTCTATTAAAAACGTTCATTTTTAATACTAACAGGCTCACATCATGTTCTAGTATAAAAATGCTAAGGTTATGAATCAATGCGAGGTTCACTAGCTTGGCTGCTGTTTCCTGTTACCCATCGGACACACAAATGCTCTGGAATGGTTAATTATGAAAAAAAAATACATCTCAAAGTTCATAGATAGTGAACAAAAGCACCATCATTTATTGAGACGTTGGGCTCAGTGCTTTGCATGTCTTATTTTATCACCGCAAGAGCACCAGAAGTCTACACAATCATTTATAGATGGGGAGACTAGGCCTCTGAGAGGTTAAGTAACTTGTCCGAGATCCCAGAACTAACAGATGGGGAATCTTTCTGAGACAAATACTTTGAGCTAATAACCTGGAGCCCGGTTGAGAATTCAACCTCGTCAGTCTCCAAAGTCTGTTATATGCATGATACAGCCAGAGCGTAGATGGAAGAGGAGTGTCAGTGTCTGTACCCACTACCACCCAGTACCTCTACCATAGCAGTTAGGCTAGAGTAACTCAGAATTGGATGCCTCGTCTCCATTCAAGCAGATGGCAGCAGCAAGAATGTCTTTTCTGAGATCTGTGAATTTCCCAAAAGATCTTTCCTTCCAGACACTCAATGATACCACGGTTCCACCAGTGATGTTATCTAGGATCATCAGGTGAGACTGCTAGGTTTTCACGGTGGGAGACTCCTGTATAACAGATGCAACAGATATAGTGAAACCAATAGTGTTACTCCCTCCAAATCCACTCCAACTCCATCTGTGGTCATGAAACAGTCAGGCATTCCAGGCAACTAACTGTCCCTGCCTTGACTTATTGAGATAATTGCCTTCTGAGGGTAGTACAGGCCTGCTGTTGATGAATATGTCTGTGCCCATTAGATGAATAACATCTAGTTCTTATTGTGCCGCAGTACAAAATAAAAAAAGAGCGATTGAGCCAAATATAGAAAATGTGATTAACCACACAATGGACTATGAGCAGAACTACATGAAACCAAAAAAGAATAATATTCAGCCAGCCATCAACCGACTGAAGAGAAGGCAGGTATGAACCCAAATATTCAAAGGAAACAGTGTCTCGGTCCTTATCTTTATTCTCATGCCCTTTTTCATTAGCTCCTTCTTTTTGGTGTTCAAATCAGCCACCCTACACACAAGTCTCTCCCTCAGTCCTCTGTTGCTTAACACACAATCTCACTTATTCTTTTCTTCCTGTGCTACACTTTCTAAAACAAAAGTCAACACTCCCTGTCTTCATATCTTAACTTACCCTGCACACTTTGGAAGCTGGCTTTGGCTCCAGGGCCTCTCTAAGGACTTTCATCTTAAACATATCTTCATTTACAAGTGAATTCATAATCACAGAATTAATTTGCTTCTCAAGTCTTAGTTTATTGACTCTGTCATCACCTGCTAATCAATTACTCTCTTTTGCATCACTCTCTTATCCTTTGGTTTTAATGACCTTACATTCCCATTCCTTTTCTTGATATAGTATCAACCTCTTCCTAGTTTGCCTTAGTTGCACACTCTTTTTTTTTTTTTTTTTTTTTTTTGAGACGGAGTTTCGCTCTTGTTACCCAGGCTGGAGAGCAATGGCGCGATCTCGGCTTGCCGCAACCTCCGCCTCCTGAGTTCAGGCAATTCTCCTGCCTCAGCCTCCTGCGTAGCTGGGATTACAGGCATGCGCCACCATGCCCAGCTAATTTTTTGTATTTCTAGTAGAGACGGGGTTTCACCATGTTGACCAGGATGGTCTCGATCTATTGACGTCGTGATCCACCCACCTCGGCCTCCCAAAGTGCTGGGATTAGAAGCTTGAGCCACCGTGCCCGGCCCTTGCACACTCTTTTTTAAAATTCAGTTCTCAAAAGTGAATTATCCCTGAGGTTCAGTTCTCAGCTCTCTCCTTTGGTCCCATTGCACATTCTCAAACGGTAATGTCATCCACTCTCAAGGCTTAGCAACAAATTTATCTTTTTCTTAATTTCTGAGTTCTATGCATGCATTCTCAATAATCTCTTTGGTATATGAGTCATGGTGTTCATGGTGTTGATAAAACCTGAGTAACTCAGGAAAAGTCACAACCTTTCTGAGAGCCCCTCTCCTCTTTTGTGAGATGAAAGGGTTAGATACTCATTCAGGTTTCACATGGATATTATCAGTCAAGGTTTCTGGTTGAAGGAGGAAACAACCTTGGGTAGTCTGAACAGAAAGTGAATCTGTCATAAGATATCTGGCAGTTTTAGGATTGTGAGTGAGACAGGGGAGACAGATTGAAGGACTGGAGCAGGACATCGCCAGAAGTTTACAAAGCTGGAATCACAGACAAGTCTCACTAAGGGGAAAGTTTGGCTCTGCAGACACACTGCACCTGTAGTCACTACTGCCACAACCACAGGTTCCACTGCCACCACTCTGCCTCCAACACTACAACTGTGTCTTGGGTGTCAGGAATGGACTCCCGCTGGCCACCATCCTGGCATCGCATGCAAGATTCAGAGTCTCCAGTTGGACTATCCCATTGGCTGATCTTGGGATCCCAAGATCTTGATCCCAAGATCAGCCAGTGGGATAGTCCAGCTGGAGACTGTGCCCTCTAAACCAGCAGAGACAGGATCTAGCTGACCCCAACATACAAAGGGGATTTCCACCAGTAGGATGGGAATTGACTATTGCACAGCAAATCTTGCCTTCCAGTAAGGAATGTTTACCGCAGGTGTCTCAAAGCTATCTCAAACTCAAGACATTTAAAGCAAAATGCCATCTGTTACTCAGAAAACTTGTGAATAAAACATTTGCTGCATGTATTCAGGATATATAATCTTGCTTAACAAGGTTTTACTTTAGCAGTAGTTCAACTTATGCAGTAATTACGTTGGGCAGATAATTAACGTTTTGATGACTCATTTCCCTTCTTTTCCAGTCCTAACATATAGGTTTTGTTCAGACATGATTAATGAACGTGTGATTTGAAGGTTAAAGTCAACACAGAGCAAATCTCAAGACAGAGTTTGATCAATCCAGGATAAAATAATTTTGACTTGAATTCTTGCTCTTGCGTGTGATTTTCATGACTATTTCTCCCTTGCAATTTTCTATGAGCTTCAATTACCAAGTAATGCTGTTTCAACCCCCTGAATGCTAATGTCAGAGAGCAGAACCTGGTGATTAAGGACCTACCTTCTATTAGAAAGGAAGAACATGCTGAGACAATACTTTCTCTGGTCTTTTATTCTTTCAGTGTGAGGCAGATCACAACACTCTACACACTTAGAATAATCGTTGTCTTTAAACAGAATATTTAATTCACATATTTAAACATTTTCATATGTTGTTGAAGGAAACACCCGATAAACTAAGCGTGATTTGTGCACATGCAGGTCTGCATATGAAGAGGAGGTGAAGGTGTGCCATTGCTCAAACAGACATATTTTCCTTTGCTTTTGATTGTGACACTTGTCCCTTGCATTCGTGAAACAATAAAGGAGATAACATGATGTTATTTGAACTTCTATAAATATCCAGAGAGGATAATAAACACCTTCGCCACCTCTTAGCCCATGTGTTACACGAAATTTCAGTGTCTGGCGGTTGTCACAGATGCATTTTATGGTTTTTAAACTTGACATCTGATTACACACTCAGTGGACTCTTAACTGAATTACTTATTTGAAAATGCAAACTGCTCACCTTATTTAAAATTAGAAACTGCTTCTACTACCCTGGTATCCCTAATCCCCAAACTGCTCTGCTTTTCTTGTTCTTTTTTTTTTTTTTTTACAGTAATTTATCACCTTCTAAAATACCATAGAATTTAATTTCATGTTTTGTTTATTGTTCATTTTCTGTCTCTGCCTGCTAAAAAGTAAGCCCTATGAGGGCTGAGGCCTTTACCTGTTTGATTCACTGACGTCCTGAGTCTCAAGCAATATCTGGCATATTTTAAGCATGGAATTAATATCTATTAAATGAATAAGCAAACACCATGCAGATAATTGTGAGGCCAGCTGTGACACCTGAGACCTGGAGATGTGTGTCTTTGATGTGCTTCATTGCTGGGCTCATCTCCTGGTCTGTGCCCACTTTCCCCCTCTGTGCAAAACGTGCTCTTTCAAGGGTCTCCAACTTGGTCACAGCAAGCCTTCAGTGGGTCCTCTCACAGTTTAATGCACTCCTATTTCTTGGCATAATGGCATTTTAACAAGGATTGAAGTCTCACATTAAAGGAATACAATTTTAATTTTGACATTTCCACCATGGTTTTGTCTTTGCACGTGGTTTATACATTCTAGCAGAGGTTTGAAGAGAAATATACTCAATCTTTGGATTATTGCATAGGATTCCTAATTTATGCTTTTTTTGTGAACAGACATTTGTCCAAAGGCGTTATGTCCTTTTTTTCAAGGTCTTACTAAAAATTCTGTGTGTGTGTGTGTGTGTGTGTGTGTAAAACAAAATCAGCATAAATCATAGCTTAATCACAAGGTACTTGGTGTTTTCATCAGCTTCTCTGGAAGATCTGGACTTATTGTATGAGCGTTGCTTTTCTTCTACTTTCCTTCCTTTTAAAATCTATAAATCACCCTCACCGTCTCATGAAGTTTGATATTGAATTATTTTAAGTTTCCTAACCAAATGCAGTAAAACCATGCCTATGTGAAAGTCATAACTGGAAACCACAACACCCTGGACTTGAGTCAATAAATGATCTAGCTGTTTTGTATCACCTAATTAAAAGGATCTTTTCAAGATCTCCCTCTTTGCTTCTTGCCAACTTTTATCATCCTGCTGGCTTTTGGCCTCCAGAGGAGCTCCTCTGGGACAACCAAGTTTTGTGCAGCCATTTGGCCTGGGGTGCTGAAGGGAAGAAGAAAGAAAGCCCAGGAAGGAGAAAGAATGTGGCCAAGCCCAGAGCTGGAGAGAAAAGCAGAGCTGGAGAGGAAGTGTATATGGCTATATTATTGTTTTATAGGCTAATCTCATTATTAAATTTAAAAAAATCTCCTTAGTCTTTTGAGACCATTTGTATTCAATCTTTATACTTTTTTAAATTACTTTGCTTGGTATTAAAATTTACATTAAAAATCTTTTTTTCACGTGAATTTGAAGGCATTTTTCCATTGGCTTCTATATTCCTTGGTTGTGTTTGACATGTTTAAAAAACATTTCTAACCTCTCTAGAAGCTCTTAGATACTTTTCTTTATCTTTAGTGCTCTGAAATTTCTAATTGGTGAGTCTTAACGTGGGTCTTGATTCAAAACAATTAAATTTTTTTTTGCTAAGAATTTGAAGAGGCTTTTCAAATTAGAGACTTGAATTTTTTAGTTTGAGAAATTTTCTTGTACAATTTCTTTCCTGCATAATTTTTAATAACGTTTACCTTAAGATGAGTGGGGATGGATCAAGCTCTTTAGTTGAGGGACTCCTCAATGTTAGCATGCAGTGGCAGGTTTTGTTCTGAGTCACACAGTTTCTTAAGAGATGGATTCTTTAATCTCTTACCTGGGAGGCTGCAATATTCAGGCTGGCTGCTGATATTCTGAGACCAGTGAAGGGGAAGACAGGGATTAGGGACTTCACCATTCAGATTACAGACCTTCATTTACCTCCTTCTCATCCTCTTTTTTTTCTCTGTAGCCAAACCTGGAGCCCTTGAGTCTCTGTCTTAGAGTCTTATTAACATTTTCTAGGTAAATTCCTCTGATCTCCTGCAGAGGTCCGGTCAACTGGAAGCAGGTGTACAGCACATTCTATAAGTTCATGGCTCTGTTCACTGATTTTGACCAATGCTATTTCCAGCCACTTCACTCCCACCTTCTTTGGAACCAGGATCCTCGAGTCCTGAGCCTTTCAGGGCTCTGCCTGCAAATTAGTGCATCTTTTGCCAATACTTAGCTAGTAGCTTCCTCCTTTCTGCTCCTTCACTGACTTTCTGTGTTCAAAAAAATTGCTGAAATCTTTCATGCACTCTCTGTTTCTCTTGGCCCTTGTGAAATATAACTTTAAAAAATCAAAGTTCTTTGTTATCCTGTTAGTAGGGTTCAGGAGGGACTTTGAAAGTAAGAGACAGTCTGCCATGTATAGCTGGAACTCTAATAGTACTTTTCAAAAATGTTCTCTATAAGAGCCCTAAAATTTCTACTTCAATAGAAGATGGATGAGGTGGCAGACTGCGGAGTTTCAGTACAATGAATCTCTAACAATGCTTTAACCAGGATAGTTTTGTTTCATCAGTTTCATGCACTGAGGTTCATGTAAGATGTCTTTGAACAAGAAGTTCTGCTGCTAAAAATTATCTGAATACTACTAGTTAAGATCATCTTTAACTTAAATTTCCAATGTTAATGTTTGATGACTACATAACTTACTTATCCATTCAACAAATAGTTATTGAGTTTCTTCTGCCTTACGACAGGTACTGGGCTAGGCACTGATGTCCTCCTACTTGGTATAAACAGATTTAATAAGAATGCTGCTTTGTATGGACATATTTTATAGTAGTCCCACATCTCACTTATTTGAAACACTGCATAGATTGAATAAACTCAAGTGATTCAGACTTAATGGTGTCCTACTTAAAGAGCAGACATCAGAATATCCTGTCAGCCTACTTCTCCAAATAATGACCTGGGGGACATGAATGTCATCTTTGCTTAGGGGTAGAAAGTAATTAAAAGATTATGGTTTTTCTCTTGAAAACATTGCCTCTAATTTGTATTCAAGTAACAGCACAATCTTGATTTAGTTCAAATGATCTAGCTGCTTGATCATTTGGAGACTGATTTTGCTTTAAGTTACATATTACCTCAATTTCAGATGAAGAAAAACAATTTTTTTAAATGTGCAGCTGGAAAATTACTCAGCTAGTAAGTGAAGGCACCAGTTCTCCCAGGCGGCTGTTTCTCCCGGGCTCCCTAACTCCACAGATGGCATCACTCAGTGTCCCCGGGTTCTTACTCTGCTAGAGCTGCCATAACTAAGTACCACAAACTAACTGTCCTGAATGGAAGAAGTGTATTGTCTCACAGTCCTGGAGACTAGAAGCCAGAGATGGAGGGCTCAGTGGGGTTGACTCCTTCTGAGGAATGGGAGGGAGGGTCCGTTTTGTGTTTCTGCCATCGCTTCTGGTGATTTGGGGCTACTTGACACACTGAGCGTCACCCTGATGTCTACCCTTGTCTTCACATGGTGTTTTCCTGTGTGCATGTCTGTCTCCAAATTTTCCCTTCTACAAGGACACAGTTATATTGCATTAGGACCCACTACAGTGACCTCATTTTAATTCCATTACCTCCATAAAACCCCTGTCTCCAAATAAGATCACGTTCTGAGGCACTAGGGGTGAGGATTTCAACACACGCATTTTGAGGGGGACACAATTCAACCGGTAACACTCAGGAACTTGGGTGTCATTCCTGATACCTCCCCCTGTCTCTGTCCTCTCCACATCTAATCCATCAGCAAATTCTGCCTGCTTTACATTAAATACCCACACACGTTGGGTCTGTGTATTTCTCACTATTCGTCCCCTGACCATTTTCATTCTTTCTCCTGAACTACAGTAGTAACTTTCTCACTAATCCCCTGCCTCCACTTCAGGTTATTCCTAATCCATTTTCCATACACAAGCCAGAGATCTTCCAAAAGTGCATATTTGATTATATCTCTCCTCTTCTTACAACATCCAATGACTTCCCATTGCCTAAGGATAAACACAAAACTCCTTTATGTGGCTTACACACGATTTGGCTCCTGCTCCCCCTCTGCAGCCTCCGTCTCTATTTTATTTTTCTAGTGCTCTGAGCTAAGGCCAAACAGGAACTTCTTTCAGTTCCTTGATTACACCATGCTGTTGCCTCTAGGCTTTGAACATGCTGTTCTCAGTCTGGAACACTTTTCCAAACTCGATTCCCCAGACGCTTACTCATATTTTAGGCCTCAGCTTTCATGTTGACTAGCTTCTGGAAGGTCAGCCCTCTACAGTGAGCTGAATGGTACCCCCAAAAAGATATGTCCACATCTTTATCTCTGGAACTTGTAAATGTTACCTTATTTGGAAAAAAAAATATCTCTGCATATGTAATTAAGTTAAGGATCCTGGATGAAGAAATCCTCCTGGATTATCCAAGCGGACCTTAAATCCAAGGACATGTGTCCTATGAGACACACAGAGGAGAGAGTCTACAGAGGAGAAGGCCACATGAAGACAGAGGAAGCACCTGAGGTGAAGTGGCCACAGTCAAAGAAACCAGCAACCCCCAGAGGCGAGAAGAGATAAGGAATCCAGACTCTCCCCAGAGCCTTTGGAGAAAGTATAATCTTACCAGTTCCTTGATTTCAATCCTCCAGAATTGTGAGAGAATAAATTTCTGATGGTTAAGCCACCAAACTTGTAGTAAGTTGTTATGGCAGCCCTAGAAAACGAACACAGCTTGCGTTCTTATACCAGGTGCAGTCTCTGGTTGTATGTGTCCATAGGCTCCTTGGGAGTCCTCGCTCCTAAGAGTCATCACTCTCTCCTGTTAATTATGGGATTTGGTCTGACCCAGAAGCTGTGAGTGCTGGGAAGGCAGGAAATGCCTTTCTCCTGGCTGCATCCACTAGGATTAGCCCAGTACCTATGGCATACCACAGGTGCTAGTATTTAATATTAACAATGGTAATAATACTTTTTCCTGAATAACTAAATTAACTAATTAATCATTCAGTCAATGCTTCGGTTTAGGTACGATCCAAATGGTATAGATTTGAAAAAAGAATCGGAGTCTGGCACCTTTGAATAGTCCATAGTTCTGACCTTCCTAGGGTCTTTAAGATAGTCTTCACAGTAGACAGAATGAACATCTATAGGAAGATACCTTAAAAGCACCCCCCCAATCAACACCATCCTCCAAAGTGAAAAGAAATACAACATAATGTAGTTTTACATGTATTCTAACTGGTCTTCTTATCAGAACATTTGTCAGCATTTATTTTTTATGTAGCATCTTATTATTTAAAGTTGTTAAACCAGACTGACGTGGTTTTACACCTAGAAAAGTTTATAGTATAGTGAAAGAAAATGAGAACAATCATTTTTCTTTTCTTATAAACATACAATCAGAAATATATGAGCAGATATGTGCTTTCCAAAACTAAAGGCGAACTAGCAATGATAGGAATAATAATAAGCAAACTCACAAGCTGCAGGCCTTTTACATCCTGTTCTTACTCACTATCATTACTTGGTCCTTTCTTTTACGTCCAGCATTTTTCCTTTGAGAAACTTCTTCTCCCAAAAGACCTGTTGAGCAATCAGTCCCATGACCCTGACTCTTCAGTCAAAGGAGAGGCTGAACAGAGCACCCTTGCTCCTGGACATAATTTGTTCAATGGTAAGCATGTGTTTCAAGTAAGATCAATCAGATTTATTTTCAGGGATTCCTCTGGGTATCACGAGAGAGAGGTGCTTTTATTATTTTCTTTTTCTTCTGAGATGACTTGCTCTAAAGATGATGCAATCTAAACTGCTCTATGAAGTCCAGCATACGGGGAGAGCCTGCCTGAGAAGGCAGCCAGCAAAGAAGAAAACAAGCCAGAAAATGGGGAGAGAGAAAAAATCTTGCTGATGTTGTTTAATCCCCTGGATCCAGGAATAACTGTACCTCAACCTGATCTTGAACTATCCCTATCTTTAGATCATGGTATAAACGATGAAAGAATCAGGGTAATGTGAGAGACAGAACAGAATGCTATGTATAAAGCTTAGATGCACTTCAAAAATGAATGCTTCCCTTCTATGGTGTAGAGTTGTCACTGGCTAGCAGTGATTGTTCATTAGAGACTAGATTTCCCAGCCCTTGGCATCTGTATATGGGGACATGTGGTTTGCTTTTCCAAATGGAATGATGGTAGGAATGAAGTCACTTTAGAGCTGAAGGAGGGAGTGTGCCCTCTCAACTCTTTCTTGACCTCTTTTGTTGGCTGAGCTCAGAGGACTCCTGTCTTAAGGGCATTTTAAAGATCAATAGAAAATGGTGTAGTTTCCTGAAACCAGTCCTGTAAGGGAATTTAAGAAAGAGACATTTAAATAAAAAAAACTTCAATGTCCTTTTGAATTAAAAGAAATAATCGAATCAGGATAATGGTGATAACAATTAAGCAACCTATCAAATCATGTACCTATTACCTGAATACCAAGCATCAAAACTTCACTTTTCAGATCTGGGAGCTGTTGCTCACTGGCAAAACACTTGACCTTGGTCAAGTGACTTCTCAAGGCCTTGGTTTCATCATACAGAAGATTTTCCTCAAGCTTCCTGACTCCATCATGTAGTCACCTGGTAGAAACTTTTGCCATGAAAAGGTTATTAAACTGTTGAGATATTTGAGCCATGACTTTGAATTGGAGTCATACAGCAAAGTGGATGTGCCTCTGTCGCTTGTAAGCTTAACTGTCTGATGATTGTTTTAAAAACTTAGTTATATTACATTGTCAATAAAGCCGCCTCTGTTTGGTCTTTGTTGTCTTATTATTTTAATCCTGTCTTCCAAGTTTGTAGAAGTTTGAAATTTAAGCTAAAATGATTGGAAGCTGTAACTGCATCCAGGAGGCTCAGAGAATATTTGAACTTGCAGTTATGAATTAACCAGCTAGTCCAAAAAAGAATACATGTTTGATTATTTTAAGACAGCAACAATTCTATTATTTTGACATGGAAACTTGAAGTTCAAGGAAACCTTACATAACCTATATAAAATCAGAGGCTGAGCCCACGCACTGCCATCGACTAGTCTGCCCTGTGAATGGAACCCACAGGATGTTTGCTAAGCTTCGTGATGCAGCAAATTACTGGTCCCTGCAGCCAGGAGCATGTTTTTATTTTGTCCATGTGATCATCTACACTAGAAGCATCCCCAAGGTCATGAATGCTGTATGTTTTTGAAAATACCCTCTCTTCTTCACTGATTCGGTTGTTGGTAACTGGGTTATGATTAAGACAGGTAGACAGTTGGAACACCACTGCTTTACTCTGTTACTCTTTCTTTGGGCCCTTTGGATACGTGAGCATCCATTTTTATCTGCCTGGCCATTTTAGACCAGCCCTGAAGTAGTTTGGATTTGTACTGAAATGAGTGAAGACTGGTAGGCAAGGCTAGTTTGGGGAATGTGAAAGAGGTGTCTTGAAGAAAGAAATGGGAATGAAAGAGAAGAGTAGAAAGAAATTTGAAGGAGTCGAGAGGGAAGATTAATCCAATGGCTACTGGGCTGGGATGCTCACATAGTATTGTAAAAGTGTGTGTGTGTATATGTGTGTGTGCTTGCGCACACACACTGAGGTTTAAGCTCGTGTGTGTGTGTGTGTAAACATGTATATGGTGTAAACATATATATACATATGCACATATATATCTGTGTATATATACACACACATATAAATTGTTTATATTGTATAAGTTTTGTGTGGTGTGTGTATATATATATACATATATATATATATATATATATATATATATATATATAAATTGTTTTAATTAAACTGTTGTGTATATATATAAAAACATGAAGTTCCAGGGCTTTTGCATGAAAAACATGGCAAAGCGTATTTGAATAATCTATTCACCCATCATTCACTCGTAAACGTAATAAGCATTTATGGAGTTGCTTAGTATGTTCCAAACTCCAGCTCAGTACTTTGCAAGTGCTTCTTCTCATGGTTTCTAACACTAATGGACACATTTTGCAGATGAGAAAATGTGAACAATTAAGAGGACAAATGACTTGCCTCAAGTCACAGCACAAACAACTTGCCGGACAGTGATTAGAAGACAGCGACTTTACATTTCAAATGTATTGCCTCTGGCTAACTAATAATTAAGGTTTAATTTGCCTGATATGATTTTTAGAAACAATTTTCTTCTCAGACACAGAGTATCAGATTTCTGCGCAAGTGTAAAGCTGATAATGCCTGCCCTTTTCTGGGATTATTCTCTTGTGGCATGATGCCCAAAACATTTAATGATAATTATTCATTTCTTAAACTTATTATCAGATGATGTCCTTGGTTTAGAAAAGGCATTTTTGCCTTTTAAAATATACTATTCCAAATCAGCTCAAGAGTAGTAGCACTGAGGCATTCTGGCTTCCTTAATAAACATCAGCTATCTGGGACTGTCATCTTACCTCCTAGACTAAAAGTGCTTATAAAATCGCATTCAAGAGCATCACATACCAGAGAATGGAGCTGCAGGAATCCAAATCAAATAATGATAACATTCAGAAGAGCCAACTAATTTGAATTCTAAAAGCATGGGAAATGCTCAGGTCAAATTATATTACACATAGAGCTAAGCCAAAGGATATATCAAAGAGTGAAAAAGGTTTGAGGAAAACGGTCAACTGCTGCGACTCATCCAGGACCACCATCCATCACTGCCTAATGTTGGTCACTGGATAAAGAATTCAAATCCACTGGGCTTTGGGGAAGATCATCATGCCAGTTCTAGGCCTCATAGGGAGTAGCCACCTAGACCAGTGAATTGTGATGGAAGCTGGGCTCTCTGGTGTTGTTACAGTGAAACAATAACATGCTTCCCTTGATTTATACAGCCTCTGAGGGGGACACAATCTGACATCCTGTTTTGTTGTCACAAACAGCTGTAAATTGTAAATTAGGTGACAGCCACACTCTTCTATTTAATGGATATCCTCCCTATGTTTTCTGGAACAGGTTTCTTTGCCCACTGTCCTGATTTTACAATCTTCTGAAGCAACCCTTTGAGGCGTAGAAGTTTTTCTGAGTAAATGAGTCAGGTCTTGGTATTGAGCAATGGTTGCTACAAGGAAAACTTGAGGCCCCATTGCAAATGTCATGCTCCTCCTTGACCAGAGTGTACCCAGGAGCAGACAGTACTTAGCCACTAAAAATTTCTTCAAGTCGTACACGGTCTTGAGGATTACATTAGCAACAATTCAAAGTTTCTCATTGTTATTTTGAAAATATAAAAATTTATATCTGATGATTAAAGGGCCATGAATGGCTTTTGGGGAGTCCATAAACCCCTGAAGAATTTTTTAAAATTTCATTTCATAGTGGTAAGAACACCCAACACACGATCATCCTTTTAACAAAATTGTAAGTGTACAATGATGGCTTACTATCCAAAGGAACAATGTTGTCCAGAAGATCTCTAGAACTTATCCACCTTGCATAATTGAGATTTTATGTCCATGAATTAGCAACGTCCTGTTTCTCTTTCCCATAACCCCTGGCAACCACTCATTCTACCCTCTGATTTTGAGTTTGACTATTTTAGATACTTCATATAAGTAGAATCATGCTTGTACCCTGAAGACTACAAAACATTGATGAAGGAAATTAAACACAAATAAATGGAAAGACATCTATGGATTGAAAAATATAATATTGTTAAAGTGTCTATACTACGGAAAGTGAGCTACAGATTCAGTGAATTCCTGTCAAACCCCCAGTTATTTTTTTCACAGAAATACAAAAAAACAATCCCAAATTTTATGTGGAATCACAAAGGACCCTGAATAGCCAAATGAAATTTTGAAAGAACAAGGCTGGAAGCATCACACTTGCTAATTTCAAAATATATTCCAAACAATGGCAACAAAAACAGTGTGATATGGGCATAAAGGCAGATATATGCACCAATGCAGGAGAGGAAAGAGCCCAGAAGTCAACCCACATGTACATGAACAACTGATCTTTGACAAGGGTGTCGAGAATACAGAGTGAAGAAAGGATAGTCTCTTCAACAAATGGTATTGGAAAAGCTAGATATCCACATGCAAAAGAATTATAGTGGACCCTTATCTTACACCACAAGCAAAAATCAACTCAAAATGGATTAGTCTTAATGTTAAGACCTAAAGCTATGAAACTCCCAGAAGAAAGCATAGGGGAAAATCTCCATGACATTGGTCCTGGCAATGATTTCATGACTATGACACAGAAAGCACGGGTAACAAAAGCAAAAATAGACAAGTGGGAAAACATAAACCCCTGAACTTCAAGCATAACCTCCTCTGCATTTTTCTGAGATAAGTTTCATATTTTTAAAGTGATTCTAAAAAAACAGTCTGGAAACCTGGTGTACTATATTATGCCTGCTTAACTGTGCACCTGGGATCCTTCCTTAGCAAAATCTGATATGCAATATATTATTAGACAAGGGGAATAAAAAGTGAGTTCCAGTCCATTATTTATATGTCTCATTTTCATTATTTGTTATTATTTGTAATTGACACATAATAATTGTATACATTTATGGAATATGGTGTGAATTTTGATATGAGTATACAGTTGCATAATGATTGAATCAGAGTAATTATTATATCCACCACCTCAAGCATTTATCATTTTTTATGTTGGGAATATTCAAAATAATCTCTTCTAGCTATTTGAAAATTTACAATAAATTGTGAATTGTAGTCATCCTAAAGTGCTGTAAAAACACTAGAATTTATTCCTCCTGTCTAGCTGTGCATTTGTATTAACATCCTCTGGCCACTTCCCCTGGCCACTTCCCCATCCCCCGGCCACCTCCCCATCCCTCTAGCTGTCACAACCTCTAGTAACCGCTATTATACTCTCTCCTTCTATGAGATAAAGGTTTTTAGCTTCCCGATATGAATGAAACCATGTGATATTTATAATTCTGTGCATAGTTTATTTCATTTAACATAATGTCCTCCAGGCTCATCGGTGTTGCCACAAATGGCAGAATTTCATTCTGTATTATGGCTGAGTAGCATTCTCTCATGAATATATACCACATTTTCTTTGTTCACTCATCTGTTGATGGACACATGAGTTCATCCCATATCTTAGCTATTGTGACTAGTGTGCGATAAACATGAGTGCGGATAGCTCTTAGTGGTTTCTTTCCCTTTGGATATATCTCAACAGTGGGATTCCTGGATCATATGGTAATTCTAGTTTTAGTTTTTTAAGAATGCTTTCCATAACAGCTGTAGTAATTTCCACTAGCAGTATATAAAATACATTTCCACTAGTAGTGTTTAAAATTCCCTTTTCTCTAAATCCTTACCAACATTTGTTATTTTCTGTCTTTCTGATAATACCCATTCTTACTGGGGTGAGATGATACCTCATTGTGATTTTGATTTGCGCTTCCCTGATGATTAGCAGTGTTGAGCATTTTTTTCCCATATGCTCCTTGGCCATTTGTGTATCTTCTATTGGGAAATGTCTACTCAGATCACTTGCCCATTTTTAAATGGAAATTGTTGTCGTTGTTATTGTTGCTGCTGCTGATGATGCTGCTGTTTGAGCTTGTGTATTCTGGGCATTAATTCCTTGCTGAATGAATAGTATGCAAATACTTTCCCCGTTCTGCAGGTTGTCCCTTTGCACTGTTGATGGCTTTTTTTGCTGTGCAAAAGACTTTTGGTTTGATAAGATCCTTGTTGTTTCTTTTTGCTTTTGCTTTCTGTACTTTTGAGGTCTTATCCAAAAAATCTTTACCTAGACCAATGTCTTGAAGCACTTTCCCTGTGTTTTCTTCTAGTAGTTTCATAGTTTCAGGTCTTACATTTAAGCATTTAATCTATTTTGAGTTGGTTTGTATATGTGATGAAAGATAGGTATTCATCTCATTCTTCTGTATATGCATATCCAATTTTCCCAGTATCATTTATTAAGGAAGCTGTACTGTCCCCATTATGTACACATGGTGCTTTTGTAAAAAACCAGTTCTTTATAAATACATAGCTTTATTTTCTGGGTTCTCTATTCTTTTCCATTGGTCTATGTGTCTTGTTTTTAATGCCAGCACCATTCTGTTTTGATTACTATAGCCCCATAGTATATTTTAAGTCAGTTAGTATGATGACTTTTTGCTTTGTTCTTTTTGCTCAGGAGTTCTTTGTCTAGTCCTGATTTTTAGTGGTTCTATATGAATTTTAGAAATTTTTTTCCATTTCTGTAAAAAGATATCACTGGTACTTTGACAGAGATTACACTGAATTTATAGATCACTTTAAATAGTATGGACATTTTCACAATATTAATTCTTCCAATTCATCAGATCGGGATATATTTCCATTTTTGTATGTCCTATTCAATTTCTTTCCTCAGTGATTCACAGTTTTCATTCATTGTAGAGATCTTTCACTTCTTGGACCAAATTTATTCCTAGATATTTTTCATTTGTACCTATTGTAAATAGCATTGCTTTCTTAGCTTTTTTTTTTTTTTAGTTACTTCATTATTGGTATATAGAAACACTATTGATTTTTGTATATCAATTTTGTATTCTGTATTCTGCAACTTTACTGAATTCATTTATTAGTTCTAAGAGGTTGTTTTGTAGTGTCTTTAAGTTTTTCTGTATATGAGATCACATCACCTGCAAACAGGGGCAATTTGACTTCTTCCTTTCCAATTTGGAGGCCCTTTGTTTATTTCTCTTTCCTAATTGCTCTGAGTAGGACTGCCAACAGTATGTTGAATAAAAGTGGGAATCTTTGTCTTGTTTCAGTTCTTAGAGGAAAATCTAAAAGCTTTTTTATCTCCCTGTTCAGTAAGATGCTAGTTGTGGTTTGTTATATATGGCCTCATCGTGTTGAGGTATTTTCCTTCTATACCTAATTTGTTGAGTTTTTATCATAAAGTGCTCTTGAATTTTATTCGTGTCTATTGAGATGATGATATGGCTTGTGTCTTTTATTCTGTTGATGTGATATATCACAATTATTTATTTGCATATATTGAGCCATATTTGAATCCCTGGTATAAATCCCACTTGATCATGGCATGTAATCTTTTTACTATGCTGTTGGATTTGGTTTGCTAGTATTTTGTTGAGGATTTTTGCATTATTCTTCATCAGGGATATTAGCCTAACGTTTTTCTGTTGTTATTGTGTCCTTGTCTGGTTTTAGTATCAGAGTAATGCTGGCTTGTAGGATGGGTTTGGAAGAGTTCTCTTCCCTTCGATTTTTTTTTTTTTTTTTTTTGCGAGGAGAATAGTTTGAGAGGACTGGTGTTACTTCTTCTTCAAAGGTTTGGTAGAATTCATCAGTAAAGCCTTCCAGTCTTGAACTTTTGTTTTTCAGGAGGATTTTTATTGCTGATTTATTTTCAGTATCTTTTATTGGTTTGTTTCCGTTTTCTGTTTTTTCATGGTTCGATCTTGGTAGATTCTATAGTCCAGAGATTTATCAAATTTTCTCTAGTTTTTCCAATTTTTGGCATATAGTTATTCGTAATAGTCTCTAATGATATCTTATATTTCTGTAGTCTCAGTTGTAATGTCTTTTTTGTTGTTTCTGATTTTATTTGGGTCTTCTCTCTTTTTCATAGTTATTCTAGCTAATAATTCATTTATTTTAGTTATCTTTTCAAAAAGCTAGCTTTTCATTTTGTTGATCTCTTGTATTTTTAAAGTCTCTATTTTATTTATTTCTGCTTTGGTCACTGTTATTTCTTTTTTATTTACTTATCATCATTTTCTCACCCAGTCTGGAGTTCAGTGGTATGATCGTAACTCACTGCAACCTGGAATGCCAGAGTTCAAGCCATCCTTCTGCCTCACCCTCCTGAGTACAGCTGTGTACCACCATGCCAGGCTACTTCTTTTCATTTTTTGTAGAATTCTTTTTATATTTTGTGTTGCCCAGGCTGGTCTTGAACTCCTGGCCCCAAACAATCTTTCTGTCCCAGCCTCCAAAATAACTGGGATCACAGGCATAAACCATTGCATATGGCCTATTATATCTTCTGCTAATTTGGGGTTTTGTTCTTATTTTTTTAGTTTTTTGAGGTGCATCATTAAGTTTTTTATTTGAAGTTTTTCTACTTTTTAATGTAGATGGCGATTGCTATAAACTTTGTTCTTAGTAATGTTTTTGCTGTATCACAGGATTTTGGATGTTGTGTTTCTACTGTCATTTGTTTCAAGACATTTTTAAGTTTTCTTAATATTTTCATTGGCCCATTGGTCATTCAGCAGCATGTTTTTTAATTTCTATGTATTTGTACAATTTCCAAAGTTTATCTTATTATTGATTTCTAGTTCTATTCCATTATGGTCAGAAAAGATACTTGATACTATGTTGATTTTAAAAAATTGTTGAGACTTCTTTTATGGCTAACATGTGGTCTATTTTGGAGATTGTTCCATGTGCTAATGAGAAGAATGTGTATTTTGCGGTTGGATAAAATGTTCTATAAATGTCTGTTAGGTCCATTTGGTCTACTGTGTAGTTTAAATCCAATGTTTCTTTGTTGATTTTTTCTGTCTAGATGATCTAATACTGAAGGTAGGGTGTTAAAATTCCCAGCTATTACTGTATTAGGGTCTATCTCCCTCCCTTTAGATCTAATGATACTTGCTGTATACATCTGGGTGATCCAGTGTTGGCCACATATATATTTAGAACTGTTATATCCTCTTGCTAAGCTGATTCCTTTATCATTATATTGTGACCTTATGTGTATTTTTTACACAGCTTATGACTTAAAGTCTATTTTTTCTGATATAATCACAGTTACTTGTTCTTAATTTCTGTTTGGATGGAATATGTTTTCTCATCCTTCATTTTCAATATATGTGTGTCTTTACAGGTGAAGTGAGTTCCTTTAGGCCCACATATAGTTGAGTCTTATATTTTTATTCATTCAGCCAGCCTATATCTTTTAATTGAAAAATGCAATCCACTTATACTGAAGGTTATTATTGATAAGTGAAGACTCAATCCCATCGTTTTGTTAATTGGTTTCTCTTATATTTTTGTATATCCTTTGTTCCTTTCTTATTGTTTATGTTTGTAGTTTGGTGATTTTCTGAAGTGATAATATTTGATTCCTTTCTCCTTCTCATTTGCAAATATGCTCTACCAGGAAGTTTTATACTTTCACATGTTTTCATGATGGTAGTTTTTAATCCTTTTGCTTCCAGATATAGGACTCCCTTAAATGTTTCTTCTAAGGCTGGCCTAGTGGGGATGAAGTTACTTAGCTTCTGCTTGTCTGAGAAAGACTTTATTTCTACTTCATTTTCAAAGGATGACTTTGCTGGGTAGAGAATTCTTGACTGGCAGTTTTCTCTTTTAGCACTTTGAGTATGTTATCCCATTCTCTTCTAGTCTGTAAGGTTTCTACCCAGAAATCTGCTGTTAATCTATTAGGGACTTTCTTTTATATGTAACTTGATGCTTCTCTTTTGCTGTTTTGAGAATTCTCTGTGACTTTTGACAATTTTACTATAATGTGTCATGAATGATGTACCTAATTTCATTAAATTGTCTATGCATATTCTCTTGAATCTTACTGATTTTCTTAAGATCCTATTTTGAATTCCTTTTCAAGAATTTTATAATTTCCTTTTCTTTGGGGTCTGTTGTTACTGGAGGATTATTGTATTCCTTTGGAGGTCTCGTGTTTCCTTAAATTTTCATGTATTTGTGTGTGTGTGTGTGTGTGTGTGTGTGTGTGTGTGTGTGCATGTGTGTGTGTCCTTACATTGATATCTGCACATCTGGTAGAACAGTCACCCTTCCAGCTGTATGGAGTAATATTTGTCAGAAAAGACTTCTTTCTCTTAATGTGTCCTATGAAATCAGTGACGTAGGATGCCTTGGCTTTGGTTCTGGGTGGGTGCAGTTGTATAATCTTTATGTGGTTTCTTCAGTTATAATTAATTGCAGCAATGTCTGTGAGTCCCTCAGCGACCTAGATTTTGGGTGTTTGTGGAGGCAGTGGTGCAGCTTTGCTGGGGATAGAGACCACCAGGTAAGGCAGTTATCAGTCCTCAGTCCTTGGAGGGGTGCACGCCAGGCATTGCAGTTCTGCTGGTTGTGAGAGTGGCATGCCAGCAGTAGGTGCTGGGCAGGCTAGTTTTTTTTCTTTTTTTTTCCCTAGGAGGCATGCATGACATGCAGCAGCTCTGCTTGTTGAATAAGTACTTGGGTAGCTTGTTCTCATGTCCTGGGGGTGTGCCTGTTGGCTTCCCTGGTCCTGGGAAGGCCTTCCTGCTGTGCTGTACAGCTTGTTCCTTGAGGTATAGAGCACTGTTGGCTCAGGTGCTGGGGTACAGCTGTACCACTGGGTCTAGCTGTGGTTGTGGCATTACTGCCTGTTGTATAGGTGTGAAGGGAAGCGGGAAGGGCCCCAAGGATATGAAGAAGCAGGGACTCGTGAGTCCCAGAGAAAGATGCACTCTAGCAGTGACTTTGTTCTCAAAGTGATACTGTGCTCTAGCAGCTTGGGTCCTGGGGAGTTAGGGGATGACACAGCATTAGTTTCTTCTCTGGATCAATGCAGCCATGCTACTTTAGGCAGCTCCTTATAGGCTCAGAGCGTGTGAGAGCTATGACACTATCCTGTAGCTAAAATTGCAGGTATCTATGGTAGTAATGGGCACTGCTGGAGATATCCTGGGAATCTTTACCCCACAATGGGGAATCGCTTCTGGTTCCAGGCCAATCCCTGCCAAGCCCTTTGTTTTTTCTCTATGCTACCACCCCAAGTTTACATGCTTCAGAGAGTTTTGTCAATTCTATGTTGAATTCCAGTGTTCTCCCTTAGAAACTTTACTCGAAGTGCAGTTGTTTACTTTTTGTTTGGTCCTTCTTGAAGGAGGCAAGCATTGGACACCTATAGTCAGCTGTCTTGATAATGTCCCTGATTTTTAGATAAATATAATTAAAATAAAATGTTTCCATGCTGATAGAAAGAATAGGTATAAATAATGCAAATAAAGGTAAATAAAATGCTGATATTTTCTCTGGAATTTTATTGGAAATTCACATTTAATGAGATTTACTGTTGTAAACTCACATTCTTTATTATGTTCAGCACAATTCCATCTTGTCTTGAATTTATCTTTAAAAGTCTGTGTTCTGTCAGATAATTGAAATTCAAGCCTTGTATCTTTATAAATAGTCCACATAATTTATAATGTTTACATAGTCAAGTGAAATTTATTCAATTCTTTTTCTTGGTATAATGAAGGTTTCAGTCACATCTACTGTTGTGGGACTCAACAGACTCTGTTATGGGAAAATAATCCAGAAAGCATCATTGAAAAGAGGGCATTCAACAAGGTGGTCTTTCTGCCCATAAATGTGCTGTGAGAAGGTATACATTTCCTGACTGTGACCACTTCTTTTGTCAACAAGAGGTGACTTACTAAGTGTCTCATTTTTTTTTTTTACGTGAACTAATCTTCTACTGGAATTGAAGAACAAAGTAGATAGAATAAGTACCCTTCTTACCCTTTAAGATAAAAAAGTCAGATCTTTTCAAAGTATATATAGTTTACCTTGAACAATTCAGATCTCTTTTCAAAAATTATTTATTTTTGTATTGTGCTTCTCTTTTTCATTTTAATTTGGTTTCCACTAACTCCCTTCTAGTGTATAATTCCACAATAGTCTTTTTTTTTCTCATCTGCTGAATGTGTGATCTGGACAAAGAGTCCAAGATAGGGTCAGAGCTAGAAAAGAGAATTGAAGATTGTGCTTTATAAATGTCAATCTGTGATCAGATAGTTGAAAAAGCTTCCCAGGCCTTGGATCTTGGGAGCAAAAAGATGTCTTATATTTTTGCAAGTTTGTTTTGTTATTTTTAATTTGCTTTCTCAATATAGACTCTTGAAACACTAACCTTGACTGTATTGAAACTAAGAGAAAAGGGATTCTCCCACACGCTGTCAGAATAGTTACATAATTTATTATTAGATGATAGGTGATAGCAAGTACCATCAACTCCAGAATGAGAGGAGAGCCAGTAGAATCACACTGGTGGTGGGGATGGTGGAAAAAAGAAAGTGGGAAGGTCAGCATTAACTCAGGCAAGTGCAGTTGGAGGCATGAGAACTTTCTTTCTTTAATCTTCAAGTGCAGCCTATCTCTAAATGGTATCTGCCCTTTCTCCTTCCCCAGCTCATTAAAAATAGTTTGCATCATGCGTTATTGGAGGCTTCACCTTTAAGAGAACTAGACATCCAGATGGCATTTGGCAGCATCGTCCTGCATTTCAGTTTCCAGTGTGCTCAATCTACACTGTTTCTCCAACTTTAGCATAATTTTAGGGTGTAGGATAAGAATTGTCTGTTTATGTTTCCTTTATGCAATCATCTTTCTTTCCTTCATATCTTCTAATTTATTTCTCACATTTCTATCTATGATTTTCCTTTCATGAGTCTATTTATGTAGATTTTAAAGGATGTTTTTGTCAAAAATTAAGATGATGCTTTTTTATAATTCGAATCATCAAATGGTTTTTCAAGGCTTGTTGACAAAACAAAACAAAAAAAACAAAAGGAACTGCATCTTCCACACCCGCCAGTATTTTAATTTCTGAGAGGTTACCATTTTCACTTTTTCAAGTGTTTATCTCATCTCTCCAGATAACATACTTTATTTTTCTATTTAGGGATTTTTTTTTAATCCCCCATTGAGTGAGAATTTACTACCTTCTACCCTGCGCCTAACCCCTATGTAATCAGTCCTTACAGAGCCATTACCAGGTAAATGCGGTTTAAAACAGAGTCGTGTAAAAATATCACTTTTTTTTTTGGTGGAATGTTATATTTTCCTTGGAATTAATAATTACCTTGGTTTCTATTTCCTTTGTTTCTTCTGTCCTTATTAGTATTCACTCTCATGCTTTTCTTTAGTTTCTCTAATCTCAGTTCTAGAACTTCTACCTTTAAAATACTGGTCATCATAGACTGGTCCTCTAAATTTCTTTTTTTTTTTTTTTTTTCCAGATTTTCTCAGCTTTACAGTCCAACATCTCTATCAAGTTTTTAATTTCTCCCGCAATATTTTTAATCTATAGGAATTTTTTCTTAGAATATTTATTTTTAAAGAAAAACATTCTTTTAGTGTGTTTTAAGGAACAAATAGCTTCTCTAATCTCTCAGAGGTTATTGATAGTGTTCTTTTTTAACTCACTGCATAGCTTTCTTTTCTCCACATTGAATATTGCTGTTTGTGAGTGTTGGTCTCTATTTTTTATGTTTCCTTAGAGATTGGATTATCCTTGGCTGTCTGCTTTTATTTAAGAAAGAGGCCCTCAAAGGTTGGGAGGCAACTCTGCACAGGGCTGGGACTTTTCACCTTTGAGGCACACAAGAGGGTGATCTGGGAACTCACTTATAGATTTTTTTTCTTGGGATGCTCAGTTTCAAATGAAGAACTTCTTGTCCCCTGTAGGATGTAGGTCTGGCTGTCTGTGTTCTGGGATCTGAGTGATAATAGTGATTTATGGTCCCAACATTCAATAGCTAGATAGACTTCGACTTCAACCATCTGTTTTCAATAGGCATTCCCATCCTTAACTGTTCCTGGTTTCTCCTATCTTGAGACCCCCCTTTTGCACCCTGTCCTAAGCATTAGCTTCCATTATTCCACCAAGGTGGGGAGATGCTGAGGTCACGCTTCACTGGGTGGAAGTTCAGTGTGGAATCTGAAAGTCTAAGTGTTTCTTATACAGACTCTCAAACAACCATCCTGTTTTCGGCTCCCCCATCATTCCCAAATTTATAGTTACCTAATGTTGCCAGTCTCTAAACGTTAGGGGAGTTCCACAGTGCAAATCATGTTCTCTTCAGCATTTTCCACTGGCAGTGTAGTTTGGGGATTTTTGATTTATGTGATGTCATTGATTATTCACCCTTTTGCTTTCCAGGCTCCACTATTGTATCACCATGTCTTCCTCTCCTGCTCTTTGTCCTTGTGGACCAATGCCTTAAAAGTTTTACTTTCATTTTAGTCAGGTTTCAGGAGAGTGAATTAAGATACTCTCTTTAACCATAAGTCCTCTTGCTTAGGAGCTCTAAAAGTAGTTTTCTCAAGAACACAAGAGCAGGATTGTCATTTATAGTTGTGTAGGTGTGTAGTACACAACTCTAAGAGAAACCATTCCCATCGTAAGTATTACACAGTTCTATATTTTGATAAATATTTCTGGAAAATGATGGTAAAGTGTCTTGATCCACAAAAATCAGGGGAATATAACAATTGCTTAGCAGAGAGAAGTTTCTTGATGAAAGGGTAACTTTTTTCTAAATTTACATTAAAGCAGCCATAAAGAGCAGTTCTGAACAAGGGATATGAACTAAGACTTCTGATTGCAAAGATGTTTCTGAGCCTCATAGTTTAAGTTGGACCAGACTGACTTCCAAAAAGAACTAAGCAGAGTTTCATAATGCCAAGCAAATAAGGAGTTTCAACTGGTGGCCTTTGCATAATTGAATAGTATTAGAATGTCTACTGTAACAGAAATAATCAAAATTTTTCTCGCCAACCTGGTGAAATGGGATCTTACTAATTGGTAATAGTTGCAGACAAAATTGTATTTAAAGATAAAATCAGCAGTAGATTTCTGGTTTAAAGTCATTTGGCTAACAGAGTCTGCTGCAACCATCTATTATCTTCCTGTTCAAACAACTATAAAGACAGCAAAAAGAATGGACGTTTGAACAATATGAAAACTGACAGCCAACATATTGCCAAAATCTTGGAAGAAATTCCATCAATTATAGAGTATATGGGGTGGAAATAAAATCACAATTGTTGAGCTGCATGTCCTTTACTCACTGAAATAGAATTTAGCAGATTGTTTTAGAGGATAAGAGATTTGTGATACCCTTCTCAATGCTGTACCCTGGTTCCGAGGTCTGTTCCAAGCAAAAACCAGTGTGGCCACCCTGCGGTTGTTTGGAGACTTCTTTGTGGTTCACAAGACTTATCTCTCCATATAATCCACTCCCACATTAGTAATTTCCCTTCTTCATTTATTTGGATATTTGAACCCCTAAGAAAACACATGGCAGGAGGCGTGTATGGAAGGAAATGAGAAGAGAAGAAGGAAGGGAGGCCTGGCAGTGGCATGTTGCATTCTGGGAGCTTAAATCCCAGCAATAAAGGGTTGGAGGTGAGAGTGGATTTAGGAAGGGCATGCCGTGATTAATTCATCAGGACAAGGAACCAGCACTGAGTGAGGAAAATGTCTAAGTACATGAATGTGGGCCACACACTGGGAATTAGGCCAAAAATTATGCACCTCAATTTGCTCTCAATTGTCAATCAAAAGGGATTTTGTAACCACATCTAAAAGGAACAGGAGATGAGGCTGAAGGCAAGTCAGACTTTGTCTCTAGCAAACAGGAAGTCTTGATCAATCTCTTTTTGTTCAACGTTAAGTAAATAGTTTCTTCTTGTTGATTTTCCAGATGGCACCAATAGACACTGGGGACTCCAAAAGGAGGGAAGGAGGGAGTGGGGAAAGGGCTGAAAAACTACTATGGGGTACTATGCTCATTACTTGGGCAATAAGATCAATCCCCAAACCCGGGGTAATTGATGAATGAGATCAATATCCCAAACCTGAGCATTATACAATATACCCATGTAACAAACCTGCATATGTACCCCTGAATCTAAAATGAAAGTTGAAATTATTTTTAAAACATAAATAAACAGGAAAAATAGCAACAACACATAGAGTATAAAAAATATCATAGAATAATAAAAGGGAGACAGAGTCTTTTGAAACACCTCAAGATGATTTACAGGACTTGGGTAAAGTTGGTATAATGATTTCAAGTTTCACATACATTGTTATAATAACATAGTAGGAAAGAGAAAACAATATTTTAAAAAAGACACAGTTGTTGCCATATAAAAAGATGCACATATTTGTGAACTAGAAGTGGTGGAGAAATTAGAAAGTAGGTAGAGGCTGATGCCACAGGTCTCACGCTAGGATAGATCAAGGTATCTGGAAGACTGATTCCTTTAGGATATGGAACTATAGACTGCGCCATAGATGTCAGCTGGGCTCGTTATCTAAATACGAAGTTAAGGTAGGGCACCCCACCCCTAAACTCTGTATGGAAATGGAAAAAGTTACAGCTACTGCTGAAGCTTTGGCTTCAATAAATCTGTTTACATGGGGCGCAAAGAGGGAGCAAACAAAAATTGCTGCACAGCCAGAACCTGGATCAGCTGCCTGCAAGCTCTGGGACTGGATTTCTGATATACTCCACCCTGGTATGCAAAGGAACCCCAAGCACCAGTCTAAAACCTAGGGCTGGTTGTGCTGCTAGATATAGAGGAGTGGTGTATACGTGAAAGATGAAACAGAGATTGAGAGAGAAATGGAAAGTGTAGTTTAAAATGAGGACTCTGGCTCCAATCATTCAAAACCTGGCTCTGTGTCTAACTGGCTGTGCAACTTTGGGCAAGTCACATAACCTTGCTATGTGCTGTTTTTTTCATCTGTAAAATTGATATTAAAGTAGCACCTACTTCCTTGAATTATTGTTAAACTAATTACAACAATGCCTGACACGTACCAAACTAAAATGCAGTGATAGAATTAAATCTTCATTGGAAATTGTTAAAAAAAAAAACAAAACAAACAAGCAAAAAAAGTAACAGAAAACCTAATCAATAACACAGAGAAAATACTTGAGAAATTCTCTTGAAGTTTCTAGGAAAATTAAAAAAAAAAAAAAAAAGAAACAATATAAAATAAAGTAAATGTGGCTAGGCACTGTGGCTTACACCTGTAATTCCAGCACTTTGGGAGACCAAGGAGGGCAGATTACCTGAGGTCAGTAGTTCAAGACCAGCCTGGCCAACACGGGAAAACCCTGTTTCTTCTAAAAGTACAAAAACGGTGGCTGGCAAGATGGCTGAAGAGGAACAGCTCCAGTCTGCACTCCCAGTGAGATCAATGCAGAAGGCAGGTGATTTCCACATTTCCACCTGAGTTATCCAGCTCATCTCACTGGGACTGGTTAGACAGTGGAGGCAGCCCACAGAGGGTGAGCTGAAGTAGGGGTGGGGGTTGTCGTCTTACCTGAGGAGCACAAGGGGCCAGGGAACTCCCTCCCCTAGTCAAGGGGTGCCGTGAGGGACTGTGCCATGAGGGATGGTGCTATCCAGCTGAGATACTATGCTTTTCCCATGGTCTGCACAACTTGCAGACCAGGAGTTTCCCTCGGGTGCCTATATCACCAGAGCCGTGGATTTCAAGCACAAAACTGGGTGGCTGTTTGGGCAGACACTGAGATAACTGCAGGAGTTTCTTTTTTTTTTTCATATCCCAGTGGTCCCTGGCATGCCAGTGAGACAGAACCAGTCACTCCCCTGGAAAGGGGCACTGAAGCCAGGGAGCCAAGTGGTCTAGCTCAACAGATTGCACCCCCACAGAGCCCAGCAAGCTAAGATCCACTGGCTTGAAATTCTCACTGCCAACACAGCAGTCTGAAGTCAACCTGCGACACTCGAGCTTGGTAGGGGGAGGAATGTCCACCATTACTGAGGCTTGAGTAGGACGTTTTCTCCTCAGAGTGTAAACAAAGCCACCAGAGATGTTGATGTCCTTTGCAGGGACATGGATGAACCTGGAAACCATCATTCTCAGCAAACTAACACAGGAACAGAAAACCAAACACTGCATGTTCTCACTCATAAGTGGGAGTAGAACGATGAGAACAATGGACACAGTTTAGGGAACATCACTCACCAGGGCCTGTCAGGGGGTTGGGGGCTAGGGGAGGGACAGCATTAGGAGAAATACCTAATGTAGGTTGACAGGTGCAACAAACCATCATGCCACGAGTTTACCTGTGTAACAAACCTGAGCATTCTGCACATGTATCTCAGAACTTAAAGTATAACAAAAAATAATAATAATAAAATAAGTTTTTTAAAATGGAAATTTTAAAAATACAAAAATTAGCTGGGCATGGTGGTGCATGTCTGTAATTACAGCTACTTGGGAGGATGAGGCAGGAGAATCACTTGAACCCAGGAGACAGAGGTTGCAGAGAGCCGAGATCATGCCATTGCACTCCAGCCTGGGCAACAAGAGCAAAACTCCATCGGAAAAAAGCAAAATAAAATAAAATAAATGTAAAAGGCATATAGTAGCATTCTAACATTTCATTATATTTTTGAGGGAATCAAGAGACAATCTAATGATCAATATGATAGAATTTTTTTTTTTAACTTGAAGACCTGGATCTTCAAATTTATAATTAATGTAAAGCAATTCACAACTAGACTTATCCTGGAGACATTTACAGATTTCATTACAAAAATGAAGCATCACCCCAAGCAGAAAAAAAAAAAATCCTACAAGTCACACTTGCACAATTTATCTACTAATAATCTATAATTAAGCACATCAAATTTCTTTTTTACAACAGAGAGACAAAACATAATGTCTTCAAAGTTTAATAGAATAAAACTTGACACATCATAATTTTATACACAGCTCAGTTGTGTTACAAATGCAAGAATCATGTTTCAGGAAGAACATCTTTCTGAAAAAAACATAATTGACAATGTAATTGAACTCATGAGAGATGAATCAATGAATCATTGCAAAGAATTTAAGAATAAGGAAATCGTGATCTAAAAGATCTGAGGACAAACATTAAAGTTTGCATAGATTTAAGTCTAAATAGTAGTTGGCAATTATAAAACTTATTTAGAAAGAAGTTAAATAACGTTAAACAGTTAATAATGACGATATCGTTCTAAAATGCTGGATTATTCTCACTTTGTTATTATCAGTTGTTTCCTAACAAAATCTATTCTTCTCTTCTTTCCTATTAGAGTCTTGATTTTGTTAAGGAGATTCATGTGCCCAGCCCTAGAAAATAAATCAGTCATTATTAGTCTAAGCTAATCATTATAATTCTTGTCTTGCTCTCCAGTTCTCTCTTGGAGTTTGAGATGACTCTGGATCTGATTTTTGCTAGTAATACCTGAGTTAAAGTAAGCCAAAGAGGTTTCTTGGGGAGCATTTGTTTTCCGATGAAATGGGACAGCTGTCGCCGGCACAGATCCTCTTTCCTATCTCCACCTTAAACACTGACATAGGCTGCAGTAGCCATCTTTTGATCATGAAGTGAATGTGTGAAAGTGAAAGATACGCTAAGGATGGCAGACTAGCAAGAGAAGAGGTCTGGGTTTCAGATGACATCACCGACAGGCTCAGTTCTCAGACCATCATAAAGCCATACAAGAAATAAGTAATTTATGTTCAAAATAAAACAAATCCCTCTGACTACTTGGATATTAAAATTACTCTTCTAACTTACAAACTCAAATAGGTAATCAAACTACAATTAGAGCCTGTTTGAAAATGAAAATATTATATATCAAAATCTATAGAATGAGATCAAAACAGCGCTCAAGGACACAATCGTAACCTTAAACGTTTCCATCATTTAATGAGAATTTAAAAAAAAACCCCAAGGATTTTTCTTATTAGGATTTTTTTCATTACAGAAAAAAAGAATTTTAGAGATAAAAGTAAAAACAAGTAAATGCAAGAAATGTTAAAATATTACAATTGATAAATCTTAGAGTTGAATCTTTGTGATTAAAACCCCAACAAATAAAAATAACCAATGAATTAGATAAAACCCTTTCAATTATAATAAAAATAGACAGAGACCACAAATTAACAAAATTTATGTCATAATGAATAACAATGGGGTAATAATAGCTATTCATGTATCGTAATGAGGAAGTGGGTATACTCACAAATCCAAAGGATCATATCATAGTCTTACAAGAAAATTTACACACTCAGGACAGGTGGAAATAAATTAATTCCATATATTAGTATAGAATATTATATATGAATCAAAATCCCAGAAAATGTACCAGAAACTTGTTTCTACTAATAAAGTTTGATAAAATTTTGTTACAGAAGTGAACTAAATTTATTAAAAAGGAAGTTTATTGTTGCATTATCTGTAATAGAAAAACAATAGAAATTTCATAAGTGTTTAGTAATAAGGGACTATTAGATAAGTTATACTACATTCATTCAGTCAATACCACGTAACCACTGAAAAGTTATAGAATATTTCACATCTTGATTGTGAAAATCTTTGTAATACTTTGGAAAGTGAAAAGGGCAAGTTTCCAAACATCAGTCCAGGCTCTGGGTGAATTAAAGGACTTAATTAATCTATGTAAAGTTCTTGGTGGAGAAGACATTCAGTGTGTGTTAGTTTTCCCTTCCACACAGGATTACTTTGAAAGCTAGTTGTATATAAAGTGGCTAGACCAAGCGTGGCTCGTGGTTAATACCCATCAAATGTTAGCGCCTACCCCTCTGCTTCTCGACCATGTTTAGGAGAGCTAAGGTGTACTTCAGCATACACTGGCATGTTGTACCGGGATGCAGAATTGTAGTGAGTTGAAATGTAGTTTCTGGTGTGGTCAGGAAATGACAATACAAATTGTGTGTGTGTGTGTGCGTGTCTATGTGTGTGTGTGTTAACGTTTTATCTCTCACTCATGTGTACTTAGCACTAAATATCTTTCTGATAATCAGAAAAAGGCAGCTGTGTAAAAACTAGAGCTCAGTCTAGGTTCTGTTCAATTTTGGCCATTAGCCAAGTTCTTGCCAGTTCAGCTCTATGTGTGCGATTTGTCGGATCTGTGGCATGCATTCACAGAGAGATCCCCGGACATCTGCTGGGTTGCTAACACTCATGAGAAGACAAAATTCCCTTTATGCTTTTTAAAAAGTTTGAACTGGGAAATTTTACAATAGCTTTTATAAAATTCTCTAGGCATAAAGTGTGCAACCATTAGAGTTGACTTTATTGTTATATTGTGGTAGGTTAGAGTTGTGATTGGACTTAGTCTTGCTTGAAGGAACTATTGAGCTGGGATATTCAAAATAGCAGCTTACTCCTGAAACCTTCTTTTACCTTGCCATGGTCAAGGCCATGGTTTCCTATTGTTTGTATCCAGTAGAGATTCCAAGGGGAAGCTCTAGAAAGTCTTTGCAGGTTAACTTAACTCAATGATTGTTATTTGTTCCTGCATCAGCCCTGCGAAAACACCCTCCAGTGTGGGATGATCACGTGCCCAGATTTCTTTCCCTCTTCAGTTGTGATTTTTAAAACTATTATTGAAAAAACCTGTAAGAACGAGTCTTGCAAGTGTATAGGCTGTTATGGGGCCCACCAGGTAGGATTTTTTTTCTTCCCATCCTTTCAAATTTCTGACAATCTCAAGTACTATTTTGGATCTATCTCATACTTTCAATTATCCTTCCAATTTGTGTCTGTAGGGTATATTTTTATTCTTAATCTACTGTTATCTCATCCAAATAGCAGAAAAGTTGTAAGTGATTTTTGGAGTCTTTCTTCTTTTTTCTTTTCTTTTGGGTAGCACATTTATAAGCAAATTTCCTTTTTTTTGAAATTGAGAAATCATGTGGTATCAACCCATTAAATAAGAATGGTCCCAGGGATCTGGTTTATGAATTTACAATAAGGTCAGGCTATAGGGCCTATGGGCAAATGTGACCTCTTTATAGAATGAGGACTTCTGTGGTGTGACAAGCAGAGTTCTAAAGATGGTCAGAGGGTTTCTTGTTCACAAAAATAATCTTACAAAACAGCACATTAATGATTTAAGTATAAATAGATTAAACACATATGGATTCAATTTCCCTCCAAATACACATGACTCCAAAATCCAGGGGGAAAGAGCTTAGGATAAAATGTGGTTTTGGTTTAGAAAAACTCAAACACTGGAAAATAACAATTGGAACATTTGTCTAGCCCACAAATACCACTGGGTCAGCTTCTCCCTCATTGTCAATTTATAGAATGTTCCAGGAAAGCAGAATATATCTCATTCATTCTCGTCTCATGTGATAAAGGACCTTTAAAATAAGAGGACCTCTTCAAAAAAACTTTGAGGAAAAAGTTATCAGCTCCCCTCAAATGGCTTAACACAGCTGGGTATTATTTGCTGTCCGATGCAACTTGGATATTTCTCCTCTAAAGATAAGGACTATCTTTTGGTTCCATCTTTGGGTCTTTGTGTTTGCTTACTGTGTGTTGCTGGTGAGTATTTGCAGCTCTTTGGGAGAAACTCTTTGCAAGAATGAATTGCTTTATAATTTGCATAGCTTTGTAAAGGCTCACCCCTTTCTCTGCAGTGACTACACGGTTCTTGTTCAAAGAAGGGGCAGGCGCAATGAATCACCCCATCCTTTCACTGAGGTGACGTGGAAGAGGTGTCCATTCTGCAGCTAGTGAGCATGCTTGGCAAATGGAGACAAGACACGTCTGCCAAATGGAGACAATTTGAATGTACAAACTGAAGAATCAGACTACATCCAACACATTGTGCATGTTTGTGTCTGTGTGATGGTGATGGTGATGGTGATGGGGACTTGTCCATAATTCCCATAAAGCTAAACAATAGCTCCAAGTGGAAATATGAGACTGATCAGTAAATTGAGTCAATTTGTAGCTGGTAGACCCTGGGTTCAGCCTGTCATTACCATTTGTATTTGGCATTGTACATCTTTAGCTGATTGTTAGAAATTCTAACATCTAATTATGTATGTTTTTTTCTTTTTACAAACAGGGGTTTCCAATGATGAAATCTGGGATGCACAGTAAAAATAAAAAGATTATAATTTTATTACAAGAGAAATTCTACAAAAATTGATATTTATGTAGTTGTCTCCATCAATGCATTGATAGCATTGCCACGGATAAATAAAATCAATTGACAATCCAAGCTATGTATTAGTCAATAACAGAGCATCCTCTTCTACTGAGTTGTTTTATCAGAGGTGCTCACCAGGAAAGCCATTACTATAGTAATCATTCTGAACACCTACCAAAGGCCATGTGTTTTATCGAGTATTTCACCAAAATCTTCCAGTTAGATGTTCTTAACCCCATTCCCTGTGTGAGAGAATTGTGAGTGAGAGTATACAGATGATTCCAGAAAGGTCACACACCTGTAAGTCACAGAGATAATGTTTGAATCCAGATCTATGTTGTCACTCATCTGTCCTGTTCGAACTCCCCCATTAATCTTTGATAAAAAGCAGTCAAGAGGAATGGCATGGTAACAACAGTAAAATAACTGCTAATAGTTACTGAGATTTTATGATATGAGAAGCAACATATTAAGTTCTTTATGAGACAGGCTTCATAGGAACCACATTTATTGAGTGCCTATTATGTGACAGATTATTACTGTTTTAAATACATGTGTCAATTACTTTGATTCTCCTGCTGTCAGAAATATTATCTCTATAGGTTAGAAGAAACTAACTAGGTTTGCATTCCCAAGATCCCCCTGCTAGTAAGTGGCACAGCCAGTATTCGAAGGCAAGGGTTGTGGCCAAGAGTCCCAGACTCATCACCTCTATGGTATACTGTCTTTCTTAGGCAAGCTGCTGAGAAAGAAAGATGCCAAAGGCTAGTGATTCAGCTAAATCGATATTTTAGAAAGAGGCAATATTGGCAAAGATGAGAGGCTTCTTCTGAATTTAAAGTGATATTAAAAGGATCACAGATGGAGAGGTGAGAGGTTGTGCAGCTGGCGTTAATTAGCATTGGATGGTTTAAATGCTCTTATAAAATATAGGAGAAGAGGTCTCTGATCAGAGTGAGAAAGTGAGGTTAAAGCTAGGGCCTTGCAGATCATGGGAAATAAAGAAAACAATCCTCTCAGGACAGGCAAAAACAGACCTATCAAGAAATAAAGGGAGCTACAATGGACCCAGCTTTTGTTGAGCCAAACGAATCCCGGGGTGAGAAGAGCATTCTCCCAAGATCAGGACCAGACTGCTTGTCCAGTCACAGAAGTGAGTCTGTGCTGAGCCCAGTTCTGCTCCTTGCACATGCGAGGTTTTGAAGCAGCTGGCAGGGAAGAAAGGAAGGAGCCTGTGTCCCTGGAGCCGGGAGGCCTACTGGCCCACTGCGAGGTAGATTGTGGCTTTGTTCTGTCACCTTTGTCATCAGCGGCAGAACAAAACTGGTCACATCCCCTACATCAAGGGGGCCAGAGAAAGTTCTTTTGACAGAAAGTTTCCCAAGGCTGTATTTCAATGTTACTACTTCCTCCATTTCTAATGGAAAGCTCAGTCCATGGGCGCTGGGATTTCTCCAGTTTTACAATGCTTCTCATTCAATATCAAACAGAAACTGTGTCTCCATCCTAGAGCAAGTGAACAGACGCTCTGTTTTACTCGCCTTAGGCTGCCCAGTTTGTTATATAACCAATACATCAATCCTAACTTTAGGGGTATCATCAGATATTAGCTCCTGCTCTAGATAAACACACACATTTGCACACAAATAATTCCAAGAAGTTTCACTTGCTCCCCTTCTATCAGGAGCTGTAGATTATGCAGGGACGTTTCTGGAATTCACTTCGTGTTGATGTTTATTTCCACTAGGAAGAGTCCCACTACAAGTCACAGACCCCTGCACAGGCAGGCTGCTCAAACCATAGGAAATGTGTTGAATATGTAAGTCAAAATACTGAAAGGTGAACTTCAGAGTCAGCTTATTCCTGTGGTTTCAGCTCTGTTCCTACAGTTCATCAGGCTGCTCTTGCATTTCTGTGTCGGCTTCATGCCATACAGCTTTCCCCTGTGGTGGTAGAAATGGCTACACTAGTTTCCGACTTCATATCCACATACTGCAATGTCCGTAGGAAGAGAAAATAGCTGTCGCTTCTCATGCTTACTCTTAAGAAAAAGGAAATGTCTTGTCCAGAAGCTGTCGTCAAACTTCCTCTAGCATCTAATTGACCCAGACTCTTCCGGCCCATGCATCGATTGGGCCAGTCCTGCCGTCTTGACCAATCAGTGTTAAGGATGTCCCAAGATCAATCTGCCCCAGTCCTGGGGTTGGACAGTTCCTCTGAGGCCCACGATCTCTGTGAGGAGAGATGGGTGCTGGATCGAAGTTGGGACTCTCAGAGGCAGCAGAAAAGGGTGAAACGGATTCTGAATAGGCTGTGTCCTGAGGGCCATGGGGGCAAATGAAGAGAAGCACACTGCTTAGCAGCTTCCTAGAGAGCTGAATTCTGCTGATGGCACAAAGGGGTGATGAACTCTCTATTGCAGTACCTTTGAAGGGAGCTCCATGGATCACAGCTGCCTGCAGGGCAGGTTGACGGCCTGGTGTCCTGCTATAGGCAATGGCTAAAAAGAATCCCTTAGAGCTGTGCTCCTGTAATGGTGCTTTAACGGCACTGTTTTTTTAAAAGTTCCTTAACTTTAAAAGTCATTCAAGTGATTTGCAGAGTCCTGTCCATTCTGACAGCAGTCACTAGAGGGCTCACAGAGACACCTTTCGGAGCTGCCCTCTAGAGGCGGAGCTGAGAAAGGTGGTGCTAAGCCGTCCAGCAGCTCAGAGCCGTGGAGTTGACTGGGGAACCGATGGATCTCCTAAGACCTCAGAGGAGTAACCTTGGGAATATAAAGGCTGGTGGAGCTTCTACAGACAACTTATGAGTCATTCAGAGCATGGCGCTTGGAGCAGTTCTAGCTGTGCTGTCCAATGTGTAGCCACAAGCCACGTGCTGTTATTGAACATTTGAAACGTGGCCAGCCCAAACTGGGCTGTGCTCTAAGTGCAAAGTACACACTGGATCACAGATCATGAAGGCTTGGAAAGGAAGAGAAGAATGTAAAGTATCTCATTTTTTTATATCGATTACCTATTGAAATCATGACATTTTGAATATATTGGCTTAAGTAAAATATCTTATTAAAATTAATATCACCTGTTTCATTATATGTTTTTAATTTAAAGTTGCATATTTTGTGACTCATATTATATTTCTGTTAGACAGTACTGTGCTATGCCATTTGCTAGGGTGAGAAAGGAACTTGGCAGAGGTTGAGGGAGGCAGTGGAAGGGGCAGACACTCTGAGAATTCCTGAGAGGAAACTTGCGCCAATTCCCAGAGACCTTTCACGTAGTTCGCTGGCCTGGGGTAGGGTTTGATTGCAGGAGCTCACTAACAGTTTGATAATGGTGATCCTGATGATAACGGCAAGGACAACTTTCCCCTAATGAAATTGTCAAGGCTCTCTCAGTTGCAGCCTTCATTTCCGGAGGTACTGCCAAAAGGCAGCCATATCCCCTGGATGCTCATGTAGCCATACTCATTTCTGTTTTCAGATTGCCACAGCTCCCTTTTCTCATACATAAACCTCATGTCTGATGAACCTGTCCAAAATTGCACCAGAAAAAAAATTCTGCATGCCAGATTAAACTCGAAGCAGAGAATATTAAATGCATCCCACGGTTGCCCCAGAGTTTCTATGTGAATCAGAACAAATGACTAATGTCAAACCTGGATACAGATAAAACATACACACACATAAAAATTCTAACGCATTCAGTTTTCTTATTTTTTTTTTCCTGGAATATAAGTGTTTGACCGTTTAGCATTTAGAAACTGGGAAAAATGAGCTTTCATGAAATACTGCTGCTTGTGGGACCTGTCTCTTTTGAGGCGAACACATTTGACCTTTCTGCTAACATCACCTATCACTGCTTGGCATGTGTCAGACAGATAAGCATGTTGTGCGTCACCTCCTTTTTCAGAGCAACACGGTGGAAATCTTCCTTCTCTTTCAGAAGGCAGAAATACACTATTTTTCAATATTTTTCATGTAATTTGCTGAAGATAGATAAATAATGTAAACTGTTAAAGGCTTCTTGAAAGTTTTGACGAAGGCCAAAAATCAAAACAAATAGAAATGGAAGCAGTTGTGTGAAGTAATAAAGTGAGTTATAATTCTGATTTCTGGGGCATTCATGTGGGTGTTCCTTAGACATCAAGGTGATCGGAGCTGATGGTGCCAGTGTTCAAGGTGCTGCTTTCAGAATATGGCTCTGGCCTCCTTGTGCCACCTCACTGCCCCTCTTCTCTGTATAAGCCCCTGATGTCCACAGCAGAGTGTCCACCTTTAATTTCAAAGGCATTGCCACAGCCATCCTACAGGGCTGTTCTTCCTTTTCCCTCTTCCCTTTAACCTTTCCAAAGTGAAGAAACCAAGCTTTCTCCACCCGCCAACTAAAGCTGAGGAATCCTTTATTCCACAATTAATATGACAAAAATGTAAATATTTATTTCACATTCAGGCAGGTGGGATTGGCATTTGACAATGAATTGGGCTTTGTTTTAGAAAACATACAAGACAGCTGTGTGCATCTTTCAACTGTAGTTTCGAGGAATAACTTTTAAAAATATCTATATTTCAAATGCAAAGTCCCCAGTGATAAAGAAGACATCCCTTATGAATGTACAAGTTCCAATAGATCTGACGAAGATCAACCCCACCATGAATGGAAGAGCAACTATTCAATAGCATTTCTTTTTGCCCAAACTTTACATTGCCCCTTTTTTGAAACAAGAGGAAAAACTACTTTTTGCCCCTGAAATGATATCACACTCCCATTTGTACCCACCTTTCAACCTCAGTATATCTCACAAAAGCACACGCTACAAGTTTGTTCAAAAGTGCTAATGAGGCCTTAATACAAATAAAACAAAATGCTGTGAAGGTGAGCACAACAAATATACTTTTCACCTTATTTAAATCCTACATAGTCCTTTATTCAATAACATCTAGATTCTATGCTGGCAATGCCATCTACCTCTCTGCCCACCAGGGCTCCACCCCCGCCACCGCCAGCACAAATGCAAGCAGTGACATTGGCAACGCTGCCTCCGCCTGTAGACTGCTGCCAGCCTGAGCACAAGCAGGAATGCAGCAGCCCTGTGTCTGCCGAGACCCTGCCCTGCCCGACATTTAGCACCCTGCAGCACGGCTATAGCTGCTGGCACACACCAGCAAGCACAAATCCCACTGCTACTGTCCCAAAAAAGTGCTTCAGCCAGCACCACCCACGAGAGTGTTGTGACCAGTGGACTGGAAATATCTCAGCCTCTCTAGTGCAACAGGTTCCTAACTTTGAGGGGCCAGATACCAAAACCAGGTTCCCAGTACCAGCCTTTCAGAGCTAGAGTATACAGAACAGGAGTGCTGAGCTGACCTTTGGCCCCCTAAAATTTTCCAGAAATGAACCCAATTGACTGATACCACCATCAACCCCCCCAGGGCATCCAAGAAGATAAAATTTAAAAAAAAAAAAAAAAAACCTCATCTGAAGGATAGCTACATCAAAGATTGAAGGAACATCAACCCACACAAATAAGAACCAGTGCAATAACTCCAGCAACTCAAAACACTAGAGTCTCTTCTGTCCTTTAAACAATCACATCGGTTCCCCAGCAATGGTTCTTAAGTAGGCTGAAATGGTGGAAACGACAGAAATAGATTCAGAATATGGATAGGAACAAAGATCATCAACATTCAGGAGAAAGTCAAAACCCAATCCAAGGAATTTATAAAACACAATAAAACAATATGGGAAATAAAAGACAAAATGGCCATTTTAAGAAAGAACTGAACTGATCTGATCGAACAGAAAAAAAGTCACTTCAAGATTTTCATAATGCAATTGCAAGTATTATAGAAGAATCAATAAAGCTGAGGAAAGAATCTCATAGCTCAAAGACTGGTTCTCTGAAATAACTCAGTCAGACAAAAATGAAGAATAAACAATAAAGAAGAATAAATGAAACCTCCAAGAAATATAAAATTATGTAAAGAGGCCAAATCTCTGACTCATTGGCATCCCTAAAACAGAGAGAGACAAAGCAAGCAACTTGAAAAATTAATGTGAAGATATCATCCATGAAAATGTCTCCAACCTGCCGAGAAAGGCCAATTTTCAAATTCAGGAAATGCAGAGAACCCCTATGAGATGCTATAAAAGAAGATCATCCCTAAGACATATAGTCATCAGATTCTCTAGGGTCAAAATGAAAGAAAAAATATTAAAGGCAGTTAGAGAGAAGGGGCAGGCTACCTACAAAAGGAACCCCATCAGACTAGCAGTGAACCTTTTAGCAGAAACTCTACAAGCCAGAAGAGATTTGGGGCCTATAGTCAGCATTTTTAAAGAAAAAAAAATTGCAACCAAGAATTTCATATCCAGCCAAACTAAGGTTCATAAACAAAGAAGAAATTAGATCCCTTTCAGACAAGCAAATGCTAAGGAAATTGGTTAACACCAGATTTGCTTCACAAGAGGTCCTTAAGGGAGTGCTAAATATGGAAAGACCAATACCAGCCACCACAAAGACACACTTAAGTACATAGACTATTAACACTTGAAAGTCACCACACAATCAAGTCTTCAAAATAGCAAGCTAATGACATGATGACAGGATCAAACCTGCACATATCAATATTAACTTTGAATGTAAACAGGCTAAGTGCTTCCAATTAAAAGGCATGGAGTGAGTGGCAAGTTGGATAACAAAGCAAGACTAAAGTGTATGCTGTCTTCCATAGACCCACCTCACATGCAATGACACCCACAGGCTCAAAGTAAAGGCAGGGAGGAAAAACTACCAAGCAAAAGTAAACAAAAAAAAAGCAGGGGTTGCTATGTTAATTTCAGATAAAACAGACTTCAAACCTATAACAATTAAAACACACACACACACACACACACACACACACACACACACACAGAAGGGCATTATATAATGGTTAAGGGTTCAATTCAACAAGAAGACCTAACTATACTAAATATGTATGCACCCAACACAGGAGCATCCAGATTCATACAGCAGACTTAGATAAACACACAATAATAGTGAGAGACTTCAGCACCGCACTGAGAGTATTAGACAGATCACTAAGGCAGAAAACTAACAAAAATAGTTTAAACCCAAACTGGACATTCGACTGAATGAGCCTAACAGACATCTAGAGAACTCCTCACCTAAAAACAATTAAGTATACATTCTTCTTATCTGCCCTTAATGCATACTCTAAAATTGACCACACAATTTACCATTAAATAATCCTCAGCGAATTCAAAGAACCAGAATCATACCAAATGCACTCTTGAATGACAGCACAATAAAAATCAAAACAAATACTATGAACATTTCTCAAAACTATACAGTGATATAAAAATTAAACAAGCTGCGAGTGAATGATATTTGGGTAAACAATGAAATTAAGATGGAAATCAAGAGATTCTTTTAAGTCAATGAGAACCAGGATCTCTGGGACACAGCTGAAGCAATATTAAGAGAGAAGTTTATGCACTAAATAGTCACATCAAAGAATGTTAGAAAGATCTGAAATTAACAACCCAACATCACACCAAGAGGGACTAGTAAAACAGAGCAAACTAATCCCAAAGTTAGCAAAAGACAAGAAATAACCCAAATGAGAGCTAAGCTGAAGGAAATTGAGATGTGAAAAACTATATGAAAGATCAATGAATTCAGGAGTTGTTTTTTTTTAAAGAATATGTAATATGTAATGTTGATAGATCACTAGCTATACTAATAAAGAAAAAAGGAGAGATGATTCAAATAAACACAATCAGAAATAACAAAGGGGACATGGACACTGACCTCACAGAAATACAAAAATCCCTCAGAGGCTATTCTGACACCTCTATGCACACAACCTAGAAAACCAGAAGAAATGGATAAATTCCCGGAAACACAACCTCCCAAGATTGATCAGGAAGAAACGGAATCTCTGAAGAGACCAGTAATGAGTTCTGAAATTGAATCTACAACAGAAAGCCTACCAACAAATAAAAGCCCAGGACTGAATAGATTCACAGCTGAATTCTACCAGATATCTATCCAAATCAACCTGACTTGGGTTGTATCTTATTCAGAAGAGCTGGTACCATTCCTGCTGAAACTATACCCAAAAATTCAGGAGGAGGGATTCCTTTCTAATTCATTCTATGAGGCCAGCATCATCCTGATACCAAAACCTAGCAGAGACACAACAAAAGAGAGTTTAAAACAGAAAACTTCAGGCCAATATCCTTGATGAACATAGATGCAAAAATCCTCAACAAAATACCAGCAGAAAACCCAGCAACACATCAAAATGCTAATCATCACAAGTAATTAGGATTTGTCCATGGTATTAAAAGTTGGTTCAACACATGCAAACCAATAAATTTTTACCAGTATCATGTTGTTTTAGTTACTGTAGCCTTAGTATAGTTTAAAGTTAGATGAATCATGAACTGATTCATCACATAAACAGAACTAAAGACATAAACTGCATGATCATCTCAATAGATGCAGAAAAGGCTTTCAATAAAATTCAACATCTCTTTATGCTAAAAATAAAAAACCTTCAACAAACTAGGCATTGAGGGAACATACCTCAAAGTAATAAGAACCATCTATGACAAACCCACAGCCAACATCATACTGAATGAGCAAAAGTTGGCAGCATTCTCCTTGAGAACAGAATCAAGACATGGATGCTCTTTCTAACCTCCCCTATTCAACATAGTACTGGAATTCCTAGCCAAAGCAATCAGGCAAGAGAAAGAAATAAAAGACATTCAAATAGGAAGAAAGAAAGTCAAACTATCTCTGTTTTGAGACAATATGATTCTATACCTAGAAAAACCTCATAGTCTCTATCCCAAAGCTCCTATATCTGATAAATAACTTCAACAAAGTTTCAGGGTACATAATTAGTATATAAAAATCAGCAGTGTTTCTATACATCAACAATGTCCAAGCTGAGAGTCAAATCAAGAACACAATTCCATTCACAATAGCCACAGGAAGAATAAAATGTCTAGGAATACAACTAACCTGGGAGGTGAAAAATCTCTACAACAAAAATTACAAAACATTACTCAAAGAAATCAGAGATGACACAAATGGAAAAACATTCCATGTTCATGGATAGGAAGAATCAATACTGTTAACATGACCATACTACCTGAAGCAATGTACAGATCCAATGCTATTCCTATCAAATTACCAAGACATTATTCACAGAATTAGAAAACCTATTTTAATAATAATTTGGTTCCATATGAAAATAGTTTTTCATGTGGAAAACTATTTCATAGGGAAAAACTATTTTCATATGGAACCAAAAAAGTTCTTGAATAGCTGAGGCAATTCTAAGCAAAAAGAACAAACATGGGGGCATCATGTTATCTAACTTTAAACTATACCAATTTTACAGTAACTAAAACAACATGATACTGGTACAAAGACAGACACGTAGACCAATGGAACAGAATCAGGAGTCCAGAAATAAAGCCACACACCTATAGCCATCTGATCTTTGACAAAGTCAACAAAAACAAGCCACATGAAATAGGACTCCCTATTCAATAAACGGTGCTGGGATAACTGACTAACAATATACAGAAGATTGAAACTGGACCTCTTCCTGACACCACATACAAAAAGCAATTCAAGATAAAGACTTGAATGTAAAACTTAAAACTATAAAAACCCTGGAAAATACCATTCCAGACATTGGCTCTGGCAAAGATTTTATGATAAAGATGCCAAAAGCAATTGCAACAAAAGCAAAAATTAACCAATGGGGCCTACTCAAACTAAGAAGCTTCTGTGCAGCAAAAGAAACTATCAACAGAGGAAACAGATAACGCATAGAATGAGAGAAAAATTAATTTATTCAATCCCTTTTAGATTCTGCATATTAGACCTATGTAAATTTCATAGGTCTAATATGCAGAATCTAAAAGGGATTAAATAAATTAACAATCTATGTAAGATACGTAGGTCTAATATCCAGAATCTAAAAGGAATTAAATAAATTAACAACCAAAAAATAAACAATCCCATTAAAAAGTGGGCAAAAGACATGAACAGACACTTTTCAAAAGAAGACATACAAGTGGCCAAGAAGCATATGAAAAATGCTCAGCATCACAAATCATTAGAAAAATGCAAATCAAAACCACAATGAGATACCATCTTACACCAGTCAGAATGGTTATTATTAAAAAGTCAAAAAATAGCCAGGCGTGGTGGCTCAAGCCTGTAATCCCAGCACTTTGGGAGGCCGAGGCAGGTGGATCACGAGGTCAGGAGATCGAGACCATCCTGGTCAACATGGTGAAACCCCGTCTCTACTAAAAATACAAAAAATTAGCTGGGCATGGTGGCGCGTGCCTGTAATCCCAGCTACTCGGGAGGCTGAGGTAGGAGAATTGCCTGAACCCAGGAGGCAGAGGTTGCAGTGAGCCGAGATCGCGCCATTGCACTCCAGCCTGGGTAACAAGAGCGAAACTCCGTCTCAAAAAAAAAAAAAAAAAAAAAAAAAAAAAGTCAAAAAATAACAGATGCTGGCAAGTTTGCAGAGAAATGGTAACACTTATGCACTGCTAGTGAGAATGTAAGTTAGTCCAGCCATTGTGGAAAGCAGTGTGGTGATTTCTCAAAGAACTTAAGAACTACTGGTCGGGTGTGGTGGCTCACACCTGTATTACTAGCATTTTAGGAGGCCAAGGTGGGTGGATCACCTGAGGTCAGGAGTTCAGGAGCAGCCTGACCAATATGGAGAAACCCTGTCTCTACCAAAAACACAAAAAATTAGCTGAGCATAGTGGCACATGCCTGTAATCCCAGCTACTTAGGAAGCTGAGGCAGGAGAATCACTTGAACACAAGAGGCAGAGGTTGTGGTGAGGCTGAGATCACAACATTGCACTCTAGCCTGGGCAACAAGAGTGGAACTCTATCTCAAGGGGAAAAAAAAACACCAGAACTACCATTTGATCCAGCAATCCCATTATACCTAAAGGAATAGAAATTATTTTATCATTAAAAGACATGTATGCCTATGTTCATTGCAGCACTATTCACGATAGCAAAGATATGAAATCAAACTAAGTGCCCATCAGTGGTATACTGGATAAAGAAAATATGGCACATATACACCATAGACTATTATACAGCCATAAAAAGAATAAAATCGTGTCCTTTGCAGTAATGTGAATGGAGCTGAAAGTCATTATCCTAAGTGAACTAAAGCAGGAAGGAACAGAAAAACAAATAACACGTGTTCTTACTTCTAAGTGGGAGCTAAACATTGAGTATATTTGGATGCATGTGTACTGGAGGGTGGAGAGTGGGAGGAGGGACAGGATGGAAAAACTGCCCATTGATTACTATGCTTATCACCTGGAGAGTGAAATAACCTGTACCCAAGACACCCATGACATACAATTTACCCATATATAACAAACCTGCACATGTGCCCTTGAACCTAAAATAAAAATTTAAAAACATTTAATTTCTCTTCCTCCCTGTGGTAGATATTGTGAGAGATACAAGGGTGAATAAAACAGGGTTGCTACTTTCAAGACACTGTTATCTAAGGAGGAGGAACTAAACAAGTGCACAAATAACTCTAGGACCTCTGTCATGTACCTGGAGTGGACACGAATCAATGGGACTTTAAAATTACATGCCACAATTCCGATGTTTCATGTCGGATCCATATTTATTCTTTTTTATTATTATATTTTAAGTTCTGGGGTACATGTGCAGATTGTGCAGGTTTGTTACATAGGTATTCATGTACCATGGTGGTGATTTGCTGCATCCATCACCCTGTCATCTACATTAGGTATTTCTCCTAATGCTATCCCTCCCCAATCCCTCCACCCCCTGCTGTCCCTCCCCTAGCCCCCCACCCCTCAGGCCCCAGTGTGTGATGTTCTCCTCCCTGTGTCTGTGTGTTCTCATTGTTTAACAACCACTTATGAGTGAGAACATGGGGTGTTTCATTTTCTGTTCTTGTGTCAGTTTGCTGAGAATGATGGTTTCCAGTTTCATCCATGTCCCTGCAAAGGTCATGAACCCATTTTTTTATTGGCTACATAGTATTCCATGGTGTATATGTGCCACATTTTCTTTATCCAGTCTATCGTTGATGGGCATTTGGGTTGGTTCCAAGTCTTTGCTATTGTGAACAGTGCCACAATAACATAAGTGTGCATTCATCTTTATAATAGAACATAATAGATTCCATATCTATTGTTAATCACAACTCTTTAAAATGCAACAAATGCTTTAATTATTTGTGATAAAGTTCAGTCATACTGGGTATCCAGCTCCAAGCTGTCTCTGAATACTTTTGTTGCCCATATTGGTGCCTCCAGGGCTGGATGTGTTCAACAGCCACAGATGTTACACAGGATCAGCTGCGGGACAGAGGGCAGGAAGGAGAGGTCAGAGAGAGCCAGGCAGGAAGGAGAATGGTGGGAAAGTAGAGTGGGAAGAACAGGGAAGCTTTGGGCTTCCTCAGAGGTGAAAGCAGACCCAGGAAGAAGGAGGACAAAGAGCTCTGTGAATCTCCCTGCTCCCAGAGCGGTTATCTGGGGCCAAGTCTACAACAAACACTTTGAAGCTTTTGGTCAAATCACTTCAGGCTGCCTTCCTCTCAGCTAAATGTTCAAGAGAAAGTATACAATTCCCTTTCCTTTTTATCTCCACACTTTGTATTTCCATGGTGCTTGGAACTTTTAACAAATCAACACATCTTTCTCCTCCAAAAGACTTCATTACTCAAATCTGTAGTCCCATCTCCTAAGAGGCATTAGATAGCTTTGTATTAGGTTTTATTTTTACATTCAGGCAAATAACTCCTTGGTTTTCAAATGATTGTATTTATGATCATGCACCAAGAAGTTTATTTTAGAATCCTGGGATCTTTCAGGTAAAAAGCCCAAAGAACTGATAGATAATTAACAGAAATTGCAGCTTGGGTTCTTGCTATTGTTAATGTGAGTATTATCTATAATAATCCTATTGGTAACAAATATAGCCTTCCTTCAAAGTGATAAGGAGATGAGAAACTATTTTACTGTGAAAGTCCTTCTGATGCAGTAGAAAGACAGTAGCAGGGTTTTTAAAGCAGCACCTAGGATATTTTTAAATATAGGGTTTCTTCTCTCAAACTATAGTGTTTTAGCCATAGTGGTAATTTCATACAGTGAATAAAAACTAAAACCCACTAATATATCTGAAAATACAACTTACTAAATTATACTGACTGGTAAATTATAGACTGTATGGAGTCACTATGACAAATGCTAATGGAATATGGAAAGCAAAACACTGTTTTCCCATTGGCTGGGGGACTGGTCTTTGACTGCTGGGGAAGACGGGCTCAGTAAACAGGAAGTCATCTCCATGGCAACAGGCCATTCAACTTAACTTTTTAATACATGAAGAGGTAATTACTTTATTTTTTATTTCCATTTTTATAATTTTCACAGTTTATAATAGCAGTGAGGACCTTTGGGTCAGGCATTTCCTGGCCGTTAATAACAGGCTGATTTAAGGTCACCAGTGCTTAAACATTGTGCCAATTTTTTTTTTTTTTTTTTTTTTAATGAAAAGAGAGCTGTGATTCTTTTTCCCTTCCTGAAGTCTGTAGCACAAATAAATGACAGAATTTTATGTTCACACACATGGTGTTTTGATTTCCTGCTGATGATAACATCGGAGATAGGACTGGTAACCATTGGGGGTGTTGGGGGTAGGGCTTGGGACACCACAGAAAAGCCACAGCTGGGTTCCTGGGGACGGTAGTTTGAAAAATAAACCCAGGGGATTGAGAGAGAAAGATCGAGTGCCTTGCAGGAAAAAGTTCAGAAGGAGAGGCACGGCCTCAGAGCCCAGCCAACGTTCTGTGGAGACAGTGATCAATGAGGGGTTCCTTCTGAATGAACCACAGGGGCAGGAGGCCTGGGCAGTTTCCCTGGCCTTGGGCCAACCTGAAACACCCAGGAAATAATGTTTCCCATACTAGGAGGTAACCTTAGTGATCTATGCATTGAAGCATCTCAAGCCAGCCTGCAGTTACGGGTTGTCTTAGGAACAAGAGGGGAAGCCTGGGTGAAGTCATTACCTAAGGCAGCAGAATCCACAGCACAGCCGTGCACCGCAGGAGAGGCAGGACCCAGACAGGGGGCACAGTGCTCTCAGGAGCCAGAGGGAAATTTTCAATCCAGCATTTCAGCCTGTTCCCCAGCTGTGAGTACTTAAAGGGAAGACCGTACAAGAAGGGCGTGGCAACCCTCTTGTGCTTCTCTTGCCCAAAACACACTCCTATTTTACCCTATTTTACCATCATTGTGTAGACAGACATCCAACAGGAAAAAGAGAAGACAGGAGAAAAATCTCTGACAGACACACTCTTAGCCAACAGAGTGCTAGGAAGCCATCAGGCTCCAGAGAAGCAAAGGGAAAAGAAGCACGGTGATGTGCCAGATATCCCAGTGCAGAATCCAAACCCAAGAAGGCCCTTGAAACGAAGGGAGCGGCTGTATCTAGGAGAACAGGACGAATCCTGCAGACAACAGAGCTGTGAGCAGCTCAGGCACCAAAACTCCAGAGTCCTGGAGATGCCCAGTGAAAATCGTGTTTCCTTTGATAAATGCTGGCATTTCGATGACTGCATAGCTAGAGATATAATAATTAGCATGTTTGATTTTTTAAAAACACTGAAATGTATTTTACATTTTTAAAGCTATATACTATTAGCACACAGAACCCATCAAAGTTGGGGAAGGGATAGATGCCACCAATAGGCTGGCCCAGGAGCTGGGCTAAAATTCTGGGTGTAGACTTTGCCCTTGGAGGACCCAAGAGGACCCCTCTTGGACTCCTTGTGCAGGGGTTTTCTGATCATCACCCTCCTCAGCCACATTGATACAAATGCCACAGGATGAGGGGTCACTTAAGTTAATGCTTTCTTTTCCTTTCCTATCTCTCACTGCAGATTTCATTACCTTAAAAATCTTAGATACCAAGATCCGCTCCTCCCTACCATCCCACATCAGGCATCTGGACTTTCCAGCGTCATCATTAAGATGGCCTCATGCACAGGGGCCAGAATTCCTTTTCTCAGACTGGGACTGCTCAGATTTAGAATCCTGTTGCTTTTCTTCTATTTCCTCAAAGTCAGGGTCAGCTTGGGATAAGTTGCAAACAATGCACTAAATGTGGATGTGCCATCCTCCCTCTACATTTTCCTTACCTAAGCCATCAAAAGAGGACACCATCGGATTTTGTTCTGCCTTAGTATTTTCAGCATCCTCCAGAAGCGTTTCATACTGTTATTCCTTGTCATCCATGTCATGTCTAAATTACCATAAGCATTAATAAAAAATAATCCTTAATAGAGTTGAAAAGAATAAAGCAGAAATGTGTCTTCTGAATGCCGAGCACCGCGCTCATAAAACAGGCATTTTCTTCAGCCACAGGAGCTTGGGAGAGGCAAATTAAGCATCGTGCCTTGCTCTCAAGCTGACTGCAAAATATTCTTTCCAACCCCAGCTCTTTTCATCAGGGAGGCAGAGGAATCCTGACAGCATCTCACAAGCCTTCCTCTTCCCAAGAGTGCCTCCCAGTTGTCAAGACCTGCTGCTGTCTCATGGGGCCCCTCGTGCACTTGGACATTGATGGCAAATGCTTCTTTCCTGTATGGTGCTGTGTGGCAAGATCAATCTCATTACTGAAGCCTCCTCGTAGAGGTAAGGTTTCTCCCTTGTTAAGTTCTGAATCAGGTGGATTTTTATAACCTAGACGGAAAGCTCAGTGAGGCTAGATACCATATCTACCTTGTTTTCTGATGCTGTTTCAGTGGCACATACCTAGGAGGGACTCAGTATTTTTGAATACCTGGAATTCACTCTGGCTGCAGCCTGCACAGGTCCCAGGAAATTCATTCAGTTCTTTTTCCCCGGCTGCTTCAAATTCATTCTCCTTCAGTTAGTTCTCCTAACTTCTCTCAGAAGATTCATTCCCCAACACCAAAAAAGAGGATTAAATCATATGTATTCCCCACTTCTCTCTCACTTTTGTGGCAAGCCATCCACACCAAAATTCTTGTAAAGTCACCACTGTCATTCCAGAAGGCTTCCATTAAATAATGGTTGAGTTTGCACTCTTTTCTTTTTTCTTTTTTTTTTTTTTTTTTTTTTTTTTTTTGAGACAGAGTTGCCAGGCTGGAGCACAGTGATGCAATCTCGGCTCGCTGCAACCTCCGCCTTCCAGGTTCAAGTGATTTTCATGCCTCAGCCTCCCAAGTAGCTGGGATTACAGGCGCCCACCAACACACCAGCTAATTTTTGTATTTTTAGTAGAGATGGAGTTTTGCTACATTGGCCAGGTTGGTCTTCAACTCCTGACCTCAAGTGATCTGCCAACCTTAGCCTCCCAAAGTGCTGGGATTACAAGAGTGAGTCACCACTCCCGCCCCACTTTTTTCATTTCTTAAGCAAGATACTTTAATAACTGTCCTTGCCTTTATTACGTGGGTCACAGCTTCAACATGAAACTAAACTGTGATTGAAGCAACCATTGAGATAGAGATTGGATTTCAGTCTGCTATTAAAAAAAATACAAAACCAAACCTGTCACTCTAGTAATAGATTCCCTGGTTCCCTGATATTGTGTCCTGTGTGTCTTCAACAGCTGTGGGGCATCTCTAGAGTAAGTCACAAGTTCAAAACTGTGTATGTGGTGTGAGGCTAATTGATGTGAATGGATTTGGCCCATACCTTGTTTGTAGCCTCATTTTCTATTGTCAGATCCTCTTAGATTTCCAATAAGTAACATCAAATGCTGCCTCAAGTAGTTAGGCATAAATGGGGATGCCTACCTAGAGGGGGTGGTTCTGGATTGAATATTTAAGAAGGCAGGAATCTAGATAAATTGTGATTGGGGTTGGCATTCACTGAAGGAGCTATCACAGGAGACAGTAAAATGTGATGCTGGACGTCAGATTCTGTCTGCAGTGAGAGGATAGCAGAGCTAATAGGGACTGACTCCAGAAGACACATTCCAAGGGCTTCTGACATCCAGTGGGAGAGCAGGGTCAGAAAGTAGAGAATGGAGCCAGGCTTCAAGCTTCTGCTCATCAGGTCTATCACAGGAGACCGAGGAGAGATTCCTGGGTGGTTTGCTTGGTGATTGAGTTGGCTTTAGTTGCCTTCCCTCCTTGGGGCTACTTGAATAGCTTGAAGGCTAGGCTGAATCTGATGGAAGACAGAGCAGAAGCATCAGGGAGACCTTAAGCAGGGTCTGTCCTTGGAAGGGGAGTGAAGGAAGTAAACCTGCCCGCATGTGGGAAAAGATTCACACCAAGACATATGGCTGGAATCATGTGGATGATCTGGGGCTAGACACGGGGTCCACTGGAGGACAGCCATAGACTTTACAATTCATGTAATACTTACTTATTAAATACCTACAGCCAGCAGAGACCTGGACGGAGGAAGGTTCTGACAGGGTGCTTAAAGAGGCTGAACGAGGCAGTAGACTGCAGGAAGGGACAGGCGGAAGGTAGGGGCAGGAGCAAATTTGGGGAGCAATGAAGACTAAATCTCCCTCAGTCCCGAAACAGACACAGTTAAAAACCAAGCAAGAGTCAGGGTCTGCACATCCCCTTTACTTCCCTACCTTTTTTTTTTTTTTTTTTGAGATGGAGTCTTGTACTGTCGCCCAGGCTGGAGTACAGTGGTGCGATCTCAGCTCACTGCAACCTCTGCCTCCCAGGTTCAAGTGATTCTCTTTGCCTCCGCCTCCCAAGTAGCTGAGGGATTACAGGCACCTGCCACCACGCCTGGCTAATTTTTTTTGTATTTTTAGTAAAGACGGGGTTTCACTATGCTGGCCAGGCTGGTCTTGAACCCCTGACCTCGTGATCTGCCCCCCCTCAGCCTCCCAAAGTGCTGGGATTACAGGCTTGAGCCACTGCGCCCAGCCTACTTCCCTACTTTGTTTAATTCGTGTCCTTCCAAAGGTGAGGTAAAACAAGCATCTCCGTGGTTTTCATCAAATGCTCCCCACACTCACATCATTCATTCAATCATTTTTTTTTTCTTCATTTGACACATATTTATTGACCACCCACTAACCTCTAGGCACCGAGTTCGGTACTACGGATGCATCAGTACTTAAGACAGACGCAGTCTCTACAATCATGGGACATATTGCCCAGAGCAGGTGTCAGCACTTTTCTGTAAAGGGACAGATAGGAAATATTTTAGTGGGTCCACATAGTCAACTCTGCCATTGTAGTGTAAAAGAAGCCAGAGACAGAACATAAATGAGTGAGTGTGGCTGTGTTCCAGTGAAACGTTCTGTACAAAAACAGGTGTCGGCCCAGATTTGGCCTGAGGGTCATAGTTTGCTGACCCTGGTCTAGAAAGGAAGTCTCTAAGTATGTAATTGTGAGCATGCTAACTGTTTTGAGAGGGAAGAGTGATATGAGAACACAGAATAAGGGGCCCTAAATTGCCAAGAAGTCGAGACCTGAGGATGTGGTATTTAAGGTGAAATATAAAGGTTCCATAATCATAATTAAGTTGGATGGGTACATGGGAGTTGGAAGGACAAAGAATATTCCAGGGAGAAAGACACACATGGAAAAATGCCCAGGCGTAAGAGAAAGCAAGGGAAACATTCAGCTCAGCTGTAAGGAAGAATGGAAGATGGAAACGTGAGAGATGAGACTGCAGATGTGTGCAAGGGGCTGACCACAGAGGGCCTGGTAAATCAGGTTAAGAAGTTTGGACTTTCCCTAACATAGGACAATGGGAAGCTCTTAATGGGTTTTAAACACTGAATCGGAATGATCACATCTGTGTGTTTGAAAGCTCCCTCCAGTGTGGGATGGAATACAGGTCAAAGTTATCAAACCAGTAGTCAGCTAGAAAGCTGGAGCCTGTCCACAGAAAAGATGATAATGGGATTATCAGCTAGTTGGGAAGCAGTTCTGGAGCAAGTTGGGAAGCAGTTGGGAAGCAGTTCTGGAGCAAGCAGCAAGCTCAAAAGTCTCTGTTTAGGTTGGAGTCTCATTTTGCCACTTTTTGCTTTGTGGAAGAGGAAGAAACTTTGATAGGGGAGGATACAGCCAAGGAAGGCAGGAGGTAACTGTGGGAGGGCAGGTGTGGGAGCAGGATGAAAAGGCAGCTCGCGCTGAGGGGAGCATCTTCATCCCGTCACTTCCAGAGCACAAGAATGGGTACAGAGTAGACTTTCTAGACAGGTTGAATGGGCTCTGTGAAATGAAGGCTCTTGTGCATGCATAGTTAAACCCATGCTGGTGTTGATGGATTCCTTATGTGTAGTATTTCTGTATATTTTAATGAACTTCTTCTGAATATGATGGGCCAGAGTATACCCACTGGTTGCTCAAAGATACCAATTACCTGATTTGATATTCTGTAATCCCCAACAGACAACAGAACTTTCTTTCTAGGTACTCTCAAAGATGACTTCAGAGACAGACAGATAATCCATTGTCATTTTGAAATATTTTAAAGATCTTTGAAAGGGATCGGTGATTTCAAAATGCCTGAAAATTTTAATGTTAGGAAAAGCTAGAGGCCAAGCAGTTGCAATTCTGCTAAGCATTAAGTTGAATTTTATCTTGGTAATTAGTCAGGCAAATCTCAAGGGGAGGGGAAAAAAGAAACCAAAACGAAAACTCAGCAAATCTCTCTACCTATGACAAAAATTAGTTACCCGATAATCACTTTATTTCCGAAAAACAACAGGTGCTGTTGCTAACAGATGAGATGAGTATTTAAAGGAAGTTTCTAGGTGAAAACCTCTTTCACTGGAGAATCCAATGAAGGTACACAAAGGGAAATAAAATCCAAGCCAGGGAGTTTTCCTCTCAGCAGAATAGAATCCTATCTGAAGGGTGAATGCCAAGCGTACCCAGGTCAGTCTGCCTCTTGATCCAGCACCTCCTTTTGGGCAGCCATCAGCCCTGCACTTCTAAGTCGACAGAAAGCTGTCAGCAATATCCCTTGATCCCTGTGTGGATTCAGGATCTCAGCCCGGATCTCAAACTCCTGCATGTCCAGACATCACTGTCTACCCAGGCAAAGTGAAGTGAAGAGGACAGTACAACAAGCACCTGCTTCATTCTGGCATCCTCGGGACCTCCTGTTAAGGAAGGAGTCTTGGATTCCACCTCACCCCCACTGTCTGTTGACCGAGTTATTCCTTCACTGAGTTGGCTTGATTTCATCATTGACATGCTTAGCATAAGTGGCTGCCTAATAATCCACTTTTTTCTTATACAACATAAATGAGGTTGCTTTGTGCAGCTGGGTGTGAACAGCATAGAGAATGCTGAGCCTTCATAAAAGTCATGAGTTAGGGACTACCTCGTTTAACCCAATAAGATTGCAGACCACTTGGAGACAGAGACTGGTTTTTACTCATCTTTGTATTTTTTGCAATGCCATGAATATAAAAGCTCAATAAAGTTGTTAAGAAATGCATAGTTTGATTTGTGGTCTTCCCATTACATATGGGCTGTGGCTCTCAAAAGAGGCTAGCATCCAAATCCACTCCTTAGAGTGGATTTCTGTTTTGGTTGGGAACTACTTAGGACAATAAAGCTGCTTCAGAAAACTGAAGCTTTTTCGAGCCAACCTTAATGCTAATTTCAGGCGATTCCTTGCAATGACTTGCAGCTGTGACTGTCATTCTGCCATGGGAAAAGTGTCAGCAAGACCGAGAATAGTAGCAGTCTGTCATCTCCCTGTTTTTGACGTTCTCATCTACAATGTTAATTAAGAAGTTGCTGTGCACAGAATGAAAATAAAAGTCAAGAAAAGTAGCAAAGGCAAAAAGTGCAATTGTGGTAGTATTAAAATACACATTTTGTTTTCCTGCATTGTACGTGAGCTCCATTCCACTCATTTTGGCTGCAGGCATGTTGTAACTAGCAAAAAAATAAACACTGATGCCCATATCATGAGAGGAAAATTCAATCGATACATGGTTTCTGTTTTGTTTTCAATCTATTACCAAAGTCAGTTACTTAAATAGATTCTGTTTTGATTAATCTATTAGTAACTGAAACTGTGCTTTTATTTCACACATTTGTTTGAGTTTCTCCTGTCTTGCATTTCCCAGTAGACAGGGCAACTCAGCAGTGCTTTCATGAGTCAGTACCTCAGGTGAATTTACAAGGTCTTGATTTAGTAAAATGAGTTTTGGAAATAAAAATATAATCACAAGATTTTAAATTGTGAAGTAGTGTTGCTGGACACTTATAAATACTTTGATGATTATATCAGTGTGAAATTTGAAGATTATGACTTCTAAACCTAGTTTAATAAAAATTCCTGTTTACCTAAGGGTTTATATGGTGATTATCTTTTATATTTTAGGTTAATTATTTCATGAAGCTTTCAGAGTCTTTGAAGTGTTATTTATTTATTTATTTATTTAACAAACAGTGGACTCATTCACAGGCTCAGAGCTCTCTCTGTCTGGGAAGAGGGTAGCATCAAAAATAGCAGACTGGGTGGAATTGAAGGTTGGCCTTTAACCTTTGCTGAAAGGATAATGTTTCAGCTATCTGAAGAATGTGTCAGAGAAGGGAAGTGAGCTCCACAAGAGAAATGGAGTCGGAGAAAAAGAAAATTGTTGCAGACCAGAGAAATCAATGAATCAATAGTATTTGTGGATCAGCTACGGCTCCTGCTCACCCATGACATGTTTTTATCCATCCCCTCCACGACTTGTATAACAGTTGTAGCTAAAATGAGGCTAGTAATTTTCTGTCTTCTCTGTCAATCAGATGTTCTTTCAATTCATCAGAAGTAGTTACATTTTAAAATTTTTAACAAATGAGTTTAAAAACAGCCAAAACTATTTTTTGGGAAAAAAAAATAGAGGAATTTAAAAGATGCTGAAAAAAAGTTTCTGAGTTTCTTAAGTTACAAGTTTTTTTTTTTTTTTTTTTTTTTTTTTTGGTAAGCACTTTTCTTTTTTTTTTTTTTTTTTTTTTTTTTTATTGCATTTTAGGTTTTGGGGTACATGTGATGAACATGCAAGATTGTTGCATAGGTACACACATGGCAGTGTGCTTTGCTGCCTTCCGTCCCCTCACCTGTATCTGTCATTTCTCCCCATGCTATCTCTTCCCACCTCCCCACCCCCCCGCCCCTCCCCCATTTCCCCCCAACAGACCCCAGTGTGTAGTGCTCCCCTCCCTGTGTCCATGTGTTCTCATTTTTCAACACCCGCCTATGAGCGAGAATATACGGTGTTTGATTTTCTGCTCTTGTGTCAGTTTGCTGAGAATGATGGTTTCCAGGTTCATCCATGTCCCTATAAAGGACGTGAACTCATCGTTTTTGATGGCTGCATAATATTCCATGGTGTATATGTACCACATTTTCCCTATCCAGTCTATCATCATTGGGCATTTGGGTTGGTTCCAGGTCTTTGCTATTGTAAACAGTGCTGCAATGAACATTCGTGTGCACGTGTCCTTGTAGTAGAATGATTTATAATCCTTTGGATATATACCCAGTAATGGGATTGCTGGGTCAAATGGGATTTCTATTTTTAGGTCCTTGAGGAATCGCCACACTGTCTTCCACAATGGTTGAATTAATTTACATTCCCACCAACAGTGTAAAAGTGTTCCTATTTCTCCACATCCTCTCCAGCATCTGTTGTTTCCTGATTTTTTAATGATCGCCATTCTAACTGGTGTGAGATGGTATCTCAATGTGGTTTTGATTTGCATTTCTCTGATGACCAGTGATGATGAGCATTTTTTCATATGTTTGTTGGCCTCCTGTATGTCTTCTTTTGTAAAGTATCTGTTCATATCCTTTGCCCATTTTTGAATGGGCTTGTTTGTTTTTTTCTTGTAGATCTGCTTTAGTTCTTTGTAAATTCTGGATATCAGCCCCTTGTCAGATGGGTAGACTGCAAAAATTTTTTCCCATTCTGTTGGTTGCCGATTCACTCTACTGACTGTTTCTTTTGCCGTGCAGAAGCTGTGGAGTTTGATTAGGTCCCATTTGTCTATTTTGGCTTTTGTTGCCATTGCTTTTGGCGTTTTGGTCATGAAGTCCTTGCCTACACCTATGTCCTGAATGGTTTTGCCTAGATTTTCTTCTAAGGTTTTTATGGTATTAGGTCTGATGTTTAAGTCTTTAATCCATCTGGAGTTAATTTTGGTGTAAGGTGTCAGGAAGGGGTCCTGTTTCTGCTTTCTGCACATGGCTAGCCAGTTTTCCCAACACCATTTATTAAACAGGGAGTCCTTTCCCCATTGCTTGTTTTTGTCAGGTTTGTCGAAGATCAGATGGTTGTGGGTATGTTGTATTTCCTGTGAGGCCTCTGTTCTGTTCCATTGGTCTATATCTCTGTTTTGGTACCAGTACCATGCTGTTTTGATTACTGTAGCCTTGTAGTATAGTTTGAAGTCCGGTAGTGTGATGCCTCCCGCTTTGTTCTTTTTGCTTAGAATTGACTTGGCTATGCAGGCTCTCTTTTGGTTCCATATGAAGTTTAAGGTGTTTTTTTCCAGTTCTGTGAAGAAGGTCATTGGTAGCTTGATGGGAATAGCATTGAATCTGTAAATTACTTTGGGCAGTATGGCCATTTTCACGATGTTGATTCTTCCTAACCATGAACATGGAAGGTTTCTCCATCTGTTTGTATCCTCTCTTATTTCGTTGAGCAATGGCTTGTAGTTCTCCTTGAAGAGGTCCTTTACATTCCTTGTTAGTTGTATTCCTAGGTACTTTATTCTCTTTGTAGCAATTGTGAATGGCAGTTCGTTCTTGATTTGGCTCTCTTGAAGTCTATTACTGGTGTATAGGAATGCTTGTGATTTTTGCACGTTGATTTTGTATCCTGAGACTTTGCTGAAGTTGTTTATCAGTTTCAGGAGATTTTGGGCTGAGATGATGGGGTCTTCCAGATATACAATCATGTCATCTGCAAATAGAGACAATTTGATTTCCTCCTTTCCAATTTGGATACCCTTTATTTCTTTTTCTTGCCTGATTGCTCTGGCTAAAACTTCCAGTACTATATTGAATAGGAGTGGTGAGAGAGGGCATCCTTGTCTAGTGCCAGATTTCAAAGGGAATGCTTCCAGTTTTTGCCCATTCAGTATGATATTGGCTGTTGGTTTGTCGTAAATAGCTTTTATTGTTTTGAGATATGTTCCGTCAATACCTAGTTTATTGAGGGTTTTTAGCATAAAGGGTTGTTGAATTTTGTCAAAAGCCTTCTCTGCATCAATCGAGATAATCATGTGGTTTTTGTCTTTGGTTCTGTTTATGTGGTGAATTACGTTTATGGACTTGCGTATGTTGAACCAGCCTTGCATCCCCGGGATGAATCCTACTTGATCATGGTGGATGAGCTTTTTGATATGCTGTTGCAATCGGTTTGCCAGTATTTTATTGAAGATTTTTGCATCTATGTTCATCATGGATATTGGCCTGAAATTTTCTTTTCTTGTTGAGTCTCTGCCGGGTTTTGGTATCAGGATGATGTTTGTCTCGTAAAATGATTTGGGAAGGATTCCCTCTTTTTGGATTGTCTGGAATAGTTTCAGAAGGAATGGTATCAGCTCCTCCTTGTATGTCTGGTAGAATTCAGCTGTGAACCCATCTGGACCTGGGCTTTTTTTGGGTGGTAGGCTCTTTATTGCTGCCTCGACTTCAGACCATGTTATTGGTCTATTCAGGGTTTCGGCTTCTTCCAGGTTTAGACTTGGGAGGTTGCAGGTGTCCAGGAATTTATCCATTTCTTCCAGGTTTACTAGTTTATGTGCATAGAGTTGTTTGTAATAATCTCTGATGATGGTTTGGATTTCTGTGGAATCTGTGGTGATATCCCCTTTATCGTTTTTTATTGCATCAATTTGGTTATTCTCTCTTTTCTTTTTTATTAATCTGGCTAGTGGTCTGTCTATTTTGTTGATCTTTTCAAAAAACCAGCTCCTGGATTTATTGATTTTTTGAAGAGTTTTTTGTGTCTCTATTTCCTTCAGTTCTGCTCTGATCTTAGTTATTTCCTGTCTTCTGCTAGGTTTTGAGTTTTTTTGATCTTGCTCCTCTAGCTCTTTCAATTTTGATGATAGGGTGTCAATTTTAGATCTCTCCTTTCTTCTCATGTGGGCACTCATTGCTATATATTTTCCTCTAGAGACTGCTTTAAATGTGTCCCAGAGATTCTGGTATGTTGTGTCTTCGTTCTCATTGGTTTCGAAGAACATCTTTATTTCTGCCTTCATTTCATTGTTTATCCAGTCAACATTCAAGAGCAAGTTGTTCAGTTTCCATAAAACTGTGCGGTTCTGAGTTAGTTTCTGCATTCTGAGTTCTAACTCGATTGCACTGTGGTCTGAGAGACTGTTTGTTATGATTTCTGTTCTTTTGCATTTGCTGAGGAGTGATTTATTGCCAATTATGTGGTCAATTTTAGAGTAGGTGTGATGTGGTGCTGAGAAGAATGTATATTCTGTGGATTTGGGGTGGAGAGTTCTGTAAATGTCTATTAGGTTTGCTCGTTCCAGGTCTGTGTTCAGGTCCTGGATATCCTTGTTGATTTTCTGTCTGGTTGATCTGTCTAATATTGACAATGGGGTGTTAAAGTCTCCCACTATTATTGTGTGGGAGTCTAAGTCTCTTTGTAAGTCATTAAGAACTTGCCTTATGTATCTGGGTGCTCCTGTATTGGGTGCATATATATTTAGGATCGTTAGCTCTTCTTGTTGCAGTGATCCTTTTACCATTATGTAATGTCCTTCTTTGTCTCTTTTGATCTTTGTTGCTTTAAAGTCTATTTTATCAGAGATGAGAATTGCAACTCCTGCCTTTTTTTGCTCTCCATTTGCTTGGTAGATCTTCCTCCATCCCTTTATTTTGAGCCTTTGTGTATCCTTGCATGCAAGATGGGTTTCCTGGATACAGCACACTGATGGGTTTTGGCTTTTTATCCAATTTGCCAGTCTGTGTCTTTTGATTGGGGCATTTAGTCCATTGACATTTAGGGATAGTATTGTTATGTGTGAATTTGATGCTGTCATTTTGATGCTACCTGGCTGTTTTGTTGGTTAGTTGATGCAGATTCTTGATTGTGTTGCTGCTTTTTTACCATTTGGTGTGTTTTTGGAGTGGCTGGTACTGGTTGTTCCTTTATATGTGTAGAGCCTCTTTCAGGAGTTCTTGTAGAGCAGGTTTGGTGGTGATGAAATCTCTGAGTGCTTGCTTGTTCACAAAGGATTTTATTTTTCCTTCACTTAGGAAGCTTAGTTTGGCTGGATAGGAGATTCTGGGTTGAAAGTTCTTTTCTTTAAGGATGTTGAATATTGGCCCCCAGTCTCTTCTGGCTTGTAGGGTTTCTGCTGAGAGATCTGCTGTGAGTCTAATGGGCTTCCCTTTGTGGGTAACCCGACCTTTCTCTCTGGCTGCCCTTAGAATTTTCTCTTTCATTTCAACCCTGGTGAATCTGACGATTATGTGCCTTGGGGTTGCTCTTCTTGAGGAATATCTCTGTGGTGTTCTCTGTATTTCCTGGATTTGAATATTGGTCTGCCTTGCTAGGTTGGGGAAGTTTTCCTGGATAATATCCTGAAGAGTATTTTCCAGCTTGGATTCATTCTCTTCATCACATTCAGGTACACCTATCAGACGTAGATTAGGTCTTTTCACATAGTCCCACATTTCTTGAAGATTTTGTTCATTCCTTTTTGCGCTTTTTTCTCTGTTCTTGCCTTCTCTTTTTATTTCATTGAGTTGGTCTTCGACCTCTGATATCCTTTCTTCTGCTTGGTCAATTCGGCTGTTGAAGCTTGTGCATGCTTCACGAAGTTCTCGTGTTGCGTTTTTCAGCTCCATCAATTCACTTATTCTCCTCTCTATGCTGTCCATTCTCGTCAGCAGTTCGTCCAATCTTTTTTCAAGGTTCCTATTTTCTTTGCGATGGGTTAGAACATGTTCTTTTAGCTCATTGTAGTTTCTTACTACCCATCTTCTGAAGTCTGATTCTGTCATTTCATCACCCTCCTTCTCCATCCGGTCTGGTTCCCTTGCTGGTGAGGAGTTGTGATCACTTTTAGGAGGAGAGATGTTCTGGTTTCGGGAGTTTTCATCCTTTTTACGCTGGTTTCTACCCATTTTTGTGGGTTTATCCACCTGTTGTCTGTCTCTGTCCCAGGGAGTTGGAGCTTTATGAGTTTCCGTTGCACTACTGCCTTTTTTGATTTTTTTTTTTTCAGGTCGGACCCGCCCAGCTAGCAGCACGCCTAGCCTCTGCCTGCCCGCAGGGGCTTTGCTGAGCTGCTGTGGGCTCCGCCCAGCTGCCCTGAGCTCTTCCCTGTAGTCCTTTTTATATGGGCGTAGTTAGAACTGTCTGGGCAATGGTGGCCCCGCCTCTGTTATGGCGGACTCTCTCTGTTGTGGCAGGTTGCCTCGGCAATGGCGGGTTGCCTCGGCAACGGCAGCCTGCCTCCGTAGCGGTGGAGAGTCTCAGTAATGGCGGAAGCCCCTCCCCCACGGAGCCGGACCGTCCCGGTTCAGCTGTGCTTGGTTTGAAGGGCTCAACCCAGAGGGTTTCCAATTACTGTTTTTGTTTTCGTTGTTGTTGGGGGTGGAGGGGTGGGACCAACCGAGCCTGTTCGCCTGGCTCCCTGACTCAGAGTCTTTTCTTTTAAGTTGAACGACCCCGCGTTCTGGTCGCTTGTTGAAAAGGCGCCGGGATCTCCCGTGCTGCGACTCACGGAGTCGGCTCGAACTGCGGCGCCGGCTCCTGGCGGATTTTTTGCCTAGGAATCTCCTGGCCTGACTCGCTATTTCAGATGAATGGGCTATTCTGCCGTCTCAAGGCTCTGCTCGCCAGCTAAGAGGGCTCCCAGACCAGTGGCTTTTTTACGGAGAACCGCAGCAACAGGGAGTGGTCACAGCAGCCGCGCGGGCGGAATCAGCCCCGCGGGGGCCAAAACAGCCGCACCGGCTGGGACTGCGACGCTGGCGACCCCTCTGCCTGGGTATCTCCTGGTCTGTGGGCAATAAGAGTTCGTCTGGAAATGCGGCGTCCACTCACCCTCTGCACTTTCACTGGGAGCTGAAGTCCTGAGCTGTTCTTAGGCGGCCATCTTGAAAGTCCTGTCAAGTTACAAGTTTTTAAGGTAAAACACATTGCTTCTGGCACTAGAATAATAAAACGATGGAAACATTTTCAGACATTTGCTTCCACAATGTTCTCTCTATGGCCAGATCTCCTTTCAAATAGCAGGTGGCTTTTAATGTATTGTTGTAAGGTTACCATTACAGTGAAAGGAAAGTTTACATTTATGGCTAATTAAAAGTTCGTATTAGAAGGAGAAGCAAAAACTCTAAAATTTTTCTGCTAATCACTTGCTCTTTCATTCTAGTATTACATTGAATGTAATCTCTATTTAATTTGTAGGAACTTTTAAAAACCACCTGTGTATTTGGAGAGTATTAGATCATTAAGAACTAAATAATACAATACACTTAACTATGGCATATATCAACTGTAACACATCACAATTCAGGTGATTCGGGCAAGTACTCACTCCTCCCATGGTATTGATGACCTAGGACCATTGACTGTGTGGACCAAGTGTGGGAGATAGTGCTAATTCTTACATCACATATTGGTGTATTTCATTGACCTTTTTACATACGAAAATAGATAAAAATGAAAGTTGTCATGTTTTTCCATACCCCAGTGGATTCTCTTTTTTAAAAATAGACTTTTTAGAGCAGTTTGGGGTTCACTGGATCATCTTTTGTATCTTTGCTTGCACCCTATCTTTTTCCTTCAACTTTTACAAGTTCTGGGGTACATGTGCAGGATGTTCAGGTTCGTTACACAGGTAAATGTGTGGCATGGTGGTTTGCTGCACCTACCAACCCATCACCTAGGTATTAAGCCAAGCATCCATTAGCGATTTTTCCTGATGCTCTCCCTCCCCCCGCTCCCCGACAGGACCCAGTGTGTGTTTTTCCTCCCCATGTGTCCATGTGTTCTCATTGTTCAGCTCCCACTATAAGTGAGCACATGTGGTGTTTGGTTTCCTGTCCCTGCATTAGTTTGCTGAGAATAATGGCATCCAGCTTCATCCCTGTCCCTGCAAAGGACATGATCTCATTGCTTTTCATGGCTGCATAGTATTCCATGGTATATAGGCATCACTTTATCCAGTCTCTATCCCTGATGGACATTTGGGCTGATTCCATGTCTTTGCTATTGTGAATAGCATGCACCCTAGCTTGACAATCACTAGCTTAAATGAGTGGTAAGGTAATGGCAAAGTGTATAATGACTTCTTGTAGCTGTATAATTTGAATCTCCCTAGACTTCACAAGTGGCATTTTAGATTTCATTGTGTTTTTGGACTTAAATGCTCACTGCAAGACATTCAATTTCCCCTAAAGCCCATTAAGTGACTGATGGGTCTGGTTGGGGACATCTCTACACGTATTTATAAATCATCTTTTCAAGCTCCCCTGCCTGGCCTCCTTGTTGGTGTCTGCTCCAGGCCATCAAGCAAGGGGGATGCTTTTCCGATGTCCCCAGAGCTTTGGTCTGTGGCGAAAATGTTGACCCTGCCCAGAGCCCTGCATTCTGCAGCTTCCCCAAGATGCTGAAACTTGAAGTGTGTGTTGGAGGAAAGTGAGTAACTCAGGACAATAGTTTGGTTGACATGATGACATGATCCAAATGGAATATCCCCAATTGACATGGATATCTCTTCAGAATTGTTCTACTTTTATGATTTTTAATTTCACAATTACTTTCAGCCAAATGTTTCTGCCCTACACTATTTGTAATATTGAGGAGTTGGAAGCAACTTTTAAATTGCTGGCACAGTTTCACTATTACAGACTCCACAGAGTACAATTATTTCATTGGCAGAAAATGTATTGGAAGAAAGAAAACTAGGGAAAAAAGAGAAATGTATTTATTCAACAATAAATTTTTGAAAAGCAAAAATAATTAACATTTACGTGTTTACAAAACTGACTGCTGATGAACCCAAATTTTCCACGCAGGAAAAAAAAATTGTACTTGAGATATACTTGTTTGTTTGTTTGTTTTTTAAAAGAAATAATCTTTCAAACAAAATACTCATCCAAAGCTAAGTTGTTAATTTTCATCACTGCCATCTTGTTTGGAATTTAATTTCTTATAATCAAATTGTTTGTAGCCATGTCACCTGGAGGAAACATCTTTTTCCCTGGTTCTGAGTCATTTTCTTTTACTCAAGTTCTGAGATGCGCTCACTGAGTCCCAGTCATTTACAGAGCGGCCCAGGAATGCAGGTGTCTGCTTCAATCTGTAGCCATGTCCACCCAGAGGCATTCACCGATCACTGCAGCCCTGAATGCTGTCACTTCTTCCTTCAGAAAGCTATCTTCACCTGTCCTCCCTTGTCCCACATGTAGACAACTCAAGGGACCTGTCAATCTGATCAAATTTAATACTGGGTCGACGCTGGAAACGTCTTTATTAAACAGCATTTTATAATTTAAATAATATATTCACATCCATGATCAATCATTTAATTCTGCCAACACACCTATGAGGTAGTCAGAGCTGAAGTAGTTTGACCAATTTTCAGATGAGAAAAGTGAGTTTTAGGAGGAAAGGAAACTTTAATATAATTTATTTATTTATTTAATTTTTATTTATTTATTTTTGAGAGAGAGTCTTGCTCCGTCGCCCAAGTTGGAGTGCAATGGCACGATCTCGGCTTACTGCAACCTCCGCCTCCCAGGTTCAAGCAATTCTCCTGCCTCAGCCTCCTGAGTAGCTGGGATTACAGGCACACGCCACAATGCCCAGCTAATTTTTGTATTTTTTAGTAGAGAAGGGGCTTTGCCATGCTGGCCAGACTGGTCTTGAACTCCTGACCTCAGGTGATCCACCCACCTTGGCCTCCCAAAGTGCTGGAATTACAGGCATGAGCCACTGTGCCTAGCCAGAAATTTAATATAATTTAAAAGTCCAATTTCCTGATTTTCCATGGTGTATAAGGTAGCGCAGAAAATTTCATACTTGCTTTAAACTGAAATATTCCATCCCATCCCTCCTACCCAACAAACTCCTCTAAGGAAGTACCATATGTATCCAGATATAAAACATTTTATTAATATGAATTTGCAGGTATAAACTGAAATTTATTATGAGTTCAATCAATGAAAATAATGAGACTAGCTTTGCAAACACAAGAACCAATTAGAAATTTGGGGTTAAGAATGACAATAATTCTCTTATCCTCAGTATTGAGTCACTTCTCAGCTTGTTTCAGTTTTACAATATTTGGAAAACACTGGTTTACCAGATAGGATAGGGAGGCTTCGAAGATGGTCCCTGCCTCAGTGCACTTTGCACTTCTATAGCAGAATACTATAGATTAAATAATTTATAATGGACAGAAATTTATTGGCTCACATTTCTGGAGGCTGGGAAGTCCAAGATTGAGGAGCTAGTATTTGGCTAGGACCTTTCTGCTGCATCATCCCATGGTGGAAGGCAGAAGTGCAAGAAAGAGAAAACAGGGCTGAAGTTGCTCTTTGATAATGGCAGTAATCCCACCCATGAGAACAGAGCCCTCACAGCCTAATCACCTCTCAAAAGCCCCACCTTTGAATAGTTTCAATTGCAATGCAATTTCAAGATGAGTTTTGGAGGGGACAAACATTCAAACCAGTGCAGTCCCTAGTGACTCATGCTTTCTGGTATTAGTATCTTCATGTAATTTCCTCCTTTGAATATAGGCTGGACCTAGTGACTTGCTTCTAATGAATAGGACACAGGAAAGGCAATGAGCTGCCTTTTCTCTACTTATGAGATTAGATCACAAAAAGACTGTGACTTCCATCTTGCTGGAACTCACTTTCTCTGGCCCTTCTCACTTGCTGTCTCTGAAGAAGTGCACTGCCTGGCTGTGAGCTTTCCTAGGGAGAGATCCATGTCAAGAAACTGAGAATGGTCTCCAATCAACAGCGCTTGAGAAACTGAATTCTGCCAACAATGATGTGAGTGAGCCGGGAGGCTGGTCCTTCCCCAGTGGAGCCTTCAGATCACTACAGCCCCACTCAACACCTTCATTGCAGGATGGGAGAGTTGCAAACCCTGTTAAGCTGCACCCAAGTTCCTGACCTACAGAAACTGTTAGACAATAGATGCTATTTTAAGCCATTGAGTTTTGGAGTAATTTTTATGCAGCAATTGATAACTAATACACCAGGCAAGTAGCTGCAAACGGATGTGGATTTTGAACATCTCCCCTCACAATTTTTGGATTCGTTTGAATTTGACAAAGCAGTCGGGAATTAGTACATTATCCTCATAAAGTCGATTATCCCAAAAGCAGAAAGTAATGATGAATACAAAATCTCCAATGCGGCAGTCTGTGTAATCAAATACCTTTGATTATACTTCGCTCTTTCTTTCTTTCTTTCTTTTTTGTTTACGGTGTAAACAGACTTTCTAGAAGTGAGTTTTATGTCAAATTTTTGTGAAAATCTTGGAAGATGACACATGTACTGCAAAGAGCCCAGGTCTTAAAATTAGACAGTCTTGTGGAGCCTTGGTTTTCTCATCATAAAATTGGGATCATGATGCTTCCTGGATTTTAAATGACAAAGGTACTCAGTTCAATGCCTGGTCAATTGATCTCTTTTAGCTTTTCTTATTGCAGGCAGTAGAGCTGAGGCCCAGTGAGGTGGAGTGGCTTGATGTGACAGAAAGAAGGGAGTCTAGGGCCGCAGTTAATCTGCTATATCCCCAAGTTACTAAGCAATTGAGCGGCAAATTTTGAACTCCAAATCCAGAGCTCTGGCTTCCTCCACATCACAATACTTAAGTCCCAAACCACCAACTTTGCATATCTAATTCCCAAGAAGAATTCTCCTTGGAACTTCTGTTAAAACTAGCCACTCTCGTGGCGTCTGTGACACGCTAAGAACAAAGGATTACAAAGATAGCTGGAAGAAGAGTGGCACTTTCTTTAGAGAAACCCGCATTTAAAATGCCATCTTCTAAATGCAATCTTCCCTCCACCCTCTAGCTGCGATTTTGACATTGATAGAGAAGCTTTCAAGAAAGCGGCATAACTCAGTTAGACGAAGCTACTAATTTGAAGGAACAATACATAATGAATGGCACTTACGTGTGGTGATTGTAACAGCAATTGTCTTCTGCCATTTTTCTCTCTTAGACAAACCAGAAAAACCCTGCCAGCCTTCAATCCTGGTGGCATGGTATGAAGTAGCACAGAGTACTGCCAGATGCATCTGCCCCTTTCCTTTCCAACCTATGAAGAACTAAGCAGAGAGCTTCAGGGGCACCAACTCAACCTTCTGTCCTCTGTTGGGCACTTAACTAATATCTCTTGGCCATGAAAAGGGAAGTCATCGGGCTTATTGAAAACTTGCTGCACATTCTGAAACAGCAGAAGCGTCTGGGTAAATGTACTCCATAGAAAACCCATTTACGAATCAATAAATAAATGACACAGAAAATATAAAACTGTATCGAATCACTGCTTACTTTTTCTCCTTTCTTTTTACTTGGAATATCCATGTCACTGATGGGTCAATACTTCTTGACGGTATGTCAGTTAACAATAATCACACCCCAGATAAACCTTACTGGCCACATTACTGCCACTGTGCAAAGCTTAACTGTATTTTAAATCAAAGGAATCTGACTCGGAGCAAAGAAAGTATTTACCCAAACTTTGTAGATCTTTTGACTCTTCAGAGCTTGCATCATGCAGTAGAAAAACCACTGCCAGAAGATAGGCAGATCTGGTTTCTAGTCTTGGCTCTGGCAGCGATTCCCCAGCTGGGTCATAAGCAGAGGTGTGATATGTGCAAGGCTCTCTCCTCTGCACCACACTCACGGCAAACTCTAAAGCTTCTCCCTAGCTCCACAGCCATGACCGTGTCTAAATCATGCTGCTCTCTTGTCTGCACCACCCAATTGTCTTCCAGCTCATCTGCCTGCTTTATTCTCATTCCTTCCAACCCATTCCTCTCCTGCTAGAATGTATTTACAGAAGTAAATCAAGGCATGTCACTCTCTACTTAAATCCCCCGCAGTTTCCCACGGCCCACCTTTACCCCCTCATCTCTTGTTTGTCCCGTCTGTCCAAGACACACCTGCCACTCTGATCTTTTGTCAATTCTTAAGCCAAGCACCTTCCTGCTTTTCTTCTTTCCTCCGTCTAGAACACTCTTCACCCAGTTTTTTCAAATCACTCTTGAGTTGGTATGTAATAAACAGTAGTTAAAGTAAATGAGTAAGTGAATAAGTAAATGAACCTCAACTCTTATTTGCTGTTTGTCATACTTCATATTAAATATCAGGTCCTAATAGGAGGTTTCTTTCTAACTATTTCAACAAAAGGAATCACTCCCCATATTCTCACATGCACGTTTTATATTCTTCTTGGCACTTACCACAATCTTCAGTTCTTCTTTCTTTTGTTGTTTCTGTTGTTCACTTGTTTATTATGTGTCTTTTCCATCTGAATTTAAGCTCCCTGAAAGCAGGAATCATTTCTATCATTTTCAGCATTATATTCTCAATGCCCATCATGCAAAATGCCTAGCACAAAGTTGGTTTATAATAAATATCTTTGAAGCAAATGAATGAATGAATGAACTAAAATTCTACCATATTTGCTCCCTATTTAATGGCCTTTGAAAGCTCTCCATGGCTTGTAAGAGAAACACTGGATTCTTTATATAATCTAGAGATGCTACCTTGATGTGATTTCTCTTGTCTAGTATTGAAAACTCACTTGCATTTTCAACTAAGCCATATTATTTTAGCCTCCGTATGTCTGCCCTTCCCTGCACCTCTCGATAACACATGCTCCCTTATGTTGTAGCATACAATGCCAGGACAAGTATCCCTGGAAGCATGTAACACATGTGACACAAAATGCTAGCCTGAAATGTTAGCCCCTGCTTTATCTGAACATAATCCTCTTGACTAACTTCTATGTGTCCTTCAAAACTCAACTAATGTGCCCACTCCATGGGGAAGCCCTTTGATCCCTTTCTCCTCTCTGTCTGCCCTTCCCTGTACCACTTGGTAAAACATGCTGCCTTCTGTTATAGCATATACCACACACTCAGGTAGGACATTGCCCCAACTAGAGACTTTGTTTCTTGAGAACCAAGCTTGTTTCTTCTTACTCTGTTTCTTTGTTGCCTAGTACATAGTAGATATTTCATAAATTCTTCTGAATAAATATTAGTTAATAGCTGACTCATTTTTTCTGAATGATGCAGGAACCCAAGAGGTACCATTTATTACTAAGGCAACATCCTGTAGAATGCACTTAAGCTCAGGTAATGAGTCAATCACCATTCAGTGCAAAATTAAAACATTCTATTACCATGGCCTGAATGAATATTTTAAGCTGCCAAAGCTTTTGGCTTTGCAAACCAATGTCACTTGAGATCAGCATTCCCAGGAAGGTCGCAAAGACCATGGGCAACTGTAGGGCTGTCTTAGTTTTGTCCTTGCAATAAAAATGTAAACTTGCATTTAGAGTTGCCTGATTTTGACAATGGAATTGACCACTTAGAAGGCATAAGGGCATGTGATGGTCAAGCTGAAGTCTGAGTATTATGTGAGGTGTTGAATAAAAAGAGCCTGAACCTTAAAAAATATCAGGCAAATGGAGAGGTCCCAAGTGCCCGCTTTGTCAGGTGTGGCTAATGGCCCACCTGCATCAGAGTCGTCAGGGTCTCAGCGGTGGCAGGGCTGGGGGCACTGTGAGATGGAGCATGCCTCTCAAGTGAGGATGGTAGAGCTACAATCTCCTTCAAGCCCAGCCAAAATGAAGACTTCCGGAAGTCTCTCTCTGCTCATGTATAAGTCTTGATGCTCCCTTCTTTCCTTTCTTCTACTTTGTAAAGTAAGCAAAGAATCAAATTGATAGGAGGTAGAACCATGTTTATCCTAAAAAAAAAAAAATACTAAAAATGCTAAAAATATCACCTTGTCTTTGTCTATCTGTTCAGTGTTTTAGAATTACAGGATACACAACATTCATGGAAAACAGCCATAAGCATGACGGAAACATTTGAAACTGTATATTGAAAAATAGAAAATGAATCTCGTAAAGCACTGTTTTTCAAAATCTGTCTAAAACTACCAAAACGTTTTGTTTAAAATACAGCTTCTCAGTGTGGAAGACAGTGTGGCAATTCCTCAAAGACTTAGAGGCAGAAATACCATTTGACCCAGTAATTCCATTACTGGGTGTAGACGCAAAGGGATATAAACTATTCTATTATAAAGACGCATGCACACATATGCTCATTGCAGCACTGTTCACAGTGAAATAATCTGAACGACAAACACCCATGAAGCACCCATGGAACAACTTTCCCTGTGTAACAAACCTGCACATGTAACCCTGGACTTAAAATAAAAGTTTTAAAAAATAATAATAAAATGAAATGTAGGGTCCCAGACTACTGAAAGACACAAAGAGGTGGAAGCAGTGTGGCGTAGCCTGGGAATGTGCATTTTTTGTGAGTACCCTGGGTGGGTCGCACACTCAAGTTTTGAGAAGCCACATTGAAAGCATGTGTTGCTTTCATGAACGGGTAGCAGGGCTACGGGGGTAATACCAGGACAAATGTCCCTGGGAGCATGTAACCAGAGGATTTGGGCAGAATTGAAAAGGAAAGTTATTTTACAGGAAAAGAATGAAAGAAACTCCAGATCCTGAACTGAAAGGGCTAAAGTTTGCATGGCAGAAATGAGCTACTGAGTACAAAGGGTGGCCTATTTTTCCCTGTGTAGGGATAGGGTGTGTGGGCACAATTACCATCATCAAAGGGTTTTTCCATGCGTCACTAAATACGAAGTGGCTCTGGGACCACAATCACCTATTATTAGAAATGTAATAGTCATATCTTATTTTAAAACCTGTTTTTTATCTATTGCCACCTGTAAAACTAGACTAAACAGATCAAATGTTAAGGCTATCTAAAAATATTCTGAGCAGAAACATAATTAAGGTTCTAATTAGAATTATTATTTAGTAGGCTATGTAGACAAGCCTGAAGAGATAAACCCCTATCCGTGGGGTTAAGTTCTAAGTGTTTATTAAATTCATGGGTCTATGCCATGTGTTTTTTGGACGGTATAGAAATTATGCTGAACAGGTTTTAAAACCCAAGTAATGATTGCAATTTATTTTCATTTAAAGGGCGTTCTAAGTGCAGGGATTTCAACAGACAAAACAATGTGTTGCACGGTGGTTTCTAGCTTGTGAGAAAAGTTGGCTCTAGGGCTTATGTTCCCTAAGTTTTCAGATACCACTTCAGGGTGGACGAAGATAGCAAGAGAGAAGAGCATGTTCGATTTGCCTTCTCAAGGTTGTATTTGTGTCATATGCTATAGCAGACTGAAAAATCTCTCGGCTTAATTACATATCATAGAAGCCACTCCATGTGCAGAAGACAAAATATTTTCAGATATAGTGAATCCTTCGTTTTTTGTGCTACCAAGGAAAGTGAGTAGCATAGACTTTTAAAAAACATATGTGACCTAAACGTTTTTGGTATTTATGTATTAAAGTGGTCATTGGAAGAAAACATACACTCAAAATAACAATTCAAAGTAACTGAGATCATGGGGTCTCCATGCAGAAACCCACCTCGAGATGAGATGAAAAATGTTTGGGCTTCGTTTTCTGGTTTCCTTAACCAAATATTTCTTGCTGGAAACAACTTCTCAGGCACATGAGAAGGGCCAGTCGAAGGAAAGTAATCATTTCTCTCTCCTTAAATTACCTACCCAATCAACAGTTTCCTTGAGATTAGTAAAGGTTACTAGATGTTTTATTTGAAGAGACCAATGGCACCTAGGGGAACCTCTCCTCCAGCTGCCTGCAGGCCCAACCAGTGAGGTCACCAGCCACAGTGCAGGAGTGTGTGCTTTCTATTGAGAATGGCAAGTCTATCAGGTTTCTTATTCCAAAAATGTTTCTCAGAGATCTCATGCCTTCCCCACCCACAAGCCACCTCGTTGTGTTTTGGTTTGTTTGTTTTGTTTTTCGCAGAAAGTGATTTATTGAGGCAGAGAAAGAGAAAAAGGAGAGAGAAAAAGATGAGAAAGAGAAAGCTTCCACTAAGATTGTGGAAGGGGACCCAAATATGGAATCCCACCGGCCAGCTCTTTTCTCCTTAAACTCATAAATGTCACCACAGTTCTTCAAACAGAAACCCGAGAAGCATCTGGATCTCCAACATCTCTGCATACAATCCTATCGAGCAGACTTGTCACTTCCTCTGTTTCTGAATATCCCTCAAATCCTACTCTTCTCTGTTCTCAGTGGCATCTTTCCCAACCCATCATGCATCTTGTCTGACTAGTGCTACAGCCCAAGGAGATAGCCTGAACTCTACTCCTTGTGTTCTTCCTTACACTTTACACAAAGCAGCCAGAGTGATGGCAAAACATAAATTATAACTTATCACATACACGCAAAAACCTTTAATGACTTCTCATTGCACCTAGAAGAAAATAAGAAATTCTTTACAATGCCTACAAAATTCAGCACTACTCACCCATGGCTTACCAGCTCAGCATGATCTCCTGCCACTGTTTCTCTTGCACAGAACCTTCCTGAACTCTGGTCTCAAACCAGATGTCAAGGTCTTTCCTCCCTCAGAGCCTTCACACATACAGGGCCACAGTGATCCATCCTCCACCAGGCATAACCCAATCACTCGGCCAGTCCTACATTGCCATCATCCCTCAGCTCCAATATCATTTCTTCCAGGGGAACTTCTCTGATTCCCCCACCCACCTAAACTGAATCCTCCTGATAATTATTTGATTAATTCAATTTGCCTCTTTAAAATAGAGGATGCAGCCAGGCACAGTGGCTCACACCTGTAATCCCAGCACTTTGGGAGGCTAAAGCGGGTGCATTGCTTGACCTCAGGTGTTTGAGACCAGCCTGGGAAACATGGTGAAACCCCGTCTTTACAGAAAATACAAAAATTGTCTGGCTGTGGTGGCATGTGCCTGTTGTTCCAGCTACTCAGGAAGCTAAGGTGGGAGGATCAACTGAGAGCCCCAGAGGTCAAGGCTGCAATGAGCCAAGGTCTGCACTGCACTCCAGCCCAGGCTGTGGGAGTGAGACCCTGTATAAAAAAAAAAAAAAAAAAGAGTAGAGGATTCACAAGGGAAGGGATCAAGTGATCATGTACATTTTTCTCACTACTGCATCTCCGGAGCCTGGCACAGTTCAGAAAAAATGTTGTCCAGTGAAAGATAATTGAGAGAACCATTTCCTTTGTTATTTTAACACAAGAATTAAAAACTCCAAGAGAAATACAAACACAGATTTCCAGTTGCTTCTATGTCAGGTTCCAGTTTTCCATACAAGAGCTGCAACTGAGTGAGAGTAATGCCAGGGCCCTGAAGTCCCTTCCCCTTCAAAGCTCAGCAGCAGCAGCTCAAGAAGAGATGAATAAAACTCCCTTTTTCCTGGGACATGTCAGTGTCTGTTCTTGAAGCAATGCAGAAATAGATATTTTCTCATGGTGAATGGTATTTTCATTAACCAAGTTACCTCCATACTCTTTGAAGTAAGTCATCAGATTCTTCAAAAAGAATGGGAGAATTTAAGGACAAATGATACAGAGCTGCTGTTAGCAGTGAATTGTCCTCTAACCATCTGGGTCTTTGAGATCTTTTTCCTTGGTTAACCCTCGATTTTCCACTTATGGAGGCTCTCAGTTTTTCTCGTCCACTTCTCTCCTTAAAATGGGCATAAGACTTAAAAGAAGATTATTTTTCTGAGGCTTTGGGACTATGGAACTCACAGGGAAAGCAGAAGGTACCAATCTGAAGTATAAGAAGCATGAAGTTAGCGAGTTGACAAGAGTCTTCAGAGAGAGAGGTCTGAACTCACAGAATTTGTCCAAGAACAATGATGCCCTGCCTGATAGTTGGACTTAGATGAAATAATAAGAATGTGGTAGTCTACAACTATTCGCATTAAATATCCTGACATAGGCACTAATCCAATGCAAATGTAAATGTTCGATAGTTTTCTCCTTCTTTCCTCCCTCCCTCCCTTCCTTCCTTCCTCCTTCTATTTTTCCCTTTTTCTTTTTCATTTGTTCATTCATTCTTTTGTTTCTTTATTTCTTTGAAATAATAGTGGTGCCAAGCGCTGGTCCTGTAGGAGTGACCACATCAGACGTGGCTCCTGTTGTCATGAAAGTTACGGTAGAGCAGGAGGCAACTTTAAACAAGTAATTTCATTACAATTGTAATAAAATACATAAAAGTGAAGTGTACAGTGAGTATGAATGGCAGGTGAGTTTCTTGGTTTAAAGGATCAGGGAGCACTTCCTCAGAAAATGATATTTTAAATTAGATCTGAAGGATAAGAAGAATTGCTTTCCTAAATGCTTTACAAAAAGTACTATAAATGCTTTATAAAATCCATTGCCTAAATGCTTTGTAAAAAGCTTAGACTCTTCTACACCCTTATCACTTTTCTTACCTTCTGTTCCTCAACTTGAAATGATTCATTTAGAGGTAAAAGAGAAAAATCATGTTCATATATCTGAGTATATAGTTTCTATCTTTGTTTAAAGTTCTGCACTTGGGAAAGGAGCATTCAGGAGCGTCTAGAGTAACACACACACACAGTACAGCATGCATACACACACCTTTTTTTTAAGTTTCAAGGTAATATACAATGCCCTCATATTTTGAGCTTATACAAAATTTACTTGATTACTATCAGGTTGCCCCTACAACTTAGGAAGTTCTTTGACTATTATAATTGTAGACAACAAAAGGCCCTTTGGCCATGCTTTCTCTTTGAGTTTCTCTAAATGTGCAGCAATACTGGTTCTTAGAAAAAGAATACCTGGTATTGCCTCTATAGAAGGGAGAAGAAGGTTGAGATCAAGAGGAGTTAAGAATGTTAATTTTCTTGGTAATATTTTATTTCATTAAAAAATATTGGGGGCCAGGTGTGGTGGCTCACATCTGTAATCTCAGCACTTTGGGAGGCTGAGGCAGGGAAATCAGAAGTTTCAGACTAGCCTGACCAATATTGTGAAACTCTGTCTCTGCTAAAAATACAAAAATTAGCTGGATATGGTGGCATGCACCTGTAGTCCCAGCTACTCGGGAGGCTGAGGCAGGAGAATCACTCGAACCCAGGAGGCAGAGGTTGCAGTGAGCCAAGATCACACCACTGCACTCCAGCCTGTGCCACAGAGCAAGACTCCATCTCAAAAAAAAAAAAAAAAAAGGGGGAAGCAAATATTATAAAATGCTGGTATATTCTAAATTCAAGATGTTAGTTATATGAGTGTGTGTTGTGTTACCTTTTCAAGGATTTTTAAAGATTAGGTCATTTGATTTGAAATCCCACAGTTAGCTCATTTGTTAATTAATGAATGAATGAATACACAGAGCAGGGAGTCATCAGGGAGTCATCAAGCACCTATGATATATCAGATCTGTGTTAAAAAATGTAATATGAGGAAAGTACTCTGCCTTTGTGCCATGGCTTACTCTAGTGTGAGCGTCCTGATTTAGCTCTCCTCACAAAGACAGGTGATTTTTTATTGATATTGGATGACAGATCCATTGTGGAGTGTTTTAAAATGGCCTATCAATTTCCATCCTGATAGAGAGCAAAAGCCTCTCCCACTCATCTCCTCTTCGTCCCTCTCATCTCTCTTCCCAAGGTCCTCGCAGTGTCAATTCATGTCTTCTAAATTAGCAAGTTCGCGTAAAGTGTTTCAGTGGACACCTTCAATGAGTTACATATTCAAAAAAGTTAAGTATTCTGTCAAATAAAAAATCGTAGGCAAGCCTAAGGCCAAATCCTAAGACTGAATATCTTTTGTGCCAAAAGATGCTAGGCAAGCTTGTTTGTCCCTGATTCAATTTCTAAATCCAAATAGTATCCCTGACATGCTTTTGAGCACATTACATAAACTTGTTTTTACTTTTGAGATAGCTTATGGTAGTTTCTTGAATAGACACTAACGTCTTTGAAGCAAATACTACAAGAGGATACTGCCAATCTCAACTGGCCCAAACAGTAAGGCTGAACTTGATACTATTATGACCTTAGTGCCATGCCTACTCAATCACGTTCACTGTACCTCTGAATGATGATGAACAGGTGATTATCGGCTGACTTTAGATAACTAATCAATGATATGAGATAAGAGGACTCTCATTCAGGCGGCCAATGGGAAAATACTGCCTTAATGTTATTAAATAGGTCCTTACCAGTGTATTTATTATACAATTTAAAGCAGTCTTCCAAAGCATCTTTAGCTAATTCCTAACAGAGTGGTATTCTAGCTACGCAAGGACTCTCTTTTGAAAACACATCGTTCTTTTGTATTCTGACTCATGTATTCATGGTTTTCCTGGTGCAAACAAAGAAAGCAATAACCATTAAGACGTAAAGGACTGAAAGCAAAGGGCCTCTTGAGTCTTGTGCTACTATTTTGAATTAATTAACAAGAATGGAATTGTGCAGGCATTGTCACCATTATCATTATGGATGAGCTCATACATTAATAATTTAGCTCTCCTGGTTTTGATTTTTTATATCATACCAAAGGGCATCTTATTTATAAATATATGAGCTGATGTGGTCATACGTGATAGGAACAAAAGATTCTCTTCATAATCTGTTCTGTGACCCCAAGGGACAATATGTTAGGGAAAAACTAAACTACAGAAGGAAGGAGACCTCATTCTATGATTTCTTCCCTGTGAAGAATATGTAATATGGAGGCCTCAGGGATGAAATCAGGGAGTATAACCCCCTATTCTAATGCATATAGTAGCTGAGCAAGAAAAGAGAACGTGCAAATGTACTCTCGATCTCCTCACCAGCCAAGATGATTTATAAAATTTCAATTTTGTGAAGATGCACCTTGACGTTCCAGGGCACAGGACATCTTCTCTGAAACATATTACAGCCCTTTCTCAATCTCCTCTTTCTTTGTTATTTAGCATGAGCAAAAAGCAGCTTCTGGGGAGACGCCTCCTTTTCTGAAGACTTAGTTCTTAGCTGCATGACCTGCACGGGCACATATTTCGTGTTGGGGAGATCGCTCCTCTGAGCAGCCCCACTCCCACATAGACGCATGTAATCCGCCTCACAGGAGGCATGAGCCTATAAGTGACAAGACACAAGTGGGTAGAACTGGCAACTACATAAAAAAAGACACCAAATAGTCTCCACCTACCAGTCAGATGCTACTCCATCAGAATGGAAAACAATGGAGAGAATGGAGATCTTTCAGTTCAGCATGATCCATCTTGAGCAATCTGTAATCAATTCAGGGACACCTCCTCTTCACCCCTCCTCTCCCCTCCATCATCTGTCTGCATTTGTGTAGCTCTGAGAACAGCATGAAGAATACTTTGACAAGGGTGTCATTTTAGTCTGAATGCCTCAAAATGACTGGGGAGGAGAAAAGTTCTCTTTTGCCTTCAACTCCAAAATAAAAATGATTTGAGGAGAAAGAAAATTTCCCCAAGAGATCTACTTTTGGTACTGAGTGTTATAGGACTGCCCTGACGATGAAGATGATTTCAGGGTGAGAAGGAGGGTGTGACATTTGTCATCATTCATTAGGAAAGGATAAGTCAGGGAAGCCCAATGGAACCTAATTTCTCCCACTTAAGGGACTTTAAGGGGAAAAACACTTAGAGTTTGTCATCAGTAATTGGGATCCAGGCTCTGCCTTTTGTTATCTATGTGAACTTACTCATGAATTTAACATCTTGGAATTTGTTTTCTTACTTGTAAAGTAGAAATAATTCCTAAATTAGGGCAATGTGAATATTAATTGAGGTCATGTATGTGTGAGCACTCCCTGCAGTACATGGGTTACATGGGTGGACAATGATATTTGTACTGAATAAAAAAATGGAGTTTCAATTCTGCAGTAGTGGGAGCTTACCCTCGGGCTACAGTCAGGGTGAGCAGCAATCTTAGAGAGGGACAACATGCACTGAGCCCTATGCCCCATAGATGCCCTAAATGTGCACATACATTTCGCAAGCCACGTGGACCTTGAATGTGAGTGAGAGGAGGGAAGACTGGTCACCAGGGCCTCCACTCACGCTCTCTGTGTGCTTTTCTCTTTGAGACTTCCCCCTCCATACCACTGACCTCACACAGCATTTGCTTGCTGATGACACAGGCCATCCTCAATCATAAATACCTCAGAGACCCCATGTCAATGTATTTGTTCCCCAAGATTTCTTGCTGTGTTAATTCAGTTGATAATGTCACTTATAGAATCTATAGATCATATATAATCTTATATATGATTTATAGATTCTCATTCTCAATCGCTCTCCCCTTCTCCTATCAAAATATATTTGTTAAAGAAATCGAGTTACTACATTTTCTTGATCCAGTCTATCCTTGATGGGCATTTGGCTTGGTTCCAAGTCTTTGCTATTGTAAACAGTACTGCAGTAAACATACATATGCATGCATCTTTATAATAGAATGCTTTATAATGCTTTGGGTATATACCCAGTAATGGGATTGCTGGGTCAAATGGTATTTTTATTTCTAGATTCTTGAGGAATCACCACACTGTCTTCCACAATGGCTGAATTAATTTACACTCCCACCAACAGTGTAAAAGTATTCTTATTTCTCCACATCCTCTCCAGCATCTGTTGTCTCCTGATTTTTTCATGATTGTCATTCTAACTGGCATGAGGTGGTATCTCAATGTGGTTTTGATTTGCATTTCTCTAATGACCAGTGATGATGAGCTTTTTTTTTTTCATATGTTTGCTGGCTGCATAAATGTCTTCTTTTGAAAAGTGTCTGTTCATATCCTTTGCCCCCCCTTTTTTTTTTTTTGGTAAATTTTGTTTACGCTCTCCCTAGATTCTGGATATTAGCCCTTTGTCTGCTGGGTAGATTGCAAAAATTTTTTCCCATTCTGTTGGTTGCCAGTTCACACTAATGATGTTTCTTTTGCTGTGCAGAAAATCCTAAGTTTAATTAGATCCACTTGTCTATTTTGGCTTTTGTTGCCATTGCTTTTGGTCTTTTAGTCATGAAGTCCTTGCCCATGCCTACGTCCTGGATGGTATTGCCTAGGTTTCTAGGGTTTTTATGGTGTTAGGCCTCATGTTTAAATCTTTAATCCATCTACAGCTAATTTTTGTATAAGGTGTAAGGAAGAGAGATCCAGTTTCTGCTTTCTGCATATGGCTAGCCAGTTTTCCCAACACCATTTATTAAATAGGGAATCCTTTCCCCATTGCTTGTTTTTGTCAGTTTTGTCAAAGATCAGATGGTTATAGTTGTGTGGTGTTCCTTCTGAGGTCTCTTTTCTGTTCCATTGGTCTATATCTCTGTTTTGGTACCAGTATCATGCTGTTTTGATTATAGTAGCTTTGTAATATAGTTTGAAGTCAGGTAGTATGATGACTCCAGCTTTGTTTTTTTTGTTTTTGTTTTTGTTTTTGTTTTTTTGCTGTTGTTGTTGTTTTTGCTTAGGATTGTTTCGGCTATGTAGGCTCTTTTTTCATTCCATATGATGTTTAAGGTGGCTTTTTCCAATTTTGTGAAGAAAGTCATTGGTAGCTTGATGGGGTAGCACTGAATCTGTAAATTACTTTGAGCAGTATTGCCATTTTCACAATATTGATTCTTCCCAACCATGAGCATGGAATGTTTTCCATCTGTTTGTGTCCTCTCTTACTTCCTTGAGCAGTGGTTTGTAGTTCTCCTTGAAGAGGTTCTTCATGTCCCTTGTAAGTTAAATTCCTAAGTATTTTATTCTCTTTGTAGCAATTGTGACTGGGATTTCACTCATTATTTGGCTCTCTGTTTATCTATTATTGGTGTATAGGAATGCTTGTGATTTTTGCACATTGATTTTTTATCCCGAGACTTTGCTGAAGTTGCTCATCAGCTTAAGGAGATTTTGGACTGAGACAATGGGGTTTTCTAAATATACAATCATGCCATCTGCAAACAGGGACAATTTAATGTCCTTTCTCCCTATTCGAATACATTTTGTTTCTTTCTCTTGCCTGATGGCCCTAGCCAGAACTTCCAATACTATGTTGAATAGGAGTGGTGAGGGGGCATCCTTGTCTTGTGCCAGTTTTCAAAGGGAATGCTTCCAGCTTTTGCCCATTCAGTGTGATATTGGCTGTGAGTCTGTCATATATAGCTCTTATTATTTTGTGATACAATCCATTGATACCTAGTTTATTGAGTTTTTAGCATAAAAGGCTGTTGAATTTTATAGTTACTCTTCATTTTGACATTCAAATTATTTCATCTTTGGCGAGTGTAACTGCCTGCAAGTTGCTTACTAAATTCTCTTAACCCTAGTAACCTTGAATAACTTCCTTGCTTTCTATAAAAATAAAATATTCTAGAGTCTAGACCCATATTGGACCTTTTCTGAGCCTGATCTGGAATCAATTATTTCCCAAATCATCCAGTCTTGTTTTACTGCTAAATAATATTTAGAGATTATACCCTGGTTAGTAGAAGTGGTCAGTGTTACTAGACTGGTCATCGTTCCTTGGCACTTCCAATAGACAGAAGTAGATAATGTATTTAAATAATTTTATTTAAATACATCAATCCAAATTTATGATTTAGTAGTGTTATCATCTTTCATTTTATATTTAATCTTATTTCTCTTATGCTGAAAATATTGTTTCCTAAATATAATAGCTTTGCAATGACAAATGCAATGCCATTACTTTTGAAATGACTGCTAAGAATAGTTTAAAATTTCCTTGTAATTCCTTTTGACCATAGTATATAGTCCAACTGCTGATGTACTGTCAAATTAGAATGTTTTATTGTCACTTGAAATAGTCTTTTATGAGATTAAGCTAACAACTTGTTATATAGCAAGGCTCACTTAATTTTTTTTTTTTAGGGACTAATTCTTTTATTTTAATTTTGCTTCATAAATAATTTAAATGTGTATATGCCATTCCAAAGACAAATTTATAAAATAAGGTATATTCAGGAAAGTGCTGGCTCTGTCCTTTCCCCTCTACTTTGTTCCTACTGTCCACCACAGGTGATCATTTAAAAATAATGTTTGGTTTGTCATCTCATTGAAAAAAACATGAAAATTTTTACTTTGTACTTTTTAAATAAAAGGTAGCACACTATGTATGCTATTTGCCCCTTGTTTTTTTCCACTTATCAATATATTCTGGAGGTCATTCCACAGCTGTATTTAGAGTTATTCCTCATTGGTTATGGCTTTACAAGATTCCATTTTGTAGATTTACTCTAGGTAATTTAAATAGTCCCATATTGATGGACATTTAGGTGGTTTTCATTCATTTCTTATTATAGTAACACTGCAATACATAGCCTTTGGCATTTGCACTTTTGCCCAAGTATCCCAGAAGTGAGATTTTAGAAGTTGAATTATCTTACATCAGATTTTTACCATATTTAGTCCAATCTTTAACATACAAGCATGCCTACTTTCCCTTAGCCTTGCTAAGACACTGTGCTGTCACATTCTCAATTTTTTGCCAATCCAAAGATGACAATTATATGTCATCGTATCTTTAATTTGCAACTCCTATTATGAATGTGATTGGGCACCTTTTTTGAGTTGTTTGTATTTTTTCCAATAAACTTTAGAATTGGTGGTAATTGTATTATTTTCAGAAGTTCGTTGAATGTGGGGCATCCTTTGTGATATCACTTGGTGATATAAATATTTCATTCTACTATGATTGAGTTTTTGCTTTGCTATTTTGGTGTTTTCACCATACAAAAGAGTAAAAAAAAACATTATCTATGTTTTTCCTTTGTTACCTCTAGATATTGAATTTTTTAAAGCTCTTCTCATTCTGGGTAACAGTAATATGTTCTCTTCTAGAACTCATATAATTTATAGTTACATTAAAATCCTTGATTGATTTTAAGTTAATCCTGGCATGTGGTGTAAGAAATGGATCAAATTTTATTCTTTTTCATAGAGCTATTCAGTCATCCTAATATTCCCTGATATAATGTTCGTTATTCCTCACAGATTTGAGATCTCACCTCTAACACATACTAAATTTTTATATGCAATTGAATTTATTTCTCAATTTTCTCCTTTGTTCTGTTTGTTGATCGATGTGCTAATACCGTGTTCTTTTAATGTCAGTATTACGTGTTTCAGTATTTAGTAGAGTTAGATCTTCCTCATTGTTCTTTTTTATTGTTTTCCGTTACTATTATTGCTTGTTTGTCCTTTCAAATAAAATTTATAATTAATGAGTCTAGATGCAGAAAAATTAACTTACCATTTTAAAAATTGGGGTTACATTAAGTTTATAAATTAACCTAGAAAGAATTCACTTCTTTATGAGGTTGAATTTTTCTATCCAAGTAGACGTTCTATCTTTTTATTTGTCCCATTATCCTTGTGTATCTTCAATAGTGTTAAAATTGTCATCTCATAGGTCTTATTATTCTGGTTTGGTTTTGCTGAGCTTCTGAAATCTCTGGCTTGATGTTCCCCACCATTTCAGAAAACTCTTGACTATTGTCCCTTAAAATATGACTTTTCCCAATTCTCCTCTTTCCCTTCTGGGATTCCGACTATGTGAACGTCAGGCTGTTTAGTAATATCCCACACGCTTTTAAACTCCTTTTTGTTTTCCATTTTTTTTCTTTTTCCATGTTTCAATTTGAATTTTTTTATTGACCTGTCCTTGAGTACCTCCTTCCCTCTCCTAGACAATGAGTTTGCCATTACACTCATTCATTGAGTACATAATTCCAGTTACTGTGTTTTTTTTTTTTTTCCTTTGGCTTTTCAGTTCAAGAATATTCTTTTTGAAAGACTTAATTCTCTGTGAAATTGTTTATTTTTGAAATCTACTTTCACCTAATTCATATGATTAGTAATTAACCATGCTAATCATAGCTATAAAGTCTTTGTTAATTAATTTCACTATCTGGAGCAACTGTGAGACTTTCTGTTGTCAGTTTTTTCCTCAGGTTTTCATCACATGGCTCCGCCTAATAATTCCATTTAAATGTGGGACGTGGCTAATAACACTTTTTAGAACTTCCAGATGATGCTAATCTTCCTCCAGAGAGATTTCATTCTTCCCTCTGCTTGGCAGACAGAATGTCTTATTCCAAGTATGCACTGAGATCATTAAAAGCTGGGTTGAAGCTTTAAGGAGACTCTGATATCCCTGGGTTACCTTCTTCCTAAGGAATAGCCCTATATTGGTTTTCTGGTGCTCCAATAAGAAATTATCGCAAACTTAGTAGCTTAAAACACAAATTTACGATAAGCACGTCAGAAGTTTGATATCGGTTTCACTGGGCTAAGATCAAGCAAGAGCAGGGTTGTCTTGTTTTCAGGGAACTCTAGGGAAGAATAGGTATTTGGTGTTTATTCCAGTCAAATGCCAGCACAGAATGCCTAGTCACATTTGAATTTCACATGGACAATAAATAATTTTGACATTTTATGTCCTAAATATTGCATGACTTATAAGAAAAATAGTTTATTGTGTATCTGAGATTCAAATTTAACTGAGCCTTGCTATCCTTGTCTTTTCTAGCCTCTAGAGGTTGCCTACATTCCTTGGCTCATGGTCCCTTCTTCCAACTTATAAGAAGTAACAGCATCCTCAAGCCCTCTCTTTCTCTGATGCTGCAGTAACATTGTCTTTTTCTTTCTTTTTCTTTTTTTGAGACGGAGTTTCACTCTTGTTATCCAAGCTGGAATGCAATGGCACTATCTCGGCTCACCGCAACCTCTGCCTCCTGGTTTCAGGCAATTCTCCTGCCTCAGCCTCCTGAGTAGCTGGGATTACAGGCATGCGCCACCATGCACAGCTAATTTTTTGTATTTTTAGTAGAGACGGGGTTTCACCATGTTGACCAGGATGGTCTCGATCTCTTGACCTCGTGATCCACCCGCCTCAGCCTCCCCAAGTGCTGGGATTACAGGCTTGAGCCACCGCGCCCGGACAACATTGTCTTTTTCTACTTTCGATGCTCCCACCTCTTTCAGATAAGGACTTAGTATTAGATTGGGTCCACCAAAATAATCCAGGATAATCTCCCCATTTTAAAAAACTAATATAATCACATCTTTAAGTTCCTTTTGCCGGGTAAGGTGACATATGCTCAAGTGCTGGAGAGTAAAGTGAGTGCAGACACCTTTGGGGGTCACTATGTTGCCCCCCACAAGTCCACCAAGTAAGGTGGCCAGATTTAATAAATAAAAGCCCAGAATGTCCAGTTAAATCTGAATTTCAGATAAACGACGGATCATTTTAAAATTTTATGTCCTAAATATTGCATGAATCATACTTAGAAATTGCATATTGTCTGAGATACAGATTTAACTGGGGCTTGTCCTCTATTTTCCTTGGTGACACTTCCTCCAAAGCCTACCATGGGATCCTGATGTCCTCCCTTTAGAACCTTTCCTTATGGCTGATCCTGAGCTCTAATTCTGGTCTTCTAAGAATGTCAAGATTACCAAAAACTCAAATATGCTTTTCAGGAACATCTTGCTTGCTTCTTAAACTTTAGGTAGATATCCTGAAGGAAAACCTACTTACGTGCTGGGCTCAGGCTCAGTTCTCTGGCGCGCTCTTCTCACCAGCAGCTTAGTCCACTAAGTCGCTAATTTCATGCTTTTGGCCCCACATAACTGCCGCCATCTCTGCTGGTTTCTCTTCTCCCCAGCAGTGTTTTTCTGCACAAAGTGCAGCTTTGCAGCTGCTTTTCCTACACCCAAAACCAGCAACAGTTCCCAGGAAAAAAGTGGCTGAAGACTCTCAGCTCACTGTCCACTGCTCCTTCTCTTAGGAGCGATGAAGCCCCTAGTCCTGGTAGTTTTGGCAGCTGTCTGATGCCATTCAATAGGGTTTTCATTATCTACCAGGCAGGAATGGTGTTTGGCTGCAAACTCCTTACAGCCCAGATCTTCTGACAGCCAACCCAGGGTTTTTTTCCCAGAATTGTCACAGCTGTGAGGTGGCTGGTGGGTGATGAGAGCACAGGTGCAAAGGGTGGAGGTGGCGTGGTAACAGCTGAGTGGGGAAGGTCTGGTTGGTCGCATTTGTAGCTGGCTGGGCCTCAGATCTTGGCAGCAATGTCTGAGCTGGGAGGAAGCCCAGGAGGCCCCTCTGAACAGTAGGCAGTTGGCAATGGCTGTTTCCTGCACACCTACTTTCCTTTTTGGTTACTGTATTGAAACTCAGTCTGAGGCCATCTGAAACTGTGCAAGGGCTGGAGCATTGTCCTGAGCACAAATTAATGTCATAATTCTTAAACTTTTGCCCACCTTTACTCATGCGCCACTCTCAGTGAATTCGCAGTCACTGCGTCTTCACTGATCGTGGTAATCTTGCTCCTGGCTGTGAGTCAGACAGGGATATTAGTGGGAACGGGGATGATCATATATCCAAGGACAAAGGCAGGCAGGCCTCAATCTGGAGGCTTCTTGGTCATTTTTTGTGCCACTTACTTTGCATCTGGGGCATAATTTCTTGCTGTCAAGACCAGGCTTCCATCCGTCAGATTTCAAAAGCTATCATTTCTCCCCTCTCCATCAGATGCATCTGCTCAGGGGATCCTGAACTATTTTGCACTAATGATGGAGGAAAGCAGGCAAATTAATGTAAAGGACTTTAGCTCACTTGGAGCACGTTTCCTCCATTTTAGGCTTTAAAAGGCTCTGAGCTCAAAGCCTAGAGCTCTGACCAACTCAAATAGCCTTCTCTGAGGTGAGAAGATTCTTGCAGGGTAGGAGGAAGGGGGACTCCTTTTTCCTCATCCTGAAATGTCAAAGTGTCATTACCTATTCATAAAGAGATGATAAGAACAAAGTCAAATTTTAAATCAATAAAACATTTAAAAGGAAGCAAAGGCACCATATATTTCTCAGGCAAGATGAATATTCTAGGACCACCTTGAGTTGATATCACGGATTAGAAAAAAATTAAATTTTCCTGTAAAACTGATTTCATGCAGAGAAAAAGGAGCTCTTAAACACTGTTGGGAGGAATGTAAACTAGTACAACCACTATGGCAAACAGTATGAGAAGTCCTCAAAAAACCACAAATAGAATTACTATTCAGTCCAACAATCCCACTACTGGGAATCTATCCAAAAGAAAGGAAATGATTGTCGAAGAGATGTCTGCACCTCTGTGTTCACTGCAGCACCATCCATAATAACCAAGAAATGAAATCAACGTAGGTGTCCAACGCCAGATGAAAGGATAAAGAAAATGTGGTCTATATACACAAGGAAATACTATTCCGTCATAAAAGGAATGAAAACCTGTCATTTGTGGCATCATGGATGGAACCGGAGGACTTTGTGTTAAACAAAATAAGCCAAGAACAGAACATCATGGATGGACCGGAGGACTTTGTGTTCAATGAAGTAAGCCAGGAAGAGAAACTTAAACACTGCGTGTTCTCATTCATACGTGAAAGATTTAAAAAAGGTTGATCTTGTAGAAGTAAAAAGTGGAACAGAGGATACTAGAGGCTGGGAAGAGAAGGGGAAAGGGGAAAAAATGACAGCAAGACTAAATCTGGGATGCTGGATGGCAGCCCGAGGCAGCGAGGATATCGTGTAAAAACTGAGAAAATCTGAATAAAGTATAGATTTGAGGCTCGGCATGGTGGCTTATGCCTGTAATCTCAGCACTTTTTGGGAGGCCAAAACAGATGAATCACTTGAGAGGTCAGGAGTTCAAGACCAGCCTGGCCAACATGGCAAAATCCTGTCTCTATTAAAAATACAAAAAAATATTAGCTGGCTGTGGTGGCGCATGCCTGTAATCCCAGCTACTTGGGAGGCAGAGGCAAGAGGATAGCCTGAACCAGAGAGGCAGAGGTTGCAGTGACCTGAGATCACACCACTGCACTCCAGCCTGGGCAGCAAAGACTCTATCTCAAAAATAAAATAAAATAAAATAAAATAAAATAAAATGTATAGTTTAGTTAACAGGGTATAAATTTTGGTTCATTAGTGATGACAAATGTACTCTATAGCAATGTAAGATGTTAATAATGGGAAATTGGGTTGGGTGTGGGTATATGAGAATTATCTTCACAGCTTTTCTGTACATCTGAAACTATTCTAAAATAAAAAGTTTATTTTAAAAAGTGATTTCATATGCAAAGAAGGTGTTGAAAAGCAAAGGGAGGTGGGGCAATAAAAGGTTATACTTATGACTATTATAAAACCAAACAGAAATAGTAATAGTGTGCACAGATTTACAGAGCATGTCAGGAAATCATCTTTATCTAGAAGTAGCACAGCGGAAATGGAGCATTTCAGCTGGGGAGACCAACGTTATAGAGCCCAGCAGCACCAACTGGGTCCTCACTCACTTAAGAAAAACCCTGAGAAGCTTTGAGGGAAAGAAAATGTATATAATTCACAGTTTTTAAAGAACCAGGGCTAGGAGCCAAAAAATATTCTTAGATTCTCTTCTTTCAGTATCTTAACATTAACTTAATGGAATGAATGATTCTATTCAGCTGTTTGAAATGGGAAGTCTACCTCTAAAAGTAACCATTTTATTGATTTTTTTCTTTTGAGATGGAGTCTCACTCTGTTGCCCAGGCTGGAGTGCAGTCGTGTGATCTTGGCTCACTGCAACCTTTGCCTCTGGGGTTCAAGTGATTCTCATGCCTCAGCCTCCTGAGTAGCTGGAACTATAGACACGTGCCACCAAACCCAGGTAATTTTTCCTATTTTTAGTAGCGACAGGGTTTCACCATGTTGGCCAGGCTGGACTTGAACTCTTGAACTCAAGTGATCTGCCCACCTCAGCCTCCCAAAAGTGTTGGGATTACAGGTGTAAGCCATATATTTTTTAAATAAGACATTCAATTATTTGCTTTTTTTCGACTATTTTTAGGAAAAGTTTCAAACGCACACACAAGAATGTAGAGAACAGTATAATAAGCCCCTATGTGCTCATCACCCAGCATCACTGGTCCTCAAGATTCGACAAAGCTTGTTTCAACTATTCCCTCCACCCACTCATTTCTCCCCCCACCTAGAATACTGTGAAACAACTCCCAGATATCAGAGACATTTTATGCATTTTATATGTAAACACATATGAAGCACCTACTTGCAACACACTCTTTTAGAAGGTGAGCATACAGAGTCAGACATGGTTGTTGCTGAAAAAGAAGAGCTTTAAAGTAAATATGATTGCCCCAATTCTGAGCACGAAGTCATAAATGCTGTGGCAGAGACACAAATAAAATACCCTTGGAAATCAGAGTAGGGGTGGAGAATTTCGGCTAGGAGGGCCAAGATGAGATTTTGTGATGAAGGTGGCATCTGACTCAGACTATAAATGATGACCCGAGGGGAAGAGCGGGCCACGTCCTCCTGCCTGTGCCCCCCTCTCTTCCTTCAGACATACACGTGGGCAAGGGAAATGGCAGAAGACAGCTGTTTCTTTAAAAAATGAATACACCATCATGAGCCAAATATTAGAAGCAACTTTAGCCTAATTTGATGAGAAAGAAAGCAAAGAAAGTGAAGTTTTCTATGAGCTTAACAGAACGGGGACTCAGAAATTAAACGATGATTAAACAAATAATAAAAGTAACTATAGTTCTTGCATCCCTGAGTTTGAGATATTCACCTGCTGCGGGTATTTGAAGATCTTGGAGAGAGAATAGATAATTATAGAATTAAGTTTTGCCTTGCAGGTAGCAAAATGCCAAAACGAAGTATATGGTGTCAGAGTAAATCCTAGAAATGAGGAGAGCCACTTCTTCAGGACGTCTGTGTTGAGCTCTAAAGGAAACCTAAGGATAAGGAACCAGGAAACATTTATAATAGTAGCTTGATTTTTCTCAGTGAAGTGGAAGCAAGATAACGTGTCAAGCGTCGGGAATGGGATTTAATTGGAAGTGAAGGAATCCACAAGCTATGATGATGTCATGCTCCAGGTTCTGCCCCACATTTTCCAGCCAATGAGCAATGAGGTGAGAACACATGGAGACTTCTGACCAATGAAATGTGGGTATAAATGCCTTGTGTTATTTCCGTGATGAGGCACTTGAGAGCTGGGGGTGGTGCGGGGGTCATCTTCATCTCTCTCTTCCTGCAACTACAACCCTGGAAGCTGCATGGTGAGGTGGTAAGATCACAAGACGGGGAAACCCTGAATTCCAAATCATTATATGGAGTACAGCCTAGGCAGTAAGCATCAAGCATCATATGCCTGAGATATGGACTTGCCTTCTGCTAACCCACTGACATTTTGTAATCTATCTGCTAGTACGGCACAGCATAGGCTGTCCTTCCTGGAGCCATACTCTGTGTCCAGCTGAAGGTAGACAGCTTAAATTTGTAGCTAGCCAGGACTAGGAAGCACCTGTGATTCCCTCTAATGTGTCTGCCGGATTTCTGCAATTAGATAAAACTCTAGGAACAGCGACCATGTCTCACACCCCCCTCATAGGAGCTAACATAGTGTTGAACAAAGATGCATTGAGTGTTAAAATAGATTTGAAGAAAGCCTCAGTGGTTGACCGTTTGGAATTCTCATGCTTCATAAAGAGCAAAAAAGAAATCTTAGACGCTTCAGTTAGAAAAATAAGGCGGTGGTCTAAAGAGATAGCTCTGGGAAGAGTGTTTGAATTTTCAGGGTCATCATGTTCATTGTGTTCAATAACAATGAAATGATTGAGCAGAATAAGTTCCCACAGGCGAGGCTTTGGTTTAAGTATCAGATCTGGGGCCAGGGCACTAGCTCAGACACCATGCCGATTTAAAAATTACACTTACTGCTGGATTGTTCCCCAAAATATTTTTGATCAACTCTACAATTTCAAAACAACTATAGATGTGAGCCCTGGATATAGCACAGTCTCAATGTTTCAAAAATAACACAATCATTAAAGAATCAAGACGTTTTAGAGATGATCTTAAGGTATCACAAACTTTTGTTCTTAGAAAAATAAAGCAATCCCTGCCAACAGCAGTAACGTTAGGTCAGCAGGTTCCCATCTGAAGTGCCTACAAAACTCAGGAGAAAGAACACAGAAGAAATAAAAGTATCTGTAAGCAATCATGATAGAGAATAGAATTTCCTAGTGCTTTCGTAGACTCAGCAGTTTAGTGCTTAAAAGGTTGAACTAGAATAAACCCATAATTTCTTATGGAACATAATAATTATAATTAACATCTATAATAGTATTTTGTAATAAAAAGTATTTTGCTATATATCATGCCATTTATTTCTAATAACAAATGTCTGGAGTCAGTAATATTATTAGTTCTACTTGCAGTAAAACAAGCAAAAGGCCACAGACACAGTTCACTTTCGATTATGGGAACATTGGAAGAAATTAAGCATAAATGTGGGTGCTTCACTGAGCCCCACTGGTTGCCCCTGCCAGAGCTGGGCATAACTCTAACTATAGAATGCTCAGCTGGACCAGAGGGAAACCCCCTGCCATCCTTTCCTCAGTAGGCTGTCTGCCTGCCCAGTCTATCACGTGTGATCCATACAACACATTTGCCCAAGGCCAGGGTAGTAGGTGGCACCTCCAGCCCTCCCATGGATGATGTCCACACTGCTTCCTAGATGCATCTGGCACTGCTTGTGCTTTTCAAGTGAAGTTCTGAACACACAAGGACATATTTGCTTATGTTGTAGACTTGACTTAATGGAGTACAAACTCCTTGTAGAAATTTTGAGCAATTTTATGCTTTCTAGGAGGTGGAACCTTAAAACTTAAAACTACCTTTGATGCCCATTGTCCTCTTGCTCTAGGAAAAGACTCTTGAGTAGACTCCTCAGCGAAGCAAATGGAACTCTCAGGGGAAGGTCTGGATGCGATGAATTAGAAGTCAGCAGATGCGTGTTGCATTTTATGTCTCTTGCGAAAACAGTCAAGTTTCAAAGTTTGAACTAAATTGTACAAACCAACTGGTTTGCTGTGATAACTGGTTTGTTGTTGTTCTATTGCTGGTGTTCCTAGTTTTGGCTTCTTTCTTGAGCACTTGTTTGCAGGAAAAGCAGAATTATGCTGAAGACATGAGCCAAGCATCCGGGCCGTGATAACAGAGAGATTGGAAAGGAGTCAGGCAGAGTTCTGTGTGGTTCATTGTGGATTGGAGTGTTGCTCTCTCACGTAGAGTGTTGCTTAAAATTGAATCTAGGCTTTGCTAGATCTAATGAAATGGAGATGTTGTAGAATTTTCTTGGAGACTTACATCTGGGTCACACCTGTGGAAAGGCTGGATTGTTTCCTGAAGGAATGAATATTTATAGAGCCGTCATCCTGGAGATGGTCCTAGGCAAATGAGGAAGCTGGCCTTAGAATGCACCAAGGAATATGGCATTCTCCTCTCTCTGTGCTCATTTCAGCCACGCTCTGGTATATAACACTTCTTGTGGAGGAAAGAGATATCGCCTCTGTCATGTGGGACTAAGCTGGTGCCAAACAGGGGTGGCCCAGTAACTAACTTTGGGGATCCATAGGGCTTATGCGGTAAATATCTAAATATCTATATTCTAGTCTTCATATTGCTATTTACATTAAAAACATTAGTTACATGACACTTCCTTCCATTATATCTATATCTTCAGTTTAATCTTGTTAGAGGTTACAGTCTGACCTCCTTTGTGAACAAGGAATTCTGATAAATGGCCTGTCCACAGCTTGGCATTGAGTATTGAAGGGGAAGAGGGGAACAATAGGGACTGTGCCATCCCTGACCACTGTGCCCAGTGGATTTGTGACCTCAAGGCAATCATCAGCCACAGCGACAGCCACCTGGCAACCAAGGAACAAGGTGGAGAGGCCAAGGTCCTGAAGTCTGCACCCCAAGGACTTTACAAAATCCTTGGACAGAGAAGTTCTGCCAATATAGTGATAAGGCCTCAGACCACTGAATTGGGCTGTACTTGCAGATGGGACAGATTAAAACAAGTTCTGTCAAGAAGAATGTGTGGAAAAGAAGATTAGCCCAGTGGTTGATAGATTTACTGTTCTGTGGGTAAAATCATAACAAACTCCTTCTGTTTAATTATGTTTTTAGCTACACTTACAGGAGAAGGAGGTAAGTTGCAAGAAAGCAATCAGAGCTTGACATTTTCCAGTGTGTGCCCTGGCAAATTCTGTATTCAGAAAGATTACCTGAGAACTAGACTATCTTAAATCATCTTAGGTATTTTTATTCTATCAGACGTATTAAAATTAAAGAGTAAACATTACAGAAACATTTTCTCATAATAAATCCTGAAATGTTATGGTAATGTCACAAATATGTAATATTTGTTCTAAAATATGCAATGTTTATTAGAACTTTTCTAGGTCTAAGACTAAGTGCTTTCAAGCTTCGAGAAGACACTCTTGGCCAGGCATGGTGGCTCACACCTGTAATTCCAGTACTTAGCGAGATTGAGCCCTGTAGATGACTTGAGTCCAGGAGTTTGAGACCCAGCCTGGCCAACATGGCAAAACCTTGTCTTTACAAAAAATACAAAAAATTAGCTGAGCGTGATGGCATGCGACTGTAATCCCAGCTACTCAGGAGATTGAGGCACGAGAGTTGCTTGAACCCAGGAGGCAAAGGTTGCAGTGAGCTGAGATTGTGCACTGCGCTCCAGCCTGGGTGAAGAAAAGAAAAGAAGCAGCTAATTTTTATGACTACAGATTGTATTTGATCTCTGGCAGCCTCCCAAGTAAAAGGGGTCAAGTCAGAAAATTTGAATTCCTCTATCACTCCCAGTAGGAGGAAAAACTCTCTAAAAAGCAAGTACAGTCGATTTAATTAATAGCATCTTCTTCTACTCCTGCTACTCTCTTACAAGTTGAGTGACGTCCTACAGGTTTTTAAACCTACCTCCACCTCAGTTTCATCACCTTTTAAATGTGGTAAATAACAGTTTTACCTCACAATTGTAAGAATTAAATGAGGGCTGGAAGCAGTAGCTCACGCCTGAAATCCCAACACTTTGGGAAGCTGACATTGGCAGATCACGAGGTCAGAAGTTCGAGACCAGTCTGGCCAGTATGGTGAAATCCCATCTCTACTAAAGATACAAAAATTAGCAGGCATGGTGGCACATGCCTGAAGTCCCCGCTACTCGGGAGGCTGAGGCAGAAGTATCACTTGAACCTGGGAGGCGGAGGTTGCAGTGAGCCGAGACTGCAACACTGCACTCCAGTCTGGGTGACAGAGAGACTCTGTCTCAACAACAACAACAAAAAAGAATAAATTGAGAACCAGAGTGTGCAGCACAAAACAATTGCTTGGTAAATATTTGCTATTGATCCAATACTATTGTCCAGTCTAAGGCATGTTCACAAGCGCCATATCACAGTTGACACGTTTCTTCCTTCACCTGCTGTGTAGTTGTGATCATATTGCCTGTGCTATAAACTGACATTTTCAGTGCCCTCAATGTACATATGAAAAATACTTTCCTGTCCTAAAAAATTCTAATCAGTCTACAAAGATAATCAGCCTTATCATCATAAACTATGATTTTCTTCCAATATCTAGATGATATGGCTATTTCTGATAAGAACACAGACTCCTGTCTGAAGGAAGCTACTAGGAGTTTGCACACAGTGCCCCTACATTGATGTACATGCTGACATAGACTCATATTTGCAAGAGATTTTTAAGGGATCACCCATATCTTTCATTTGAAAGGGGAAAATTACTTTCCATCAGAGTCAGGAGCACTTGCAGAGAAAGAAGACGGTCCCAAACCTGCAGCTTGCTGAGAGCTGAGATGCTGAAGCTGTATGCTCTGCTCCGACCTTCCTTACCAGCTTCCTCCGTGACTTTGGCAAAGCTCTCCAGGGCATAGAACCCAAAGCTTGCCCACACAATAGCATGGTTATCTTGGCATGAAAACGACGGTGGCAAATCAGTGTGCTAGTTCAAAAGAACTAGGAAACAAAAGCAGACGTGAGTTTTGACATACACTCTGGGAGCTAGGGAGGCGAGTGCACAGGAAAAGGGGGAATACTAACGAGCATTGTTTCAAGCCAGCAAAGTCTACAACTGCTGAACGTGGCCATTTACTACCCCGACCACTTTACAAGCAAACCAGACTCTACCTCTCTGATATGCCCCAAATGGTTTGGTTTGATATGAGATTGTCTTGAGAAACTTTTGTTTTCCTCTTTGCCATTCTTATGATTCTTCTCCATCCCACCAAACAAAAATTCATTGGTGAGAATAAAATTCTCTTTCTATTAGAGGATTACGAGGACCCTGTGGCACCGAGCGATTGTCTTCCTCTGATGCCAGGAACACAGAGCTGTTTCTCAGCAATGGGAAGAGTTGACCAGGCGCATCAAATTCCACTTGCTTGTCAAGTCTGAGGGGCCCCAGAGGCACAGCCTTTTGGGACATCTGAGGGTTGAGGATGCCAAGGAAGAGCACGCAGAAGCCCCCTGCTATGAGCGGCAGTGGCAGACTGTGAGTGCAGAAGAGGCAGAGGCCCATAGCAGGATCGTGGCTCCCTGCCCATCTGCAGGGGAAGCCAGTGCACCTGAGAAAGGGACACAGCATTCCTCCAATTAGTTAGCCTGCATCGCAGGAGTCTTTGTTAAGGAGCCATTGCCTTGGGGAAGCTGCTGAAGCCCCAGAACAAAGAGATTAATCCCTTCCTTTTGAGGGCCTGTGAAATAGCTCATCAAGAAAGACGAAAGATGAAGACCAGAAGCTGCACGACAAGGAAAAGACAGAGAAGTGGCATAATTTAGGTGACTGATGACCTCTATAGTCAGGGGCCTCAGGGAGGGGAATTCTCTTTTCAGTATCCTTCAGGGAACGTTTCCTTCTCACTTTCCTGGCCCCTGCCTCAGTCTCCCATGCAAACCAACCCAACTTTTAATGTTAGGGCCCCTTGGGGGTGCCAATGGAGCCATTTCCCTTCTCTTGTTATACACAGTCCCCAGGAATCCCCAGATACCCGTGTGGCAACAGTAGCTACCCAAATTGCGAAGACTCTCCCACCGAGAGTTCCAAGTCAGCTACACTCTGAAGCCTCAGCCTACAGATTTAACTATTGCACTTCTAGTCCCTGCTCCTCCAGAGACATCAGACTCCACCTGGGCAGGACAACTCACCCGTGCTCCTCAAAGCCTGCCCCATTTTCGTGTCAAGTCTTTTGGAACAGCACTCTCACCCACCCAGCCCAGAACCCTGAACCTTACACATGTGTCTCCTCCTCTCCATTCCCATCACCAAGACTTCCGCTCAGATGCCCTTTCTTCCTCACTTGGCTGTTATCTGGAATCCTTCTCTCCAGTCTCATCTCCAGTCAGCTCTTCACAGTGTTATCATGGTAGTGTTTCCACAGATAGAACATTCTCTGTTATGTGGGGTTTGCACTTGTCTCGCATCTCTGCCCAGAGTCCCATTGCTGAGAACCATAAGCCACTCTGAAGAGCCATAGAGAGAGCCACCAGCCACCTCCTTCCAGGACTGACTGAGAAGAGGCCAATTGGATGCTTCATCTCTCACTCCCACCATTGCGTCTAGCAAGTACATACAGAAGCCTGGAGCTCATTATGTTTGAGCAGTAAGGAAGAGGAGGCATTGAGCCCTTTGGTGGAGGGGAGGAGTGCTGTGGCTTTACCCCTCTCTCTTTTATAGGGAGAAGAGGGGCACTGTCCACGTACCCAAGGGAGGTGTGGTATAAGAGAGTTCTTCCTGAAGAGCGGAGTTGCCTGCAAAGAGGCACCCTGAGCCCTCACTCCAAGCTTGATGTTTATTGTATGGTAGTAACTAGGAGGCCCATCCCAGTCACCCAAAACAGAGCATGACAGAGAGCTCTTGGGAGAATTGACTTCCATTTTCTGGAGTTTGTCAACACATGTGAAGACAGAGACAGATAGGTGCCCGCCTCTCTCCTGGCATATTCTGAACACTGCTCAGATAGGGGAGGAGAAGAAACAGTGGACCAACCTGAGTTCCCAGCAAGCAGACACACATTTCCATGGGAAAATACGTGCCACAGAAGGAAGTGGGACTCCTGCCACCCAAGGGACTGAGGGGTATGTTTTTGGAGGCGAGAGCTAGGAAGCTGTGACAAGAAGCAATGTCTAGAATACATCACCTATGTCAAAGAAGCATGCAGTACTGAGTTCTTGCAGAACCTTCCAAAAATATCTGAAAACACACACACAAAAGAACATTTCCCCCTCTTTCCTTCAGTTCTTCCCTCTTTCAAATCTTATAGCAAGAAACAGAGATGATAGAGTAGATTCCAACTGCAGGCTCCAGCCTCCAGGTCAGGATGGAGATGAGGGACAGAGGTGCCAGTTTAACACCAGTCAGCACTCACATTTAACTGGCACCTTCTCTGCCTCATCTCCATCCTGACCTGGGGGCTGGAGCCTTCAGGCTGAGGCAGGAGAACTGCTTGAACCTGGGCGGCAGAGGTTGCAGTGAGCCGAGATCGTGCCACTGCACTCCAGCCTTGGTGATAGAGTGAGACTCTGTCTCAAAAAAAAAAAAAATGTGAGTGGTGTTTTGATTTACATGCTACTGGATTTGTTAATATCTGTAAGTGAGTCAGTTGTCAAAATCAGACTGGTCTTAGAGTCAAATATGCCTGGAAACCTACAGAATCTTCTAGAGATGTTTTCCCAATGTTGAGGAAGAAAGATCTGCACGACACATTTAAAAGCAGTGTTGGGATAAAAACAAACTTATACCTCATACTCCAAAGTCAAAATTAACATGTCACTCCTCCGCTTGAAATCTCAGTGCTTCCAAATGCAATTCTTGGCATATAATACACATAATAAATGTTGTTTTTAAGGAAAAAAAAAACAATTGAGCACATCTACATCACACACAAAAAATCTGAGTCCAAGTCCTAATTTTCTGTTTATTATTCAGGATGTTGGACAAGAAATCTCCTTTTGTGAGCCTCAGCTTTCTCTGTATAAAATGAAGAAAACACCAATGTCACCTCACAGCTTTGTTGCAGGATTAAATAGTAACATGAATGCAAGTAGTATTCTATCAATCACTTTGCAAAATATAAAGCACTATCCAAGTATTCATTCATTAATTCATTCATTCAGCAAAGATGCCCTTGGTGCTGGAGAAGGAGTGGTGAACGAGATGGACAAAAACGATACTCTCTAGGTGGGAGAGGCGGACACAAGAAAAAAAGATCATGTCAGAGAGCCCCAAGTGCTGTGAAGAAAATAAAATCAAAAGAATACGAGTGATCTAGCTGAAAATAAGCCCCCTTTAATCAAAAGGAGCTAGATTGAGTGGCCTGGGAGGGCCTCTCTGAGGATGAAACACTTGGACTGGGACTTTAACCACAGGAAGAAACAGTCTTGCAGAGACAGCAAAGAGTATGGCAAGAACAAAGGCTTTTGGTTGGTCCAGGCTCAGGATGCGTGAGGAAAGAAAGAAGAATGTGGGCACCATAAGACAGGGAACAGAGCTTCTAAGCTACTTAGAAGGGTCAGTTTGTGGCGGGCCTTGGTATTTTAGGTAAGTATGCTCACTTGATTTCAGTTGTTATTTTACAAACAACAACAACAACAATGACAAAATTGTAAGCTAGTCTTTTTTCTGGAGATGAGGAGGTCTCACTATTTTTTGCACAGACTGAGCTCAAACTCACGATCCTCTCACCTTAGCCTCCCATGTTGCTGGGATTGCAGGTGCACACCACCATACCTGGTTGAAATCGTAAGCATCCAGAAAAGGTAGGTTCGTCTTAGAGTCTTTCCCTTTCTGCATTCTGTACCCCTCTCCAGGTTATTCTGTTACCCCAGATCTCTAGGATCCTTTCCTGCCTTCAGATGACTATCCAGTCCCCTCTGTACCCCTCTCCAGGTTGTTCTGTTACCGCAGATCTCTAGGATCCTTCCCTGCCTTCAGATGACTATCCACTGCCCATTGACTCAGGTGAGAGTGGTGTTTTGATTTAGACGCTACTCAACTTGCTAATATCTGTAAGTGTAATATCTGTAAGATCAAAATAAGACTGTTTAACTTAGAGTTGAATGTGCCTGAAAACCTACAGAATCTTGTAGAGATGTTCTCAAATGTCTACCTCAGAGGAACCCTCCCTAAGGCCAAATCACTGCTGGGCTGTCGAACAATTAAAACTCAGTAAGATGAGCAGAACTTTTAAGTTCATCTACTTTAAGATTTACCTAATTTACCTTCTAAAGATAAGGCTTATTGACCAAAATGAAACACTGACAACTTTTTTTTTTAATTGCATTTTAGGTTTTGGGGTACATGTGAAGAACATGCAAGATTGTTGCATAGGTACACACATGGCAGTGTGGTTTGCTGCCTTCCTTCCCCTCACCTGTATCTGTCATTTCTCCCCATGCTATCTCTTCCCACCTCCCCACCCCCTTGTCCTTCCCCCATTTCCCCCCAACGGACCCACTTTTAAGGTCATAGAACAGAGTGGGGCATTTTAAAGTAACATAAAGAAGAATTGCATTGGGTTAATGATGCTGCTTAGGTACTAGATCTTGCAAATCTTTCTCAGTATTTTTTATTGCATTTTAGGTTTTGGGGTACATATGAAGAACATGCAAGATTGTCGCATAGGTACACACGTGGCAGCGTGATTTGCTGCCTTCCTCCCCTTCACCTATATCTGGCATTTCTCTCCATGCTATCTCTCCCCAACTCCCCACCCGCTGCTGTCCCTCCATTATTTTCCCCCGACAGACCCCAGTGTGTGATGCTCCTCTCCCTGTGTCCACGTGTTCTCATTGTTCAACACCCGCCTATGAGTGAGAACATGCGGTGTTTGATTTTCTGTTCTTGTGTTAATCGTCACAGGATGGTTCGACTGTTTGTGGAGAGACCTGGTGAAAACCAGGAGTTTATTTCAAATCGGCAAAAACTCCCTTTGAAGCATATATACATTATTTCAAACGACCTAAATATGGATTTAGTAAAGCATTGAATTAGATGTCCTGGAATTCATATCTAAGCCTATTCTAAGGTTTACATGCTAGGGATTATGTTTACCTCTGGGTTTTGACCATCACAATCATTCTATTAAAATCTGAACAGATAGGTAAGTCCTCTTTAAAAGTAAAAAGCTGAAATGCAGAAATCTGGACCCAAATGTCTCCCGACACTCTGTTTAATAGTGCTCATGATTTGTGTTTGCCAAATTGCCCATAGGCAAGAGGAGTTTGCATACCAGGCAGGAGGATGAAGTTGGATCAGGCATATTGAGGCAAAATTCACTCTCTGGCTTCTTCCCTTGTTGGGTTGGGGGCTGACTAGAGAGTGGGACAGGGCAAAGACACCGAAACTATGGCAGTGAGTTCCTGGATAAGCCTGGAGCTGGGAAAAAAATGGGACTGGGTCATAGCAAGTTGCCTGCTCGCAGCAGCAAGTTTCTGGTGCTAGTAACTATCATTCTTTTGAAATCTCTAAATCTTAGCTAAGATCTGAATCATCACAAGTTTGGGGTCCACAATAAATTATGGGGGACTAATTTTCTCTTCCTTTTCCAGGTCTATCATAAGTTTTGTGTGCCAGGATACCACCCCCAAGACCCCAGTCACTCTCCTCCCTACTTACACTGTCCTACACACACACACACACACACACACCACACACAGACACTGGAACACATTCGAGAAGTCCAACCCAGACCATCTTGACTAGTGGCTTCTCCTCTGCTTTCTACAGTAATCTTTTTAGCAACAATTTATATGTTTTCTAAATGAGACCAGACCTGGCTTGTATGAATCCTCCATCTTCTCCTGCCATTAATTGGAGCAACAATTTATATGTTTTCTAAATGAGACCAGACCTGGCTTGTATGCATCCTCCATCTTCTCCTGCCATTAATTGGAGTTTGGAGGCCAAACTCCAGGCACAGCTGCATCGGCATCAACAATAACAAGAACTGTGTTGAGACATGGCTGATCATCAGCAAAACTCTTTCCTAGGTTGGAAGGGATGGCTGATCTGGCTACTTCTGAGGCATGACCGGGCTGGGGCAGCTAGCTGCAAAAAACCCCTGTTGTATCCGGATATCCTGCACCCCCAAAAGTCTCCAAAAGGTCAGACTATAGAGACAAAGGTGTAGAAACCTACGAAGGGTGGCCCAGAATGATCAAATCATAGGAGTGAATGTTACTGAAGCCTCTTTTCTAAAAAGGCTCCAGTAAACCTAAAGCCAACTAGCCAAGGTTGGCCAAGGTTGATACTCAGCAGAAAGGCCAATCTCAAGATGCACACACCCTTTTTGGCAGAACTCTTTCTTGGCATTTCAGACTCTGGCACCCACAGCCCTGGAACAACGACATTTCAATTTCCAAGAGCTGGCTAGGAATTCTAGAGGAGAATTCATTTTGAGTTTTGCATGTACAAGAAGTTGGGAGGAGGGTGGAGAACCAATGTGTGGCCATATTCTGCTTTTACTCCCTGTATTTTAGGAAGATACCATGTAGTCAGTGATCACAAGGCCTTCTGAAATATTCAGGTGTGGCTGTTCTGGTGAATGAGTTGTCCCTGAGCTGGTGTCTGGGCAACCTTCTATTTAGTCAGGTACAAACCAAAGCACCTGACAGTGCCAGTGCCTTCAGGAGGTTACAGCACAACAGCATGTAAACTTGAACTCCACCTAGGAGGGAGCTGGGGAAATTGGGGTGGAGTTCAGAAGCGAGAAGTCTACTAACTGGTTTGTCGAATTCAGGATTCTCATTGGACTGCCTTAAATATCAGGACTTTAAACTCCCACAAATGGGAGCATTTCTCAATAGTCTGCAGTTTGAATTCCAAATTCCCAAGTTTTGACATGTTGGTAAACCAGTTGCAATGGTATTTAGTTGATAGTTTCTAACACAAACTCATTATTATTTATTTAGTAATTTTTTAAAGATTCATTAAAAAAATATATATATATATATTTGTTTAAAAAAACCTAAATTGTTACTCATTTTGTTACAACTCTTAATATGTTTTATTTTAAACATGTCCTTTGAATGTTTTAAAACACACATTCAAAGGACATGTTTAAAATAAACACACTTATATATTGCCTAAAATCATTTCACATACCCTCAGGGGTACCCATACCACTCTTTGGCAACCACTGTTGCCAGATGTGGTCCTCAAAGGCCTCTAAGGTCCTCTGTGACTGATACCTGTGGTCTCCAAAGGGAGATGAGCATTAAGAAGTAAGTGTCCCAAGCAGAGAGAGTTTTGACTTAAAGCTATTGAAAGGTGTTTATGAACAGTATCAGCACCAGCCCTCAGAAAAGGTTTTGAAAAGGTGAATTAACCACCAAATCACAGTTTGGGCCAGAACCAATACTTTGTTGAATAGGAGTGGTGAGAGAGGGCATCCTTGTCTTGTGCTGATTTTCAAGGGAGATCTTCCAGGTTTTGCCCATTCAGTATGACATTGGCTGTGAGTTTGTTATATATGGATCTTATTATTTTGAGGCATATTCCTTCAATAGCTAGTTTATTGAGAGTTTTTAACATGAAAGGATGCTGAATTTTATGGAAGGCCTTTTCTGCATCTATTGAGATAATCATGTGGCTTTTGTCTTTAGTTTTGTTTGTGTGATGAATGACGTTTATTGATTTGCATTTGTTGAACCAATCTTACATCCTAGAGATGAAGCCAACTTGATTGTGGTGGATAAACTTTTTGATGTGCTGCTGGATTTGGTTTGCCAGTATTTTAACCAAGATTTTTGCAATGGTTTTCATCAGGGATACTGGTCTGAAGTTTTCTGTTTTGTATATCTGTTGTATGTCTGCCAGGTTTGGTATCAGGAAGATGCTGGCCTCATAAAATAAGCTAGGGAGGAGAACCTCCTTTTCAATGGTTTGGAATCGTTCCAGTAGAAATGGTACCAGCTCCTCTTTGTACATCTGTAATTCAGCTGAATTCAGCTGTAAATCCATCTGGTCCTGGGATTTTTTTTGTGTGTGGGTGGGCTACCTATTACTCCTTTAACTTCAGAACTTGTGATTGGCCTATTTAGAGATTCAATTTCTTCCTCATTCAGTCTTGGAAAGGTGTATGCATCCAGGAATTTATCCATTTCTTCTACATTTTCTAGTTTATGTGCATAGAGATGTTTATAGTATTCTCTTATGGTTGTTTGTATTTCTGTGGAATCAGTGGTGATATACGCTTTATCATTTTTTATTGTGTCTATTTGATTCTTCTCTTTTCTTCTTTATTAGTCTAGCTAGTGGTCTATTTTATTAATTTTTTTTTTCAAAAAAAAAAGCTCCTGATTCATTTCTTTTTTGAAGTGTTTTTTTGTATCTCTATCTCCTTCGGTTCCATTCTGATCTTGGGTTTTTGTTTGTTTGTTTTGTTTTTGTTTTGTTTTGTTTTGTTTTGTTTTGTTTTGTTTTGTTTTGTTTTGTTTGTCTTCTGCTAGCTTTGGGGTTTGTTTGCTCTTGGTTCTCTAGTTCTTTTAGTTGTGATGTTAGGTTGTCGATATGATATCTTTCTAGCATTTTGATGTGGGTATTTAGCGATATAAATTTCCCTCTTAACACTGCTTTAGCTGTGTCCCAGAGATTCTGGTATGGTGCCTCTATTCTCATTAGTTTCAAAGAACATCGTTGATTTCTGCCTTAATTTCACTATTTACCCAGGAGTCATTCAGGAGGGAGCAGGTTGTTCAATTTCCATGTAGTTGTGAGGTTTTGGATGAGTTTTTTAATCTTGAGTTCTAATTTGATTGTGCTGTCATCTGAGAGACTGTTATTATTTCAGTTATTTTGCATTTGCTGAAGAATGTTTTACTTCAACATAAATGAATCTCAAAAGAATTATGCTAAGTGACAAAAGCCAAATACAAGTGACTGCGTACTGCATGGTGGTATTTATATGAAATTTTAGAAAAGAAAAACTATAGTGTCAGAAAGCAGATGAGAGGCTTCCAAGCCACTGTGTGGGTGAAGATTGGCTGCAAGGAGACACTAGGACATGTTTGAAGGTGATAGGAATATTATAGGTCATGATTGTAGTGGTGGTTACATAGCTGTACACATTTGTAAAAGTCATCAAGTTATACTCTCCAACTTGGTGAATTTTGTTGTATGTAAGTAACGTCTCAGTAAAACATCAGTGCTTTAGAGAGCTTACTTATGCATTTTCATAAACATTGTTTTAAACTTTAAGTTGCATTTGATATCTATGTTCCTGAAAACTTACATTTAGTGTTTTAAAACAGAAAAGCTTAATTAAAGGGAAACATGCTATTCTCCTTGTTTTAATAAAATGTGACTATGGGAAATCTAGTTGCTTCTGACGACACAAATGAAAAGTCCATAAACCCTTTATTGATTACTCTGTCCAGTGCTTCCTTCTAAAACAAGATGACCAAAGGAATTGTTGAGGTCAGTTTTTTCCACAGGCGTCCTACTTGAGTGATGTAAATATAATCCTGAATACAACTGATTAGACAAGAGATCAGTATAATCAGTTATTGGCAGAAATCTGCAGGTTGGACCCAAAGGAAACCTGTGAGCCATGAGGTAGGATTTTGCATGAGTTCTTCATATATGTATATGAAGTTCTACATATATATGAAGAACTCTTCATATATACATATTATATATGTATACGTATACATATATAATGATATATGTATACATATTATATATGTATACGTATACATATATAATATGTATACATATATCATTACACAAATATATGTACATACATACATATTACATATACTGCATATATAATATGTAATTTTATGTGTGTATGATTTATATATACATATACAAATTTATACTGTATAAGATTATATATTATACAATTACTTATTACACATACATTCATATATGTATCACATATTATACATTTACATATTACACATATATTCATATAGTATATATATGTATATAAATATACTTGTATATATACATATATAAATTTTGTATATGGTATGTGTATATATACTTACATACTATATATACACTTATATATATACTTATATACATATATACTTATATGTGTGTATATATACTTATATACCATGTATATACTTCTATACCATACATATACTCATGTACTTATATATATACTTATATATATTTATATACTATATATATACTTATATGTACTTACATGTACTTATATATATACTTATAGAAGTATATATGTATACATATATACTTACATGTACTTATGTATATACTTATATGTACTTACATGTACATGTATATACTTATGGAAGTATATATATAAGTGCTTCTATAAGTATACATATGTACATGTAAGTACATATAAGTATATATACTTACAGGCTTATATACTGTATAAGTGTATATATAAATACAGCAAACATATATAGAAATGTGTGTGTGTATATACATATATACATGACTACTTATGAAAGGAAGCAGTATAAAAGCAATATTGAGAGAGAAGCAGAAAAAAAGGAGTCAAAGTTGGACCATGTTCTCTGAGATTGCAGGAATGCAGGCCCTGACTTCCCTCACTCAAGCAAGCCCCTCACCCAGGCTTTTACCCCTTGTAAGTACCTGGCTTTAGCTTGGCTCTGAGAAGAAACCAGAGCAGTGGCATGGAGGCTGAAGCCAAGGGAAAGAAGGCAGCAGGCATGCAGCACATAGCGGGGATTTGAGTAAGCTCATGCAGGAAGGTAAGGGAGGACGAGTGCCCCGAGCTGGATCAGAGTTGGAGAACAGCATCAGTGCAGAAACGGGTCGAGAGCAATGTGGACACCAGAGTCACTGCTTTAGCACAGTTAGCAGTGCTCTTTTGAGCCTGAGTAGGCAGGTGCTGCTGAGCCTATTTTCTGTCTTTTCCGTTTCTGTATGTCGACCCTGCATTGCTTGCTCCCTTTCTTGGGGACTACAGTTCCTTCCATCTGTGTTTGTTCTTCCAGTTTTACAAATCAAGTGCTTTTCTCTTTTTTCTTTCAATTAAGGCTTCTCTTGTCTTTGGTTGGTCTCTTACTCCTAATACAGCAAGTTTAAAGTGATAACCTGTATTTTCTAAGGAATTTCTCAAGGAATGACCCGTTGTGAGACACAGGTTTCATATTGTCAAGCCAAATAACAAATCGCCCAATAGCTATAACCTGCAATGCTGCCACCCCCCGAATATAACTAGAAGCATCTATGGTCTATACAGATGCTGGACAATTGATTATGTACAGTTTCGTGGCATCTCCTGACCACTGCTTGGGAATAAAGACCATTTCTTGCACATCATTGTATCTGAACAATGCTGTAACTTTTACTCAGGTATGAAACATGGAATTGTTACTTTAATTTTCTTGAAGTAACAAGGACTTGGGTTTCTCTGGCAAATCATTTTGTCTAGAAACCAATGGTATCTCTAGGTTCCCCGGAAAATATCACTACATTTAAGCTATTTTTCACGTTTCTTTTCTTTTCTTTTCTTTTTTTTCTTTTTTTCCTTCTTCTTTTTTTTTTTTTTTTTTTTTTTTTTTTTTGAGATGGAATCTTGCTCTGTTACCCAGGCCGGAGTGCATTGTACCATCTCAGCTCTCTGCAACCTCTGCCTCCTGGGTTCAAGCAATTCTCCTGCCTCAGCCTCTTGAGTAGTTGGGATTATAGGCTTTTGTAATTTTAGTAGAGATGGGGTTTCACCATGTTGGCCAGGCTGGTCTCAAACTCCTGACCTCAGGTTATCCATCTGCCTTGGCCTCCCAAAGTGCTGGGATTACATGCATGAGCCACTGTGCCCGGCCTCATGTTTATTTTCAAAATTTCAACAAATTCCTACCCAATTGTATGAAACTTGAGAGTCTCTCCAAGTACTTCAAAGAGGGTCACAGAATTTAAATAATAAATGATTTTAATTTATTGAATTTTAGAATGAGATGACATCTTGTGTGTTCAACACTTTAATATTATAAATGAGAACACTCTGGCTGAGAGAATGTCGCTGACTTTGCCTATAACCCGACGGTCAGTTAATGGCAGATGTGAAAGCTAAACTGAGATCTACTGAGGTGTATTCCTGTCTATCATTACAGGAGGCCTCCTCTCTATTTAATTTTTACAGTAAGATAAATTCATAGACATTTAAAAGAAAGGACGACTTTTGACAAACCAATGACAGCTTAGTATACTGGCTCCCAGGTAGGAATCTCCATATATCACCAGTGGGGCTTTATAAGAAAGACCAATCTTTGAGCTTCCTATTATGCATAGGATTAGAACACCCCAGGTAGGGTCAAGAAACGTGTACTTTAAAAAATCCCTGTCATTGATTCTGATGTAGATCCTAGTTAAGCATCACTGAAAGTAGAAAAAACTAGTCTTTGATTTCATTGGCTCTGGAATGTGCTTATTTTGTGCTTATTTTGTGATCTGAGGGATTTGCTTAACTTCTCGGAGCTTCAAATTTCTCATCCATAAAAAAGAAAATAATAGTAATTCTGCAGTGATAGTAACATGAAACAGTACGGCACCCTGAACAGAGTACGCATTCAATAAGTATTCATTTGCATATTGCATCATTTGTTTGCATATTGCATCATCAAGACTGGAAATGCTCACATTCCTCTCTTAAAGAGACCACATTTGCCCCGGTAGTTGAAGGAAAAGAACTCCATGTTCACAGAGACCTGAAATTTGTCATTTATTTTTTATTCATATTTAGGACAATACTCAAATTTTCTATATCTGAGTGTTTCTCAAAGATAGCAATAGCATAATGCTTGGCATATAGTCAATATGCAATAAAGTAATACTATTATTAGAACCACTTTATTCTGCTACCTCATGCACATGTTTTACCAATTGACAGCTTCTCCCTTTATTGTGACTAAATGAAACTAGCTATTCAGGTGCTACATAAAATGTCGTAAAATTGACATAAAGTGATGATTAGAAATTGATTTATAACATGCCTAAATTTTTTCATTGAGGTATAATTTACACACAATGAAATGCATAGATCTTAACTGTACAAATCAATGAGTTCTAAAGAGTGCACACACCCATTTAATCCACAACCCTACCAAGATATGAAATATTTCCATCACTCCAGAAGTTTTTATGTGACCTTTCTTGGTCAATCCCACCTCTGCATGTTAAAGGGGAAGCCACCACCATCCTGATTTCTATCATCATGGATTAGTCTGCCTTTTCTGGAACTTAATATAAATGGAATCATAGAATGTGTACTCTTTTATAGTTGATTTCTTTCATTCAATGTAATGTGTTTGGAATTCATCCATATTGCTGCATTTTTGGTAGTTTATGCCTTAATACACTTTTAATTGCTTAATGGTATATTATTTCACTGACTCAATTAGTTTCATAAGTTATTTACTAAAGAAGTATCATACACTTTCAACTTTTTAAAAAGAAACAGTAGTGATTATAGACACAATATTACTGAGAAAGGATGATTATCAGCTGGTGGCAGGAAAATCAATAAAACACAATGACCATGAAATTTGACATTTGGCTATTATTCCGCCTCAATGGGGGAAAGGTTTGCTAGTTTTATTCTAATGTGATATTTTCACACAGGTATCTCAAAATTAAAACTGGGACTACCAACATCATAAAATATCTTATTTTCAAAATAAGATGATGCCCACATTTGAAAAACTTTCTAGAGCAGTAGTTTTCAAAGTGCATGCCCACATGGAGAACAGTATATTAGATCTTCTGTATTCATCTAAAAAATAAGAAGGATAATAAGCTTTACTATCATTTATGAGTGCTCATGTCGGATGCCACATGACAGAAGAACTCCACCACTCAGAGTCGCAGGTGCTCTCATGCCTTTGTTGCTTCCAGAATATTACAGTACATGGCATTTACATGTGCCCTTGTTTAAAGGGTTTGCCGATTATATAATCTAGTTTTGGTTAAACCAAACATCACAAAATACTGACTTAAAAGTCATCCCACAAAGAATCCATCATGAAACTCACAATGCATTATGGCAGGTGAGATAAGGTGGCCTTTCTTCTCTCCTTAGTAAAGGCTCTGTGTCAGCCACAATATAGGCTCAAGACAGTGACGGTCTAATCACACCTGAGAAGAATTTGGCAGAAGACATTTGGCATTATTAAGAAGACTTTGAAATCAGGATTTACTTTCATTATCATTAAAGAGGAACCTCGGCTAAAGCTTGTGTTGAGTCTTGAGAAGTTAGTTAATTAGAACATACAGTCACTGTGATTAGCAAAGACATTTAAAATTCTTGTTTATCTTTGATTCATTATTTAAATTGTTCTATATTGTATATATATATATTGTATATGTTTTAATATGTATACTATTTCATATGTTATCTAATTTATGATTAAATAAATAGATGTATATTTATTTATTGGAGGCATTTATGTATTGGAGGCATTCAAACATGTTACTGCATGGATGCACAATCCAGTGTAACAAAACATTAAGTTACAACTGGGTTTACTCTCCACTAGGAAGTAGCCTATCTCTGAACTACAAAGTGATGAGAAATGAGGTTAGAGGAACCTTTTAACCGTGGGATCAAGTTCACTATGTTCCAATGTCATGTGTGGTTTGGTCTCAAGGAGCTGTTGCCCCTTGCAGCTATGCTTCTGAAACTTGGCTCACTCTAATGTAAGGCAGCCATTCCAGTGAATATAGTGTTTTCCAATGCAATGGAAAACATATTTTTGAAATATTCTTCCAGAAATTCACATATTCTATCACTATCTAAATGTGTCAGACCCTTGTTAAGAGGCTCTTTAATGTCCACAACCATGTAGATTCATGTAAAGATGGGTTTCTACTTTTAATCTTGAATTTATCCCACCCCCATGAACTAGGTTATTGTTTTGCTGGAAGTTTTAATGAGTAGGAGGAGAAAGAAAAAACAGAAAAAGAAACAACAGAGAAGCTTCTAGACATCAGAAGTGAAACTGGGATTATTTTTAGGCAAAGAACAGCAGTTGATGCTATCATAATAAATCTCTGCTTTGTGCAATGCTTTTCTTCCAAAGAACTTAGAGCGTTTCACACACTACTTAAAAACACTTGGTGAATCAGCACCAAAACTGATAATACGAGCTACCTCTAGATTGTTTTTTATTGATAAACTGCTTTCGGGAACTTATACCTGAAATAAGGGTTTAATTGCTCATCTAAGAAATTAGAAGGAAAGATTTAATGTAAAGAAGAAAAAACATAAGAGAAATAGGCAGAGTGGAAGGAAGATCAAAAGCGAGTATCTCAAGGTTACTTTCCACTTAACATTTTCTTCTGTCACTTTCCACATCTACAAGACTTAATTGGCTTCCATCAGGTGTACTCAGATTCCAATCTGGTGATTACCTTCTGCCTGTTCAGAGTGCTCCTAGTAGTTTCAAGTTTTCTCTCTTTAAGTTGCTGGTGCTGCCACTTGGTGGAACGTGTTTATTCAGGGAACAAAGTATTTGCTGAGAAATGTGCTTTATGTGCTCACATTATAAACATTCTCAGTGTATGTGCTTGAGACCTTCTGAAACTAATTCTGCAAATGTCCTCGTATAAGGTTGATATGAGACTATCTAGTGTTTAGGTACATAGTGATTTGTTTTTATATAATAGATTATTTGATGATGAAGTTCGATGACTCACCACTTTTAGAAATCATCTCTTGCTGTGTCTAATTGTTAATGTTGACATGTTGTTCTGTGGATCTAGCCTGTATTTTTTTTTTCATACATTATGTGTTCAGTCTCCAGTTAGTGTGTACTGTCTCAAGAACAAAAGCTGTACTTGTTCCATGGAAGCTGTTTTTTATTGTTGTGATTGTATGGCCAGAATCCTTACTACCCTTCAGAAGGTACGCTGAGCCTCTTGTACATGATGCATTTCGATGGCAGAGTAGAGCTTATCCTCATGGTTCATTCTTTCATTCAGTTAATACTTTTGATTTCCTCCTACAAGCTAGATCTGTTTTAAACTCAACAGTAAACAGACAAAAATTCCTGACCTAATGTGGCTTGCAGGTTCATGAGGGAAGGATAGATAATAAGCAAAATAAGTAAGTTAAATATTTAGTAAAGTACTAAGGAGAACAAGGTGGCATCTGAATAAAGTCCATGAAAATGAGGGAGCAAGCTATGGAACAATCTAGAAGGAAAATACTCCCTGACGGAGAGAATAAGTGCAAAGGGATGATGCAGGTGCAAGACTATTTTGCTCAAGGAAGAATGAAGAAGCCAGTATGGCTGGAGCAGTAAGAGCTGCAGGAAAGGCTATACATAAGCACTCAGAAATGCAAGGGACTCCTAGTGAAGGTCCTTGTAGGTCACTAGGGAAGCCTCATTGTTACTCTGAGGACAGAGGAAGCAAAGCCTCCTCTCAGCTAGGGCTGCCAACAAAGAACCACAAACAGAGGCTACAGCAAGAGAAGTTTCTTGTCTCACCATTCCAGAGGCTAGAAGTCTGTACATGTTGCCAGGGTTTATTTCTTCTGTGGGAGGTGAGGGAAGACTGTTCCAGGCATCTCTCATTGGCTGCAGATGGCCCTCTGCATATTCTTGTATATTTGTGTGGTGCTCTCACTGTATGCGAACCTGTCTCCAAATTTCTTCTTTTTACAAAGACCTCAGTTATATTAGATTATGGTCCACCTTAATGACCTCATTCTAAGTTAGTAAAGGCCCTGTCTCCAAATGAAGTCACATTCTGAGGCAGTAGAGGTTAGAACTTCAACTTAGGAATTTGGGTAGGAAAATTCAACTCAGTTCAACTCATAACAAAGGCCACTGGAGCTTTATGAGCAGAGAAGTAAATGACCTAACTAAAAGAATGAGTGTGGCTTCTGTGCTGAGAATAGAAGCTGGAACATCAGGCAGGAGGTTCTTGCAACAACTCAGGCAAGAAATTGTGGTGGGAGCAATAAACAAAGCTAAGGAAAGCAGTCGGGTTCCAGAGACACTGTACATTGATGGTGTTCTGGGGGATTTGATGTATACGGTCAGAAAAAGAGCCAAGAGTAACTGCAAGTTACCCATTTTAGAGTTGAGGATAATGGCAAGAAAAACAAGTTTGGGTGGGGAAAAAAGTAAGTTTGGGACATGTTAAGTTTGAGATGCCTATCCAAGTGGACCTGCCAAGGTACAGCTCCATATACATGTCTGTGGTTCAGAGGGCAGACCCATCTTCAGCAAATCAGTGGTCCATGAAGCCAAGAGGCTGGAGTATGAATAGAAGAGATATTAAAGAGCTATGCCGCTGGCTACTTAAACATTTACAGTTTATAGATATGGAAGGAAAACAGCAAAGAAGCCTGGAAAGGAGCAGTTAGAAAAGCAATAAGAAAACTGGTCATGTATTGAGTCCTGAAAGCGAAGGAGAGAATATTATTCACAAGATCCACACAGTTACGTGCTGCAGGAGGTCAAGTAACATGAGAACTGAGAACTACCATTGGGTCAGTCAACGTGGAGGTCACCGGTAACCAAGTGGAGAGTTTAAGTGGCCAAGAGCCAAAAGCCTACTTGAAATGGGTTCAAGAGAAGCTGGGAACTTTGGCCTAGAAAGCATAGTCCATGTCCAGACATGCTGTGAAGGGAAGGAGAGACATGGGGCAGTGGCTGGAGAAAAAGGCACAGCCTATTTCTTTACTGATGGAAATGATCTAACAGGAAAAGGAAACCGATAATGCATGAAAACAGCATTGCTCATTCTAGAAATTGCTTCAGAATCTCTCTCATCTTAGCATTTTAAAAAATTAAATAGGCGAATAATACCTCTTAGCTTTATTAGGATTAAATGAAATATTACATGTAATAATACATTACAAATAAAACATTTTTTATTGCATTTTAGGTTTGGGGGTACATGTGAAGAACATGCAAGATTGTTGCATAGGTACACACATGGCAGTATGATTTGCTGCCTTCCTCCCTTTCACCTATATCTGGCACAAATAATACATTTGAAAGATGTTTGGAATTGCACATACATAGAATACTTGCTGAAAATGGTATTTTGCCATATATGTACAAATAAACATATACGGTATTGTTACTTTATATACTTTTGTAAAAGTATATATAGTATATGTAGGCCATTTGAGTTGAACTATTGTGCATCTTTGTGGGTGCAGTTCTTCACGGATAGAAAGAGAAGCAGCTGTGACAAAGAAGACAAGAGGCTTGCCAGTTGGATGGCCATGGGCATGCTATTTAAGCTGTCTGAGGCTTAGTTTCCTGGCCTATAAAATGGGCATAAAAATTCATACCTCAGAGGATTACTAAAAGGAAGTGAAAGGGTATGCATAAGGTTTCAACATGTAATAGGCATTTACTTTTTCTGAATGACAGAAGTCAAGTCTCCTACATCAACCTGTTCATCTTACAGGTTTCGAAATGACCTGACAGTGTTTCCCAAAGGTGCTTTTCTGAACCTATATATGATTTTAAATAGTAGTAATTTAAAGAAGGCCTGGTCTTCATCACGTCTTTGAACAGTAGGGCAAAATCTTGGTCTGAGCGTTGTGGCTGTAGACTAAACTAGCAGAGTCCCAGTACTGACACAGTAAGCAGATCATCACCAATAGCAGATCAGCTATGCCTTTTAGCTCCTAAGACAATGCTGCTCCTATGAAACAAATGTCCGAGTTTAATGAGAGGGCCCATATCAGTCTCTGATACTGAAGATATTTATGATTAGTAATTTTTGCTATGGAAGAACTAAGTATTTCTCTACTCCCCATGCCCTAAGGAACAACTGATCCATTTAAGTTATGGCTGGTCCATTTGTTGGCTAAGCAAAGGATGAATTTAAGTGTTCTTGGAGGCCACCCCCATTACAAATCTATGAACTGGCAATAACATTTCCTCAAGACACTGGGAAAGAGTGTAGGTAATTATTTTCTTTTCCTTTAAGGTATCTTTTTAAAGTCTATGTATCACAGGAAGAATCAATCAACACCAACTTTTATATGGTGAGATGCATATACATATATCCTAGTTTTAGAAAGCCATTTATTTAAGATAACTCAAAACTTAGGAATTAATCAACAACTTTACTAATTCTATCTAAGGATGAATAGCTTTCTATGAGTCATTCACAACTGAAGAGTTAAAGCTAACATCTTCCTGCTAAAGTAGCCATGGAAGATACTTGGCCACATGGTGCTTGCCTTATGGGGATGATAAGAATTTTTAAAATTCAAATTTTCAGTGTGATAATTCCCTTTTATGGGTAAACTAGCCATGAGTTGGGAAGAGAAATGTCACCATAAAGCAAGCTACTGATTTGGTGGTTATTTGTACAAGAATCTACATGATTGAGCAAATATCAAGAGTCTGTTTTACATGCAGCTCTAACAGTTCATGTGAACTTTAGTGATAAAAATGTCCATAATACTAGTAATAAAACAAAAAAAAAATAACTGTTGAGAAACAACCTTCCATGGATTTCTTGGGTTTTGGTGCATGTTGTGAGCAGAGGCTCTCTCTGATTGCCTTTGTTCTGGATTATCTTTCCAAGGATGATTTTACATTAACAGCTTTAGAAGATAAAGAGACAGTATCTCCTTCAAGACAAAGGGCAGATTTGTTTGTAGCACTGGAAGGTGGAGATAGAGTCCCCTTTCAGAGTAAAGGAAAGCTGTGCTTACTGCCCAGTACAACAAAGGGTACTGGAGCAAAGGGTAGGCATGCTTAATGCCCATTACAAAAGATTTAGGTTCCCTAAGTTCGGGGTTCCTCTCCAGTAACGCAAGCTTCTGTGTGTGCATGTATATCCTGACTCTCTTTGTGTCTCTATATGAGGCTCAGGCCTTGAGGAAGCAACATGAGAAAATGCTAACTTCTAACTACTGCTACTACTATGAGTAATAAAGTCTTTCGTCTCTGATTCAGGAGTCTTGTGTCCTGTAACAGCATGTATGAGATGGTGGCATGCTAATTTTTTAGCTTGCAAGGAGGAAAAAAAATCTCAAAGCCTTCATAGTTTTGACACTTACATCAATGTCACCAAAAGGGGAGACAAGCATGGTGGAACATGCCTATAGTCCCAGCTACTTGAGAGGCTAAGGCAGGCAGATCACTCAAGCCCAAGAATTTGAGGCTGTAGGGAACTATGATTGTGCCTGAGAATAGCCACTACACTCCAGCCTGGGCAACACGGCAAGACCCTGTCTCTGAAAATAATAAAATAGGCCCGGCATGGTAATTTATGCCTGTAATCCCAGCACTTTGGGAGGCCAAGGTGGGCAGATCACTTAAGGCCAGGAGTTTGCAACCTCAGCCTGGCCAACATGGCGAAACTCCATCCATACTAAAAATATAAAAAGTAGCCAGATGTGATGATGCACACCTGTAATCCCAGCTACTCAGGAGGCTGAGGCATGAGGATTGTTTGAATCCAAAAGTGGAGGTTGCAGTGAGATGAGATCGCACCTCCGCACCAAGATCTCACCACTGCACTCCAGCCAGGGTAATGGAGTGAGACTCTGTCTCAAAAGAAATATTATAATAATAAAATATAGAAAATAAATGCAGTTTTGATATTTAAAATAATATATGCTGAAAGGTATTTAAAGTGTGTGTGTGTGCGTGTGGTGTGTGTTTGTGTGTGTGTGTGTGATCTTCCAGGTAAATAAGGTGGTTTGTGGCTTTTGATAAACTAGTAAAATTACTAACATTTTCAACAAGGCTGTCTCTACTATGGTTACATTTTAAAGCTGGTGATTATCCACTACATTTTTGTTCTTAATAGGAAAGTACTATCCCTTCTCTTCTCAAGTCATAGCTCCTTGCTCTGGGCCTGACACATGGTAGGTGCTCAATAAATATTTGTGAACCAACATCAAATAAAGTAGCCCCTGTAGAGGGCCTTTTTATTGAATAGTCACTTAATAATTTCATGTTATCATTGCTAGGCTTTAGAATTACATAATGGGATTGTTAATATTTGGGGTACCAATAAAATTTATATTTTACTATAATTTTTTCAAAAACTATAGTTTTTGTTTAAAACCAGATTAGCAAGGCATGCTACATTTTCAAATGTGTTTTGATTATTGTAGTCCTCGTGGACTACAATAGAGTTTGCAAGTTAAGATGTTTTATTTCTCTTTTAGGTTTTCTGGCCTATAAAACAAAGACAACTGGATAAAATGAAGCTTAAATCATTTCAACTTAAAGACTCTGTGATTCTGTGGTACTGATCTCCAATTTTTCTCATATGAATCTAAAGAAAATTAATCAATACCTAAATTCATTCTCCTTTTAATTCACATTTTCTAGAATTCACTTTCTCTCTTTAGAAAGGCATACCTGTATTTGTGGGGGTTGGAAAACAAAATCAAAAAATAATACACCAGGAGGGAGGAGTGTACCAATGCCAGATCTTACAAGTATCTGCTGATCCCAAGCTGGCATTCTCTCCATCTATGCCACACATTTCTATGAACCCTGATGTTCCAGCTGCCCTGTGGGTCTATGAGACCAGGATGGAGGCCAAAGCTGGAACTGAAGGGTTGGGATCTGTCCTCGTAGAGTTCCCACCAGTATTCTTTCTTCCTGAACCACCCTTGGAGTACAGCACTAAAGAATCACATTAAGGCCAGGTGCTGTGACTCACGCCTGTAATCCAGCACTTGGGAGGCTGAGGCGGGCAGATCACCCGAGGTTAGGAGTTTGAGAGAGAGAGAGAAAAGAGAGTGAGAAGTACATTAAATATTCTAAATAACTTAAGAATTTTGTTGTGAATGAAAAAATTTTGTTAAGAGCATGGAGCTTGAAATCAGGGAGATCTCAGATTTAACCTGGAAATTAAACCTATGCCACAGGGCTTTATGAGAACAAAATTTAATACTATTTGTTGCGTCGTTAGCACACTACAGCCACATAGAAAGGATTCAGAAATCTTGATGACAGCTATGACTATTTCATGTATTAATCTCATGCTAGGTAGGCCTGCCAGAAGCATGTTTGCCCTCCACATGGCATAGGTGGGGAAGGGTGGGAACAGGGTTGAGTGGAGGTACACAGAGCAGTCTGGGGTAAAGGATTAAACAAAAGCTGTAAGTGGTAGGTGGGTTGAAGAAGGCTCTTAACTAAGGTAATGACTCCGCATCTGGAGGTCCTGGTTTTCTTTCTACATGTGCACAGGAGACAATACTTCTCATAAAGATTAATCACTCCACAAATGTTTTGAATCAGAAGATAATGAAGAACAGAACCTGGATTCTGGCTTCGGAATTTGCTATAGCCCATCCAAGCCTTTTCCATAAGCTATATTCTTAGAGGATCACTGTGCTAATTCCATTAGAACTAATTTTTATTTTCTTTGAAATCTGCATTGTGCATTATCAGGCTGAAATCTACCGTGAACTATGCTGTCAAACATTCTCTACAGCAAACAATGACATAGAACTTCAGTGTAATCTTTAAACAAGAAATTCCTGAGATTCTGCAGAGCAAGAGTGAGGTGCCCTATGTAGGAAGGGACCGACTTATCCCATCCTTGACTTGGTAGCCCCTGACATGAAGAAGTTAAGCTCCAAAGCTTTTTCAGTGCAAAATATTCCATTTCCATTAATTTCTTCTAATTTGTGACACACAGGAGAAAAGTAGCACGTGTGCTTCTGCATGTCTGTGCATTGTGTGTGCACGCACAGGCCTAGCTAGAAGACCATAAGAAGTCTATAGAAGAGGAAGACGCTAAGGGGAAATACTACCAAGGTTTCATGTTGAAAGGAACACTGAGACAATGTTATTCTAGGCAGTACACATGAATTTCAACTTAGAAACTGGCAAGTTGGTTATACGTTTCAGATGAGCAAAGTGCATACTTTCAGAATGATGGAAGAATATTTCAACATTAACTTTAACAAGTTTTCTTTATTGATGAAAAAATGCCAGGCTCACTGAGCCTGAGCTGAACCACCACCATCTGATCTGGAAAGAACACATTCTCAAAGGAACAGGCCACTCCCTGGTGAGCCAGCCTGTATTCTGGGGAAGAGATGGTTTATTTGTGAATTGATATGGCATGAGCCACAAATCTATTAGATTCTTTTGCTCTGCTTTACGGTAGCTTATTTGAGCAAACTCCTCTACCCCTTTGTGAAAGCCAGCCCTCACAGTGCAAGAAAGAAATACTTGACATTGTCAAGCCTGAGTCAGAAGTCACCAACTCAGGTTTCAAACTGACTTTGGCAATTTACTGACAACTCTTTGCCTTCATTTTCCTATCTGTGAAACAGTTTTGCTCATTTTGCTACATTTAACATATTCAGAGAATAAATTCCACATAGATAGTTTAATCAAAGGTGGACCAAGGAAGTCAATCTCTAATTAAGCTGGACCTGTTAGTGTCTGTCTCTCTTGAGGCAGGTCAGCTGGTTTGGAGCCTGAGACTGGGGAATGGTGAAGAGCCAACGGCTAGGCAGCACATTTCTGGCACTCTTCCAGAAAATCAGGAAAAGCCGGTCTGCAAAGAGAGAAAAATGATGCTGATATCCAGAGAGAATTGGGGATGAGCAGCTTCTTGGTCCCAGTGGAGTGATTCTGGGAGGCATTGCCTTGGTTCCTGACTCTACTCCAGGTCTTCATCCAGACCTTCTGCTCCTCTAACCTCATATCCTTTCAACAAACCCCATTTTTTAGCTTACACTCCTTGGTGAGTTTCTGCTACTTGGAACCAAAATGATCCCAAACCTGAAATCACATAACCTGAGTTGCCTGCCTGAGAAAAGCTAGCAATGTCATTGACAGATATTCTTTTGCAGGAACACTGTTTCAGCTGGAGGTCATTATCCTAAGCAGGTTAGTGCAGGAACAGAAAGCCAAATATCGCATATTCTCACTTATAAATGGGAGCTAAACATTGCATACTCATGGACATGAAGATGGGAACAATAGATGCTATTGACTACTAGAGGTGAGAGGGAGGGCACCAAGGGCTGAAATACTAACTCTTGGGTACTATGCTTAGTACCTGGGTGATGGGATCATTCGTACCCCAAACTTCAGCATCACGTAATATACCTATGTAACAAGCCTGCACATGTAACCCAGAATCTAAAATAAAAGTTGAAATTATTTTTTAAAAAGGATTATTAACAAGACTTTTGATTTTTAAAAACATTTCTTTAACGTTCTTTCAGAACAAAACATTAGCTTCCAGTTTGTTCTTGGGCATTCTTGTCTGTTAAAGTTGAGCCCATTTTGGCGAATTCCCCTAACATGCAACTGAGCAGAATTCTCAACAGAAATCCAAGGCTCAGCTATTAGTAAAGTTTTCATTTTTGTTATAGCATTGAAAGATGACCGTTCTCAAACCACTACACAGGTAAGCTGGGCTTTGACTCCTTGACAACAGCATAGCAAATTGGTCCACAGGAGGAATTCTGGCTCTATTAATCACCTGTGGCTGCTCCATGCCAGCAGGTAAAATGTGGATATCATTCAGGGCAAAGATGGTCAGTTGAATGATGCTCTCAGTGGTATAAAATGGGGCAAAAGAACTTGAGACTGAGATGAGAAGCAGCCTACCATGACCGTCCAGCCTTCACTGGAGGTGTGAGAAGCCAGGCCGTTTCTGTTCACAGGGAATTTAGGTGAATCATGACCATTTCTGTCCGCGTGAGGTTGAAAGTGAAACTCTATTCAGCCCTCAAGATTTGCTCAACCGAGGGCTGATTACGGTGGGAAGCAAAGAACAGAATTTACTCATCAAGAGTCCTAGACCTGTAGGCAGAAACCTTTTCCTTTGTAGTATCTGGCGTATCATCATCCAAGAGTGTGTTTCTCTGTGTGTGTGTGTGTGTCTGTGTGTGTGTGTATGTGTGTGTATACACACATATATAAAATACATATATATACAAATTGTATATATATATATATATATATATATATATATATATAGTATATACATCTATATTATGCAGGGCCAAATGATTATTATCAAAAAGATGATAAAAAACACTGTTTTATCCTGCAACTCAAGGAGATGAGGCTTCCAAATTGATATCTACAAGAGCTGTTTTCCTCTAGGTGCCACGAAGTACTCATATTTCCCTACAGAAGAAGTGTGGTTAGTAGGAAAATGAAAGTATTTTAATTTCTCTTCAATGGAACTTAAGGGGAAACCCAGGAGACATGCCTCGCCTCTTTCCCCCGTGGCTCTAGCTGAGACTGTCCTGTCATCAGGGCATGACTGCCCCACAGAGCAGCCGCAGAGAAGACCCATCTCCATAGCCTCGGCCTCCCCGGTCTGTTCTCCTGCTGACCCCTGCCTGGTTAGATGGAAAGCAGGTGCTCCCTCATCTAGCCAGCAATGAGCAGAGGGCATTCTTCTGAGAAAAGTGCCAAGAATCATTCCTTCTCTAGAAATGCCACCAGAGTCCCATGTGAAACAATAACAGGGACATTCATTTAACATCTAGGCATTTTGATTTTGAGGGCTTGTGACTATGAGGTTTGTTTATGCTGGGGCTTCCTGAGTCCCTAGATAACCTTTCCAGTCATCTAGGACTGAGTGATGATCAATAGTGCATCTCAAATAGGACTTCTCATTAGATTTAAAAAGTTTACTAAAAATTCGTCCATCTTGGAGGATCAGTCAACTTTCAACATAAGAAAATCTGTTTTGTGGAATCTGACTTAGTGCACAAGGAAAGTGGGCTTTCTGGAAAGTGAGGGTGTAAAATGGCCAAATGTAACATAAACTCCAGTGAGCTGTGCAAATCGGTCACTGGAGCAGCTTGCTCGGTGGCTACTCATTCTGATCATTAATGAGTCTTATTCTGAACTGCAGTGACATTGTATAATTTTTTTCCTTCTACTTTATTAAGAAGGAAGAAAATAAATTAAACCCACTGGTTTTCTTTTGTTTGTTTTTTGTTTTTTTGTCTATAGCCTTACCCACAGAAAGTTTATATAATAATGAGCCCTCAAAAGGAATTTTAATATGTGCCTTTGGATCATTTCTCTTACGATTTTCACCACAGGGATTTTTATGGAAAAAATAACATTTTCTGGCAGGATATGGCATCTCATGCCTGTAATCTCAGCACTTTGGGAGGCCGAGGCGGACAGATCAGATCACCTGAGGTAAGGAGTTCAAGACCAGCCTGACCAATATGGTGAAACTCTGTCTGTACTAAAGTTACAAAAATTAGCCGGTGTGGTGGCAGGTGCCTGTAGTCCCAGCTGGCAGGAGGATCACTTGAACCCCGGAGGTGGAGGTTGCAGTGAGCTGAGATCATGCCACTGTACTCCAGCCTGGGTGACAAAGCAAGACTCCATCTCAAAAAAAAAAAAGAAAAAGAAAACATTTTTATGGCAGTCCATTCCCCGTGGAGTATGCAGCCATCTCTTTGCTCCAGCCTCCCACTGTTGTCCATGCCTTATACTGAGGAATCGTTACTTGGTATTGTCATCACTGGCTCAGTGACATACAGTGATCACTGTACATCTCCTTCAACAGTCAATTAAGTCCTTGAAAAAAGATTTCCTCCTTTACACTTGAATTACTAGTCCTTAGCAATCACTGCATATCTATGATAAAGAATTGTTACATAAAAAAGCAGATTTACCAGTACAAAACCATGTTATACAATTTAAAAAACCCTAAAAGTAAGATAAGATGAAATCTAAATGGCAAAAAAAGAAACAGAAAAAAACAACTAAACTTGTAGAGCTTTCCTTCTCATCTGATGTCAGTTCTTGCTCCAATAAGCAGTGGGTGGATGGAAGGTACACATGGCATCCGTGTTAGTAACAATGCATCACACAGAAGGGACACCATGCAAGCAAGAGTGTGTTCATGGTAAATTTGAGTTTTCTCTCAGATTTTTATAAATTCAGATGTAATGGAAGGAATTCCATTCATTTCTAGAATAGGTCAGATGCTGTTTTCTGGAAGAGACCTCTATCAAGATGAAATGACACAGTTTCTTTGAGCTAAGTTCAAGTATTTTAAAACATGCTGCCTTTACTATTTTTGACAGTCCAAAAACGGTGGATTCAAAAAGAAAAATCACCCCTCCACACACACCCTCCCACACACAAACAAATAAGCAAAAAACAAACAAAAAACCATGAAGCTTTTCCTCCTGAACGGGACATTGCATTTTGGTGCAACTCTTTGCTTCTTCCCATCTCGCTGTGATTATGGTTTCCACCTAGTGGTGTTCCTTTCTGTAGTTATTTCTCTCCATGCCCATGTGTCTCCTCCGGTAACCTGAGGCTTGTTTTGATGGGAGTGTGCTGACCACGGTCAGGACCAGAGGAAATGAGCACCTACTCTTCACTTCAAAGTTTTAAAAAGTTGTTTCCTGAACCATATCAAAGATCGGCTTTATTTTTTAAAATCTTGCTAGGAGAAAAAACAACATACCATTTGAGGAACTTCATATTAAAGAGTCTTCATAATGGACGCTCGTGCTTCTTCCCCCGTATGGGGGCAAAGCAAACGCTGTGTGTTCCACATACAGTCATGCAAGTAAGATCCCCTCATTTCTGTCTTCTACTCCCACATCTCTGGACTGGGACAGAATCTGGTGGCCTATACTGCTGGATGAACACGGTCAATTTGATGATGTTCTGTATCTAGGGAAGAGTTTCAGTGAATGTTGTCTGTTTGTCTCTGGATTGCACTTCACCTGAGCATAGCTCAGCGGAAGTAAAGCAGGAGTAAGCTACACTGTACTGGACACCTGCCTTGAACTTTCGTTACTGATGTGGGTTTTCATCCAGAAGAAGAGGGGGATAGGTTGGAGAGGGGGCTAGATGATTTTTCTCTCCATGTCTGACTTGAACACTATCCATTTATACCTACTTGATCCCAGCATCAATTAAAGCAGTGGGAAGTGGGACCGCTATGTGAGAATATAAAGCAATCACATAGTCATAGAATACGGCTGGGGAAGGGACCGTAAAGCATTTCTATTCTACCCAATGATCTGCAGTCTTAAGTACTCCTCACATCCCTGCCAAGCCATTACCTGTTGTCTGGGGATAATAACAGTTCATAGAGCAACACACTCCAAGTGTGGATACCACTGTACTCAGAAGGACTCAGTGTACTCAAGAGGACCCTGCCCCTCTTAGAGGTGTAGAGGTTTGGGCTATAGATGCGAACTCTCCTGACCACAGATTTTTTTACACTGATAATCTGGTTAGATCACTGGTCAGAATGCTGGATGACACTTTCCATCTTTAGGTCTTGTTATTCCATTATGGCATGGTCAGTCTTATTTACTACAACATCTCAGCCATCTACAAGCCTCATACTGAAATCTACAGATGCCCAAGTCCCGCATCTGGCCATGTGAAACCCATGGATATGAAAAGTCAGCCCTCGGTATCCACAGATTCCACACCCCACAAATACTGTATTTTCTTTTTTCTTTTTTTTTTTTTTTTTGAGATGGAGTTTCACTCTTGTTGCCCAGGCTAGAGTGCAGTGGTGCAATCTCAGCTCACCACAACCTCCACCTCCTGGGTTCAAGCGATTTTCCTGCCTCAGCCTCCCAAGTAGCTGGGATTACAGGCATGATCTACCACGCCCAGCTAATTCTGTATTTTTAGTGGAGAAGGGGCTTCTCCGTGTCTGTCAGACTGGTCTCAAACTCCCAATCTCAGGTGATCCTCCTGCCTCAGCCTTCCAAAGTGCTGGGATTACAGGCATGAGTTACCACACCTGGCAAATACTGTATGTTCAATTCTCAGTTGGCTGAATTCAGAGATGCGGGACCCGTGGATTTGGAGGCCCGACTGTACTTTATTGTGCAAGGACTGCTTAAGATGAGGTGGGAAAAAAGCCAAATGGTCTGCAAACATTTGCGGCCAGCACTTCTGCTTGTTCTGTTTCCAGGTTTCTTTCTTTTCCTCTGCCACATGTCACCGTGACAAGCCACTGTAGTAGGCCTGTCACACCACCCTGTGCTCTGATTTGTGGCCTAACCTTTGCTGAGGGATTGTTTGCCCTACCAGATATCTAGACAGCCTGCTCTAGGCCACAGATGTGAATGCTTGGACTTCCGTTCTTGATGCTAATTTTGTCATTGCAAGCCATGAACACCACTACCCAGCCAGCACCATTTCTTTCTCTTCCTTCTGTTTATTTTCAGTCATAGAGTTTGCCAGTAAGATAGTAAAGTATTTATGTATTTGTATTTTCAAAAAGCCAATTAAAATAGAGTGAGCCATTACTTTCTTCTGAGGTGTTGAGAACCTTTCAATCAACAAGTGTCTCCTGAGCTCTTCCGGGTGTCAGGGATTGTTTCCCTGAGAAGTCCAGTTGATGTTTTGTTTTTTTTTTTTTTTTTCAACTCCCACCTTTTCTTTGAAATTGACAAATCTTTTCTTTCTTAATCATCATTTTAATGGTGTGTTTAGGTGACTCTCCTGCTCCCCTCGATCACAAATCTGTCTTGAATTTTTTGACCCTGGAGAGACAGATGAATAGAGTCTGTTCTACACAAAGGAGGTAGTTGGCACTCAACCAATAAGTGATGTAACCAGGGAGCCCTTAGAAAGCACACTTATTAAGGCAGAGATGAATGCTCAGGTTTCCAGCAACGGGTCTGGAGGCTCCTTCAGAAAGAAGAGCTACAGCTTCTTATCATCCCTTCATTTCAACAACCAGACTTCCCCTGTGGCTCCTAAAACCAAAATTCCTTTCTTTCTACTTCATAGCTCACCGGTGACTAATCATAATATAAATGCATATTTTAAACTGTAAATAACCTTGGAGATGCCAAAACTCAGAGATGCATTAAATCACACGGAACATTAGTATGGAGCCAACAGTAGAATCCAGGTCTTCCAGCTATCAGCACATCCTGCTATAATAACATGAATCCAAGGATCCACCTGGAAACAGACTCTGAAAGAGCCTCTTAATCATTTGCTGATGAAGTGGAAGTCTAAGAAATGCTTCTTAGCTAGACAGATGCTCAATATATTCTCTAACAGTCCTGGTTTCTCCTCCCATGTGAACTAGGGTCACCATAACCTGAAGGAAATACCTCTTAAATCTTAGTTCTAGGAGGTTTTGTTCACACTGCAACCTCTACAGTGGCAGGTTGCCCGTTCCTCTCCTTCAGGCATACTGGTGCCTGAATTATTATGTGATGAGGGGACCTTTGGGATGACATGGCTATTGTCTCATGAGGCAAATTGGCTGCTTCTGAGAAGAACCCTGATAAAAGGTGAGGCAGAATCATATCAAAGGCAATGCTGTACAGCAATTTGGGAGGCTGAGGTGGGCAGATCACCTGAGGGCAGGAGTTTGAGGTCAGCCTGGCCAACATGGTAAAACCCTGTCCCTACTAAAAATACAAAAATTAGCTGGGCATGGTAGCAGGTGCCTATAATCCCAGCTACTTGGAGGCTGAGGCAGGAGTATGGCTTGAACTCAGGAGGTGGAGGCTGCCACACTGTCTTTCACAATGGTTGAACTAATCTACACTCCCGCCAACAGTGTAAAAGTGTTCCTATTTCTCCACATCCTCTTCAGCATCTGCTGTCTCCAGATTTTTTAATGATCACCATTCTAACTGGCATGAGATGGTATCTCAATGTGGTTTTGATTTACATTTCTCTAATGACCAATGATGATGAGCATTTTTTCTTGTTTGTTGGGCTCATAAATGTCTTCTTTTGAAAAGTGTCTGTTCATATCCTTCACCCACTTTTGAATGGGTTTGTTTTTGCCTAGGTTTTCTTCTAGGGTTTTTATGGTATTAGGTCTTATGTTTAAATCTTTAATCCATCTAGAGTTAATTTTAGTGTAAAGTGTAAGAAAGGGGTCCAATTTCAGCTTTCTGCACATGGCTAGCCAGTTAAGTCTTGCTCTGTCATCCTGGGCTGGAGTGCAGTGGCACTATCTCGGCTCACTGCAACCTCTGCCTTCTGGGTTCAAGCGATTCTTGTGCCTCAGCCTCCCAAGTAGCTGGGATTACTGGCTTGTGTCAACAAACCTGGCTAATTTTTATATTTTTAGTAGAGACAGGGTTTCACCATGTTGGCCAGGCTTTTCTTGAACTCCTGGCCTCAAGTTTTCTGCCTGCCTCAGCCTCTCAAAGTGCTGGGATTACAGGCATGAGCCACCACTCTCAGCCCTCGACGGCTTATTTCTGACTCTACAACAGCTGGTTTGGAATCCTATAGACTGTAGTTGACACAGACACAGAGCCTTTTCCTAAAAGATAAAAACACAGCATATTTTTTCTTCTTCTGGTATTCGAACCAAAATTACATGAAGATAAACAAAGACCACTCTTCAAGTGCTCTTTATTCACTCTGCATCTGTATTTGTGTTTATATATATGTTTGTGCATGTGTGCACCTGTGCACTGTGGCACAGAAGTGCACAAACGTGTGTGTGTTTGTTTCTTTGGCTCCCAGAAGTCACATTGAGAGTGATTTGTTTTGAATACTGATGTCTGTTCGGGTGAGACTTCTTTTCTTCTAAAGGTGTAAGTAGAAGCTGTGAAAAGGTACAGATCAGAGACTATAACATCCCCTAAGGGACTTTTCAGAGGTTCGCACTTCATGCGCCAGACTCCCTTATTTCAGGGTATTTGACATGCTTTGTTACCTGATTAAACCTGCATGTGTTTTGTTCTGGCTTATTAATGTCTGAGGCACTGTGTTGTGAAATGAAAATTACTGGCATTTGCCTGCCAAATGCAGTGATTCAGAGAATTATGAATTAGGATTCTTTAATTACAGAGATCAGCACCTGATAGGTTAATTTCAAAAGCAAAGCTAACTACATGTGCTGTATTTATTTTCAAACTAATTCTATTGAATTACATTTTATTTAAAAGGTCTCATTGGTCCCCATTAATAAATATCATTGTTACAAGAAAACAAAAAGCAATAAACAAAATGCTTTGTTAAGACACAATATAATTTCACCTGGGCCGCAGAATGAAGAAGAAAATTAGGTTTTCGTGAAATAGAATTCAAACACCAGTGATTCTTTTGGGACACTATTAAAACAGTACCTTTATTTGATATTATTATAGACTTATCTTACATTTCAGTTGAAAATATTTAGCTTCATGGCATTAGGTTTTGTTTGAGAACAAATAAAACATGGTGATTTGTGGGGAAAAGAAGATTCTGTTTTAAGCTCGTATTATTTTCTCCATCTTCCACTGATATTTAAATACTAAAGAAGTTGCTACAAATTATGTCTAATGTTTTTATTTTATAAACCATTTTGTTAGAATTAATGCATGCTAAATTGAAGCAACAGTAACAATTTAGTGCGATGGTCTACCAAGGCAGCTTCCTACTGTTGCCATCTTTATGTCCATGAATACCTGATGTTCCCACTTACAAGTGAGAACATGGGGTATTTGGTTTCTGTTTCTGTGTTAATTCATTTACGATAACGGCCCCCAACTGCATCCATGTTGCTGCAAAGGACATGACTTTCTTCTTTTTATGGCTGTGTAGTACTCCATGGTGCATATGTACCATATTTTTTTAATCCAATCCACTGTTGATGGGTACCTATGTTGAGTCTATGTCTTTGCTATGGCGATAGTGCTGTGATGCACGTGCAAGTGCATGTGTCTTCTTAGTAAAACGATTTGTTTTCTTTCAGATACATACCTGGTAATGGAATTGTTGGGTCAAACAACAGTTCCAAGTTCTTTGAGAAATCTCTAAACTACTTTCCACAGTGGCTGAATGAATTTACATTCTAATAACAGTGTGTAAGCATTCCATTTTCTCCACAGTCTTGTCAACAAATTTTATTTTTTAATAACAGACATTCTGACTGGTGTGAGATGGTATCTCACTGTGGTTTTGATTTTCATTTTTCTAATGATTAGTGACATGGAGCATTTTTTCATGTGTTTTTTGGTCATTTGAATGTCTCCTTTTGGGAAATGTCTGTTCATGTCTTTTGCCAACTTTTTAAAATTGGGTTGTTTTTTGCTTGTTGAATTCCTTAAATTGTTTATAGATTCTGGATAGTAGACTTTTGTTGGATGCATAGTTTCTGAATATTTTCTCCCATTTCGGAAGTTGTCTGTTCGGTCTGTTCATAGTTTCTTTTGCTGTGCAAAAGTTCTTTAGTTTAATTAGGTCCCATTTGTCAATTCTTGCTTTTGTTGCAGTTGTGAACTTAGTCAAGAATTACTTGCCAAGGCTGATGTCCAGAATGGTATTTACTAAGTTTTCTTCTAGGAGTTTAAAAGTTGTAGGTCTTACATTTAAATCTTTAATCCATGTTAATTTTTGTATATGATGATGATGAAAAGTAGGGGTCCAGTTTCGTTCTTCTCTACATGGCAAGCCAGTAATTACAGCACCATTTATTGAATAGGAATTCCTTTTCTCAATGCTTGTTTTGTCAAGATCAGGTGGTTGTAGGCAAGCAGCTTCATTTTAGAGGCCTCTGTTCTGTTCCAATAGTCTGTGTGTCTGTTTTTGTACCAGTACCATGCTGTTTTAGTTACTGTAGCCTTATAGTATACTTTGAAGTCAGGTAATGTGATGCCTCTGGTTTGTTCTTTTGGCTAGGATAGCTTTGGCTATTTGGGCTCTTTTTTTTTTTTTTTTTTTTTTTTTGGTACGTATTTTAGAATACTTTATTCTAGTTCTGTGAAAAACAGCATTGTTGGTTTGATAGAAAAAAAAACACTGAATCTGTAGATTGCTTTGGGCAGTAAAATCATTTTAACAATGTTGAGTCTTCAAGTTCATAAACATGGAATGTGTTTTCATTTGTTTTTGTCATCTGCAATTTCTTTTAGCAGTATTTTATAGTTCTCCTTGTAGAGACCTTTTGCTTCCTTGCTTATGTGTATTCCTTGGTGTTTTATTTTTCTTGTGGCTGTTTTAAAGAGGATTGCATTCTTGATTTGGCTCTCATCTTGAATGTTATTGGTGTATAGAGATGCTACTAATTTCTGTACATTGATTTTTGTATCCTAAAACCTCACTGAAGTGTTTGTTGTTGCTGTTGTTTGTTTTTGTTTTTTATTTAGAGAAGGCAGAAAGTACAGTGTGGAAAAAGTTAGAGAAATGACAGCAGGTTCTCAGCCTTCATGTATTATTCTGAACAGTCTGGCTCTTGGCCCCAATCAGCAAAGTAAAAGCTTAGAATTAAATAATCCATCCTCCTAGAATGCAGTTTAGCCTGCCAGCTGTTACCCACCACGTCACAAATATTACCATTTTATATACTACTCGCCTTAAGACAAAGTACAGTAAGTATGATTTTTGATACACGTATTTCTTCAACAGAGGTAGCTCCTTCATACGTATCTGCTAATGTGTTCAGTGGCAGTGATTGAAAGCTAATGTCTGCAGGCAAACCTTGGTGAAGTGTGGTATGAAAATGGGGCTTCGGCCACCCCATCGCCATGTGGTGAGCAGATCTCTCTAATGACCAGGTCTAGCAGGAAACATAAATATGAAGGTCAGATAAAATATGCAAGCTGAAGATATAGTAGTTTCACATTCCCACTGGATAGATGGATCATATCTATAGGTGTTATGCAAGGATATGGAATAAATGAGGTTTCCCAAAGAGAAAGGGTTAAACATTAGAAAAGACCTAGAGTGAAACTCCAGAGTGAAACATATTTGGTAGTAGATCAGCTCAGTGAAGGAGTCTGAGAGAGGTACAAAGTAAAACCAGGAGGTAATGGTGACAGAGAACTCAAGAGAACATATAGTTATAGCTCCAAGAAACAGAAACAGTTCTGCTCATTTAACTTTTCTCTCTTTTTTAAATGAAATTTAATTTAGCTGGGCATGGTGGGTCAAGCCTGCAACCCCAGTACTTTGGGAAGTCAAGCTTGGAGAATTGCTTGAAGCTAAGAGTTCTAGATCAGCCTGGGCAACAAAGCAAGACCCTGTCTCTATAAAACATTTAAAAATTGGCCAGGCATGGTGGTGCACAACTGCTTCTTTAAAAGACTCGCGTGTAAACTCGTAGCCTTAGGACCTAAGATCTAAACTATTTATTTTTAAAGGGGATATCCATTATACTTTTTAAAGTTTTTTTCTTCCTTCCAAGCACAAGGCATGCACATCATAAAAATTTTTTGAAGATCCAGACAGTAGAGCCAAAATAAGAAGTTTAAGTATTCCTCTACTCCCATTACCCAGAGGCACAAACTGTCAACAGTTTCTAAATTTATTTCCTCTGGTGGTCTTATATTTTATATGAGATGTCTCTATGCTTTTTAAGAACTGTGCTTTTCTAAGCATATGTATGCAAACCCACAATTTTGTAAGATTCTCCCCAGAAGCAACACATCTTGGGTGCTTCTCAAGCATGCTCCCAGAGAATACATTATCTAGGTTATTACTGAAATAATTCTCAAGTGAAAGAAAGCTGCAAAATGTTAACAACTTCTGCATTTTAATATAATGTGAATGCAAGCCCAGAAATATTATAGGTGAAGTACAGGCTTCTTTTCCTTTGGAAACTCTCATTTTACATAATTCTCCAAGGCGACATTCCTTTGGAAACCCCTTCAGACACAATGTTATTCCTTTCTTCTCTTCTGCCCAGGGATTTTGCTGTCCTTCATACACAATATACAGGCTCCTCATCCTCAGATTACTGACACTCACAGGAAGGCATGCCTACCCCAAAATGAATAGGGGCATCTTACTTTGATATTGGGGTTCCCTGTGACTGTTCTTTGTTCTGCACTGTGATATCCTTTGCAGGTAAGCTCACCTTATACCAAGATTTTGTAGTATTAAATTAGCCTCACTTCTTAGGATGGTATATAAGATAAACTCGCTTCTTTTGTCAAATTTGATCATCAAAATAAAGTTCAAATTTTTGAACTTCTGAGTAACTGGGATTACAGGCATCTGCCACCATGCCTGGCTAATTTTGTATTTTTTACTAGAGACAGGGTTTCTCCATGTTGGCCAGGCTGGTCTTGAACTCTCGACCTCAGGTGATCCACCCGCCTCAGCCTCCCAAAGTGCTGGGATTATAGGCGTGAGCCACTGCGCCCGGCCGAGAGATACTTCTTAACAGTGGAGCATGATGTTACAACATTTCTGTTGTTTTGGTTCTTTTTGTTTTGCTTTGAAGAACAACATATAATGAAAAGCAAATGATATTTTTCGTATTATGTTTTGTAAACTTTCTTCCCGTTTTAATAGCCAGATCAGATGAGTTGCATGAATGATTTAAATATAAAGGTGGCTATTGCATAATGAGTGCTGTTTAGAAATACTGACATGTAAATTACTGAGTTAGTGGTCTCAAATAGTTAAACTCATTCATTAGAGAAGAAATAAAAACTGTTTTGCATATGTCAGACTCTGTTCTCAGCACCAAGAGACATTCATTCAGAGCCCTTCATCTTCACCATCAAGATTCACAGCCTGCTGGGTAAAGCAATGCCTGGACAACCAACCTGATACTGTCATTGCTACTGGAATAAGAGTAAGGGGAAATAAATTCTGCCTGGAATCTTGAAGGAGGTTCTACTGAGGAAATAATGGCTATCATGTATTTTATAGAAAGAGGGAGACTTTGGAAGTTAGCAAAGATATTCAAGCTCGGGGTGTTGAGAGTATGGAGGCCTGACTCTGCTTTGATGGTGAGTCTGAAGATGAGGATGGAGCTCAGCGGAGGGGAGTTATTTATATGTCAGGCTACAGAATTTCACATCACGCTGCATGAGTTCTAAGAAGTCAATGACAATTCTTAAGTCGGAGAGCAGGGAGTGAGGCCCGTCCCTGTCAGGGCAAAACCGGGGCAAGAGCTTGTTCTTGTCAGTCTGCACACACCTAAGGGCTCACAGCATGCAGAAGAATTCCTGTCAGCAGCACTGCAGTGAATGAGGCAACGCATCCACAGGACATATATTGAGAGAACCTTTCCACCCTATCCCCTTCGACCCCTTCCCCCTCATGCCTGCAATTCTGTTTGTAACTTTCTCCAACTTGGTCACGACTACTATTCCCAGAGCTATCCTTCCTCCCAGCAACTGGAAGACGAGGTATCCCTAGAATCTTAAAGATCTCTAACCATGAAGTTGTGCGGAGCAGTCTTTGAATAAGGAGGCTGCCTCTCAAAGCTCTAGGAGCAGCAGGAGGCTGACTCCAGCCTAGATGACCTTGGAAGCCAGAGCAGACTTCTTAGAAAACAAGGCTTCTTTGCTTCCCCACCTTTTACGTTTTCTCCACTTGTAAGTTCTGTCTCTGCCCAAAGTTAATTACAGATGACCCAAATGATCTGTACAGAGATTTACCAATAGTGATACCCCTTGTCATTTTATGTATTTTGGCAAAAACAACAACAACAGAAAAATAACTTACAATTCTAACAATAAGGAGTTGGTTGAAGAAATTATGGTATATCCATATGATGTTACACCACATGGTCATTATAAATGATGGAGAAAAGAATATGTAATACCAGTATAATGACCTTGATTCCTAAATGCTAGAATTATGCATAATATTTTCTTCTTTGTGCTTATATACAATTTCTAAATTTTCCATAATGCAGATAAGAAAAGGAAAATGTTTTAAGAAAAAGGAAATTTTATTATTTTTCAAATCGGCAGCATTTTTTCTCTCTATTTTGAGGCCCACAGACTCTTGGATTCAACACCATTTAAAGCAATTATAAATTTTTTAAATCTTAAAGCATTCTTCATATATAATTTACCTAAGAAACCAAGAGTACGTTTCTGGACATTTCAAAGCTGTAATTTCAACTGCGATCCTGGAAACATGATACAGCCTCAAGAGTAAAATGCACGAGTCAAATTCGTGTCTTCATCAAAACCCCTTGACACACACAGATTTTATTTATCTGAAGTTTGGGCAGATACCATTGTTTTTATGATTAGTGAATCCTATAGTTTAACAAGCTATCTCTTTTTCTCTTTCTGAATCTTGGAACTTAATACTTACAAATACAAGTGTATAATTCAGTCTAATTTTCCTTTTACCTCTCATGCAATTATTCCTTATTGCTTATAGTTTAGCATTAGTTTCAGATTGGCAATTTAAACAATTTTTTGTTACTTTGATTTCAGAGATGTCAGAAAAAGCCTCATAGATATTCTTTTTTGTTAGGAAAGAGCATTCTTACAAAGTGGAAACTCTGGGGTGGGCTAGCTGAATATGCCCTATAAAGAAAATAGAGAAAATGTTAAAATAAGGAGCAGATCTTACCTTCCAATTGCTTGAGTTAATCCTTGGGAACCAGGGAGACAGTTTTCAGGAAGTTGGGTTAACACTTAAAAGCCACCTGGGTACCATACAATCCAAGAAAGCAGCAATACAGAAGAGCTAATGGTACTTTTGAAAAGGCTTTACTTATTCTTTGGGGAAGTCATTCAGACATAGGGAGAATCTGGCTCAGATATTCGTGATTTTATAGCTGCTATATCCAAGAAAGTCAGAGTGAAATATAGGCATTATATAGGAAGCCTTTTCATGTGCCAGTGTGCTTTATTTAGTTCTAATTGCAGATAGGGAAACTGAGGTCCCTGAGAATCTATTTGTACTTGCTCCAAAGACATAACAAATCAGATATTAAAAACCAGACTTCACACAAATATATTTAAAAAAAAAAACTTCAAAGTATGTCTGATTTTGTTCACATGTTCTGAATATTTGTTAATTCATCAACTCCAGATATTTGGACAGCTTGGCTTGATTTGAGTAACACTGAAATTTAATGCACAGCCCCCTTCTCAGTGTTATAAAATTTTGGCTCCAGAAATGACTGTAGTTCTTCAAAGTCCCCCATCACATATATCTTTTCACAAAAGTGTAAGAAACATATCTTTTTCTTTAACTCCTGGCCCAGATTCAGGTTGTAAAGATATGTGGTTTTCCAAACACCTGCGTGAATGTCAGCAAGATCCAAATCTGCTTGAGGGACCTGTATGTTTTTCTCTAAAAATCCCATGTTTTCTCCACCAAGCACTGATCCAAGATCTGCTTCAAACAGTGTATATTCTTCCTAAAAGATGTTTTCTTCTCCTTTTCAGAAATGATTAGGAGAAGCATGTGTGGTAAGCCTGACTGCAAGGCTGTTAATGCTGAAAAGAAAGGTATTGGCTAGCCCAGATTACCGGAGCGGAGAGAAAAAGCGAAGTGATTTGAAATCATTTTTAAGAGTGGAGCAGTATAACTCAAGCTGCACTGGAATGCTGAGGGATGGGGTTTCTCCAGACTTTCTTGTGTAGAGGATAAAACACCAAAAGAACTGGAGTTGGAGCTCCAAGCATTTAGAAAAGACCCAAATGTTTTCACTTTTAATGGTGTGATATTTAAATTGTTCATGAATACTCGGGCATGCTTGATGATCCATGAATATGTAACATCAATTTGAATTTAACTCTTGCTAAATTGGGTCCTTCTATACATCACGAGAAGCTAATTGATCTTTTCTCAGGACTTGATGCTGTTGGTTGGCTAATCACCAGTAGGACCTGCACTCTAAATTTCTTCTCCAGTAATAGTGACAAATTTGTCACGAATGGTTTTCTCTCTCTTATTTCTCCAATTTATCACCAATGGTTTGTGTTTGCAAAAGAGAGCCATGCACGTTGAAGTCTGACAGACCTTCCCAAGTGTGCCACCTTCAACAGGGTGACTTAACCTCCCCAAGTTTCAGCTTCCTCCTCTGTAACCTAAGAGTAATCGTGGTGTCTTCCCCAGCGATTTCTTCTGAACATTATACAAGAAGATGCAATGTAAAGGATGTAGCCTGGTTCTGGAATGCAGTAAGGATGTAATTAACATAAATATCAGTAACTAACATTTATTAAGTGCTTATTATTTGCCAGGCAAAGTTCTAAACACCTTATACATATTAACTCACTTAATATTATTATTAACCCCATTTTATAGATGTGGAAGTAGAGCTACCTATTTACTGGAAGTTTAACAAATAAATAAATAATGTTATTTTCTTACTTTCCAAGTTGAAATAGAATTGAAAGGTAAACATTGGAGTAAGGCAGATGAATCTCAAAATATTGCTTTTATTATTGATGAAGGCAATTAAAAGAAACACCTCAGATCTTCACCCTTGCTAATATTTTGTCCAAGAAGACAATAGGTCCTCCCACTTACAGACATCACTGAACAACTGCAGTTTGCCTCAGGAAGAGCAAGCAAATTATTATGTGCAGAGAGCCCAGAAAGCATCCTCTTTCCAGGAAGTCAGCTCTGAAAACAGGAAAGAGATGACTGAACTGAGCATGCCCAGTTCTTTCTCCCACCTCCTCGATCAGGTAATCCCTTCTACAGTCAGGACAAATAAATAAGGGATGGGGAGAGAACCAGGCATGAGGCTAACCAAAAAAATTCCATGATATAAAAAAATTGAAGTCAGGGTTTAAGAGGTTCTCCAAATGTCATCATCATCATCATCATCATCATCATCATCATCATCATCATCTGTATTTCAATTTCTTTATATCCAGATATGTAGGATGAACAAGTCTATAGACACAATGTACAACATGAGAACTAAAGTTAACAAAATTGTATTGTATTCGAGATTTTGGTTGAATCAGTAGATTTTTGCTGCTCTTGTCACGGACACACAAAGTAATCACGTGAGATGGTATCTTTGTTAATTTGCTTCACTTTAGTAACAGTTTACTATTTATATGTATTAATATCCCATAGCATTGTGTCATGAACCTCAAATACACACAATACTACTTTTTAAAGTTTCATTTCAAAAAAGTAAATATTGGAACCTTCATATTTTGGAAATTGCTATTTCTATCAGTATTGGAAAATTGTGTTTTTCTAAGAATTTGTCTGTTTCACATAAATTTTCAAGTTAATTGGCATAAAGATGTTTATATATCCTCTTACTATCTTTTCAATGCCTGTAATTTCTGTGTCAAAGTTCCTTCATTCAGCCCTTGATAAGAATAATTTGCACCCTCTCTTACTCTTTAATCAGTTGTGCTAGGAATTTATATATTTTCTTAGTCTTAAAAAATCTAATATATTGGCTTTGTTGATTCTGTTGTACATTTGCTTTCTAGTTCATTGATTTTTGTTTTATCTTTAGTATTTCCTTCCTTCCATTTTATTTGGTTTTAATTATGCCTAACTCTCTGAGATAGTCAGATCATTGATTTTGATCTTTCAACTATATGCATTTGAAAGTTTAAGAATGACTTCAACAGCATGTAAGTTTTGATATATAGAATTCTCATTATGATTAAGTTTAAAATATTTTCTAATTTTCATTTTCTAGTTCCACTTGTCTCACTTGCTTTATTTTATATATTTCCACCCAAATTTTAGTGTAGTCAGAGAACATGAAGCCTCTGAAAAACTTCAATCATTAGAACTTTTACAAGAAAGCTCTATGGCTCAGTTTGTTGTCTACTTTTTGGTAAATATTTCTTAGGATATTGGGTCAAGTTTGTTCCTTAGTGTATGTGCAAATCTTATATATTTTATTAATTTTTTTGTCTACTTATTGACATTTTCTTCTCTAATTGTGGCTGTATATTATTTCCCTTTCAATTCTGATGATTTTTTTCTTACATATTTTGAGGCTATGTTTTTAGAAACATAAATCTAGAATTGTTATATATTCTTGGTGATTTGTCCATTTTATCATTATAAAGTGTTTTTATTCATGTCTAGTAATGCTTTTTCCCTCAAAATGTACTTTGTTTGATATAATAATAGCCATGCCAACTTTCTTTTGATAAGCATTTGTTGATTTCAACTATTCTGTCTGTATGCTTCAGATCTAGATATACATACGAATATTGATACAGGTATGACACAAACATAAAGATAGATCTTTATCTACTATGTTATCTACATCTAAATTTATGTCATTATTACTTTAAAAGTATATTTTACTTTATAACTACAAATATCTCCCTAGTGTTTAACAAACTGGCATCATACCATACACAATATTCTGTAACCTGCTCTTTCTTAATATATGTTACAGAAGTCTCCATTAATGTCTGTGTTATTTTCAACATGTTATTATGAAAAATTTCAACCATGCAGCAAAGTAAAAGGAATTTTATAATAGTTGTGTATCTATCACTAAGATTCCACCAACAGTTTACTAAATTTGCTTTATCATGTATCTATACATCTATTAATCCACATCTGTCTCAGTTTAGGTACTGTGATATTGTGAAATATCTATTTGGTCTATATCATCTGTATCTAAACCTAGAAAACAGTATGCAAACTATGAAAACCTTTCTCTCTGGCTAGGGTTGGATTATGGGATTAAGAGGTTCAGAAATTTCACTTTTTATTTTATATACATCGATATCATTTAGATGTTATAAAGTAAGCAAGAATTGATTTTGAAAGAAAAAAATAGATCTATTTTTTAAAATACAGATTCTCAGACCTGATCCTTAAACAGTCTATGTCAGCAGGTCTGAGGACCAGCCTCTTTTTCAACCAGCATGAAGAGCATCTCTCTATGTATGTCCTGCAGGCATTTCTTGTACCTGCAGTAAGTGCCAGACGCTGAAATTAACATTTTCCTTGTACTATTCCATTGGCCACTCACAACCACCATATGGATTAGGTACTATTGTTAACCCCATGTGAGAAACAAGAAAACAGAGAGATTGGGTAAATTCCTCAAGATCACATGGTGGTGAACAGCAGAATAGGTGTGGAGCCTAGGGTCTGATTTTAGTCCGTGCACCTCTATGGGGAAAAAAGTTTGTTTTCTTCCTCTGTTCTCACACCACAAGCATCAATACATTAGACCTCTGTGACCTCTGGCCCCCAACAAGTGTGTGGGATTTCTTCTCACCAACAACCAACCAATCAGTTCCGCGGCAGACACCAGATACAACGTTATCTACCTGGAGACAGCATCAGTTCCCACAGGTTGAGGGCTCGGTCCCACGTGACTGCTCCCGACTGGCAAAGCCAATGGCAAGCCCCGGGTTGTTTTGTGCTTCTGACCTACTGACTATAAGTTGGGGTTCCCACAAACGCCTGTTTGGGTTCTAGTCATTTGCCACAGTGACTCACAGAACTCAGGGAAAAATGATCACCAGTTTACTTAAAAAGATATCACAAAGGATACAGATGAAGGAATGCACAGGGTAAGGTACAGAGGAAGGAGTGTGGAGCTTCCGTGCCTCTCTCAGTGTAACCTATACCTTCCCCAGGTGTGCCACTCAGAGGAACCTCCACATATTCCACTATCTGAAAGTTCTCCAAGCCATGGTCCTTCTGGATTATTTTTATAGAAGTTGTATTTCACAGGCATGTTTGATTAAACTATTGGCCACTGATGATCAACTTAGCCTTCAGCCCCTCTCCCCTCTCTTGAGAATGGGGATGGGCTGAAAGTCCCAACCCTCTAATGTTGCTTCATCTTTCTGAGGACCAGCCCCATCCTGAAGTTACCTAGGGGATGCCAGTCACCAGTCAACTCACTATCATACCAAAGACATCACTAGAAAGATTTTAAGAATTTTAGGAGTTGTATGCCAGGACAGGGTGTAAGACCAAATATATATTTCACAATATCACAGTATCTAAACTGAGAAAACCTCACAATTTTCTCATTTTTAAATGAATTAAATCAAAGAAGAAAGTGTCTATATGATCCAGATAAGGGAGGTGGCAGCCGCTGCCTGTACAAAAATGAACAAGACATATTCTCTGACTGGAGGAAGTCTGCAGTCTATTGAGAAAGCAAGAGCATTCTGATGCCATCTGATAAGACCCCTGGTAGGAATAATCGCAGGGCATTCAGGGAGCATAGGGCAGGGGCACTTGACCCATTTGGGGGATGGGGAAGGGTTGACAGGAAAGAGTTCCTGGAAGAACAATGTAAAGGTGAGACCGGAGATGAGCAGGAGCCAAGTTACCCAGAGCACCCGCCACAGGCTTCAGGACGTGAAGTCAGGCGGGACCCGAAATCCAGACCAGGCGGGACCACCGGAAGAACGGCATCCTCGCAGAGGGGGCTCCACGTGCAATGCTCCACGGTCAAGCGAGATCATGGCACATTTCAGTTTTGTGTCACAGCAAGAATTCTATTTCTAAGACACAGATGTCATTCTATTCAAAAACCTCTAATGGTTTGCTGCTCCCTCCAGAAAAATGTCCCAACTCCTTAGCAAGCATCAAAGCCCTTCTGAACTGGCTCAGCTGATTCGTTCAGTTGATTTCTACTACGCCAGCCATCCCGAACAACGTGAGTGCCCCACCATATCCTCACTCACGCTGTTCCTCTGGTGAGGTAGTGGCCCTTCTCCCTTTTCTACTCTATGAATTTCTATTTTTCCAAGTCCACTCAAATGTCAGTTCTTCCCTGAGCACCCAGATGAAATGAAATCTTTCTTCATTATTGTTCCCATAATACTTTTTATGTGGCCTAATGTTTGAAATATTGTATTCTTAGTTTTGTTTATGTGTGCACCTGGTCTGATGGACATGGAGCTCCTCAACAGCTCAAATATTTCTCTACCTTACACCTAGCGAGTTGTCTGACCTTCAACAAGTACTTTTTTTTTTTTCTTTTTTGAGTCAGAGTCACACTCTGTCCCCCAGGCTGAAGTGCAATGGCGCAATCTCAGCTCACTGCAACCTCTGCCTCCTGGGTTCAAACAATTCTCCTGCCTCAGCCTCCCGAGTAGCTGGGACTACAGGCACCCACCACCATGAATGGCTAATCTTATTTATTTATTTATTTATTTATTTTTTTATTTTTATTTTTTGGGTATGTGTAGTAGAGATGGGTTTTCATCACATTGGCCAGGCCAGTTTCAAACTCCTGATCTCAAGTGATCCACCCACCTCGGCTCCCCAAAGTGCTAGGATTACAGGTGTGAGCCACTGCACCCAGCCCAATAAGTATTTTTGTGATTTAAAAATCACTTTTGTCCATTATTGATTAGATGTTTCCAATATCCTGTTTTTCCTTTAAAAGATACTTATCAGTTTCTATAGCCCAATTTTCAGATCAAGCAATCCGGCTCTTATAAGTTCATTATAAATAAATATCCATTCAAAAATTAAGTGCAGCCCAGGTAAAATTTGGGGCTTAAGTAGAGTGCTATAAACAGAGATGTGGAGTGTGAGAATTCAGCATAGAATCCACCTTCAGATTTCATTCCTGGGCACTGGTCCAGGAAATCGAAGCTCCCCACAGAGCGCCCCTCTTTAAGAGATTATTTATAGCCAGCCTATGAAGCAATCTCATAGAGCAGAGCCCAGGAATCTGTATTTATGACAATCTCCAACCCTTGCCCCCAAGCATGCCCTCCCTCCTTTCCCGCTCCCTCACAAGTGATTCTTATGCACAGTGAAGTTCCAGAACCACTGCTAATAACCTTCCCTGGCAATATAATCAGTCACATTTTCCCAGTTCAATTGCACTTTCCTAGGAGGTATAACCAAAAGCACATTTTATTGAACAGCATAAGACACGCAGTTAATGGTACGTCAGTGAAATCAAATAAGTATAAATATATAAAAGTGCTGGTAACATCTTTGACATGAGAATGATTATAAAGAGTTTGAATTTCTGTGGTTCCAATCTAAAAAATTATAGTCATGAGCCAGAGAATTTTAAAAAACGATTTCATATTAATTAATTATGCAGTTCTAGATGGATGTATTTGTATACAGTACTCTTTTAAAGTCATGATCCTGATTTCCTAATGTATCCTTTTGCATGAATATTAAACTTATCAGTCAATAATCATCACCAGAAATGATACAACACTAGTTGTGAACATCTACCTTGACAAGGAAGATGACAAATGTCACCATATGTTACACATGGTTATTATTATTCCAAGATCTTATTATTGCAAAATTGTGTACCATGGGTTAAATCATATATGAGAAACTAAAAACCAGAGTGCAGAAAAGTACAAACATTTAAAAACATATATAACACAGCTTTCCTTTGTAGGCAGAGCGAGAAAGAGCAGAAAATATTTAAATATATACCATTTGGAATGTATTTAATAATACTAGTTTATGGCAAAATATCATATGGTTGAAGTTTGGTGACTATAATAATAATTGTAGCATCATTCATTACCTCCTATGTGCCCCAATTGTGCTGGAACTTTCTAAACTTAATCTCTAGTCCTCGTAATAACCGTTGAATGAAAGTATCATTTCAACCTTTACAGTTGAAAACATCGTGTGTAGGCAATTGTGTAAGGTCACACAATTAGTTAACAACTACACTAGTTTCTGAATCCAGGACCGTCTGATCTCAAAATTCATTCTCTTTCTCCTTCAGACCATGAACTGCCTAAGGACAGAGCCTTTGCCTGTTTTTATTTTCTGCTACATTCCCAGAGACTTAGACAGAATATAGTAAATAGTAGGTGCTCAATAAATAAAAGAACAATAGCATGCTGTCCATATGAAGAATTTTATCCTTGTCCATTTCTGTAGTCTTATAATCCTTTCTCTAAATCTTTAATTCCACAGTTTATGATAGTACCCTAAACCAAACAAAAATTATATTAATAAAAATGACAGGGAACAAAATAATAATTAAAATGTTCAATTAATTCAAAGAAGGGCAAGAAAGGAGTTAAAAAGGAACATAGGATGGACGGGACAAACAGAAAAACAGTAAGATGGAAAATTTAAACCCAATGTATCAGCAACTAAATTTAGTATTTAGTAAACAGGCTGCTCCAATTAAAAGAGAACGAATATTAGATAAAACTTAAAAATTATATCCATTTGTTTACTTAATGTTTGAAATTCTTCCCTTTTATATTTTTTATAAAGGTGAAAATGGATTCTCAGATAGTTAAGAAACCTCCCATACACAGGTAATGAGTGGCAGAGTCAGGATTTAAGCCCAGTTGTCCGCCCTTGTGGTCATTTAACCTGAACTCAGCCAAGACTGGAACTACTGAGCTTTGCAAAAACTGTGTCAAGGCCATCCATAGGGGCAAAGCCAGACTGCAGCTGGGAATGGTGAAGGGTAAAGTGTAGTCCCACCACAATGAAGAATAAACGTCTTTGGGAATGCACAGGATTTCTGGAAAATGTTAAGGAAGGAATTGACATTGGAAACTACAGACACATGATAGAACCAATAAACAGAAATGTGTAGTTTTTCTCTAGCATCACCTGGAAGTCCTGGTTAAGAGTTGAGAAAATGGAAGAGTTGATTGATTCTGGGCTCGTGTTATGCTGGAAAGGAGCAGAAGACAAGAAGGGCAAGGAAGATCAGGGTATGGAGAGGTTCACAAAGGTTAACAAAATTTGATTTTGAAGAGTGTAGGCTGGGTAGGGAGGCTGCAAGGAGAGTGAGTGCAGTGGTAAAAGAACCAGATATCTGAATGAGGCTGAAGAGCAGGTGGCCTGGGAGGAAGGAGAGAGAGCCACCTGGAAGGATAAGAGCCTGCAATCATGGAGAGTAGGATGGTCCCCAGACCACACCTTGCTAAGGCATCCTAGAAATAAATTAGAAACAAAGGTAAAATCAGTTAGTAGACTTAATTTTGATAGTTAAATTTTGGGCAGAAAGATACAAGCCTCAGGCTGCAACTCACTTCTCATTCTTACGTGAACTACCATTTTCATGAGATTCTTAAAAACTCCAATCAAAGATCATTTAAAATTAAAAATTCTAAATTCTTCCAGGTAACAGATTGCTTTCTCTGAATCACTCAACTTTTTTTCCAAATTGGGGAGGAAGAAAATAGTTAAAATTAGCCACCTTTTTATAATACATTTGCTGAAACCAATTAGTAATTATTTTTTAACATAAGCAGTTGGTGTGAGAGTGATAATATATTTACTGAGCATCATTAATGAGATTGTCATTTCTATATGAAGCCAGACTGTCAGAAGCTGTCCCCTTTATGACAGAGAGTTGCTGTTTTAGTTCTGGGAAGGAAACGGTGGCAGTTAAAGAAATCTTAAAAAATGACCCTGCAATAACAATATATGACATAATATATGCTGGAAGAGCAGAAATGTAAACACCTTTTCAAGACTTTCCATACAAAAGATTAGCAATTTTTATCTAATTAACAGCAATTAACTGTTTAATCTTAACAGTTAAAGCATATCTTAAACACCTATCAACATAAGAGTGTGGCTTTTTTACAATGAAGTATTGACAGGCGGAAACTCCCTGATTCCTGACGATACATGTATCTTTTTATACTATTCTTAAGTAGTCTAATATTAGCCTTTTCTCTTCTAAATTCCCATATTTGGATTCAGAGTGAAACTTTCTTTTCGCTTCTCATTTAATCAGCTTTGGCACCAAACCCCCTTCTGTCAGCTTGATATTCAGCTTGAGTCTGACCTAATTCTGCTCAGGCAACAAACTCACTCACTCTTGGGTCAAAAATAGGAGTAAGGAAAAGATGGGGGGGTGGGGAGGAGAAGAGAGATACCAAGTCTTTCTTGTGCTTCTCTGCATTTGGGCATCAGCCTGATACATTTAGGTGCTTTTTAAAATGCCATGTGCAGTTCAAAGAGCTTCCTTAGCTCCCATTAACCTGTGATTGAGTTTAACGCAATCCCTCTCGTCCTCTCCAGGCCCAGCTACACAGACGCAGAGTGGGGTGGAAAAGAGTGCGGTGCCTAGAGCTGATGGTTCCCAACCCTCGCGTGTCCGTCCCCCACGTCCTTCCAGCCTCTAGAATGGCTGATGTTGGTTGTGAGTGGAGGGTGGACCTTCGGCCCTGGCAACCAGTGCAGACACTGATTTCTGCTGCCTGCTCATCCTGCATATCACGCTGCGGCAAAGCTCTTGCATGTTTCAGTAAACAGAGGACCATCCTTGGGTTTCAGCTTCACTGACACCAGGCCTTTTCTCTCTGCTTGCTGCTCATTGTGCATAACTATCACAATGTAATGTTTCTATCATATAACAATGTAATGTTTCTATCATATACAAAAACCAAAGAAAGTACTGTATACTGGAAAAATTCAATTTACCTTAAAAATGTTAACGCTGATAGTAGTAGTTAATACAGTAATACTTCAAGGGACCTAAATTCTAACAGAAAACATTTCAAAATTATAGCAGCATCAAAGGAATGGTATTGGCTGGGGGCCATGGCTCACGCCTGTAATCCAGCACTTTGGGAGGCCGAGGTGAGCAGATGATCTGAGGTCAGGAGTTCGAGACCAGCCTGGCCAACATGGTAAAAGCTTGTCTCTACTAAAAATACAAAAATTATCTGGGCATGGTGGCAGGCACCTGTAATCTTAGCTACTCAGGAGGCTAAGGCAAGAGAATCACTTGCACCCAGGAGGTGGAGGTTGCAGTGAGCCGAGATCGCGCCACTGCACTCCAGCCTGGGTGACAGAGTGAAACTTCATCTAAAAAAGAAAGAAGAGCATTAATAATAAGTATAATTTATCTCACACATAATAATACGATCACAAGACTCCTCAATTGTTTGACACTAGAAGTAAGCCAAGGTCCGGCTGTAAATTGTGTGGTATGGTAGTGATCGTTGGAAATGGGGGAGTGGTTTACAGAGTAGAACACTACAAAACAATCTTTTGAAGCTCACTCACTACATTTGGTAACAAAGAAATCAGCTACCTACCAAAGATTCAGGCTTTCCTTCTACAGAGTCACGACAAGGAAGCAGCTGCCCTGCTATCAAAGTGGGTCCACACAAACTCAGACCTGGGCCTAGGAAGGTGGGTGGGAGTGGTGCGTGTCACTTTGACCTGGCCCATGACAACCGTCCTGTGATCTTCCAAGCTCCCTTTCGGTCCCCATCGCTGACTGGAAGTGAAGGACCTGAGGCACTGGGGACGGTGGAACCACAACACAGACAGAGCCTGGACCACTGAAACACTGTGTGGAAGGCTGTTTGCCCAAGGACTTACCTTCGGTTGTTCTTCAATCAAAAAATAAACTTTGTTCTAAACCAGTGAAATTGGGGGTTTAGCCATCACTGGAGTTAGCAGGGTTAATTAGCATGGCAGGTTGTGGTGTGCCAGGAACAGTCTCCCCTCTCCCCCCTCCCCCTTCCAGGGCTAAGATTCCCTGCACTAACAGCAATTAACAAGAAGGTTCTTTTCTTGACTTCTCCACTTCTTTGCTCCTCACACTTTCCCTTTGGCATTTCCCCAATAATGTCTCTTTTGAGACACCTGTCAATCCACCTGAGGAATGCTTGGTTTTCTTCTTACAGAGACGACTACTGCTAGCAGCCGAGCTCAGGAGTGAGGGAAGGGAGAGGAGGGTGGTGGGAAGGGAAGGGATGGTGGGACCTGGTTCCCTTGGGGGCTTCCTCCTTTATTGTCCTGGCTTCCACATTCTTCCTCTTTTCCGTTCCAGGACTACCTGAGTCATACCAAGGCCTGGCTTCTAGTGCTCTGCTGAGATCAGGAGGGAGGCAAAGTTGCAAAAGTGGCTTCTGGATTTCTTCTGGGAAGGACAGAGCCAGTGGTGTGCTGCATAAAGAATTTGGGGACCACAGAAAACCACGTCGTATTGTGCTCGTGAAAAGGTGGTGATTGGCAGAGGGCCTCAAGAGGTCTAACCTGTAATTCTCTTTCTTTTCATTCCCTTGATGTTCCCTAAGGTTGTGCTAATGAATAATTGCCATTTCCATTCTTCCAAGGAGAATCAGTTACTGTACGAAAGGTAGCTGGCTCCTGCCTGCAATAGCCCGGGAATTTAGGTCATGGCAGTATTCTAGTTCCATTTAATTAAGAGGAAACTTGCTTGAGAAACATCACCAATTACCAATAAAAGCATGTTATTGTCTTTTTGTCATGTTCTTGGAGCTGTACAAATCCAGGATTCAGAATGGGGTAAGTCTATTTCCAAGTGTTTATGTGAGCACACGTGAATGTGTGGGTGGGTTCCTACTCACTTCAACATCAAGTGGTCTAGACCGGTATCTGAAAACTGCATCCTGGGGACTGAAACCTAGTGGGTTATGGATCTCTAGAAGTATCTTAAGAGTCAGAAGTCCTTATTCTTGTCATTTCTATGTCACAACTAGAGCAACATTGTGCTTACATTGACTCGGTGTGAACCCTGCCTCCAACACGTAGGAGCTGTGTAACTTAGTGCCTGGTACTCAACCTCTCTGTGCTCCAGGTTCATCTTCTGAAATATGAGGATTGTAATGATACCTACTCAACAGAGTTATATGAGCATAATATGAGATAAATATAAACCCCCAAACACATGCTGTAGTCGTATCCCTCAATTTATATTAGCGAATGCTATTCGTAATTATAAAAAGAAGACTGCATTTTCCATGGAGTTGAGGTCATGAAAATATTCCACAGAAATCTAGGGGATTACTATATCCATTATGAAATATCTCTGAAATCTCTTTCATTTGAATAGTCTATAAATCTCTACCAGAACATCTTCTGACATAAAATAACAGAGGCATTCACTTACCTACCTCACTGGGCTCTTGTTCAGGTCAAATCAGTGATACCTGTTGTTCTCCTGGCCCACAACTTGGCTTCTGCCCCATGCTGATAAGAGAATGCCCTTCCCTAGAGGCAAGTCTCACCACGCCCCCTCCCTGCTGGACATGTTTTGATGGCTTTTCTTCTCTAACACAATAACGAGAAGCTCCCGAGATGCTCTATGTGGCCCCCAAGCCCGCTGGCCTGGCCTTGCCAGTGACAGTCCCTACCTTGTCATATGTCCAAAGCACTCACAACTCCAGGACTCTTGTGGTGTGCTTTTCTGTCTACTCACTGTTCCCTCGGGATTGAATCCTGATCTCCATCCCCATCCACACCCACCCGCACTCTACCTTCACCACAGGCAAGAATATTTTAATATCATTAGCATTTTCTCAAGGATTCAGTTTGAGCATCCTCTTCATTTTGAAGCCATTCACCAATCCTATCCCCTAAGTAGACTTGGCACCTGCCTCTCCAGGTCCTCACTGGATTCCTCCACACATCTGTTGCAGCACTTAGAACTCTTCATCCCTGTTACTCTCCTTGTATCCACAGTGACTAACACACATAGACCCTAGCAGGGTTCAGACTGAACCACATGAGATTTCTGTTTTTATAGATATTTCCAATTTCATGTGTTTCCCCCTGGAGGGGGGTGCTTAGTAAATATCTGCTGAATGAATGAAGTTCTGAGTTACTCTCTGACAAGGCTCTTAAATGACACCATGATTTTCAGTAATACTTGTTCATCTGCCTGAACGTACATGTCAATCTCATTTCCATGTTTCAAAAGAATTTTGTTAAAAGTTTGAGTTATATCTATAGGTTTTTATGAGAAAATGATAGTTTATGAATATTCTCAGACAAACAGAAGTTATGAAGTATTGTTTAATACAATGTCAAAGTATTCAAAAGCTCCATAGATGTGATGCTTTCCCCTTACTGAACAAGTGTGAAACATTGTAAGAATTGTTCTGGCACCTGATGATGGAGTGAGACTCTGTCTCAAAAAAAAAAAAAAAAAGAAAGAATTATTAATTTGGCTGGGCTCAGTGGCTCACGCCTGAAATCCCAGCACTTCAGGATGCCAAGATATGAGGATCACCTGAGGTCAGGAGTTCGAGACCCGCCTGACCAACATGGAGAAACCCTGTCTCTACTGAAAATACAAAATTAGCTCAGCATGGTGGCACATGCATGTAATCTCAGCTACTTGGGAGGCTGAGGCAGGAGAATCACTTAAACCTGGGAGGCAGAGGCTGCAGTGAGCTGAGATCACACTATTGCACTCCAGCCTGGGCAACAAGACTGAAACTCTATCTCAAAAAAAATAATAAAAAGAATTTCTAATTTATTCAATGTGTCATAATCAATCAGTATATTCTCCAGGAACCAAATAATTGTCTTATTTCCCAGTCCCACTCCCTGACCCATTCATCTACTCTTCTATAAATGGTTATTGTGGTTGCAAAATTGGTTCCAAATGCAATGAACAAGCATATAGCAAACAGTACATACAAGATGTTTATTTCTGTCATTTCACATTACCAAGGAATAACCCAAATTACCCAATTAATGATTACCTCTTTGGAGATCTACTCTAATCAAAGAAGCAAAAATGGGACCTATCAGAGGCATTGCGGTTGTCAACAACCCCGGTATAAGATGTCAGCTTATGACCAACTTTGTACTGAGGGCCAGCTCTCTGAGATTGGACCTGACCCAGTCAAAGTCAAGAAGCTATATCCCTTCTCGGATGATGAGCAGCCGGGAGCCTTGACCACAAGTGGACTGTATGACAAAATCAACAAACGCAAATTCAAATGCTTAGAAAGGCCAGACACACAATGGAAAGAGGTGAGGAAGGCTAACTGTGAGGCGCTAGAGAGTGGTGAGGAGTGTGGCAAAGCATCCTATGAACAGGTAGCAGCCATTTAGTTCTAATGGTGTTACCCTTCTGGGCCTTTGTATTCAGTGTTGCCAGATTTCAGAATTTTTACAAGTTAGAAATCTAGATGTTTATGTGAAATTTCCTGGTTTTTGAAATAGTACATTTTGTACATTATACAACAGCACATTTTGTGCATTATACAAAACATGACTAAAAGCAAGATCTGACCTTGAGCCACCAGTTGCAACTCCTACATAAAACTGTAATCTGGCCGGGCGCAGTGGCTCAAGCCTGTAATCCCAGCACTTTGGGAGGCCGAGGCGGGTGGATCACGAGGTCAAGAGATCGAGACCGTCCTGGTCAACATGGTGAAACCCCGTCTCTACTAAAAATACAAAAAAATTAGCTGGGCGTGGTGGCATGTGCCTGTAATCCCAGCTACTCAGGAGGTTGAGGCAGGAGAATTGCCTGAACCCTCCAGGAGGCGGAGGTTGCGGTGAGCCGAGATCACACCATTGCTCTCCAGCCTGGGTAACAAGAGTGAAACTCTGTCTCAAAAACAAACAAACAAACAAACAACATCAAAAAAAACAAACTGTAATCTATGATGCCTCTGAATACAAGGCACTCAGAAAATGAAACGGAGTTCTATGTTCAGAAGTCAGAGAGAACTGTCATTTTAAATATGTTCATGTATCATTCCTGAAAATATCCTGACACATGCTAGAACACATGTCCCAAGTTTTAATTTGGAAAAGACAGCTTTGATACCTCCAGTTACCAGTTTGAACCTCTTTAGAAGTTAGTAGTAGTCGCACAAGACCAAGAAAAAAAGAAGAAACAAGCCTAAATACGAAAAGGTGGAAAGCAGGTTTGGGCTAGACAGTATTTTATTTTAGAGAATAAGGAATGTTAAAGCTGTCCGACACTTTCCAACTCCCCATGTTCTCTTTTAGTTTCACTTGCTCATGTATTTCAAATATTAAATGCTTTGCCTCTGTTATTAAGAAAGTGTGTTTGAATCATTCCTAAAGGTCTAGCCCATCATGACGACACCACATCCATTAGACAATTTCTATTTCTTTCTAAAAGTTACCGTCCAATATCAGCAGAATCTGAAAGTCTTCCAACCTACTAACCAACAGATGGCATGACCAACTTTCCTGAGAGACACACACCAGCACATAGGTACGTATCTTCCCCGTGAGAGAATACAAGGTTCGGCTCAGGTGTTAGACACTCAGGGAACACTCAATCAAACAACATAATGGGTGGCAGGGGGAGAAGGGGTTAAAAAGTCCAGGGCATTTCAGGTCTACCACATTTATATGTAGGGATGGAAACATTATCTGGTTAAACATAGCCTTTGAACAGGAAATGGGGGGTCAGCAGTTTGGGCTGGAACACACATAGAATAATAATGACAGTACCTTTGCTGGTGTCAAATGTAAATTTGTTCAATAGTCCAGTGGAACAGTAACAAGGCACTTCTTCAGATGCCACCTGCTATTGAGTGTAGAAAATAACAACAACAAAAAATACCCTGTCAACTCACCCAAGTCAGATAATTACACGGACTGCAAAACATTCAGGCGCGGAGCTCTGGAAACCTTTTAGGGGGTCCTTTATCATGCCCTGCCTTTCCCAGAATGAGACTAATTTGCTCCTATTTCAGCCAGCTCCAGCAAAGAGAGCGGGTGAAGGAGAGAAAAGAGAATGAATTGTCAGCGTTATTGAAAAGATTCATGATTAGTCACACTCACTCACAGGCAAGTTCCTTGCCAGACACCACACCACTCATTAGCAGACCTGAGAACTGGCGCGCCTCCCACAGCTGAGCAACAGCCTCGGGCCTGGCAGGTCCCCAGAGACCCACAAAGCCCTATGTTCTCCCACACCCTGCAGTGAGAAAGACCAGTTTGGGCAGGCCTGGGTGCAATTGGCTTCGCAGATGCTCAGTGAATCTGTTTTATGCCCTGCGCTGCTTCAAATATAATTATTTAGGTGCTCAGCTGATGTGGAAGTCAGGGTAGCATCTCTTCAGGGTACACTGATACAGTTACCTGATGGAGCTGCTTTTTTCTCTCCTGGTTCCCTTTGGAAGACCCAAGAGATGGGCGTGTCTGTGGTTCGTCAGTCTCTATGCCCTCATTTCCTGCTACAGCTGCGAGCTGCTGATCTTCCTGGAGCTGGAAACATTTATTTCCCTTGTGTAATAGCAGCAATTTTAACTTAGATTTATAGTGCCTACCACTGAAGCATTCAGGGCAATAAAGACTAATTCAATTCATTTGCAAGAGACAGGATGGGCTGTAGGAATCACTGATGTCAATATCCCTATGAATGGGGAAACTGAGGCTGGGAGGCAAAAGGACTTGCTCGAAAGTGTAGAACAAAGAAGAGAAGCCAGGTCCTTGCTTTTCCATTCAGTCTCATCCTGTTTCTTGGAGTTACAATCTCACAGAAAAAAATACCATTTCTAGTTAGGACAGCAAACTGGTTACTCTTTACTATATGAAAATGCCATTCTCAGAATCACAGCTCCATAAAGCTCAGTCAAAACTAATCAAAAAGAGCTGGCTTCTGTTAGAATGAGCTGTACCCTCCACCAGGGATCTGAAAGCAAAGAACAAGGACTAAATCTTTGTAAACAATCACAACAGACACTGACCATGGTGGACCTCATCCCAGAATACGTCAGAGCAACATGGCCCCACACGGGTTCTGATGGAGAAGAAACAGCTCCTCCATGCTGAGCTCTGCCATCCCCAGCGTCGAAAGTACCATACAGCTGGATATCAGAGCTGGTGTTATTTGGCACATATTAGCTTGGATTTATGTCACCTAGGAAAAGTGACCCTGGCCCTAAAAAAATTTCAAGTTCAAGAATGATCATTAACAATGTAAGCACTTCTACGACTCAAAGCACCCATAGTACACTGCTTCAGGTTGAAGATTCTTCACCCCGGCTTTGCAACAGAGTCACCACGATGACCCAGGCAAGTGTGGTCAGGCCTTGGGAAAATTCCTGTGGGTTTTCAGAGTTTTCACACCTTCCTGCAAGGCTGCTAGACTCAACTGCTTTTAAAGGAAGCATGTGGGCAAACTCAGAGGTACGTGTGAAGGACATTCTGTATCAGTGAGGCCTGTGCTTGTCTGTGTTAAAAGCTGGTCTACAAAAGAGTGACAGTATCCCTCCCGAGCAGGGGAAAGTGGGCTTGAGGGGATGTGGGCTGGCACAGCCAGTGTCTGTTAACAAGGAGGCCGGGGGAGTGGGCACTGGCCCCTTGTCTTGTATGAGTCCTCCAGCCTCTGCCACTGGCTGTGCTCCTCAGTGAAAAGAGGCAGATCCTAGGACAGGGGATCAAGTTAAAGGAACCCTTCACCTGATCCCAGAAGGATTTTGCTTATGAGTTGCTCAGGTCTCCTACAGCCTCCCTGACCCTCACGGGTGCTGGGCTGGCAGCCAGTATGACTACTTATGACCCTGGTACCCAGCTTAACTCTACCATGGGCACTGCAAATATGCACCGAACCACCTCCGGAAGTGTCTTGGGTGCATGGCAAGAAAACATCCCTCACCTCCGCACCTCCTCTTTTGCATTATTTGCTTTCAGAAGTGAAGTGATACAAATGGATAATAACCATTAATTTTTGCACATTTTTTTCCAGGTACCACTTTAAGTGCTTTAAGTGTGTTGATTCTGTTAGTCCTCTACACAACCCTATGAGGAAACAGTCTCCTCATTTGCACATGAGGGAACTGAAACACAGAGAATTAGGTAACCTATGGTAGCCACACAGCTGGGAAGTGGCAGAGCTGGGATTTGAACCCAGAGCCCCATGTGCGTAGCCACTATACTGGTTAAGAAAGGATGATAGGATCCTGTGTAGACACAGGTTCTGTGTATCCAGTGTACCTGGGAGTATTGGGAGCATTTCTCCCTCTTCAGTGACATGAGGACATGCCTATAAAGGCAAAGACAATTTGAGAAAACGAAGCCAAGGGCATAAACATCAAGAAGGGCTTGGTGATCGACTGGCTTGAATCCTGTTCTGTCACTTACTACCAATATGACCAATATGCTCAGCCTCCTGCTACCTCGTTTTCCTCATCTCTGAAACAGGAGTAATGGGACCCTGAGCTCACAGGCTTCTTGAGACCAACAGCAGTGGATCCAAGAAAACAGCAGGGAACAGTGGCTGGCCAACAGTAACTGCTGAATAAATGGTGGTTTCGATTATTATTAAATATGGCAAGGTAACAAGCAATTAGGAGAAGACGGAGTTTAAAAAAGATTGCAGGTCGACATTTTCTTCTTAGTTGTCAAATTTGTCATAAAGACTTATGAACCATAAGTAAGAAATTTCTCTTCAAATGGTAATCTTGGAAAATAGCCGACTGCTGTCACTACTTCTGGTTCATCTCTTCTCCCCAGGATTTGGTAAATAATTCAGTTATCATGTCATGGCCCAACCTGGCTTCTCCACAGCTCCGCTCCCAGCCTCGCCACAGCTATGCCGACTTCTCTGTGGGTTTCACACGCGCCCCTGGCAGGTGTGGCTGAGGACTCGGTCACTCGGGTGAGTGCTTGGAAGCAGGCACAGCCCTGCCCCGCTCCTTCCAATCAGTGTCATCTGCACCATGGCTGCTCCTCACAGCTTGGCAGAGTGCTGGCAGGTCGCTGGCCAGGAGCCTGCATTCCTCACAGAGGTCCTGTCACTATAATAACCATATTTTCTCTTGCAGTGAAGAGTAATTGAATTAAATTGGGCAGCATTTGATCCTGACCATACAAATTGCCTGATCCAATTGAGGCCTCTGCGAGGTCATGGACAGGAAGGAGCAGAGCGGTGAGACAGATGTCCTTGTCCCGCTGGCCTGGCTGCCATGTTCTCATGTCAGTGCACACCTGGAGACCCTCCTCTTCCATGTAGAACTCTCTGCAGGTAGATGGGGTTCTGCGGGCTGGGGAGAGGAGGAGGGGAGTCCCCAGGTATGTGAGGAGCACAGAGGAGCTGGCAGAGAGCAAAGTGTGAGAGATGCTATGAGCCGAACATATGGACATGCAGATGTTTCAGCAGGGGCGGATGGAGGCGCAGGGCGATGGGTGACACCCGGAAATTGGAGCTTAAAAAATACTGTGTGGAAGGGGAGGAGCAGGGATCAGGGACCGGAGTGAAAGCTGGCAAGTCAGAATTCAGAGGTTTGCGCTGGTGATATCTTAAACAGTTCGTGGTTTAAAAGTCGTGTGTCTTTGACAAACAAGCAGAAACACAGATGCCTGCCTTTAAATGTCTAACTAGCTCTATTTTCCCTTCTTTCCACAGAAAAAATTAAATCTAGACATCAAGATCTAAATGTATCAGGGGGTGCAGCAAGGGACCCCAGGAGGGGAAAATGGGAGAAATATCAGAGGCTTATGCCTTCACACACTCCTTTCTCTGTCATTCTGTCCTGGTCTTCCCTGTCCACCCCCTCGGACCTGAGGGCACTGCTCACTTTTCAACAGGAAATTGAGAGACCTTTGCAAACCCTTGGTCCCATCCCTCTCTCAGCTTCCATTTCCTAGCCCCCAAAGGCCAACGTGGACATAAAAAGATGCTTGCATGTGGAAGGCACCTGGGAATCAGGCTCTGCTTCTAGAACACTGGCGAGGTTGGCTTCTACCCGGAGGGAGGCACAACTGCTGTCACTTCACCCTGGAGGTCCTGCTTCCTGGCTGGGTCTTCATGAGTAATTGAGTTGCCGGGCTGGGAAGAGTACTTTATTTTGTCTAGTCACTCAGGGCATTTCAAGAAGAAAAAGAGAGTGGGGATGTTGAGGACAAAAAGTGGCAGCCAGGCGCAAGAACGTAGTAGGGTAAACATTTTTGCCCTCCTAAGGAGCTCAGAGTAGGTGGTTTCTGGCTGTGTCTGTTCTCATATTATTGCGCCAGGAGGAGATGGTGGGAGGATTTCCCCTTCATTTATATTCAGAAGGTTTAATCTGTGTGCAAGGATAAGAATCTGTGGGCTGAGAAAGAAAGGAAGTCCTAAAAACCCAATCATTTTTAAATCATGGGTTATGACACATTAATGACTCCCAGGATGGGGAAAGTTTCCATTGGGACATGTGATTCAGCCTCATAAGAGAGTCCAAAGCCTCAATACACACCAATTTGGTTCCCAACCCAATAATCCTCTAGAGTCAAACTAATCCCTTCCAAGTGACAGTCCTCCCAAGGGATGCAATGAGTCACCATGACGGCATTGATGGAGTGAAGGGAGCAAGTTTGCTGCACTACACGAAACCAGTGTAAGAGTTTAAGATGGAAACCAGAATGAGCATGAAGGGTCCACGAGTCCACCAGAGGCTTTCTGGCCTAAATGTCTTCCACACGTGACTTCGTAACACGAGCATAGACTTTATATCTGTACACTCACGTTCTTGAAAAAGGTTATCCCTAATTGTGTGGCCACTGTTTACTCGTTCTCATTTACAGGCTGTTAAACTAAACGCAAAGTAGTTTAAATCTAGTGCCGAAGCAAGTAGGTGTATATAATGCGGGCAAGGAATCCTCGCGGTGCAGTCTGGGAGAGCACAGTCAGCTCTCTAGAGCTGACTGCAAAACTCGGCTGGTATTTTCTTGGTCTCTTTTACCAGCTTTGCTCTCTCCATGTTCCTCATTTATGTTGATGCTCTGCAGTTTTGTGACCTTCTTCTCTTCTCACTCCATCCACCCTCCATGCAGGAGTTTATTAACAGCTGTGAAGGGTTTCAGCTGCTATGCACACACTATGTGGATGAGTCAGGTTTCTCCTGAGGGACAGAACTATAGGATATATATATATAGAGAGAGAGGAGTTTATTAAGCAGTATGGACTCACACGATCACAAAATCAAGTCCCACAATAGGCCATCTGCGAGCTGAGGAGCAAGGAAGCCAGTCTGAGTCCCAAAACCTCAAAAGCAGGGAAGCCAACAGTGAAGCCTTTAGTCTGTGGCTGAACGCCTGACAGTCCCCGGCCAACCACTGGTGTAAGTCCAAGAGTCCAGCAGCTGAAGAACTTGGAGTCTGATGTTCGAGGGCAGGGAGCATCCAGCAGAAAGAAAGATGAAGTCTGGGCCAAGGGTGGTGGCTCACACCTGTAATCCCAACACTCTGGGAGGCCAAGGTGGGTGGATCACCTAAGGTCAGGAGTTCAAGACCAGCATGGCCAATATAGTGAAACTCTGTCTCTACTAAAAATACACACACACAAAAAAAAACAAAACACAAAAAAAACCACAAAATTAGCCGGGCATGGTGGCATGTGCCTGTAATCCCAGCTACTCAGGAGGCTGAGGCAGGAGAATCACTTAAACCCAGGAAGCGGAGGTTGCAGTGAGCCAAGATTGCGCCACTGCACTCCAGCCTAGGTGACAAGAGCAAAACTCTGTCTCAAAAAAAAAAAAAAAAAAAAAGAGAGAGAGAGAAAGAAATATGAAGACTGGAAGACTCAGCAAGTCTGCTCCTCCATCTTTTCCTGCCTGCTTTATTCTAGCCACGCTGGCAGCTGATTGGATGCTGCCCCCCAAACTGAGGGTGGGCCTGCCTCCCCCAGCCCACTGACTCTAATGTTAATCTCCTTTGGCAACACCCTCACAGACACACCCAGGATCAGTACTTTGCATCCTTCAGGTTGACACTCAGAATTAAACATCACACTCTGGAAATGCTCAGCTCCAGATCCTGAGGTCAACACTCTCTCCTAAACTTCAGTTCATTCAACAAACATTGATGGAGAACCTGCAAGCTAACATGCCCCGAGCCGGACAATGGACATAGGGAAATGAATAAAATGCGATGCCAGCTGTCAAAGCTCACATATGATTTTATGTCCAACTACCTACTGACTTTTTCCCTCAAACCTATAGTAATCATAACAACAATAATGAACCTTAAAAAACAAAAACAAACAAACAAAAAAAAACCTGCTGCCATTTGTTGAGAAACCTGCCAACCTGCTTCGTGCTGGCCACTCAGTGTAAAGCGCTCTCTGGCCCCCAGACCTCACATGAGCGGGCTTCTTCTGTGGTTTCAATGTTTACATCTTCTCCAAAATGCTCATGTTGGAACTTCAACCCCAAAGTGATGATATTAAAATGTAGGGCCTTTCAGAGGTGATGAAGTCATGAGGATAGAGATCTCGTGAATGAGATCAGCAATCTTATAAAAGTGTTGAAGGGAACTAGCGAGGCTTTTTTTTTTTAACCCTTTCACCTTCCACCATGTGAGGACACAGTATTTGTTTCCTCCAGAGGACACAGTAACAAGGCATCATCTTAGAAGCAGTGACAGAGCCCTCACCAGACACTGAACCTGCTGGCACCTTGATCTTGGACTTCTGAGGCTCCAAAGCTGTGAAAATCACCCAATCTCAAGGTACTCTGTCAAAGCAGCATGAAGAGACTAAGACACCTTCCTCACTCACAGGCCGGGTAAGGGTCGAGTGTGATATCTCAGTACACAGTCTCACCCTAGCTCGCAGCCAGACTATGACAAGTGGACAGGAATCAGGCCACATATCAATAATGACATGTAATGGTTTTGAGATTTTGGTGCTTTTCATCTGACTTTGATACTTATGATAAGAAATGTAAGATGCTGACAGATAATCATTTAAATTTAAAGTAAAAATGCTTTACTACTGCCCTTTTAAACTTCCAGATCAGTTAAGGGTATCTAGATTGCAAACTGAGTTATTTTTAAAAGAGGCTACTGTTTGCAACTAGTTATCAGAGTGAATCAGAATATTCTTAAACGTATACAATTAAAATTATATATATATATGAAGTTGAGTTTGTCACACATATCCCCAAATTATTGCATTAATAAACACCTCTTTATTGATCTTATTCATTCTGTAACTGTCATAAATTTGAACTTGCAAACTAAATGTCTCTTAATGAAATGCTGCTTTAATTTTTTTCGTATGCTGGAGTTTCCATGAGATTTTGTTTGGGGAAAAATAAACATATTTAGTACTAAAAAAGTTTGAACTTCTTAGCACTTAGAACTGAGGTTCGAGCAAACTAAGGATGTGGCTGCCCAGGCAAGGCCCTTCCAGCACGGGCCCCACCCACCTCTTCAGCCTCAACTCCCCTCTCACACACCTTTACACCTGAGGAGCAAAATCAGCAGCTCACCCTCCATCTGAGTCTTTGTTTAAACATGTTGCATCCTCCTCTGGAATGCTCTCCCCGCTTCTCACCTCCCGTGCACCCCATTGAATGTCACTCCTAGGAAGCCATCCTGACTTTTCCAGGGAAAGGGTCTGTGTTCCCGCAGAAATGCCCCTCCAGCCCTTCCCACCACTGCTGTACATTTTGCTTTCATGTCTGAGTTCCTAGATGGGAAGGGCTGTAGCTTATATGTATTTACACAGTGGCTATTCATTGCCTGGCTCATAATATGTGCTTAATAAATGTGAATTGAATGAACAAATGAATAGTTTAAATAACAATCAGGATTTAGTTCTTAATGGATTTAAACTTCTACATTTCTAAAATGCTCATGCCTGACACTGAATGCCTTTTAAGCATCAGGAACTGCCCTATTTCTACAAATTTTTCCTTTAATCCTCCAAAACACTTCTATGAGGTAGGTGGTATAATGATCATGCTAATTTTTCGGATGAGGAAAATGAAGTACAGTGAGGTCATATGACTTAACCAAGTTCCCCAGCTAGCAAAAGGCACAGAGACACTTGGATAGCAGCTCGAAGGGGTCCACCATTGTCCTCTACGAGGAGCACCTTCCTGCTTACACAGAGAAGTCGACACGCAAGTGGCTTCTCTGCATTCTACTTGATTCCAATGTGCTCATGTCGTTTGAGGGTTATGCATGTTAGAATTATGCCTGAGATAAGCATAAACACATTCTAAGATGGCATTCTTTGAGTAAAGCATAAACTTTGGAACATGTCTTCACCTTTAGCAAGACTGGGGTCTTGCTTCTTCTTCCCCTGGTTTTTTTTTTTTTTTTTTTTTGCTCGTCTAGGTGGGGCTCTGGACACCGAGGGGCCACGGTAGTCTTCAGTCTTCCCCGACTCACCGCTGGGTGGCAGTACACCACACTTCCTTTATTCCTGCTCTTGCATATATGAGTGTGAAAGGGGGAGCTCTGCAGGGGCCAACCTCCAATTCTCAATCTCCTCCTTTGCTTTTCATGTAAATTATCTCTTACACTTTTAGGTAATAGCAAATATTGTTTGTGTCTGTTTTTATGCACTCATTTAGAATGACATGGGGCTTTGCCAAAGGCAAACAAAGCACATTTCATTAGACCATTTTCCTGGGGAGGTTTTTCTCACACAAAACTATCTACAATTAAAAATGCAGAGAGATTTTCTCTGTGTGGCACAGCTTTTTAAAACACAGAGTCAAACCTTTATCGGAAAAGCAATTTATAATGCCAGTAATTTTCTACCTCTGTCCTGCTATTATCAAGGACAGCACTTTTTGAAATAACTCCCGGCTCTGGTCTCTCTGCCCAGCCTGTCGTACTGGTGCTCACATAATGGGTTACCTGCAACTTCAGCCCACCACATGCCCAGAAGGGTGATTTTCTATGGGATCAAAGAGGAAGCAATTGGGTTCAAAACGAAAAACAATCTCTATTCATGTGAGAGAAAGCGGCATGAGGCGGGAGGACCCAGAGAGCAGGGTTTTATGTGGAAGAGTGCTATGAACGCAAGGGTTCAAATAAAATATTATCCGAACAAGACAATAACACGTGAAGTGAATGAAATAATTTTCCTAATGGCCTATTCCTTCTCTCATATGTTCTACCGTAACACATGGTTAGACGGTCCCAAATAAATGGCCCTTTACAGCTTCTCTGACATTTCTGGCAGCAAGCATTCCAAATGAATGATTTTCTTTCTTTCATAAAATCCTGGAAGGGAATCACAAAGCTCCCTGGCTTTAGATGAGGTCTGGGTCATCCTGTCCATGCCTCTGCCTTCAGGAAGATTCAAACTCACTTTCCTAAGTAGATCAAACTCTACACTGGGAAATACCATGAGCTAATTTTTCTGAGGCCAGGGACAAAGTTCCCTCAGTGTACTGGGTCAAATATTTTCTTACGAAGGAACTTGGGATCTGGAATCAGGGGATAACAATGTAAGCCTGGGCTCCAGGATTTGTCCACCCTGTAAATGTGGACAAGTCACGTGACATCCCTGTGCTCAGGTTGCCTCATCTTCAAAACCGGAAATAATAACCTACATCACAGAGTTGCTCCAATGGTCAAGTGAGACAATGGATGTGAAAGGGCTTTGTCAACCGGAAAGTGCTCTTCAAATGTCACTTATTATTATTGTTCTGCTTGGTCCATTCGTTTTTCTCTGCATGGGTTGAAGAATACAATCCTTTACCACTAATCTGCTCCCGTGGAGATGCTGGCTTCTACCTGCGTGCACTGGCACCACCAGCCTCCGCAGCCGGGAAAAGAGGTGCAGTCTGAGGAGGAAGGGGGAGCATGAGACCCACGTGTATAGAAGCAACTTTCTGCCTCCCTCCCAGAGAACCTGGGTCTGTGCACACCAACTCAGTATGGGTCTAGAGTGAGAATTGTGGGGTGAGGGCCAGGAGACCTGGATTCTGTCACTATCTGGCCATATGACTATGGGTTATTTCTTCACTTACTTGGTAACTCATTCAAAATAAATAGTGATTAGAGTCACAGGCTCTTGAGCCAGTTAGGCTGAGTTCAAATCCTGATTCCCGCAATGACTTGAGAGGTGATCTTATGATAAATACAAACACAAGCTGGTACTTACTGAGCGGTCGCGTGTGCAGCCCTATTCCAAAGGCATGACAGATACTAACTCAGATGATCTGCACCACAGCCTTATGGAATTGTCTGTTATGACTCCCACATTACAGATGATGAAACTGAGGCCAAAATGCTTCAGTAACCTGCCCAGGGTCACTGTGTTAGCGAGTGACACACCCATCACAATTATGCTGAACTCCTTAAAGAAATGTGCCAATGTATATGAGTGCTCGGAGCGGTGTCTGCTATGTGGTAAACACTCCATGCTATCTATAAATAGTCGTTTGTTACAGACTCTCTATGTGTCAGTAACTTTGCCAGGTGTGAGCAAGATGTATCAGCTCTACCCCTAAAGGATTATGGATATTTTTATTTCTTATGGTTCTGGAGATCAAGTCAAAAAGGCAGTGTATAAAGATGTAGGTGGGCTTTTGAAAGTGAAAACAAATACATTTGGAAAGCAGAGTGATCATGACTTTATTCTAGCAGAATCTGACCTAATATCCAAGTAATAAGAAACACAATTCAAGAGATGCCTTATAACCACCTTCTGGTTGGAATAAACATCATCTGGTACCGTGGCAAGTGTCTAGAACCTGCTCTGTTAGCCAAAATACTGTTTTGATTTGTAGTTCTTCGATTGTCCTATTGACTCCAGCTCTGCTGTCAAAAATCCATGCTTGGTTGTTTTCCCCCAAAGACACTTAGTGCAATATAAAATGTGCCTTTTTCCAGGACTTCCTGGCCATCCACCAAACTACTGGTGAATTCTTCTAATCACCTGATCAACATATATTTGTTGAACACATACTATTTGCAAAACATCATCCTAAGGACTATGTTTGCTGATGCTTTCCTGAATTAATATCTATAGTTCTGGATTAATTCTGCTGTCACTTTTGTATTACAAGGATCACGGAACAAAGGCGACAGGAACTCATTCTTCCTGGTATCCCCAAAGTGTCCTATAGAAAAATATTGAGCCCAAAACAGTTTGTGAAGATATCAAGGAGCACCATGGTTCTTTTAGCCCAAAAGGCAAATTTCTGAGGGAGGTACCGTCATAGTAACGTGATGTTAATCTGATTTTCACAGGCATTTCTTGATCACCTATTCTGACCTAAGTTCTAGAATATGATATTTACCAGCTGGGTTACTTGTACCTTGGACAAGTTACCTAACCTTTCTGGACTTCAGTTTCTTTATCTTTAAAATCTGGAAAAAAATAAAATTCTTAAAAACACTTAGAAAACCCTTATTACTCCATCCAGTCTCTCAAAAGCACTGTGCAGCAAAGGTTGTTCCTTTTTGCATCTGCTAGAGACAAAGCTCAGTTTCATGACCGACACAGCCTACCTAAGTTCTCAAAGGTGGTAAACAGCAGGTGGAGGCTGAAATCGTTTCTTTATGACAAACGTTCGTTTCAAAAGCCTGTGCTCTTTTCCCTGGACCGATAGCCTAGGACAAGGAAGAATTGCAATTGGAGAATTTAAAAGCTCAAGGGATAGGTGCCAGATTTTATTATTATTCAACTCAATTGTCCTTATCCTAGTTATTCAGACACGCTGGCCCTGGATTTCTTGGTATCTGTGTTTGCAGGTCAGTGCTCAGAGAACTTCTCATAAACAGTTTCAAAACACAAATGCTCATTTCAAAGGTAAGCAAAGCCAAACTGACTTTAAAGTCAGAAAGTTCCGTTCCCCCTGTTCCATAACATGTTTTGTGTGCTGGGGGTCAAGTTTTGCCAGTGATAAGGGGGACTTAACTGGAAGTTCTCAGAGCTGGAAAGCAGATCCGGACTGCCACAAAGGTCATCAGTGGAGAAACAGCCCTGAGAGGATGGCTTTATCTAAGTTAGTTGGCAACTGGGAGTCAGGTGTGAGCAAAAGTATTCTCCTCCTGCCAAATGTTACACACCTAGAGTGGCAGCTGACACATCTGTGACTGCTTCTAACTATGGCACATGTGATGAAGAAATGACACCAATATCTAGGTAGCAAGTGAAACTCAGAAACTTCTTTTGGGAAGGGTTGTGGGTTTTAGTGTCTTTAGATTCAGGATGATGCCCCCTTCCCCTCCCCCTCCCCCTCCCAGTCCTCCGTCTTCTTTTCATTATCCATTCTTTCATAGAACAGTAATCAGTCAATCTGATTCAAAGTCTATTCTTTCATACATGTATGTTTATAATTTTTTTTTATTTCACTAAAACCTCGTAAGATATACCTTACACCAGGCCCTACCAGGTACTACTAAAGGTGATGTGTATACATTTTCTACCCCTGTTTAATATACTCACTCCAAAACATTGTATCTCTTTTGGGTCCTGTTCATGCCAGTCCCAGCAAGGTGCTGACAAGTGGTCCTAACTTATTACGCTCCATGTAGTTAAACATTTGGAAGTGCAGCCAGGAAGTTTCAAAAGATATATCTGAGATAGATACCTAATGACGTCACAATAAATTACTATATCCAATGGTAAGAGGCACTTAGCATAGTCCCCAAGGGAAAACTATAACAACACTTTAACTTGTGGTTTTCAAAACAAACAAACAAACAAACAAACAAAAAATACTATGAAAAGAATCCACACTCGAGCAGCATGGAATGGAAAATGCAGCAAAAAATTAGCTGGGCATGGTGGCAGGCACCTGTAGTCCCAGCTACTCGGGAGGCTGAGGCAGGAGAATCCCTTGAAACTGGGAGGCAGAGGTTGCAGTGAGCTGAGATCGCACCACTGCAGTCCAGCCTGGGTGACAGAGAGACTCCGTTAAAAAAAAAAAAAAAAAAAAAAAAGGAAAATGCAGCAAAGGGATGGTCCTTACCCCAGTCACTTTCCAGTCTTCCTCCTGGAGGCTCTGCTGAGAGAGAGGAGGGCAGTTTGGGATGAGACGCACAGGGTTCTCCAAGCCCGGCTGCTCCAGAACCCAGCCCCGTACTCAGGGACCCTTCTGCTCTTAGGGTGTGGCAGCCCCAGCCTTCCCCTGAGCTATCCTTGGCTTGCCATTTTGAGAGTCAGAAGAGAAATGCTCCTGATCATCCAAATGTTGGCCACACCTCAGTCAGGCCAACAGGACCCCGGGAGCTAACATGCAGGCCTCAAGCTGTAGGCTAACCCTGGCCTCCCTTTGTGCTCAGAGAGCACAGGCTGTAATTCTCTGTGTGAAAGTGTTGTGTAAACTTGGCAGCCATGAGCATATTCATCCATGGCCTCCTTGTCAAATGATTGCTATCCTTAGAACCTTTCCTGGGAGCCTTCTTTACTAATCCTTGTGGTTCCCCTCTGAACACTCCATAGAAAATGCTTTCTTCTTTGGTAATTCAGGTCAGATTTGCAGAAGCCAGATTCAGAGAGGGCTTAAGTAATTTTCCACATTGGCTGCCTTTTGTGCTCAAATTTAGCTGAAAATTGCTTAATTCTCTGCTCCACTCGGACTGCGTAGATTTAGCCTAAAATTCTTTAAATCATAAAAGCTCCAAGATCCCTCAACTTAATTCTCTCCACCCCCAGCATTAAGATGGGTGCTACATATACAGCTGGAAAGGGAGAAGGATCTACCTTCACAACCTGGAAAAGAGAGAGAATCTTGATGATAGCAAGGTATAAAATATATTAGGCCATCACAGGATTTAGTATGTGAAGCTAGTGTGATTTTGTTAAAAAAAGCCCCAAATTGAATGACAGGAAACCTGAATTCGAGCCTTAGTCCTACCACTTAAAAAGTAAAAGGTCCTTAACCTTTACTTGCATTAGGGTCTCCTTGGAAGATCTGCTGAATGCTTTTGAGCCTTAATCAAATACACAAAATTTGAGGCAGCATTGCACAGGACCAGCCTGCAGGTACCAGTCTCTCCCCAGTCCACCTCTACAGCACTGTCTCCATAGAACTCATTCATCCTGCATTAGGAGAGAAACCACCTATCAAGTTATATATTCGATGTTCACAATGCTAACTGTCCCACATAGCCTCGAGAGCAGTAGCAGAAGAGCGTTGGGAAGTTTAATAAACTGGGAGTATAGCTCCATCTCATCCTCGGCTTTCATGAAAAGCTAAAATTATCCCTAGCTCCTCAGAGCATTATTCACAGTTCCATATGGTTTATATCCTAGCAATCTAGCAATTCATCAATCTGTTTACATACTGATGTTAGATTGATATTTAACTCTCCTCAGAATCATTGCCTTGCAAAAGATTTATAAGTGACTGCTTTGCAATAATAGAATAGATATTGCACTAAATGGAAAATAGTAATCATTTAGTTACAAATCATAGTCCCGTTCTTCTTATTTACACATACATAACCACATATTTACACACAAGCACGTAGAGCTGGTTGTGTTAGTGCCCCTGACATTGACAAGGACGTCAGAAACTGACTGTTGATTTGTAAAACAGCCACCAAAGTTCTGGATATTAACAGCCTCACGTAAAAATGCACATAAAGGAAATACACAGCTGTCAATACACACATCCAAAGGGTACATTTATCATTCCCTCCTTCTACTTGTTTTCATTTCACGGTATATGTCCTAGTGCTATTTAAAATCTGTCAGGAGACATCAACAATGTATAAAATAAACAGCCTTTTTTTTCTGCTACGATAGCACCATTGAATCTTCAAGATGGAAGGGATCTAAAGGTTGTTTACTCTGGCTTCCCACCCAATGCAGGAATCGCCTCTTTTGCAACCTTGATACATGATTATACAAGCCTCTGTTTGAATACGCCTTGCGATGGGGATCTCATTTCTGCACAGATCTAAATATTAGAAAGATCTTCCTCATGTCAAGCTATATATACTATGTCTCTAGTAATTGTCATAACGATACCAAGCAAACTTGTCTTCCTCTTAAAAATACTCCCATGGATGAATCTAGAAACCATCATTCTCAGCAAACTGACACAAGAACAGAAAACCAAACACGGCATGTTTTCACTCCTAGGCGGGTGATGAGCAATGAGAACACTTGGGCACAGGGAAGGGAACAACACTCACAGGGCTGGGTGCGGGGGTGGAGGGGAGAGGAGGGCAGCAGGGAGGCAGGGAGGATGGGGCGGGGTAACATCAGGAGAAATGCCTGATGCAGGCGATGGGGTACGGGGGGATGGAGACAGCAAACCACCATGGCATGTATGTACCTATGCAACAATCCTGCAGGATGCAGGACGTGCACACGTACCCCAGAGCCCAAAGTACAATTAAAAAAACGCTCCTTCTGTTATGTTCCCCATCTTAACTAATAGAACCACTCATCAACCACTTCAAAACCCGGCCCTACACAGTCTTCTTGTTCGCATTCAGTGGATTACCAAACCCAAACGAGTCTGTCTTTCTAAAATAGCCTCTTGGGCCTGCAGCGTTGTCTTCTACCACCTCTTTCTTGGATGATCGCATTAGCCAGTAGGAACTGATCACTCTGCCTCTAATCTCATCCTTCAAGGTTCCTCATCCAAATTGAATTGAGACTTCACTGGAAAGGCCCTGCAGTGAAGACCTGTAACATTAGAGGACAAAACCCTGCTCTATGATGAGGCTCTGGCTTACCTCCCCAAACGTGTGCCTCAGTGCTCTCCAAACACCCTTCTCATCGCGTGTTCCAGGCCAGCCCTGCGGAACCCCTATGGTTAGTTCTGGGAATGTGCAGTGGTTATTCATATCCCCATGTTTCCATGAATATTGTTACTTTGCCTAAAAGACTTGTCCCCTTGCTCTCCAGAGTGAAGTGCTGCTGATTCCTCATGGCTGGGCCCTAGCATCCACTCTCCCCTGCCTTCTTCTCTGTCCCACTGTACCTTCACCAAGCTTTCTGTCCACCTCAACCACAATAACTACTGTTTTCAGTGGTGTTTGTTTAAATGTTTACCTCCCTGCTAGAATGCGACCTTATGAAATTATTCATGTTTGGAACACTGGGAGAATAGCAAAGTATCTGACTTAGAGGAAGCAGCATCGCTCAACTGGTCTCTGCATATTTGTTGCAGGAAAGAAGGAGAGAAGGAAGGAAGGAAGGAAGGAGGGAGGGAGGAAGGGATAGAGGAAGGGAGAGAAAGAAGGGAAGGAGAGGAGGGAAGGGAGGGAAGGAAGGAGGGAGGGAGTGCGATAGGGAAGAAGGAAGTATCTGACTTATAGGAAGTAGCATAGCTCAGCTGGTCTCTGCCTGTTTGTTGAAGGAAGGAAGAAAGGAAGGAAGGAGGGAAGAAAGGAAGGAAGGAGGGGAGGGAAGGAGGGAGGGAGGGAAAAGGAAAAGGGGAAGGAGTGAAGAGAGAGGAAGGAAGAGTGGAAAAAGTCGGCTTCCCACACCACAGTGTTTAATGTTTACAGACAGCTAGTCCTACTCTGAATTTTGAAAACTATCTTGAAATACTATTTTTTCCTAACTAAACATTCTTCAATTATTATTCATAAAATGCTTTTTGCAGACATTGTACTCTCCTGATAGTTCTACCTGGATGAGTTCTAGAGCTGAACGAAATATCCCATGCATGCTGACCGATGAGGAAACGATGCATTTGGCTGTACAGTTGTGACTACACCTAAAGCAAGTTATTTGTTCTATTTGGTAAATATTACATCTAAGTTCCACCTACCCAATATTTATTTCTCATGACTCGCTCCTATGTCCTGATGTCCCATTCCAGGAATGTGCGGTCCACATACCTCCTTCTCCAGAAACTTCACTACCCACCATCCTCACTGCCCACAGGACCCTTGCTCCCTTGACCACAGCTGACTGCATGGCTTTGAGGCCTGTCAGCTCCTCCTGGGGCCTGGACCACCAGTTTCTCCTTCTAGGCATTCAGCTATGACCCATGGTGGATGCGGCTAGATGGCGGTGGGGCTATGCACAGCTGGGGCAGCCTTTTGATCAATGTGCATACTGAGGAGTAAGCGGAGAGATTTGGTTAGCAGAAAGCAGTGGGTTAATGGGACAGACACCCAGAGAAAGAGCGAGAAGCGCTCCTACAGGAAGAAAGAGAGGGAGGCAGAGGAGGGGGCAGGAGGAGAACGGAGTGGCCTCCGGATCTGGTCTGGTTATGTGAGGACCACTTGGACTTTGTTCCTGTATTGGAGATGACTCTACATCCTTTCACACCATATGTATATGCTCTGCACATGTCATTAAAACGGTAGGACCCAAGACCATTAGAAATGTATAGTACTGTGTTTTCTCTACACAGTCTCTAGTCTTAGCTGTTCCTGAAAATTTGTCCGAAGATAATGATTGCCACAGCAGCACTGAAACTTACTCATGTGTCTCACCACGGTGCCTCCCCCAGAACACACTTACGCACACAAACACCGGAAATACACACAGGGAAACTTGACCAGGACTCTTAGCCTACTGATTTTTGTGTTTCAAGAACCAAGCATTACATTTCCTCCTAAATTTAACATTTTTGTATTTGTCCATCATGCCAGAATTCACAATTTCATATTTCATTGAGTCCCTCTTCACAACTTTAGCCAATGTGTTCCCTGTGTCTTTCAAGCTAGTGATCATGTGAAAAAAGGAAATGAGGGTTGGTACAGCCAGGTCTTCATGAACCCATAAGTGTTCCTTATACCATCCCAGTCTCTTCTAAAAAATGACAGGTCATCTATTTAATCATCTAAACCAGAATTTTAAAAACTAAGACATTTTCTCATTTCTAGTCCTCTGCACCTTCTCCATTCTCCATGATTCTCCGGACACTTGGATGTTGCCCCAACATATTACTTGATTTCTTCCCTCCTCACGTTGCCTCAGCCCTTTCTAGTCTGATCTGAAAATTGTTTCTTGTTGTTGTTGAAGGAAATTGAAATTTACAAAGGATTATAGAAATTTTTTCTGCCATGTTGGAGGCCACATTATCCCTACTCAGCCCAGGCATCAGGTCATCTGCTTCATGTTCTAGACTAAAATATTTTGTCCAGGTCTCAGTTTCTTTCTCAAATTGTGGAAAGCTGGGATAATCTCTACCCTGAGTCTATCATTTTGAAATGTCAAAGTGTAACTCTTCACTCATTTCTTTTCAAAGTCAGTCTGGCTATACACACACAAAAGAAAGCAAGCAGAATGACAGCAGTGAATATTTGTTTTATATCTGCCACATACAAGAGAGTAGATTAAATACCTCCATCATCTCATATAATGCCCATAATAGTGTTATAAATTTCTGCATATTAATGTGGTAATAATTTATTTATAATGTATTAACTATCCACACTTTTTCAGATAAAGATCTACAACTTAGATGATGTGGCTTGCAAAGTGATATTCGGGTATCAGATGTTAGAGCAGAGATTTGAGTCTAGTCACGGTTTCCTTTCCCATTTGCATCCATGTCAATGGAAACAGGGAGAAAGCAGCTAGAACAGATGCTAACTCTCTTAGCCACTGTGCTCATGAAAAGCTAGCTCTTGTCACTGTCATTGTCATTGTTATTAATCCCAATAAGGTCTCAACGCTAGTCAGTGGTGATGATGACCAGATGCCTCTCAATATGGATACCAATAAACTTAAAGCCAACAATTTGGTAAATTGGCCACCGATAGACATAAATCCTCAAATTATCCATAGACTTTATTCAAAGCTGTGTTTGTAGGTTATTCATTTAGAATTCCAAACACATTTCCTCATTGAAATATTGTTTTACATAGTGTCAGCCCATACAAATAAAGCTGAAATAGTCTCCATATATAATTAAAACAGTAGGCTCCATGACCATTATAAATGCATAGTGCTGTGCTTTAACTATACATTCTCTAGTCTTAGCTCTTCCTGAAAATTTGTCTGAAGGTCATGATCGCCCTATCAGCACTGAAACTCATTCACGTTGAGGTCTACGAGAGAAAGGTCAGCTGATTCTTCAGTGCAGTCATCTTTATGAGCTCCCACCCTCACACAAGGGCTTGACACCAGGCAGGCACAATGTTTCCTGGCTGAATGAAAACATGTAGTGGTGAGGTTAGAGGACATGGAAACCCAAGGGTGATAAGGCAGAACAGTGGGAGAGGTCCACTGAGACTCTTACGAGTATAGCTGTAACTCCTTCATAACTCCTATTTTTGTTGGATACAAGCAGAAAGCAAGGAGAACTGGTGCTAAGCCTGAATCTGCACTGGGGATTCATAATTACCTTAGAGTCCTGTGCACAGTTGAGATTCCAATGCAAGTATTTTAACTAAGAAACATGGATTCCCTCCACAAAGCAAGTTAGCCTAGCTGAATGACCCTGAAGAAGTTTGTTAGTAAACAGTTCACCCACAGGCTCTATATTCTCCCTTAGCTGTCATTAAGCTGAACAGCTTATCTTTGATTTAAAGAAGCATTCATCCGGTATACACAAGTGACTACACTGGGAATTGCCGGAAGATGGAAGCATTAACCACCTAGACAACATTAGGCTCACTACATTGATGGTGTGGAACATAAGTACCATCATGTTCCTCTCCAGGAGCTCAGAGAAATGTTCATTTTAATTTCTACTCAAAAAATGTCCTTGGTGAAAATAATAACAGCCTCTTGCTACCACTAGCCCACATTTAAATGACAGGTCTGGGCCTGACTGCTGGCTGCCTTAGGGAATATTCTCTCTGCTCTTTCCAGGGGTCCCTTAAGTCTTTCAGTGTCTCATTGTTCATCTGGAACTAAACCTAAATATATCTCTTAAAACCAAATGTCTAAGAAAAATGTATGTACATACAAAACACTTTACACAAATATTTATAGCTGTATTTATAATCATCAAAAAATGGAAACAAATTCAATCTCATTCAACTGTTGAATGGTTACCCAAACTGTGGTACATCCATGCAAGGGAATATTACTCAGAAATAAAAAGAACAAACCACTGAAACACCTAACAACATGGGTGAATCTCAAATGCATTATGCAGAGTGAAAGACACCAGACTAAAAGGTTACATACTAAATGATTGCATTTGCAGAACATTCTGGAAAAGGCAAAACTATAGGGACAGAAAATCCATCGGTGGTTGCTAGGCCCTAGAGCAAGAAGAGGCTCACAACAAAAGGGCACAAGGTAATTTTGGGAGGTGAAGGACTATTCTATAAGTTGATCACGGGGGTGGTCACACAAGAATATGAGTTTGTCAAAACTCCTAGATCTGTACATTAAAAAGAGCAAATTTTACTACACTTAAATTATACTTCAAGAAATTGATTAAAAATAATTATAAATTTTTTTGTAAAAAGAAGAAAAAATACAAATGGCTAAGTGAGATTAGTGTTCAGGTAGGTGTTTTTAGTTTAGAATGATTAAGTTGATAGCTCAGTGTGGGTCAGGATTGGGTGACATCTACCCAGCAGAGCCAGCTGATTATCATTTTGAGAGACCACAGAGGCCCTCATGGAAACAGCATATCTAACTTGATTTCTAGAACTTGTTAATGGCATAGTTTACAATGGCAAAGGATGGGTGAAGTAAAAGCCAGAATTGGGCCAGGCACGGTGGCTCACACCTACAATCCCAGCACTTTGGGAGGCCGAGGTGGGTAGATCACGAGGTCAAGACATTGAGACCATCCTGGTCAACATGGTGAAACCCCGTCTCTACTAAAAATACAAAAATTAGCTGGGCATGGTGGCGCACACCTGTAGTCCAACTACTCGGGAGGCTGAGGCAGGAGAATTGCCTGAACCCAGGAGGCGGAGGTTGCGGTGAGCCAAGATCACGCCATTGCACTCCAGCCTGGGTAACAAGAGCAAAACTCCGTTTCAAAAAAAAAAAAAAAAAAAAAGCCAGAATTGGTGCATATGGGCACAAGGCCCTAGTGGTCCTCCTCCAGAGCAAAGGGCAGGTATCTGAATGATCCATGGGCAGAAATATGAGGTGATGCACACACAATTTCTAAGTGCTCCACACAGCATCGTCCTGAATTCTCCTAAGAACTTTTCACGCCAGGAGTCACTCTTCCTGTTGTGTAGGTGACTGAGCTGAGGTGGAGCGGAGGTGATTTAGCCAGATCGCAGTGGGGAAATGGACGGGAGGCTAGGCCACAGGGCTCCTGACTTCACACTTGTTTGCTTATTTGTTTGTCGATGCTGGTGCTGGTGGTGTTCAAATGACATTGAAGCTCTTCATCCTTGATGTGAGTCCATCATCAAAATTTTGAAAAAGACCAGATAGAAAAAGATTTTCTCTCCCTTCAAAGATAAACAGCAGAGTGAATTTGTTAAAAAGAGACAAAGCAAAGGTCAGGATTTTGTCCAGAATAGTCAGGCTATGGGGACATGAAACCAAGCTGCTGACTTACTAATACAATGGTGTATTTCAGAGAAGCATTTAGATATGTTGACTACACAACTGAAAACACCTGGATATTTAGTTTTGTGATTAACTGTATGATATCATCCATCCTGATCAGGTGTCCAGGAATGACTGATTGACACCCTCCCAAGTGAGACAGTGAAGGCACGGGGCAGTTCAGCACTCCCTGGGCAATTCAGCATCCCACAGAGTTCTGTCGTTATATCTGAAATCACTAGACTCTCCCACACCAAAGAATGGGCAATAAATCAAACCTTTCATGCATCTTCCTGGTACAGCAGAGCCCACTGCTACACTGCACAAGAAACACAGATTATGGAGTGTTTTTCAGTTGGCATAGGAACAGCCTTGGAAATGTTCAGACCAGAAGGGTCAGAATGTTAGGAAGTTTGCAGCCGGAAAAATTTTTGCCGTGACCGCTGATAAGCTAAATATCCTGACTAGACTCTCTCCTCTCTTTCTGGCAAGCGGCCTAGCTGAAAGAGCCCCCGTGTGGTTCTGTAGTAGCTACACAAAACAAAATGGACCGAACCCTCTCAAGGCACCCCTGCCCACAGCCCTTCCGAGGCCCTGAAGTGCCTATATGGGAAACTGAGGCCCAGAAATATGGAATGCAGGGTTAGTGAGCGTAGAGAGAACATGGGAATGGGGATGGGACAAGTGCCGTGTGTGCACCGTGACATATCACACTGAGTTCCCCTTCTCGGGTCCTGTGTCAGAAAGAGGGGAAGGAGTTCGGAGGTGGCTGAATTCCCCCCTGCTGCTGCTCCTGCACTCTGATGATGATAGTGCCCCTAACCTTGCACTAACCTCGGCTTTCCTTAGAACCCACTGGCATGTGGCTCACCTCTTTACGAGGAAGTGAAGAGCATTTCCAATGTCTCTCTTCCCTTTCTTCCTGGGGGTCTGGGAGCGGGTAGGCGAGAAGGTAGGCGAGAGGCGGGATGGGGAGAGGCACCAATGAGGCAGCATGACCGTGGGTGAAAGAGAAGAAACGAAAGCCCTCAAGCCCCAGTGTCTTAGAGGACTCTAAACACAGTAATGACACATCTCCAAGCCACCTGCAGCCAACCTTTCACAGTCTCCCGCACCTCTCTTGGCACAAGCACAGCTTGTGAAGATCTGGATTTTCACAGAAGAGAAATCATGGACTGATACTCCCCTAGCAACAATGACACTTTGAAAGTATTCATTAAATGGTCAGCTTTCTTCTAGTACACTTTAAATATGATGTGACTTCTGAAAATGTGATTTTCCCATAGCTCTTTGAGACCACACCTATTGGGTAAAGTGAGTCATGCCTGCATTAAAGTCAAGGTCTCCAAAGAACATTCACCATTCTTTCACCACATACCCTAACACTTGGGATTAATGCAGAAGCAGTAAACATGAGAGTTGGGCTGAGCAGAGCAAAGACCTCTGCCCCAAGCCACAGTGGAACTATTTTGGGCATTATTCTCTGCAAGATTTATAGGTGATAATAAAGTTTTCTCCGGGCCAGAGTTGTTCTGTGCTAGGGTAGAAGGCCGCCTCCCAACTTACATGGAAAAGGGGGAGAGAGGAAAGAGATAGCAAGAGGGATGAGCTTCCTGATGACTTTATTTTCCACGCTTCTGGGTTTGATGGGGCCAAAGGGAATGAAGTGAATAAGCTATGAGTGAAATGGAGCAATTCAATTGCCTTTCTGACCATATGTTTTTAATCCTCTCTCTCAAGAAGCAGCCAATTTACCCTTTGAACATGCCCATGCCCAGTCGGAGTGTTACACTAAGAATCTCTTGACTTGGCCCAAAGCTATTTATAGTATTAAAATCACAGTAAATTCTACAGAAACGATCAGCCAGGAATGGGCTTCGAATCATGGAAACTGCTTCAAGCGTAACAGCCCCTTAGTCAATCAACCAATGTTTATTGAGCACCTACTGGGTGACAAGCTCTGCATGAGGCAACAAGGCACCCACTATGAATATATTCTGGATCTTGGCCTTCAACAGTCTGCAATCAAGTCGGGAGACACATACATACCCACATGGCCCAGAGCTATGATGATAAGAGTTAAAACAGGGGAATAAGGCCACATGAAGGTAAGGGCAGTCACAGTGGCCTGTAAGTGGGAGTTGCTCTGGTTAGGGGAGGATATTCCCAGAGAGTGATGCTTGATAGAGTGCTGATGATCAGCAGACAGTGACACGGTGCCCTCACCATCCTGATGCGGCCACGCCAAGGAATCCAGAACCAGGAGTCCCCTCTTCAGGACTTTTTGCCTCTGAGTGAGGAATTCTCAACCCAAAAAGCAATGGATTTTCTACCAGAAAAGCTGCCAATTTAATTTTCCCCAAGGAAATATATACACTCACACACATGCACACACTTGCCCTTCTCGGTCTTGTCAGATTGGGAGCAATTATTTTTTTTTTTGTTCTATCTTCCCAAGTCAGGGAGGCATTCAGATCTAAATTCCAAAGGTGATTAGAGAGCAAATGTACCTTATTTTTGTGATTTCAAGCACTCTTGGGAAAGATTTAGGTTAATAAATGAATAACAATTAACGATATTTTCCCATCTGATTGGCAGATCATATGGTGTTTGCTCTTTAGAATTAATTTAGCTTTTTCTAGTAAGGTTATCTTGCACACTTTCCAGGGTCTCCTGATTTAAATAGACTAAGCAGTAAGAAGGAAATCAAAACAAGTGTGCATTTGTCTGGGACACAGTGACAAGTATTTGGAGTGGAGGAAGACAAGTCAATATAAGAAAACAACCATTAGCAGAAAGCTTTAGGACCGAGCTAGTCTCTGCAGCATCTTCGTCAGATCAACAGGTTAGTCACGAAAGATTACACTTAGAGACTCAGCTCAAAGTCCAGCAGAAGCTGTACACAGCAGTGAAAAGATGGAGTTATTTCTCTCTCCTAATTTATTTTAAAAATCAGTTGAAGTTGGGCAATTTTTTTAAAAGAAATAAAAAAGAAATGTTCTTACTGTTAGTAAACAATGAAAATGGGTCCACCTCCAAAGTCACCTAGAGCAAGTACTTGTCAATGGCATGCTACGGGACAAAATGAAGATTTATCAGCCTGAATTTCTTAGTTTTCTCCTTTTGGGGGCAGAGATATGAAAAGAAATCCTGTGGTGATCTTTACCTTCATTTTACCTGTAAATCTGAATGAACAATATGCCCTTCATGATTCTACGATACAAAAGAAGAGATGGGTGAACAGAGCCCCTGTTTGCCCAGAACTCTCCCAGTTTTATAGCACTGGGAGTCCTAGGGGAAATCTCTTGGTCCTGGGCAAACTAGGATGGTTGGTCACCCTGGGGGAGAATAAATTCCCAAATCCGCTCCCACCACAGAAATTCTGAAATGGAAAGGGCTTTTTGTCTAGCTCAAAGCGCCTTCCTGCCTACCCACTGACTCAGTGGTTCTGGCTCCTTCCTTAGTACACGGTGAGTAGACTTACGTTGGGAAGGTTAAAAAAGGAGAAATCCCTTCTTTTCCCTTCATAAGTTATTGGATCGGGGCCTCTTTCCCAAGGCCAACTCAGCTACCGACAGCAGATGGAGTTCTCATAAATGAGACTCTCATCCACCTATAAACAGCAAGCTGGACATTCCCAAGATGCTGTAAGATGGTTCCCCCTAAGTCAATGGTATCAGCACCACCCACTTGTGAGACATGCAAATCATCAGGCCTTACCTCAGATCTAGGACACCAGGAGCCCTGGGGTGGGGGCCCAGCAAGCTGTGTTTTAATAAATCCCCCAGGTGACTCTGAGGCAGGCTCAAGTTAGAGAACTGCTACTCTAGAGAATGATTTTGAAAGATCAACGATCACTGTTATACCTGATATACCTATTACAGGTAAAAAGAATACACTCAGAATTTAGTATGTGAGTTTAAGAATTTTTATTGCAGTCTTAACAATGGCTAGACATAATTTTCTTACCTGATTTATATGCCATGAAGTAGCTAGCCTGTTTTACTATCAGGTTACACTCAGGTCCAGATTGACTATGTTTTCTCATTCCCCGAATCTCCCAAAAGAGCTCAGAGGACTACTACGACCTGAATGGGTTTAAGCAATAGAACAATCACCATTTTAATTGGAAAGGATCTCCAGCAAACATTAATCCAAGGCACTGCCATGCGCTGCAGTCAGAAATGGTTGCCCCTCGGTAGCTCAAGCCTGTAATCCCAGCACTTTGGGAGGCCGAGGCGGGTGGATCACGAGGTCAAGAGATCGAGACCATCCTGGTCAACATGGTGAAACCCCGTCTCTACTGAAAATGCAAAAAATTAGCTGGGCATGGTGGTACGTGCCTGTAATCCCAGCTACTCAGGAGGCTGAGGCAGGAGAATTGCCTGAACCCAGGAGGCGGAGGTTGCGGTGAGCCGAGATCGCGCCATTGCACTCCAGCCTGGGGAACAAGAGCAAAACTCTGTCTCAAAAAAAAAAAGAAAGAAAGAAAAGAAATGGTTGCCCCTGAGAATAAACGCATCAGATTTTGAAGAATGTGGTTAGATGTCACCTTCTCCCCTCCTCTCCTCCTTTCTACGCCCTCACCCTCACCACACCTATCTTTTTCTCCCACTGCAAAAAAAAAAAAAAAGCAGAAATCGGATCCTAGAGAAGTGCAGATGTGTCTCCAATGCTGGCCCTGTCAGGGAAGTGACAGCTCTCTGTTAGACCTGTTGGTCTCTGCCCTCCTGGGCGAGCCCACTTCAAGGTTGCCCGGCAGCCTGGCTTTCCGGCCTTTAGAAATGGTGATGGATTCATTTAGAATCAGGGGCTACCGAGCCCGGAGCTCAGGTGTTGCCGAAACGGCAGGTGGTTGGCGCTGACTTGACAGCAATTAGATGTACAAATCTTTGATTAGGCTCCTGGGAATTGAGTCATTAGCAACCCTGAACGGACCAGCTTGCTTTCCACTGCCTCATTAACTGCTCCGACGTGACTTTAAAAAGCCAAGGGGATAGGGGAAAAGAACACCTCTCCAACACGGAATGAGTGACGAGGCGGGGAGGGCGGGCAGAGGCCGGAGTAAGCATTTCTAGCTGAACAAACAGGTCCCGGCTTTTTCCATGCTGTGGTCGCTGACATGAGTGTGCACGTTTGCTGGACTGTGAAATAGCCCCATACCTGTCTGATTCATCAGCAGGAGGGATTTTTTTTCCTTTAATCTGCCTTTTCAAAATCCTCGGGTTGATCTTCCAGTCAAAGTCTCGGTTTTGGCTCAAAGTCCCTATCTATTCGATCTAGAGTGCGGCTACTGCACAGCTGTCTACACCTTTCCCAATGACTGGTCAGTCTGGGGTCTGCATTCCACCCTTTGGGAGCCACAGAATCCGTGTTAATACTCCATCTCTGTTGCATGGTCCTGGTTCCCCCCATGATGTTCATCTCCCTGGGATGGCATCCCCCAGTTGATGTCTACCTGGTGGGTTTCCTTGGTTTCCTCCATATTATTGGAATTTCCTCCATATTATTATCAACAGCCATGCATATTGAAACGTCTTCCCAACAGGGAGCTTTAAAACAAGAAGGCAATGTGTCTCACAACCTTAATGTGAAATCTTGTGTGACCACTTATCTGATTAAACTGATTCATTGCATAATTTATTATTTTTATTTTTCTCAATCTGCCAGTTGCTAGATTCATACTTACAAAGCATGCTTCACAAGTAAGTATTGATCATCTATTATAAAGCTCATTAATTTGTTCAAAAAGCTATGGGTAAAGAACAGTCTCTATCTTTCAGTTTAGAATCTATTAGAAAGAAGCATCCTATGCACCTTCCCTCATTTTCTTCATTTATTTATTCAACAAACATTTGTCAGGTGCCTGCTTAGTTTAAGCATTGTTCTTGTCAATAAAAATACAAAAAACCACACAGTGTAATAATTATAATTCCACACTCTCTCGTAAGCATTTTATATGTATTAATTCACTTAATTTTCGCAGCAACTCTATGATAGGTACTATTTTTATCTCATTTCAAAGATAAGGAAACTGAAGCACTGAGAGGTTAAGTAACTTACCCACAGTCACACTACTGGTAACAGCAGAGCTGAGATTTAAGCCTAAGCAGTCTGGCTGCTAAACCACTGTGCTATTCTCCTTTGAGGTGCTTTTAGCTTAACAGGGAAGACAAACATTTAAACCAACCTTTTCAATACAATGTGATTAGCACATCTAGGTAAAGTATATAAAAAAACGCATGGTAGAGAGAAAAGGGAATTATTAAGTATCCATGGAAAACAATACGTAGTTGAAATGATACTTGATCTGGGGTTTGAATAAAGAAGAAAAAAGCTCGTAGCCTTCAAGAAGTTTTGATCTCATAAAATGCTTCATTAAGTCTCCTTGCCACTGTTACGACGTAAGTTTTGAAACAAAGATATCAAATAAATTGAGAACTCTGAAAAGGAAACTATCACATCCAAGTTTGAAGGTGTTGGCAAGAAAGACTTTAAGGAGGTGATAGCTAAGGAGGCTTTTAGGGGCTGGTGAAAGTCAAGGATGGAGCCTTGGTAAAAGCAGAGAAGACAGCAGAAGAGAGAAGAAAAGGACAGGATTGGAGGAGGGAGAACACAAGAACAAAGACAAAGGTGTTTTCAAGAAGGTGAGCATAAGGACATATGCTGGAAGAATGATCTGAGCTGAAACACGAAGGGCATTGAATGAGAGATTTTATCTAATTCTAGAAATCTTTTGAAGGTTTTAGGAGTAGGAGAGTGAAATAAAAATGACTTAAAAATACTAAGGAAAGCAGTAGAGAAATACAATCAAATTAATATAATGAAAAAGTACGTTTTCAAGCTAAGAAATGTAAGGGGCTATTGTTACTTAGAATAACAACCTACTACAAAGAGTTTTTATGAAGCTCAAATACAGTAACAGGAGGCATTTCTTTGCAAACCATAATGTGTCACATAAATGTCACGATTACTTTCAAGAATATATTTATGTGGCCTTTATAATTCAATTGTCTTTTATACACAGTCAGGATGCTCCATAAGTTATCTGCATGTCTCCAAGGGCCATTAAAATGGGAAAGGCCATCTCAAAGAAGCTTTTTATTTTGCAGTTGACAATAATGAGAGGCCTTTCTAAACTATCTGCCAGAGGAATCAGAATGTGCATTCTCAGAGCTCCTTGGCCTCCTGAGGAAGAGGTAGTGGCACTTCTAGAGTGGGGGGGTCCTTCCTCTATGGCCACTACTGAGGGGGTGGGTCCCTAACAGGGGAGAGGAAATAATTATTGCTCTTGTGCCACAATCGGCAACAACCACCAAAAATGATGGCTCTGCTGATTAAATTAAGGTAGCACAACAAACTTAATTAATATATTTTTAATTTTTTAATTCAACTAACTGATTTTTATTAGGCCACAGCCTGTTTCTCTTAAAAATAAACTCTTGGTCTTTCATTCCACTTGTTTTTTGGAGGTAACTGGGTTCATTTTCCACCATATGTTCCAGATGCTTGTTTGTTAAGTGACTTCTCCTGAGTCTTCTTTTGTCATTTCTTTTTTTTTTGAGATGCAGTCTCGCTGTTGCCCAGGCTGGAGTGCAACGGCACAATCTCAGCTCACTGCAACCTCTGCCTCCTGGGTTCAAGCGATTCTCCTGCCTCAGCCTCCCAAGTAGCTGGGCACCTGCCACCATACCTGGCTAATTTTTGTATTTTTAGTAGAAACAGGGTTTCACCATGTTGCCCAGGTTGGTCTCCTGACCTCAGGTGATCCGCCCCCCTCAGCATCCCAAAATGCTGGGATTATAGGCGTGAGCCACTGCACCGGCTCCTTCTGCCACTTCTGTCTAGAGCTGGATCCCTGCACAACATTCCCTTTTCCCTTGCTAATGCTACATAAGTCCATGCTAGCCCCCAGGTCACAGAAAACTGTCTGATTGCTATGGGTGCTCATCCAGTGAAATTAGGAACTTCCAAAACTTTAAGCTGATAGATAACCCCAGGACAAGGAGAAAGACTTTTATTGGTGGCAGAATTTTCCTGTCACTGAGGCTGCAATGCAGTGGTACAATCATAGCTCACTGCAGCCTTAAATTCCTGGGCTTAAGTAATCCTCCCACCTCAGCCTCCTGAGTAGCTGGGACCACAGGTGCAGCCCCCCCCACCCCCCCAAAAATTGTGCATAGACAGGGTCTCCCTATGTTGCCTAGGCTGGTCTCAAACTCCTGGTTTCAAGTGATCCTCCCTCCTGGATCTCCCAGAGCAGTGGGATTACGGGTGTGAGCAACTGTACCAGTCTAAAAAGAAACTTTTAAGGTTAAATATATTGCTTTTCATGATTATGAATTGGAGCAAAAATAAAAATGGGGTCTCATCCATGAAATAATAATAAGACAGACATAATTTCTTTTGAGATAATTTCTTGTCTTTGAGCTTTTTGGGGATAAACAAGAAGACAGAGGACTATCATTAGCTTTCCTGAGCCTATTTTCATGGCTGTTCTTAAAACTACCATTTCACCAGCATCCCCAATTGCCTTTGCATTTCTGGACTTCCTCTGCGTCTAAGTGCCAAGGGTCCAAGCTTGAGTGAATACTACAACCTGCATTCTCTTCTTATACTCAGTTCAATAAATAAAGAAGGAAAAATATTGCCCAGCATTGCAGATGGGTGCTACCATCAACTTATGTCCTTCCACAGTGCCCTTTGAGTAGAAACTCCAAATCTTCATGACTCTCCAGAGAGGTCTTAACAGTCTACTCTATCCCTCACTTACAGCACATGGCCTCCACTTTCACATATTTTAAAAACTTAAGACTGCTAAAGGCAAACTGTAAGTTGGTGCCCACCTACAAAAGCTTTCAGCCACTCATTTTCTTGCCCAGAACCTAACCAAAGATGGAAAAGATGATTGGTTTTCTCCTATTTTATTTTAGACTAACCTCTGTCCTTGTGAAGCTCCTGGTATTATATCCACTTACCTCTTTCTGAACTTCTTTTTTTCCTTTGCCTCTGAAACCTCTTCCTCTTCATAAGTTCTTTCCTATTAGATAGAAGCTTTCTTCAATCTCTCCCACTAGAACAAAAACCATTAAGCACACTCTAGCTCTGTTTTTCCATTCCTTCCTCTGGCTACCTCTGTCTCCCCCTCACCCCCACCCCACCTTTTCTCAACAAAATAGCTGAAATAAAGAAAGGATCAACATTGTCTGCCCCTGCTCCCTCAGCTCACATTCCTTCCTCCCCACTCTTGCCTCCTTTTCCCACATTGGCCAAATCAATTGGCCCCTCTCTGTCCTGCCCTGGTGGGTCTGCACATGTCACTTGAGATGGCAGACCTCTTCCCTCTCCTACCTCTCTATTCTCTTAGTTTCTGTCACACCCCACCCTGTTGTTTTTCCTTCAGACTCTCTGATCAGTCCTTCTTGGATTTATTAGCTGATTTTCTTCGTATATTCCTTAAATGATAGTGTTTCCCAGTGTTTCATCTGTAATCTTTCTTTTCTCACCCTACATTCTTTCCCTGGGGAATCTCACTCACTCTCGTGGTTCCATAATCATCATTGTGCTGGCAACATCCAAGCCTGTGTTTCTACTGGCATCTTCTTCCAAGTTTCAGTGTCATATTTACAGAGGTCCACCTGGCTACCTGCAGATTCCTCAAACTTGGTGGGGTTTTTTGTTTTTGTTTTGAAACAGTCTCACTCTGTCATCCAGGCTGGAGGGCAGTGGTGCAATCTCGGCTCGCTGCAACCTCCAGCTCCCAGGTTCAAGCGATTCTCCTGCCTCAGTCTCCCCAGTAGCTGGGACTACAGATGTGAGCCACACACTCAGCTAATTTTTGTATTTTTTGGTAGAGATGGGGTTTCACCATGTTGGCGAGGTTTGTCTCAAACTCTCAACCTTAGGTGATCCACTCACCTCTACCTCCCAAAGTGCTAGTTACAGGCATGAGCCACCACACCTGGCCAAACTTGGTGTTACTGAATAATCTTTACCTGTGTCTTTCCAGTATATGCTTTTTTGCCATAGCTCTTGTCATCCGTAGATGAGTTACTGTTCATCCAGTCACCTAGCTTAGAAACGCTGGGAATGTCCTCAGCTCTTTCTTCTCCACTACCAAGTCCTATCCCACTTACCACCTAAAGTTCTCAAATATGCCCCTTCCTTTTCATCCCCATGTCTGCTTCGCTGGGTTAGGCAAATTATAACCTCTCACGTGGACTACTGTAACATCGCTCACTGGACTTCTGGCCTCTAGTCTTGTCTTCCCTCCCCAAATCCGTTTACTGCATTGACCCCTGAAAGAAACTATCTGAATTTCAAACCTGGCCATTCCCATGCTTAGAACCCTTTAAAAATCCCCCTTGGCCTACAGAGTAAAACATCAGTGTGTCGTCGGCCTCACTGTTCACTGTTTGTCTCCCACTGTGTTTCTGGTTAACAGTGACCCGCTGATGGCTGTCATCATCATTGCCATCATCATCATCATGACTGTCACTCTACTCAGTGAGTGTTTGCTGTGTACTGGGCGCTATGATCATCTCTTCATTGATGTTGTGTCACATGGTCTTTACAATGCCCCATCTGGTAAGTACTATCACGATTTTCATTTATACGCAGGAAACTGAGTCAGAAAGATAAGTAACTTGCCAAAACAGCTAAAAAGGACCTGCATGATGTTCTATCTTCCCAGCTTGAGATCTAACTATTCACCTCCTGTGGCCCGATTTTGAGCACTCACCCTCTCTTTGGCCTTCCAGCTTCCATAGTCTTGCTTGTGCCACCTTACCTGTGTTTCCCACCTTTGTAATACCTACCAATGTGTCAAAGGCAGCTCAGACAGCACTTTCTTTCTTTCCTCTCTTTTCTTTCTTTCTTTTTCCCTTTCTCTCTCTCTCTCTCTCTCTCTCTCGATGGAGTCTCACTCTGTGTCCAGGCTGGAGTGCAATGGCACAATCTTGGCTCACTGCAACCTCCAACTCCCTGGTTCAAGCGATTCTCCTGCCTCAGCCTCCCAAGTAACTGGGATTACAAGCACACACCACCACACCCAGTTTCTATTTTTAGTAGAGACAGGATTTCTCCCTGTTGGCCAGGATGGTCTCTATCTCCAAACCTCGTGATCCGCCCACCTCAGCCTATCAAGGTGCTGGGATTACAGGCATGAGCCAGGGTGCCCAGACAACACTTTTTATCTGCAGCCTTATCACCTCTCCTACCCTTGGCCAGAAGTGACCTTCTGATGGTTCTTCTCTACATAAACCATTTTGAAAGCAATTAAACATCAAAACTAATTCTATAATGTCATAAAGCACTGTTCTTCAAGGCCTGATCTCCAGATCAATTGTGTACAGTTGTGACTCTTCTCTCAAGGGAGAGTGTAAGTACTTTGCATGGTTTATACGTTTCTCCTGCAGTGCTCAATAAACAGGAGACCGGTGTCTTTTTCTTCTCTGTGAGCCCTTGACTCTTCCCAACCTTTCCACCACAATGATCTTTTTTAAATTCCAGGCTCAAAGAAAAGACTTCTTTTTATTTCTCCTCTCACTCTATCACCAAATCCACGCATCCTTTTTCCATCACCTCTGACGATCTGTTTCTTTATCTGCAGCTCTCCAGCCCTAGGCCTGGCCTGCAGAGCCCACTATTAGATCCAGTGCTACACAGAAAGGACTAACCAGGAGCATCCAGATCAACTTCTATGTTCTCCATTTCTCCAAAAGCAGCTCTGCTAGCGCTGTGGCCGCTGGTTAAGCAAATCTCAAAAGCTCATGTTCCTTATGTATTTTTAGCAGCTCTATAAGGGGTGGAGCTGACAGACAACACACTCACAGAATGCCCACGACACTGAGAAAATCAGGAAAACCCCTTGAACACTATAATAGGTAAAGAAAAGCTGCCTTTACTAAAGCCCTGCTGCAAATTATGAGCTGGAATCAAATCACGTGCAATAACCACAGCACTCCTGCGAGGTGTGATGCAACCAGGTTATGTGTGGCTTAATTTTCCATTCAATATGCTGCTCTGTTTTATGAGCCACATAACTTTGTGATGTAATTATGGCTAACTGTACAGACTCAGGCAGGAGGTAGGAACCCGTGAGCTGGTTACAAAAGACTGTCACATGGATGGATCACTGATGTGGAGAGGTCAGGGAGCATGGACTCAGGTAGCAGAAGTAGCTGGAGAAAGGTTCTGGATGAAGACCTTGGTGACAGAAACTGTAGCATTCGAAAATAAACGCTATAATATGAATAAATGAGTCTTGGCTGACATTTAAAATCAACTAATAGAAGGGGTAATTTTCTCACCAAAACTTCATATTATCTCTCCATGGTAACAGGACCATAGATATCACAGGTCACTCTATTACCTCTTTCACAGGTGATCTCTTTTTACAGTGTCACCCTGGCAGGAATGAATTGACAGAAGCCATATGGTCAAATAATAATTTTACTGAGTACTTTTCAGCGGCGAGGTGCTATTTGAAGTGCTTTATAATATTACCTCACTTAAGCCTCTTGACAACCCCATAAGGCTGTTATTATCTTCCCCACACAAATGAAGAAACTGAGGCAGAGAGAATTTAAGTTTCGAGCTAAAGACCACACAGCAACAAAAGAGCAGTGGCTGGATTTGGACCCTGGCAGCCAGACACCAACCTCCACAGCACCCTCCTCTGGTGTTGGACCACGTCTTTGTGTAGTGCTTTCTAGGTTCCAAGCACTGTTGTAAGTGGGTTGTTTGTTTGTTTGTTTCAGATGGAGTTTTGCTCTTTTTGCCCAGGCTGAAGTGCAATGGCGTGATCTCAGCTCACTCCAACCTCTGCCTCCCAGGTTCAAGTGATTCTCCCGCCTCAGCCTCTTGAGTAGCTGGGATTACAGGCACCCACCACCACGTTCAGCTAGTTTTGTATTTTTAGTAGAGACAGGGTTTTGCCACGTTGGCCAGGCTGGTCTCAAACTCCTGACCTCAGGTAATTTGACCCCCTTGGCCTCCCAAAGTGCTGCGATTACAGCCATGAGCCACTGTGTCGTGCCATGTTAACTGTTTTATATATATTAACTCTAAATCCTCACTATTGCTCCACGGAATATTATTGTCTCCAAGAACTATTATTGTCTCTGAAGCCTGGATGAGGAAACTGAGGCACAGAGAGATTATGAGACTTACCCAAGGACACCTTCCTGGTGAGAAGCAGGGACAGGATGGAAGGCAGGTGCTCTGGTCCCAAGGACATCCTTGTTGAGCTGCCCAGAGATAGTGGGTGTAAGGCATTAGCACCGAGTGTGGAACTGGGGTGTCCCGCCCAGCACATGTCCCCGGACCTGTCTGAAGGCTTCCACATCCCCTTGGTTTTCTCTCTCCCTCATTTCTGCTGCAAGGCATCCAGACCCTCTCCCTTGGCCACAGTCCTCAGAGCAGACCAGGTGGCCACACTCTGACTCCCTGGGGCTAGGTTTTTGTCTTCCATGCTTCATGCAAGCGGAGCTATTATCGCATGGCTATAAGACGTGGTTTTGCTAGAAAGGGACTCAGCGGGGCTGAAGTCCTTGTGTGTTCTAATCCCTTCCACGGCACTTTGTCTGCAGGGGCTGAGTGATCAGCCTGGCTTGTTCTCGTGCTTGTCCAGATGTCTTTCACATTGTCTGTTTGTTAACCTGCGTTTTTGGCTTTGCACCTCAGACTCTGTTTACTTGTCTGCCTGCTTGTTCTCAGTTAATAAATTGGAATTGATTTGGTGACTTCACAAACAAGTGAGTCCCAATCTTGTTTAAAAATAGGGCTGGGAGGGTAAGGTGGAGAGTAGTACAGAGGGTCGGGGGTGGTGGGGGGGGACTGTACGGGCTCGTTTCTGAAAACTGCCCAGCGAAGCTTACGTAAAAGAGAGTTGTAGGGAGGGTGAGCAATGTTTGGGCTGTTCAGAGTCCTGTTCCCCTGTTCTCGGGACAAACATTGCAGAATTTCCAAGTGACAACTCTAAATGGTTTGCATTTGATATGAGAAACAAGAATAACTGGCATAGCACTGTCAACAGGCAAAAGGTGGGGAACATGGTACTTCCAGATTCCGCTGTGCAATATAAATGTAGCCAGGGAAAGAATGGAGAAAGTCAAGTTCAGGGCATAAAGCATAGCCTCTGGAGCTTGGTTGCCTGGGTTCCTGCCCCAGCGCCACAGCTAACTAGACATGTGGCCTTGAGCAAGAAGTGGACATCTCTGTGTTCAGCATCCTTCAAAAGAAGACAGTGGAAATTATGCCCTCCCCATAGGGAGATGGTGAGAATCACTTAGCTATCACATATAAAGCACAAGGCACAATGTCTGCTGTGTAGTAAACCCTCGATAAGGATTAGTGATCATTGTTCCCAGTGAATAACCTCATGGGAACCTGAGCTAGGGCAGGTGGTTGCAGAAAGGAATTGCTGCAAGGCTGTGAAGAGAATATAAGCTGAGCTTGCTCGTTCTGTGCCTCTGCCAGTTTGTTAACCGGCCTTTACCTGTTAACCTGCAAAAAATAGGCTATGATTCTAGGAGGGTGGTAATACTATTCTTAACCCTTTGTGGACATTTACATGTTTTCATGATGTCTTGAAAACGCTAGGAGTTTGTGATGGATTGTTTTTGTTTGAAGTATATAATCCTCTTTCTAAGAACTTTTTAAAAAAAAACTTCATGTGACAAGGTTAATCAACCAGAATAGAAAGGGGAAAGTAGGATCCAGAGGAAAGAGCAAACAGCTAACACTGCCTTATGAAAACACTTTAGAGCCAGACCAACCTGGGCCCACATCTCAGCTGTACCACGCGGGGTTTGGTGTCTTTGGGAAATGTACTAATTCTCCTATGATTTGTTTGTTCTGCTCATAAAGCAGATTGATAGTCCCTGCTGCTGGGATTTCGATGAGGTCTAAATGACATGCCACAGGTCATGCTCCAGCCAGCCACACAGTGGGCCCTCAACCAGCGTGACATCTTTCTTTCCTGCGATAGTCGAGTATAGGAGGTAGGGAGGAAATGGGGTGTGGAGGGAGGAGGGAAAGAAAACTCCAAGGCAGACAACATGAGTTTTGCAAACTCGATGAGAAATTGCTTTTGTGCACTCTGTTGAAATGGGAAGCATAAGGAGGTGTAAGCAGAGTTTGCTCCTTTTCCTTCCTGGCCAGTGGCCTCTCCCACCGGGACCTCAAAGGAGAGAGGGTGACTCGTTTCTTCATGCAATGAACAAATAGAGTGACTCGCAATATAATGACTTCTAAGACAATTTGCATTTTCACTATGCATGAAAGCCATAAACAAAAGAACAAAATACCAGTAGATGCATTTCCGCAGGCACTGTAGCAGGGAGATTTTTATTTTTGGCGGGGAAAGCAGGCAGAGCAAAGGAAGGGCCTTGCTTGTGCTTGAGCCATCTGCTGGGTGAATGGAGGGGGAAATGTGAAGCTCGAATTCAGTGCTACTCACTTTTAGGCCACTTCTTCCATGCCTCAGTGGGCCACTGCTCCTGGGTTACTGTGGATGACGTTGACGATGAGGTGCACACAGTCTAAGCAACCCAACTGAGACTTCAGGAAATGTGCCAATGACCAAATCTTTCTTTTTTGGAACTCTTGGTGGGACTGTGGGATAAACATTCCACCATCTTTTTTCATGACACATGGATAATTTGAATCAGAAAATGAGACAGGAAAGAGTGATTCTCCATCTTTGAGCTCTAAGGGCCTGAGGTGGGAAAGCCTAAGAGGAGAAGGGAAAAGGCGTTGAGGGGAGGCGAAGGTGCAAGCCACTTGGAGGCAGGTTAAGAAGCAGAAAGACCACCTAAGCTCTCTGTTTTTCCCCATGGGACGTGGGCAGCAACAGCAGCAGTTTGGGAGCCTCCAGCCTCACCAGAAGACAGTGGCCTTTGGGACCACACCTGAGTTTTTGCTAATAGGGTGACTCCTGGTGGGACCCTACACATCTTCAGGATGGAGGCTGGCCAGGCCAGTAAGACCAATTATGTGATTGGAGGGTCGGGGCTTCAAGATATGCGATATTCACCCTGCCTCCCAGGAGAGGCACTGGAGATTGAGTTCAGACACGTGGTCCGTGAGTCAATCATGCCTACACAGTGAAACCCCAATAAAAACTCTGGACCCTGAGGCTTGGGTGCCCTTCCTGGGTGATGAACACATCAGCACGCCAGCAGGGTGACACATTCTGATCCCATGGAGACTGGGCACAGAAGCTCTGCTTTTGGGTCCATCCCAGGCCTTGCCCTAGTGTCTTTTGGCTGATCCTGATTTGCATCCTTTATAATTAAACTGTAATTTTAAGTACAACACTTTCTGAGTTCTACAAGTTATTCTATCAAACTATCGTGCCTGAGACGGCTGTTAGAGCCCCTGAATTTGTAGCCGATTGGTCAGAAGTCTGGAAGCCCAAGAGGCCCTGGAATTTGTGGCTGAGATACTAGTGCTGAGAAGTGAATTGATTACTAAATAATCAAACTCATTTGGTGTCTTTAAGATGGAGATAATTTCACATAGTTCAGATATTGCCTAATTATTTTGTTGTTAAGAAAAGTGAATTGGCTTGGCCCTTTGCAATTTGATCGGTTGCTTGGCAATCAACTCACCAATAGTCTTTGCCTCCTCATTTTTCTTTCTGATTTTAATTGTGGTGTTGGAATAAAAGGATAGTCTACCCATCTGCTGCCTTAGATTTTGAAGCTTAATTTAAAAAGTCAATCCATAGCCTATTTTTTAAACTCCCAGGCTAAAGGAATCTAACTATTATTTTATAGCCCTTTTATTTCTTTCCTTTCACTCACATTCCCCAATCTCATTATGCTTTTTTCCTTTTCATCTTGTTAAAGGATTTGAAAACAAAAGTAAATGTAACAAAGATTTAGCCAATGCTAAGAATACAAGAAATTCCATTGGCTCCTATTAATCATGTTCTAACTCAACATAATTGTACCTATTTTGCTTGTTCATATTCAGCAGTGTGTGGATTCCACTAAGACCTCTAGATCTTTGTATGTCATGCTTGCTTGGATCTCTACTTCCTTTCTCCCAATCTCTCCCTTTCCCCAATATTCCTATATCTTTGTGTAATTTGTTTTACCCCTAAAGGTGATGGGTGGACCAAAATCTCAGATATCACCGCTAAAGAACTTACTCATGTAACCAAATACCAAGTTTTCAAAAAATCTGTTGAAATAAAAAAATAAATTGTTTAAAAATTTAAATTAACCAATTTTTATTTTATTTTATTTTTTGAGAAAGAGCCGTACTGTGCTACCCAGGCTGGAGTGCAGTGGTGCGATCCCAGCTCACTGCAGCCTCCGCCTCCTGGGTTCAAGTGATTCTCCTGCCTTAGCCTCCTGAGTATCTGGAACTACAGGTGCACACCACCACATGCTAATTTTTGTATTTTTAGTATTGATGGGGTTTCGCCATAGTGGCCAGGCTGGTCTCGAACTCCTGACCTCAAGTGATTCACCCATCTCGGCCTCCCAAAGTGCTGGAATTATAGGCAGAGCCACCGCGCCTGGCACCAAATTATTATTGGTTCCAGCAACATTATATTTTATCCTATGCATAGTTTATTAGGCCACTTCAAATTTTCTCCGTATTTTAAGTACCTAGTGACAGTATCCCAATTTATGACATTTGCCTGTTATTATAACTGTTGCTTTTCCCCGTAACAGAAGTGTTTTTCACTCTTGACTGCATATAGTACAACATGGTCAGAACACATCTACGGCCCTTTCTAAGGGACACTATCTCACCCAGGGCCCCTGCTGAAACAGCAGCTCTTGATGTCCCCCTATTACATCTGTCCTCATCTGATTCCTCTGGAAGTAGACACCTGCCTCAGGTACTGCCTATCCAGGCTGACTGGGAAATCTGTTGTAAAGAGCTGACCTCAAACCGGAATTCACGAGACCAATCATATTCTCACTCATAGGACTTGGAATTGGAAAATACACAGAGACTCAAGCTGTTAGCAGGGGCTGAGGTTGAAAGAGTGCCCTGGCTAAGGCCATGAGTAGCCTTGAGTTAGCTGAAGTGAAGAGTAAGCCAAAATTGTGAGAAAGTGGAAACTACAATTGAGCAGAAGATACGGGTGGAGAAGCTGTGTTAAGTCACCATGGCGAGAGGAGAAGCTAAAGCACATACATCGAGAACAGCCGGAACCAGGGTTGGCCGAGCCTCTTAAATGGCAGAGCATGGGATTCACCACCCCCGCAAGTGCCAAAGTCCCCAGAGTCTCGCTGCCTCCAGCTCTGGACTAATCACACAGCAGCTTCTTATGAGAGAACTTCTTCCTTCATTACCCCTTGTTTCTTGCCATAACCCCGCCTTTATTATGTGACCTGGTTATCACGGGCCATGGTTCCTTGAAACTCAATGAGCCTACACCCACTGCTCCCACCTGTGCCTGGGTGGTAGAGAAACTGACAGGCAGCACTGCCAAGGGGCCATGCCACTGACTTGTAGCTGTCATTCCACCATGGGGCTCAGCTCACTTGCCCCACAACGCTTCCTTCAAGCAGCCTTTTTGGCTGCTTAGCCAAAAAGCCCCTCTCCCAGGACTGGTTCTTCAACAAGAATGGCTAAAGGATCCAAGGTAAAAACAAACAAACAAATACGTAAAGGTCATATGCCTTGAGCTCCTGGAAAGAGACAATTGTTCTGGCCGTATCAGCTTATCGGCCTCCAGGAAACCTTTTGGTTATGCGTGAAGTCCGCCCTCTGTTCTGTGAGTCCTGGTTTCTAAATGATTCACAGGTGTGTGGCAGGAGAGGCACTTTCCCAACTCTGAGTGAAAACGATGCCGGAAAAAAATCTGAGTGACACACTGTTTCTTCTCTTATTCCTCAGCCTCTAGTTTTCCTGCCAGACAGCAAGGCTTTGGGTACAAGCAGAGTCACAAAATCAGAAAAGAGTGAATATTTATGAGCTCTGCCCCACACTGGGCAACTGTGGGGTCAAAGAGGCCAATATCTCACCCTCAGAGAGATCAAGAAGAAAGAGTATGTGAACCCAGTTCAGATATGTATATAGTGCAAAGCAGGGCTAGAGGCGGCCTGAAAGTCACTGATCAACCTCACCTCTTTCACCTAGGACTGCCCCAAGTCATTCACAACAGAGGGGTTAGATCCCTCACCTCTTGTATCTGGCTGATGGATACCACCCTCAAGTACACCCAGCTAAGTTATAAGATCTTTCTAGAGCTAACACCTTAGTGAATATGTTTATTCACTGGAAGCTGGTCTCCTGGCCCATTTGACCCCACGATTCCACTCTCTTGTGTTCACACGCCAGGGCAGGTTCCAGGAGAAAACTGTCTCATCTCCCTCTCTTGTACTGGTAGTGGTGATGATACGGCTGTTCAAGTCAAGATGGCTCCCTACCAAGCAACCAAGGCCCACTCTGCCAGGGAGAGTGGTTTACCCGCTTAACCTAGCATGCTGAGGTCTCGGCTGTGCCCCTGAATCATTGCTGAGTGCGTCAAGGACTCCAGTCTCCAACCCTCTGCAGGCCTGACTCATGCAGCAGCTTCCCCAGAGAACGCCCACGGGCTCCAGGTACTGCTCACAAGCTGGTCTCCTCCTCCACGTAGACACACAAACAAAGCCAGTTACTAGGCTTGCTAAGCTCTGCTTAAAGCTACAGGGCCTTGCGTTCAGGGTCGAAGGCTGCCTCCTGCATGCCTCTCTTGCTGTGGATGCTGGGCTCTACCATGACAACATGGTAAACCCACCCAGGGTCCCTTTCACAAGGGGAATGGTGGTAGGAAACCCAGGCCCAATCTTTGAAAATGCAGTGCCTTATGAGAGGGAGAAAAAGGGTGGGAGGAGAAGGAAACTACATCAAGCAGCAACCCCAAGGCCAGACCTTAGGCTCCTGGGCCCAGCCTCAGAGACTGTTTCGGGACATACAACAGAAGCCCTTGCTACTGTCTTTTTAAAAGGCATGTCCGATGATCCTCATGATTCAAACGGGTTTGGGAACTTTTCTCCAGGTACATATGTGTACACACACACACACACACACACACACACACACACACACATACACACGACTATATTGTATGTAGGGCTACATAGATATGACTCTGTTGTTATTGCAGAAATAACAAACCAGAAAAGAATCATGTATGTGCAGAGTCTTATGTGGGAAAATAGGAGATCTTCCATTGATGAATGAAATTATCTGGAATAAATCCCTTCTCTACCCCAGGCGTCATCTGGAAAATAAGAATTTAGATTGAATTCTCTCCAAAATCTCTCCAGTGAATGTGGATGCTGAACATTCTACAGATCTCTCACTGCCCTCAGACTTTAATTTTTCTTTCAGGCGATTAGTTGTTATTTGAAAAGAGACATACAGTTAGAGATAACCCAGAAGGATCTTTTTATTATCTTCACATAGGTGACTAATATTTAGAAGGACAGGTAACAAGAGCAGGTAGTGGGAGTATGAATTAAAGAGGATGAGCTGGCTGAGGTATAATTGAAACCTTCCCCATCAAATAAATATAATGAACCCATAGCAAACTGTAAACAGAGAAACTCCCCAGCTGCGTATTATGGGACCTGCCATAGGGAAAGGCGTCTATGCTGGGAAAAGTAGCCAAGTCGCAACATGAGGTTGGGGGAATATCAGACTTGGGGAGTAGAAACAAGATAGCAGCCACCAGCACAAGGAGCCAAGTCTCCTCCCTTGCCAAATTCAGAGGGGTGTTTGGGTGCTTCAGGCAGAGATCAAGCCAGGGAAGCAAACATTACTGCCTGGCTTACGGCTTCAAAAAAGCAGGAATTGAGGAGCGTGAGGCCACAGAGGAAGGAAGAGGTGGCATTTCAAGGAAGAGAATCTGAAAGAATTGTCCTGGCTTCCTTCATGTGCTGGTTATGGCTACATGAGAAAAACCAACCCCAATCAATAAATGATTATGTATTTACTCAAGAGCAAATATTTCTGGTCTGGGAGCTTGAGGAAGACAGGGCTGATGTATTCAGTAAAACTCCCAGGAAGGTACGGAAGTGGAACATGAACCAGCTCTACTCAATGTCTGGAAGGAAGTAACGTCTCAGCAGCTGTGGGTTGAGGCACGTGGATTTTGTAAACAGAAGTCATAATTCTCAATGATTACATGCAGGCTATACAAATGATGTTTAATGGCTATGACATACTATTTTCAGTAAATCAAATTTCTTTATGTAAATTTGTGGTACTAATTTCATAGTGATCTTCCTAAGGGCACCAAGTGAAGGAAACAGTGCCACACACAATATTCAACAGAAGAACTATCATGGGGATCTTTTTTTTTTTTAAAGGAACTTACTGCTATCAATGGCAAATCAAAACTTTTTCGGGTTCCCTCCATTTTAAAAGGAAAACTAAAACATGGACAAATACCATCGGAGTCTACAAATCTCAGAGGAGACAGATGAACCCTCTCTGGCTATGGAAAACTAACCTTCCTGCATCTAATCAGAATGCTCCATCCCACCATATGTATTTTGACATGCATATGCTCCCTCCCTCTTGGACAACATCTACTTTTCCTTCATATCATAAGCATGACCTTCTTTGTTAACCTTCTTTCATGGGTCTCATTCTGAAGACATTATCAACGGTCACTATTTTACATCCCTGACACTGTCATACCTCCCTTCTGCATTTGATGGCTCAGTTCTTTGAATTTCCTATACCCTACATAACCATCATCAGCTTCTTCACTCTCTTGCCACCTGAGTTTTGGACTCATGGAAACCATCAATGATCTCCTCCTTGTCAAACTCAATGATGGTTCTGGGTTCCCATCCTCAGAACTTCTTCGTTAGTGCTATTCCTAGCCTTGGTTTAATGAATAACTTCTTCCAGTCTTCCTCCACATCCGTGCCCTCATTCTGTCTCTATCAGTGAGTGCAAAGTCAAATGACAGCAGGTGTTAGAGAAGTAACATAACGTGACCAAGACAGGCCAGGAGAGAACTAGCACCAAGAATGTGCTCAACTGAAGAAGGCTGGCTGGCCGCTACCCAGCTCTGAACAATGACTGTGCTTGGGGAAAAGAGGCCCAGTGCCATCAGGTATGCAGAGTTTAAGAGAATCCAGAAATCTGAATTTTGGCTGAGCGGGGTGGGGGTGGGAGGAATATCATCTTCAAATATTAGATGTTAATTCAAAAAAATATTTTCTTCCAAATAGTTGTGAGCCAAACTAGGCACATCAAAGAGTGGCGATCAGCCCCCAAGCTGTGTTTTCCACATCTGCCCCACTCTGCCTCCTCTATTCCACCCCATCAATTACAGAAGACCCCGAGGACAAGAAGGCCCTATGCGAGGTGGGGAGTAACCCAGCCGTGGGCAGAATTGCTTGGTATGGAACGGAGAGAGATGCTTGTTTGTGTGAGGAATACCATGCAGAATGTTTCTTGAGGGGGCTGGAGAAGCAGAAAGGGAATTCAGAAGAGACAAATGGAAGCATCATGGATAATGAGAGTCTCTGTTGGGCTTCTCTGGCTGCAAAGGAAACATACATATCTAGGTTTCCAAAAGTACTGGAGGTAGCACATGACTAGACCTGGCATCCAAGGCAGTTCTAGCAACCTGATTTTCCACAAAGCAACAAGCAGCAGATTCTTGGTGATTTCCCTCTGGCATTCTTCTTTAACAAGCCTCAGCTTCACAAGCCTCAGCTTCCTTATGCACCTTACTTCCTGGGCTCTCCTTCCAACTAGTGGGCATTTGTCCACATTTCCAATTCAGTTCCCTCAAAGAAGAATTCCAGTTTGGGCCTAGTTCATCATTTTCTGACTTCAGACTGCATCATAGGCTGCAAGCCAGGTATGAGTCCACTGAGTCTCTACTTAATGGGTCCAGTGTCAACCTCTGGTCTAATACATTGCAGTAGGCTGCGAGATTGTGTGGTGAGTACAGGACATGGTCTAGGCAGCTCTCGTACTAGAAGCCTGGATGAAGCCAGCAGCTAGGGGATGAGAGTCTTCTCTCAGCAGTGACTCTAAGGACGCCATTAGGAAGTGACTATAACATTCACAACAGCTGGTGCTGGAACAAGGCAGGAGTTTCAGAGGAAAAAAGGAACTCTGAAATTTCTACCAGGATTTGTGGAAAACAAAGTATTCAAACCTAGTCAGCTCAGGGAACAAGGGCATGAACTCTAACAGGGAAAGGCAACATCTCAGAAGGCTGTAATCTTTATCTGGGTACTAAATAACACCCGTCCTTAGCACTGGTGTGTTGAAGCTATCGAGGAAATAAAGAGGTCAGAGAGCAGAGAAGCTTTATCTATGTACAGCTAAAGCTAGACTGGAGAACGTAGTTCAGACCCATCCCCAAATGGACTTCGGGATCATGCTGAAAATCGGTATTAGTCAAACTGAAAGAACTCAAGTCTACTTACCCCAGAAGACTGCAATAAGCGAGCAGTGAGCAGAGCATATTCTGTGTCTGAGCAGATGCATGAAACAAGAGTTCCTTTTCCCAAACTTGCCAGGTACCCTTCACTTTTGGGAAGGGTGAAATAAAAGGTCAGGTATTTTCACTTAATGGTTAAGATAGGAATACACAGAGGGGAGAAATTGTGCCTCCTAATAATTCTCGGGTCAGATTTCTGGGCATTGTTTTGAAAATTCAGTGAGATAATAAATGTCCTTATTTAGCCAAAATATTTTTGAGCACTCACCATAAGCAAGGAGACCAGGTCTCTGTCCTCATGAAAGGCAAATGATTACGGTGTGTAGGGCGATCGACAGTGTTTCTGAAAGTGTTTACTCAAGAGAGATTCAAGTCTCAAATGAGAACTTCTGTATGAATCTAGTTAGTTTTACTTAGATTTTACTCACATCATAAAACCCAGGCATGGAACCATAGTTAAAAGATTAAATCTAATGACAGTTGCCTGGCTCAGACATAAAACCTCCTACATGGAAAAACTTAGAGACTGACTCTAAAAGCCAGTCTCTGACTTTTCTTTTTTTTTTTTTTTTTCTTTTTTTTTTTTGGAGATGGAGTTTTGCTCTTGTCGCCCAGGATGGAGTGCAACGGCACGATCTCGGCTCACTGCAACCTCCGCCTCCAGGGTTCAAGCAATTCTCCTGCCTTAGCCTCCCGAGTAGCTGGGACTAGTCTCTGACATACTGAAACTCTAAGCACAAAATTCTGTTTTCTCTAATTGGGCTCTACTATACAGCGTGAGAGTCTCCAGTGCTTGCCTGCCTCCTAGGCCAGGCCAGGAGGGCAATCTAAGTATAGGTGTGTACCCAGTGAGAGAACCCACCCATTCCTGTCACCTCCTCTATTTTCCTTAATAGTTCCAGACACCTGGGAGCATTTCCCGGGGGTGTCCCCAGCTGGTTCTTTACCCCTCCACATGACATGGAAAATGATAGTGCCACTGGTTTTGCTCCCATGGGAGCAAATGGATCCTTCTTCTGAAACATGAAGCAGGTGTTAACACTCGGTGAAGGTAAAAAGTTCAGAGCTTGCACGGATCCATTACCCTTCCTGCTCTCAGAAGTCCTAATATTTATTCCAGCATGTTCAGTGACCTCCTGCCAGGCCAGAGTTCTTAACTCTTCCTAGTGCTGTGGTTCTCAATCTTCCAGGCATTGGAATCCCCCAAAGACCTTGTTAAAACCCAGATTACTGGTCCTCACCCCCAGAGTTTCTGATTCAGTCAGGCCAAAGGGTTTACTTTTCTAACAAGTTCCCAGTACTGCTAATGCTGCTGGTCAGGGACATACTTGGAGAACCTGAGTCCTAGGGGATGCTTGATTCTCCTGAAATTCCATGTATGATCTGTCTATATGTGCCTGTGTGAAAGTTCTAAAGTGTGTTTCATAGCTTTCCTCAGAATCTCAAAGTGAATTAACTCAACCAACCAAACAAAAGCTAGTACCTTTAAGAGCATCAACCAAGGCAAAATATCTAGAGGAATGCTGATCTCAAAAGACAATACACAGTGGTGCAAAAAATACAAATGCATTGGATAGAGCAAAGTCAGCTCCAGAAGTGCTCAGAGTTATTGGGTAGGATTTGGGTAGTGGCTGATAGGCACAATCAAAATAAAGAGATTTGAATAGGAATTGATATTCTCACCCTACAAGAATTTATCTTTAATTACAGATAATTATTCTGAATTACAACAAGATGATTTGAAGCATTACGCTAATTCGGGAGTAATAAAGCATGAATTGCTGATGCAATCTTTAAAAATGTAACCTATCAATCAACACTGGAACAGCAACAGACAAAAGGCTATGATCTGACATTATTATTTTATGGAGTCGCAGTTAAAACTGGCCTTCAATTTACTCTTTATGAGCCCCCATAGGGCAATGAGAGATGCCAAATACCTGTGGCTCCACGTGGAGCCAAATGAAGCTCTGTATCCCTGCAGGCTGCTCTCCCCACTGGCCGACTCTCAGAATCCCTTGCTTTTTAGAGGCAATGGAACACAATCCATATAAGCACAAACTTGTGTCCGGTCAGAACTTGGCTCATCCTATCTTTCCCCTTTACTAGCTCTATGACCTTAAGCAAGTACTTCATCCTTTCTGGGCCCCAGTTGTCACATCTGTAAAATGGGAAGGATAGCCTAACACACAAGGTTCTCCTGATGATTACGTAAATAATGGCTAAAATGCCTGATGACAAACCATAACATGAATCAGGTCCTGCCCTGCACCATGCTGGTGCTAGTAGAATTATATTTAGTTATTATGTTTAGGAAGTAGAAGCAAGTCTTCCAAGGAGCAGTCCCAGACTCATGTCATTTAACAGGATACAGCAGGCTGCCAAATTTCCATATAGCTAACATCGCATAAGGGTTGTGGCTCACAGTCTTAAGAATGCCACCCAAGCTTGCAGGCCAAGTGAGGTCCCTTTAGTCAAGGATGGGAGAAAGTAATTGCTCAGTTGCTGACTGAATATCTGCCCAATGTATATGCCCTTTCCTGAATCTAAGAGAACACAGACTGAAGAAGAAGAAGGGGGAGGGGGGGTAGGTTACAAATGTCTTCCGTACAGTGAGTGCTCATTTCTGTAGCAAGAAAGAAGATACTGTGTCTACTTTGCTCAAAGTGAAAATACTTCATAAGGAAGGGAAAAAAAAAACAGGATTGAGCACTATCTATGAGTCAGTTTTGCTTGTACATAATTATATAATGTCCTTTTTTGTAGAGGAAAAAACATAGTAATATTGCCTAAGTTCATGGAGGCAATGATTAGTAGAGGCTAAATTAAAACCCAGATCGATCTCACCCCAAATTTCATGTGCTTTTGGTTAAACCATTCTGTCTTTACCAAAATAGCCAACTTCTTCTACTTTATAGCATTGCTGGTTTAAGTTGAAGAAAAGAAAGACGGTGGATACATATAGAAGAAAAGACCAGAATGTGTCTACAATAATTGAAAGTAAGTTAAGAAAAAAGTGCTTCCCAACACGTAACCAGAACAAAAATTAATGGCCAAACACAAAATCACTTGACAAAAATACATGATAAATCTCAGACCACAAGACCTTCTTTATCTCTTTTTTTTTTTTTTTTTGGGAACTCAGAGAGTCAACCAAGCTAAATGGCAAAGGCAATGAGATTAAGGACCTGGTAAGGGCAGCAGAGTTGGAACCAGCTGCAGCACCCTTGGCTGTCAAATTCAGAGGGAAGGTAACAAAAAGCTTTGCCTGGTTAGCTTGTATTGATCTTTGAGAATAGGGCATTTATATAAAGAGACAGAGCTACATTACGTAGGGTAGACCCGGAGACAGACCTCTGCCCTTGGTTTCAGCCGAGCATTGCATTTGGATTAGGGTGGCAAAAGGGCCTTAACCAGAGAAAAAAGTGCCTTAGCAATGGGTTAAAGGACGAAGGAGTGTTGATGGAGCTAGAGGCCTGCTAATATACACTGCAGAGGCATGAACCTGCTCAGCCCAGCTGGCTCTAAGCAGAGACTGCAACCCAGCAGCCCACCCACCAGAAGTGGCCATCACACAGACAGGCATGGTTCAATCTTCCTGGTGTTCTCTTGTGGGAAGAAAATGGAGCTGGATGGACGCAGTCCAACTTTGTTCCTTGCCTGCCCCATGAAGGCATGAGTTTGAGACTCTTGGTTTTAAAAGGACATTACCCCTGGCGATAGCTTGGGGTTATCAACCTGACATTCATCATTGAAACTGTAGATATTATAGACATAACTGGAGTTCAGAATCTGCGTAATGGAAAGGACAATGAAGAACATTTGGTAAATAGAGGACACATACAATGTTCATCTTCTCATCCATACGTTAGGTCTAAGGAGCACCCATTACGAGTCAGAGGCTATGTTCAACTAGTGACTACAAAGACACATGAGGAAGAATGACTGCCCTCCAAAGGACTGTGTAGTAGTGTAACTAGGGAGGGAGCCTGTGCGTAAAAACATTTCTAACAGTGCCTTGGCATCTGTTAAACGCCAAGTAAGAGCATAGACAATCAGGGAGAAAGATGTTCTAGAGTTCACTGTGGTCTGAGATGGTTTGGGGTGGCTTCACAAAGGAGGTCAGACATTAACTGGATCTTGGATAGTTAGGCTTAGATGAATAGAATAAGAGAAAGGAAGGTACTCCAAAGAACCAAGGAGAGGAGGCAGAAATGTACGCGGCAAGGTTGATGACAGTGAACAGATCAGTCTGGCTGAAGTTGTGAATTCATACAGAAAGAGGAACATGCATTCAGGAATTAAGAAAAACCTCACATTCTGATTTGTAAGACTATATATCATATTACAGCCCCTAATTTTTGGTTTAGGAAACTATGATGATCATAAACCCTGATAAACCCTTTCAAGCCAGGAAAGCAAGTTCTGTTTGTCATTCTATCACTGTGTCCTTATCACTGTATTCAGAACTTAGTAGACTAAAAGACCTAATGCAATTCATCCTCTATACTTTAAAATGTATGTTCCTGATAAATATTTAATTATTAAAAATCATATAGGGACTTAGGGGTTAAATTTTCCAATGTGCAATTACCAGAGATTTTTTTCTTTCTGGAATTAAATATATATATATATATATATATATATATATATATATATATATGCATAGCTTAAAAAAACAAACATCTCTGAGCAAAGTCATTCATCTAGCTTAAGAAGGCTTTTCTTTTCCTATCTCCATGTAAGGGAAGAATTGCTCACATTTTCTTACCATTCATTGATAAGCCAAATAAACCATACAGCTTCTTCAAGAAGCTGTGCAGGATAAACTTGAGCATTTTGTTCCTTAAGAAGGTATGATTACTGAGTGGTTTTAGAATACAGTTGTTGGGAATAAACAGTAGGTGTAATCCATTGTTCTTAAGTGTTTGATCCCATCATATCCAATTCTTTTACGAAAGCTCTGTTGTAGAAGAAATGCCAATGTTTGTGGTTGGATGAATGAATGGATACAGGCAGAAGAACTACTGGTGAACACACTCTAGATGTCTCTCAAAGTGTTCGTGAACTACCTGCATCAGAATCAACCAGAATATTAATTTAAAACTCACAGTTCTCAAAGGTGAGGCTCAGAAATATGCATTTTAGTAAGCTTCCCAGATGATTCTGATGAGCTGTAATTGCTAGAATCTTGGCTATAAAGTAGGGAGAGAGCAGACTTTGGAAAACAATGGAAGTTAAGCTAAGAAATATTTCAACTAGCTCCTGGTTATAGGGCAGGGAGAGTCCAGGACACAGAACTGCAATTGGTTTTCTGAGGCTCCTGCTGGCAGAAGCACCCTGAATGTATGATTTGATGGGGGGAGGTTTGTAGAGCAAGACATAGAGAACGGAGTTCAGTCTAGGACACTGAGGCCTGCCTCCTAGGATCCAGACAAGCAGGGTGTCATGAACCAGAACAAACAACCAGTGCTCCTAGGACCATGTTGCTGCCTCGCGCCATGGCTCTTCCTTCCAGGAATGGGGCAACACAGGCTGGTGGATGCAAGGTGTTCCCTGGAGCAAGGCAGAATCCCACAAGGGCAGGTCACAACAGTCAGATCCTTTGGGAAGACTATGTGGCTTTAAAAAGTCATTTGGACTTCTACCTGTAGCTAACAAGGGTCACAAGGCATGTGATTTTTAGGATGAGGGAGGATGTGTCCAAAAGTGCATGTAAGAAGATGAATCCGGGAAACAGGTGCAGATTGTCTTGGAAGGGATAGAAATCATAGGAATCCAGTAAGAAGACCACTACCTCGGTTTACCTGTTACAGTCTACCTGGTTCTTTTGATGGCTGTCACATTCTCTGCCAGCAGAGAATGTGCTTATGTGAAAGACGATAAAGGCCTGAGCCCAGGCATTAGCAAAAAGAAAAGTCTAAAGAGGCTTAAAAGGGCCATACAGAAGATAAAATCTATGCAGCTCACCACTGGCTGAAAGCAGAGGAGGGCAGGCTAGAAAAAGAGATGAAAATGTCCCTGTTCTGATGACCACTTGGATGAAGAGAATCTCATTAATTAGATTACGCAAGAAGGAGGGAGAGTTTTTACAAACCAAGCTGGCACATTCAGTTCTGATTCAACCTTCATGATGCAGTTAGGAGTATCCCATTAAACTTCCTGATGTGACCACAGCTCTTAGCTCCTCTGCGCTCTCCAGCGCACCACCATTAGTTAACCTCATCAGGTACAAGCTCATTACCTCCTAATGCAGCCACTGTTTGCTGGATGCCTACTTTGTTAAAGTCTGGCAGTAGGCCTCATTTTGGGGTGGGGTAGATTAAATGGTGAATCGAGATATAGCTCTTGCCTTCATAAGCTCGCAAGCTAGAAGCAATCTAAGTGTGCGTCCTTCCTCTGGGCCTGAAGGTGCACTGAGCACTGGCTGCACCAGATGAGCGAGCTGCTCTGTCAGTAGATCCACATACAGAACAAATTAGAGGCCAATGCTGCTCTGAGACTGAAATGGATCCCTGCAACTCACAATTTCAAATGTTACTTCATTAAGGCCGTTTTATTTTTTTCACTTACTGCTGTTTGTCAGGAGAAAGTTATCATTTTGAACATAAAATATGCCCCTTATCTATTTTACGTGTAGACAGTACACATAAATACTTCATTTGAAACAAGGATTCTGCTGTTGAAAAGTAAACACGTAGCCTGACGGTTTGGAAACCACTGGATTACAGCAGCAGCTTCCCCAGCAGCCCAGCAGCCCAGCAGCCCAGTAAGCATTGGTAAGTCACGTGCTACAGAGTTGCCGCACAATTCCCATTCAATTCAATTGCCCGGTTCCGGCTTTGGACAAGTTTGTCTAGACCCAACATGAGTGTCCACAAAATGCAAAAACAGCTGCTTAATTTGACTTAAGAAGTTCAATCACCTAGATTTTTTTTTTCCTCTAAGACACCAGCCAAGTGTTTGGACTAATTTTTTTTTTTTTCCAGAGAATTTATTGGTTCACATCACATAGACAAGAACTCTATGTCCAAAGAACTTGGAGTTTCAAAGTCACATAATGATGCAATGAGACATTTTGACCAAATTCCAGCCTGAATTCGATGAACCCACCCAAAAGGAGAGAAGTGGCTGCTTCTGGTTCCCACCAGTTCTCAAGGCAGTGGGGCACAGTACAAACATCCCTGGACTGGGAGTGTGGAAGCCAGGATTCTCTTAAGGGCTCTGCCCCTAACTGGTTACAAAGCCTGGGCTCAGGTTTCCTCATCTATTAAGTGAACTATTTGAACCAGTTGATTTCCGAGGTTCTACCCAGCTTTAAAAATTCTGTAATCGTGAGAACATCTCTTTAAGCACAGTTCTCTAACTTTGCTGTTCTGAATAAACATGATCTGGTCACACTGAAATTTCCTGTTCTTGGTAATTACAATTAATTAGCAGAAATCTATGGCATAAAAAAATTAATCATAGTGCAATAAGGAGTATAAAAGCTAGCCAGATGGTGATGAGATGAACTAAGAGAAGAAACTTCTTTTTGAATTCTAAAGCCCTATTTCAAGTGTTTGTAGGCTTTTCAGACTTGGGTGGTTACCAGCAAGTCATTAGTAGTTTCTGCAAGCAGGACCCAGCCTAAGCTCAGCCTGGTTTTGAAAGAATCCAGTCTGGTCTGAAGTTTCATTTGGAGCCTGGTCAGAAATATGCTGTTGATGGTGGTGAGATCTATCTTTTCTGTGTTTGAGGACAAAGAGTCTTCTGACAAAGTCAGTGGAAAGAAAGTGTCTCAATCCAGACAGAGCGAGTCAGGTCTGCAGTGTCTGTCTTGTTTGCTGTAAAGCTAAGAAGGAGGATATTTTAGACGAAAATTTAAAAAGGAAAGAAAGATTTGCTAAGGGCCTCCTGCTGTTTGACTGTACCTCACCCTGGCTAGGGAGTGGGAGAGTTTTATTAAGCTATTCCCTTCAAGTCTGCATACCTTAGGAGTGACTTTTCAACCCAGAAACTTGGGGTTAGGGAATATTTTGAAAGCAGATCTGGGTTTTTGAAATCCTAGTGACATCTGGCCTCCATCCTTCTCGTGTTTATTCTTAAATCCTGGTTGCCCTCCCTTCTCTTGTTATCTGCTGATGCAGATTCAGGTTAATGCCTTATTATGTTATTATTTTAAACTTTACTGTAATTTCAGAGTAGAACTAAGACCTTCCAGGTGAGTTTGCTCGTGCAAAAGAGTGGCACACTGTTCTCCAACCTATCGAGACTCACGATTTTGTTTAACAGACTGGGTTCCCTTATTCTGGCCTCTCTATTCAATGTGCTGGCCCCCTAGGAAAACGGAAACACAGCCTGAAACCAAATAGAACCCAGTCCACACCTACATTTTCACAAGGGAGTTGGCACACATGAAACTGTAGGAAAAGAGCTAATAAAGCACGTGAGTGTTTAACTCAACTCCAACAAATGATTAACTACAATGTGAGGAGAAAAACAATAACAGGAACCAACAACGGTACGAACATGGTGATGAATCATCTGCCAACCCTCGCTGATTTACGTCAGACCAGCCACAAAGGGTGTTTGACAAGTGAAGGACAAGGTGACCTCCAGGGTTACATGCTACGGGCTTCTTCCGATTATTTCCTTTCCTCCAGGTCCCATGGCTAAAGGTGTACAAATGCACAGCAAGGGGGCTTTCAGCAAGTTACAGTCTCAGTTTCAGAACTGTTACCCAAAAGCGGTTTAAATTATCTGAATGTATTCTAAGAAAACAAACCTAACAATTTTAAAACTTTCCAACACAAATGTCTATTTACATTCTTTCTGATCACGAGTTTAAAAGTTTTTTTTTTTTCTCTTCCCACCATGCTTTTATCACTATAACTCTTCCCTGCATGAGGTATTTTTCTTTGTTGCACTTATGACGGCCTGACATGCCATATATTCATCTATTATCTGCCCACACCCCACTAGAACATAAGCATTTTGAGAACAGGGACTTTGCTATTTTCACTGTTATATCCCCAACAAAGAACTCACTACCCAGCTCACAGAAGGTATAAATGAATTAATATATCTTATCAACCACCTATTATAAGGGCATTCAGTAAATATTTATGGAAATCTGTAAATAATTAAGTTTAAAAAAGAGAACAGAGGCAGATTAAATGACTCCCTATGTCTTCAATTAGCATTAGCCAACAATGTAAGCATTATTTTTGTTTTTATTTGATTCTCCTCAGATTTACCACTTCTGTCTTCCTTCCCACGTTTTTCACCTTATCTAGATCCTCCTCTCACAGATAGGTAGGCTGTCTGTGATTTTAGTTGACCTACCAGCCCAGAGATCACATCTTAGAGCTCCCACATGGCCATGGGATGAAATTCTGACCGACTCAGACTGTGCACAAACTCTTCCTTGTTTAGATAATAAAAGAAAAACCTGTTGAATGAGCAAGTAAAAACAGTAATGAGAAGACAAAGGGCTTTATTAGCAGAGGGAACCCTAATCATGAGGCACTCAAAGCAGTGACTGATTAATCAATTTGTTTGAGAGAACATTTTGAGATTCTAGTTTCTTTCAATAAAATGGACTTATATATCTGCCTGACTTGGAATGTTTCACTACGCATTCTTTAAAAAACAAAGTTGCAAAAAAAGTTCAAAGCTTTTTAGTATACAGCTAATAATTTGCTTATTAGCTCCTGAGTTCAGCTAAGTTCTTATATTCAATATAAACATACAAAAGGATCATTAAAAAAAAAAAACATGTCTTTAGGGAGATGCAATTTTATTATACTCAGATACAATGATCAGATACAATGATCCAGTTTTACAAGTTAGGTTTAATTGTACCTGGTCACCCAGGCAGGCACCTGACCCAAGCAGACCTTGAGTGTAAAACAGCCCCAGGTCTCACAAGACAGTGCTGCCCTGGAAGGGTCCTGAGAAGACTGGGGACTGATGGATGTGGAAGAATCATATGGGATGCAGAGGGGAGCAAGGAGCCCTATTTCCCCAATGACTCTAAGGAGGGGTAAACTGCCTGGGGAGAGGGAGGCAGGCACTTACAGGGTTTCTCTCCCTTTCAATCCATAGGAAGGTGACAAGTGGCCCCTGGGGGAATATGGAGGCTTTGTGAGTATTCCAGTCTGGAGTCTCAGGATGGTATGGTAGAGACAGGGAGAATCTTGGGCCAGACAACCCAGACCCTTGGTTTCTTAGTGAGAGGAACTTAAGAATCTGAAATTATCTAAGTGAAAAAGAACACCATCAAATTCAGGACTTTAGCTGATAATTATCTCACCAACTTTTGGACTTTGTTTAGATTTAAGTAAGAAGGAGTAAATGCCAGAAATGTTTGAAAATATAACTTTCGCTGAAAGGTCCAATATCTTTCTCTTAAGATGAAGCCCCAGTTCAGACATGGTGGCTCATGCCTGTAATCCCAACACTTGGGGAAGCTGAGGCAGGAGGATGACATGAACCAAGGAGTTCCAGATCAGCCTGGACAATATAGGGAGACACTGTCTCTACAAAAAATTTAAAAATCAGCCAAGTGTGGTGGTGCGTACTTGTAGTCCCAGCTACTTGGGAGGCTGCAGTGGGAAGATTGCTTGAACGCAGGAGGTAGAGATTGCAGTGAGCAGAGATTGCACCACTGCACTCCAGCCTGTCTCCCTCCCCTCCCTAGAAATGAAGCCCCTTAGACTGTCTGAAATGATATACAGAAAGTAGTTTTCACATTTTCAGTAATTCAAAGGGAGCACAAGTTAGGGCCTCTGGTACCAAGCTGGCTCTATCACTTACCACAAGAATACCCCTTCAGTAGGCAGATTTTCTGAGCTTTCACTTCTCTGCAAAACAAGTGATTAGCCAAGTGGTACTATACTCCATGAGAATAGCTCTGTTTTCTGGTAAGATAGTAGTGGTCAGAATAAATAAGAATTTTTCAGGGCCTACATAGTTAGGATAGGGAAGGAATACTACCACAAAGCAGTCCAAGGAGCTTACAAAAATATATAAATGTAATAGAACCATTATAGTAAAGGCACAAATAACAATTAAGTCATGGAGGAAAAGGCAGAGGGAGAGGAAAAGTTGTAGAATGTTCTAAGTTGAAGATACATATGTGATTATGCTTACTTGTTAGTCCAAAAAAAAAAAAAAAGGACAACAGGACAATTATCATAATTCTCAATAGCTAATAAAAGGAAACAATAGTTTATCAAAGGTGAAATACTATAAAACAACCTAAATGTCTAAATAGAATTTATCGTTTGGTTCATTATGTAAGAAATGGTGAAAAACACAAATGACAATATTAGTAAGAATAGATTTTCAAAGCTCCAAAAATGTCTTTCATGTTTCCTTCTCTTGAAGAGATCTCAATAATAACAAACCACCACCACCAATAAGGACTGTAATAATAATGAACCAAGGGACTTAAAATCGATAACATGACTATATTGCAATAGATCTTTTGTGGTCAGTATTTTCCTTAGACAATACTTTTCAAATATTAACCATCTTAGACTGGCATGACTGGGCAAGGCCTATATACATGCAATGAAACAGCACTATAGGCAGGGCATGGCAACTCACACTTATAACCCCTGCACTTTGGAAGGCTGAGGAGAATGGATCACCTGAGGTCGGGAGTTCAAGACCAGCCTGGCCAACATGATGAAACCCTGTCTGTACTGAAAATACAAAAAAAAAAAAAAAAAAAAAAAATTTAGCCGGGGCATGGTGGTACATGCCTGTAATCCCAGCTACTCAGGAGGCTGAGGCAGAAGAATCGCTTGAACCCAGGAGGCAGAGATTGTAGTGAGGTAAGATTGTGCCACTGCACTACAGACTGGGCAACAAGAGCAAAACTCTGTCTCCAAAAAAAAAAAAAAAATCCCTATAAATGATTGGTGCTATGATTTCTAAGTCATTCAACTCATATGAAGCAGTCACTAGAATTATTAGAATGACTTCATTTAGGCAAATGATTTGCTAGAGACCCACCTCTAATATGCCTTCTGAGTAGCCACAACTTACCCAACAAATGGTTTCACCTTTGCAGGAGGTGGCCAAACTTTGGGCATGGTAGCCATCTTTTCTCTGGAAAAGATGGGTTGGTAAAAAATTAATATGGATTATTATTTGGAACCATCTGGAAGGAGTCAATATGCTCAGGGTTTACTCAACTGACACATAAGTTTCTCTGAGCTTCTGATGTTTCTTGAGATTTGTCTGGTATGAGATTGGATAGGGTCCTGTCCCATAAGTTTCCCAAGAAAAATACATGTTTTCTGGTCCTACATTCATTTACATATGAAACGATTATGCAATGTGAAAGCTTGTATTTACTTGACAATGATAATTGTATAGAGATGACTCCAGAATTTCACTAAATCACATAGTATTTGATAAGTTACTGGTCTTAAAATGTAATGGTCCATTTTTTTAAACCAAATGAAGACTCACAGAAACATTCTCCACTTGTATCAAGATATTTATTACCACATTATTTTATAATAGAGAATATTTGGAAACACCTACATAAACCAGAAAAGGAGAAGTAAGGGGATTGTGGGTGTATCAGTTAGCTACTGCTGCCTAACAAACCACCCCCAAACTCTGCTTTGGATTAAAACAACAAGCATTTGTTTTTGCACACAGGTCTATAAATCAGCTAGGAGTTTCTTCTAGTCTCAGCTGAACTCAGGCAACTGAGATCAGCTGGCAGTTCAGCAGGGGACTGACTGCGTTGGGAAGCCTTAACTGTGATGACTGGGAAGACTAGGGTTTTTTTCCACTAGTTTGTGATTTTTCTCAAATCTCAGTGATGGTAGTCTTTCTACAACAAGGTTCCCAGGAGGCAAGCAGAAGCACAAGGTTTCTTGTGGTACGAGCTTGAAACTGGCACCCCGTCCCTTCTGCTACATTCTGTTGGCCAAAGCAAGTCACAAGGCCGGCCTGTATTCCAGGGATTGGAAAATAAACTTCACTCCCTAATGGGAGAAGCTGCAAAATCGCATTGCAAAGAATGTAGACACAGGGAGGAGTGAAAAATTAGGAGCAGTTTTGCAATCTACCACAATAGCATATTCACTGTGTGGATTCTTCTCCAGTCATTAAAAATGAAACCTACGTAGCGATTTTAGGAAGTTAAAAGGTCAAAAGTAAATATTTTGTGTTAACTTTTATTATAGCCATTTAAGTATACATGCAAAAAGGTTAGAGAAAAAATATACATAAATAATGGTTGTATAAGGATGGCAGAATATGTGTTTTGAGTATTCTTTTTAAAATATTCTGACAGCTTTAGTGGATAATTCAAACCCCTTGTGATATCTGCATGTGGCATAAGCCACATTTCATTTCTTCAGTACGATTTGGCTGAAGTAACCAGTGAATGAACAAAAGAATTATGGAGAGAAAAAGTAAATGACCTATTTTTTTTGTTCTTTTTTGGACAAAATGATTCAACTCATAAACTCCATGCCAAAATATTCAGCTGACAGAAGGAATTTAATGTGACATAGTATGCTTGCTATTTCTAGGGGAATGGCATTAGAGCTTTTAGGGTACAAAGCAAAAAGCCTTTGGCTGTTAAAAGTATTTTGCACAAGAGTGAAAATTTTCATTGTATGACCAAATCAGTGAAGATGATCCCCTCACTCAGAATTTCCTTTGTCTGCATGTGTAGTCTCTGGGCATCTATGCTTGCTTTCAGTTCAGTGGTCAAGTCCTCAAGTAAAGGACCCAATGTGAAGTAACACTGAATATTGCGTTGAAGTTACAATGTAGATGCTGATTTCATGGCCTTTGGCTCTTTCTGAGGTCAGTCATTGACCGACACATTGAATTTGGTCTCACGGGTTGACGTTAGCCACCCCTGGTATTGTCCTCACTAGTTTTAATTTAATGATGCTGTGGTTCAAATACAAACTTTCTCTAGAGTATAATTTCTTCTGGATTGCTTTCAGCAGGACTCACCTGTGGCCTTTTTAGCAAACAAACTGTGGTAGGTGATGGAAAGTCTCATGCATACTTAAACTAGTGATGTGCCCGCATGTGTGGCCAAAAGACACAATTCTCATGGTACAGCAAACGAAACCAGATTATAGAAATCCACAGCTAGAAGGCACTTTAGCATCCAAGGAAAACCAGGTCCAGGGGCTATAAACTATTTGCATGTGTTTCTGTCCCAAAATTAGTTGCAGAGAGGTTGCTCCAAATCTCCTCTCCGAGTGTCTTCTCCACTCTCCTTTCGTCCCTAGAGGATTCTTTGTCACCCTATAGACAGCAGAAGGCTGGAAGCACCAATGCCCCCAAAACATTGCATAGAACTGTTCTAGGCAAGAGGAGAATCACTGTTTGAGACAGGGCTGACTCATGCCCCATTTCTCCCTGCCTCTTGCTTCCACTCAGAACTCCAGGACTCATTGAGGGAGAATTATAAAAGCTGGCAGTCCCTTGCCACCCTCACTTCTACCCTTCCTAGATTCTTGGTTTAATCCTCTAACCCAACCCAGCTGCTATGCGTCCTCAAACTCATTCCTCGCAGTTCTTAGCAAAACGTGCACTCAGAGCCTTTTGTCTTTAAATACATAACTTATTTAAAGCTCAAAGTGCAATTCCTGTTCCAGGGATTTGCATGATCACAAGGATGGAATCTGCAAGGAATGGGACTCCTAAAGGTTGACTTCATGGATGAATCTAAGGGAAGGGGAGAATGCCCAGCAGGTAACTTCAGGACTGAAGCAAGTCAGGCAACAGAAGTGAGATTCTCTGAAGTGGGATCAGGAAAAATAATTCTTTCTCAAATCATGCATCTCAATCAGAGAAAAAGAGACATAAAATCATTGTATGCTTTGTTTAATTATGAAGATGAGTTAGCAAGTCTGTGGGCCTGACACTCTACCAGCAAGGGTCTTAAGGTGACCAGTGAACATGATGGTCCTATGGAGCTAGCAAAGGTGAGAGGGAACAATGCTCAAAGTGCTACTGAGACTTCCTGGAGTGGGAACCCAGGGCATTGCCCTGCTCAGATCCAGGCTGACTCCTCATCCTCTGGTGTAAGCACCAGATCATCCTTCTTGGGAAAACGCTGGTCATATTTTCCTTTTTAAACCTTTTCAAAAGAAGTCAGCAATCTGGGTTTCATGTAAGATCCTTTTATTTTTAAATGTTGGAAACGAATTCCAAATGTGAAAACTCCTTTTTGGAGAACGTGGCCCTCAATAAATGCCCTTTTATGACCTCTGCTGGACCGGGCATCTAGGAAGTGGTGGAACAAAGTAGGACAAAGCGACACGCCCCAAATAATATCCTGCAATGTAGGGAGTGGTACTGGGGGTTTTGAAGAAGGCTTATCAGAGTACTGATGTTTCTTAAAGAAAGCTATGGTTCCTAAAGGCTGCCTTCGTGAGAGGCCACCCACAAGAAGCCACACACATGGGACAATGTGCTGTGAGCAGAGGAGTCAGGGAGCATGAGGCTAAAGGCCACAGGTGTGGGGGTCACCACCACTAACTATGCAGCCATATATGCGCCCACCCTCTGCCTATTGACTGCATCATGGATAGCGGAACAGGAAATACTTTGACAGAGATGATCAGCCATGTAGAATCTTGGACACTCAGTGCTCCAAACAACCTCAACAGTCTTTTCAACCTTGCCATTTTACACAAATAATCTGAACCCCAAGAAGGAACAGACTTCTTGCTCCCAATCTTGCACAGCGGATTTACGGCTGAGCTGAGACCATAGCTTAGGCCCCTGCCTCCCAGAGCAGACCTTGCCTGGAAACCCTTTCCCACTCCCCACTTCAGGAGTTGTCACAAAGGGAATTTGTGAAATGAAAAATCAAATACAGTGCATTTTGATATCTTTGTAAGACTCTTCATATCAAAAATGTAACAAGCCAAGAAAAATAATCCGTTCTCAAATTGTGAATCCCAATTTAGGGCTCAGAAAAAATAGACACTAAATCATTGTATGCTTTGTTTAATTATGATGAAGAGTTTAGCGATTCTATGTGCCTGATAGCCTACCAAGCATTGTATATTTGTTACTGATATAATCTTTCTGATTCTCTCCATTTTACAGTCAGGGAATTTGAGACTTCAAGAGGCTGAGAAATCTGCCCAAAGACTCAAAGTTAGAAAATAATAAAAGCCAAGATTTGAATCTATATAGTGTCATTCAGAGCCCCAACATAATAAATATGGTTCCTAGAGCTGAGCTTCACCCCTGACTCACTTCCAAGAGATAGCAAAGGTCCAGTTCCCAGAACTGGAAAACCTACCACTGTCCTGGCCTCTAGAGCAGAGTCTCTTATGCAAAACACTATCCGGAGCCCATTTCATGATACATATTTTTTTTTCCACGCTCCAAAAATATGGTCCTCCTTTATTATGCCAATTAGGCAAGAACAGATGGTCTTCTTCTACTTAATAGTTAACCATTCAACATGTATGGAGAAAAAATCCTAGAAAGGTTTATTTCAAATATGAAAAGCGCCAGCCCAAAGGAAAATGATTTGAATAATTCTCCGAGATGGAGGGGGGCTGTTCTACAGGGTGACTTTCTGCAACTTTAACCAAAATGTCATGGAATGTGTACATTATAATGGCAGAATGTCTTGATCCCAGAAGAGTACACATAAACAGAGGGCGGTAATTGGAATCATCATTTTGACACCTGAAAGGATGACAAGAAACCTTTAACCTACTGATAATCAGTGGAGTGCACTGTCATTGTGAATGGCTCAGCCAGTCTGTGGGATATCACATTAGCAAGCTGGCTGGCCTATTAGAGGCATGTAATTCTTTCATATACTTAGCACTGAAGTGGATAGGATTCAAAACAGCTTCCTTGTCTCTGACATGCATCCAAATTTTTAATAGCAGCTAAGTACTTTACTAAGCAATTGAATAAAATAATGCATTCAAGCCCCAGAAAACCCTTTCAGACCTCTTTTTATCTCTACGTTTTACTGATAGAAGATGGATTGTAATTCAAATTTATATACTGGGCACACGATGAGCAATAGATTTTTTTTTTCCTTTGCAAATCTCAAGCATTCCAAACTATTGAAGGAGTTAAGCAATTCTGATCATTTTGAAACTAGCTGTCAGATTTAATCTCTGCTAAGGAGACAGAGGGTAAATGTACTCTGAAGCTTGTTATATAATTTACAGATTATTTTTGCAATTTATATTCCATCAAATAGGGTATATTAGACTCTCAGAAAGCACGTAATGATCAATTAATTTCAGCAGAGCTATCCTGGTGGCACTTACGGGACAGACATGATTAGACCTTTTTCTAGCTGAGTCCCAAGGTCAAGTCATCAAATATGACTGATTACATTTTCTAATGGTTTCTCTATGCCCATTAAAGAGCACTCAACTATTCAGGCTCTCCTTTGATCGTGACATTCAAAATTTGCTCTGATGGCTCCTGACAAGCAAAAATGTATTCTCTAATCTTTAACCACATAAACAATAGCTAACCACTTGTAATTGAGTTTAAATTGATTTCAGGTGGCTTCAGAGAAAAGCAATTTCTACAACAGATTAACCTCTTAATTAAAGTATATTAAGACTACTGTCAGGTGTAGAAATTCTGCTACAGCAGAAAATTATACCTCATTGACATTCATTTATGAAAGAATTGCTGTTCTGTTCCCAGGTAACAGGTTACTTATTGGTACTTCTTGCTTCACTAGGTCAATGCAAGTCTAGTTTCAGTCTTCAGAATATCAGGGTCTTATAGGGCAAAGATGTGGGGAAAGAGAAGGAGTGTCCGGGTGGGAGGAGGTGACATGAAATACGCTGTTCTCATACTTACATCTCCAGAAGTTACTTTTCTCAAGAAATGGGGCTTTCTGCAAAACCCGTAGACCACCTTAAATAGCTGAGGAATGAGGAAACACAGGTGTCAACCAACAGGTCAAAAGCAACTGGAAAGTTTTCTTCAAGGTGTTCTTCGATGCACTGTAAATAGACACCAGCTCTGTCCTCTGTCTTTGCTACTCAGACCAGTGTCACTTGCGAGGACTGTGAGAGATGCAGAATCTCAAGCCCTTCTGGCCCTACCCCAGATCTGCGGAGATAGAATCAACCTGTTTTTCAACAAGATCCCCAGGGAATTCAGTTGTGCTAGTACAGTTTGAGAATTACTGCTCTAAGAGAACGTTTGTGCTTGGAGTCCCATGGTCTCAGGCTATATCGATAAAACATCAAAAATATTTGATTTGGTGAATAAAGCACAGTGGAGCTGGTTGTTGAGTATCATGGAAACCAAATTATTTTCTTTGCACTCTACTTTTTATCTTCTTCCTTTGAAGACCCTTCTAGCTTCTCATATTTTATATCTTGGCTGTGAACACCCAGGTAAATTCAGTCCCACCCACCCAGAACTGGCCCCGAACACAAGACATATACAGAGTTTCTGACTTGGGTGACAATTGGCTTTAGAAGCAAGCTTTATTCATCCCTAATCCTGGAAGTCTGCTCTTTTGGCTCTGATGCTTTCTTTGGTTCGTGTCCCAGAACGGGTCTCAGCCTCTGTTTTCCCCAGCCTGGGATTTTGTTGCTGCTCTCTGAACTTGCATTTTAAAAAATATTTCCCATTTAGTCTTATTTATTTATTTGTTTGTTTGTTTGTTTGGAGACAGGGTCTCACTTTGTCACCCACGCTGCAGTGCAAAAGTGTAATCACTGCTCACTGCAGCCTTGCTCTCCCGGATTCAAGCTATTCTCCTGCCTCAGCCCCCCATCACCTCCCCCCACCCACCAAGTAGCTGGGACTACAGACATGTGCTACCATGTTTGGCTAATTTTTGTATTTTTTGTAGAGATGGGGTTTTGCCATATTGGCCAGGCTGATCCCAAACTCCTGAGCTCAAGTGATCTGCTCTCCTCTGCCTCCTACAGTGCTAGGATTACAGGTATGAGCTGCCCCACTCAGTCTCAAGATACCTAGTGGAGGTTTCTGTTCTTACCTGTCTAAACTTAGAGGTATGCAGCACTGACTTTTACTCCATAGGTGGCTTGTGGTTGTTAAAAGAAAGTGGAACAAAAATGCAGCTGTGCTCAGCAGCCAGGTGTTGTTAATACAACTGGTTGCAAACAGAGTCTCTCAGGCTTGGTTGAGCATTAGAATCCCCCAGGGAGATTCAAATTTTCCAATGCAAAGGTCCCAGCCCAGATCAATTAAATCAGAATTCCATATTCTGAGCATAAGTGGTTATATTAAAAAAAAGATTTAGAAATGCCAGTTTAGAGAAACTTCTATATCTTGGCGATGCCCATCCCCACTCCCTCCTCTGGGCCTCAGTAGCAGTTCGCTTCTGTTATTCTACTCTTTCTCCTCACCTCCAAAGCATTTAGAGAATAATGAATGAAGAATGTAAGCCTCTGGGTGTACTCTTAGGCTGGGGACAGGAGTGAGGGGTGAGAAAGGAAGAAGCTACATGCATGATCCATCATATTGCTGAAACTGTGCAAAGAGAAGTGTGCCAGAAGGGATATTAAACGGGCCCCAAGCTTAAGTTGCACCATTACTGAAGAAGAATCATAGAAATAGAGAAAATGGAATGCTAGAAGGCAGGCAGACAAAACATAAGAGAGTTAACATCACACAGCCCATGATCTTCCCACTTGCAATATTCCAAACAAGAAAAATACTCCCTAACTATTTGTGTCCATAACTGGCAGTTCTAAACCTGTCCTAAGCATCCCTGTGTCTTTCGGGGCAAAGCAGAAAGGGCACCAGGTGTTCTGGTGAAGAGTTCATCTGCCCATGCCCCAAATCAAAGTGAGATGGAGACGGCGGCAGCAGTGCGATCCACAGCTGGGCTCTTGGCCTGGGACCCTCCTCCGGGTGGGTCTGAGCCTGCACTGGAACCTGGTGAGAAGAGCTGCAGAAGGCAGGCTGGCGGAAGGAAACCGGGTGCTCCTCACATGCTTCCTCTGCTTACTTTTTCTTTCCTGGGTTAGGAATTCACAATCAGTGCCGCAATCTGTTGGGTTCTCTAAGTGTCTTCCGCAGGCCCTACAGATGAGCAGCACCTGGGGACTTATTAGACATGCAAATGCTCCAGAGGACAGCCCCACCTCAGACCTCCTGAATCAGACACCTTGGAGGTGGGGCCCAGCCACCTGTGTCTTCAGAAGCCCTTCAGGAGTTCCTGATGTGCACTCAAGTTTGAGAACCACTACTTGATTTCATGCTTCTTAGAGCTAGTTTTTGTGGCCATTTGTTCACTTGGTCTGAAAAGGGGAAGAAACTGAAAGCGCTTGTTCTCCTTTCAGACTGCTTATTGTTGACGCGGAATAGCAGCTGGGGTTACTGGCCATTTCTTCCCAGGTCCCCTCCCTGAACCTCTCATCTTCTATTTGCAGGCTCCTGGCTGTAGTTTCTGGTTCCTGCAGTCTGGCTTCCTGTACATAACCTTTGCCTGTTGAACCTGAGGCAGCTGCCTCTTCCTCCCCGCCTCATTTTATCTACCAGGCTCCAGACTTTGCTCCTCTGCTGAGGCCTCCCCCGCTATGCTTCCTTCTCATAAAAGTTGAAGCCCAGCCTTATCCTCTAGTCGGCTTGGACTCCCAGATGATGCCAGCTCTGTTCATCCTCTTTATCTGTTTGCCCTCTCCTGGCCTGCTACATTTAGTTAGCAAGCATGCTGCTATTAGCAAATACTTTTGAACAAATGAATTAAGTACTTTTTGGTTTCCCAAATCCTTCCACTTGCATTATCTCATCAGATTATTGTGACAGTGAAAGTATTATCCCTATTTAACAGTCAATGACACTGAGACCAATCCAGATTACAGTCTAGTTAACAGTAAAGCCAAGACTGGAATTCAGGTCTCTGAATCCTGACTTAATGCTCTATTCACTATGCTGCATTCTTAATTCATCTCTTCACAGAGATGCATTTCAGATTATTTCCCACTCTCCACAAATGCACTCCGTTAACAATTCATGCAAGGTAGATTTGTAATCAAGATTCATCTACAGCAAGCACTGGTCTAAGCTGGACAAACTGCAAAGAATGTAGTTTACTTCATTGCACAGGTGCACACCACCAAAAGATTTAGCAGAAGATAAGAGGATGGATGTTTGGGCCACACAGATCACCTGCAGCTGTGATGATTGGTTCCTGGGGTCAAAGAGCCATTTCTAATCAACAGAGTTGATTAATGGGTAACTCCTGTAGTAGAGAAATCCAAAGATTTTCAACTCAAACCTCTTATTAGTTTACATTTACTGCTCATGTGTTAGGAAGGTCAATAATAAATTAGGGCATTTAAAAGCTAGTATGATTTCCTTTAGGGCCCTCTGCTGTAAGCCCCAGTTTCTGAATGACAGCGCTTTGCCTGGAGGAGAAGCAACCACCTGCATCTGCTAGCATGGGCCTGCCTGGAGGTTAGAGGCGTGATGCCCCTGACATAGGGCACAACCATTCCCCAGTGTGTGGTGTGGAATTGAGTGAACCACTCTCCTATCCCAGATTCTGCACTGATGTCTCAACCTCTCAACCCTAGGCCTGCGTCTAAGAGCTTAGACTGCAACATTGACTGCCTGTCACCTCAGCCTTCATGACTGAGGTCTTGAGCTCTGATGCTCACCCTCACCACATCTTCACCTGTATTTTCTGCCTTGTTAGACCTCTGATAAGAGAGCAAACAGATAAGAAGGGAAAACCTCCTCTGTCTTATGGGGACACAGGCCATGGCCATGCCTTCTGGTTCCGACCACAACTCTACCTTTGTGACTCACACTAACTTCAATCCTGTTTCTCATTCCACCACCTGGCCCTCTGGTGCCATGTGCTCTCTAGATGGTCCATCCCCAAGCCCAGCTGTAAATTATTTTGGTCATTTTGTTACCAGTGGAGGGTGTCCAAGTTACTGGCATCTTTAACAAAGAATTGGACAAAATGCTCAAACAAAGGAAGGAAAGAATGAAACAAGAAAAGCAGAGATTTGCTGAAAATGAAAGTACACTCCACAGGGTGGGAGTGGGCCAAGCAAGCAGCTGAAGATCATGGTCATAGAATTTTCAGGTGGTTTCCCATTGGTTACTTTGTATACACCCTATCTAAATGAAGTAGTGGCCCACAATCAGTCTGATTGGTCACAGGAGAGGACCAATTAGAGGCTAAAGCAAAGTTACAAAGCTAGACTCTGCAAACATCTGATTAGTTGCAGAAAGTAACCAATCAGAAGCTGAAGTGAAGTTACAAAGTTATACTCCTATGTAAATGAAGACTTGGCCTGCAAGCAGCCTGATTCATTGCGAGAGGGGACCAATCAGATGTACTTTCAATTTTTTACCTGCCACACAGTAAAGGGGGGCGTTGCAAAGGGAGTAGCCTCTGGTCCTTTCGTTACTTCGGTGTGGAACGTTAGGGATTTCCTTTTGATTTAGTCCTAGAAAGTTAGAGTGAATCAGCTTTAGGTTCCCTACCTCCAGACTCTATTCTCCTATCTCAGCTTCTGACCTATGCTTCCTGTGTCGTGGCCCTGAAGGAGCTCTCTCCAGCTCAGCAGATGATCCAGTATGCACTGAGAGAACTGCCTTGGCTTTAAATTCAGAGCATGGTTAGGGCTTAACAAATGATAGAAAAAAATATGTGGAGAATTGAATGGATGGTGAATAACATTTGGAGAAAGAGAAGATCAAGCAAGCTAAGAGGAGCTCATCATTCCTCCCTAAAGTCAGATTACCCTGATTAAACAGATATGGAATCCTGTGGACATGTCTCCTCACAAGTGGTGTCAATTCACAGTGACCCTGCATGTTCTCAAGCAAATGACAGTGAAGAGGATGATAATGAGTGGATGAAATAAAGAGAAGTAGAAGAAGGAAGTGGGCAGTATAAAATAGCTTTTAATGAGCACACATTCTGTGCCAGGCACTGTGCTAAACACTAGCACACAACAGCACACCCAATCCTTACAATAATCATATATAGTAGTGATATTAACGTAATTTACAGGTGTTGAAACTGTAGTGGAGTCAGAGTTTGGTTCCAAACCTGCACTCCTAACCTCTTTATTAAGCTCCTTTCCCCAAGGGAGGTGAATTCTCTATTCTTAGGGTTTCACACTCATTTGGCTTCAAGTAGTAGTGGCTAGCTTGGCCATCCCCTATCATTGTCACATGTAATGTTTTTACCAACAATACTATTTGATGTTAGGCAGTATTCATGTAATCCCATGCACAGTTGAAAAACTTAGTTCATCAACTAGGCCAAGTAATTTCAGCTCACGTGTCCTGGGGAGAAAACTGGACTTGGGTCTAGTCCCTGCCCTGACCATGTGGCCTTGAAAATCACTCACTCTCTCTGAGTCTGCTCTCTAGCATTCCGTGTCTTCACAGTATTGTTCAAAAATTAAAGAAGCCATTGATGCAGAAGCGCTCTTTGTAAGGACTACAAAAATAAAAATCATTTCTATGTCATAAAAGAAGTTCAATTCTTTTTTTTTCCCCACTGAATTCACTAATTACATGCAAGTCATGGAGACAAGATCTTCCACGGCTGGATTCATTCCAACAACAATGGTTTCCATAAAGGTCGTCACATGAGCCAGGTGCTTTTCTAGATTATTTTCTTTTTTCAGAGACAAGAAAAAATGTTTATGACCAAGTAACTTGTGCATCTTCTCATATTTTGGCAGGTATTATACCTGCTGAGGATTAAATACCTGAAGCTGGACTTGGATAGGTCAGTTAATTAGGATTCAGACATCCTGGTTTGATTCCACAAACAACAAGTTGTCTTCCACTTCATTGGCTCACGAATGTGTACACATTTGTGTGGCCCATGGGGCAAGGTCAAATTGCTTTTTCCTGGAGGCCATTTTGTCACATGGAGTCCCCACAAGAGAGTGTGGATGAGTCACAGCAGATCCATCACCCTTGTAACAAACAGCTCAAATGCATGCTCTGCTGAGCATGAGTCAGGGGACGGGTAGACTTATAGGCAGTCTCCTTTCAGGCTTTCTATTTTTTTCCGTCTGGCTTCTCTTCCTGAGTTTGTTTTGCCTTTCACTTTTTTTTTTTAATAAAAAATAAATAAATATCCAATTTTTGATACTTTCTTCTCAGTGTCTTGGCTAAGAAAGAGACAGGGTGTGTCTTCTCAGGGAAATGTATTCAATATAAGCATGGTGTTTATCTGTTTCTTTTAACTAAATATATACCAGAAACTTATTTTTAATAGGCTTTTTGACATATAATTCTAGTACCTTACAATTCACTCACTTCAGTCTATGATTCAACAGTTTTAAATATGTTCACAGAGTTACACAATCATTATCACAATCAATATTAGAACATTTGTATTGCCCCCAAAAGAAAATCTGTCCCCATTAGTGGGCACTCCTCATTTGCCCTCAACCACCCAGCCCTGGGCAACCACTAAACTACTTTCTGACTATATAGATTTGCCTACTCTTGACACTTTATATAAATAGAATCAATATGTGGCCTTTGGCTTCTTTCACTTAGCATAAGGTTTTCAAGGTTCATCCATGTTGTAGTTCATCCATAGTTCTCAAAAAGTTCTGCATCTCTTCAGTTAGGAGCTCAAACTCATGCTGTTTCTTCTCATAGAACTTTATCTGACTCCCTTGGAAAAATAATAATAAATAATAAAAATATCCTGTGGTGGGTACTACACACATAAGCTGTAAAGGAGATACTATGGTCACTATTTTCCAAATTAAGAAATCAAGAAAGGTAATCATTAAGTTATACAGCCAATATTCTAACTCAGGTCTCTGACTATAAACCACTCTTCTCCTCTACCCCACATAGTAGGTCTGTCTTGGAAGATAAGTCATGGTTATCACCAGCATTGCCATAAACACCTACATCACATTTCTCTGAAACCCAGCACTGGCCATGGTTGTGGCTTTGACTTGCACCAGAGGAGCACAGAGAAGAAGCACATTCAACAGGTAATGCCCTCAAACGTAGCCTACGCTGGAGGTGGGGCAGAACCCAGGATGGTCAGGACTGCAGGACTCTCAAAAAAGACCTGGCTTCAAACACCAGACCTGTCACCTTTTAGTTCCATGCACTTTAGGTAGCCACTTTGTAATTCTTGATTTTCCCCCATATGAATGAGGAGGACAGTTTCTACCTTGTGGGGCTGTTACGGGAATGAAATATATGGATGAGGGCTTAGCATAGTGCCTGGTACAAAGTATTTGCGATTCTTGGTTATCATTACTGCATTAGACAGAGGTGAAATGGCATTTTATCAGTCATCCAAGAAGCACACATTTACGGTCTCCGCACGTGCACACACGCATACAAACACAAACACACCAGTGTAGTTTGAGGGGCGAACTCCTCCTGTTATCACCTGTAAGGTATCCTGTTCATAAGGGGAAAGGGTTTACATGTAAGAAAGAATAAAGCAGGAGCAGACCTACAACAGTGGACAAGACGACATCCCAAGGACCTGAGTAATGAGCTCCACGGAGCCCTGAGCTGTAGGGAAGGGAAGGCATCCAGGAGAGGCAGCCATGCTGTCATTGGTTTTACAGCGGCAAACTATGGATGGAGAAGCAGCCTTCGGAAAGTTCACTGAATCTTGAAAAAACATGACTATAATAGCAGGAGAGTTTGCCAAATGACGCAATTCGAAGCAAAGCCTTCCTGACCATCCTTACTGTAATGTTCAGCTTCTGGCTACACCAAAAGCAGTTGCTGGCAAGAAAATCATTTATTGAAAAAAGGCTTGTTGGCACATGGCAAAAGGCAGAGGAGTAGAAAGAGAACCCTAGAGAAGTTTTTCCCTTAACCTTGTATTAACATGATTTTATAGCTTTCACAAAATGGCATTCACCAAACTCATTAAAAGCTTTTAGTTGGAGAAACTAACTTCCTATGAACGTGTTGGGTAAGAACTCTAACCTACAGATATATGTTCATATGCACATGAAGATGTTTACTGCAATTTTTTTTTTTTTTTTTTCCGAGACGGAGTCTCACTCTGTCACCCAGGCTGGAGTGCAGTGGCGCAATCTCGGCTCACTGCAACCTCGCCTCCCAGGTTCAAGTGATTCTCCTGCCTCAGCCTCCCAAGTAGCTGGGACTACAGGCATCTGCCTCTATACCCGGCTGATTTTTTTATTTTTGGTAGAGATGGGGTTTCACCATATTGGTCAGGCTGGTTTCAAACTCCTGGCCTCACCCACCTCGGCCTCCCAAAGTGCTAGGATTACAGGTGTGAGCCACCATGCTTGGCCACAATATTTTTAATCACTGTGAGAAACAACTGAAAGGTCCAAACTCAGGAGAACAGCTGAGCAGAATCTGGCCCAAGCACCTAACAGCAAACTGTAGAAGTACTGGCGTTAATGGAGTATGTTCATATTTATACAGAATGGTGTGCAAAGATGTGATCTGAAAAAAATCAGTTCACTAGACAATACAGAGACAGAAGCAATTTGGGGAACCATAAATAATTAGAAGCAGGATGTGTGTTTAGCAAATAACGGAAGAATTAGCCCCTCTATATGAGATCAATACAGGATCAATCTAGAGGTAGTCTGTACCAGGGAAGGCTTAAAGCCATTAAAATAAAGTTAGGAAAAGGATTCAAATGTTTGGAGAAATATTCTTAAAACTTGGGAGGGCCTTGGTCTCTGGGCCTACCCGCGAGTCCATGGGGATCAGGCAAAAGTCTTTGGGAAACAGCCTGGAGAGAATCCAGACGTGAATGAAACCAGAGCTCTTTTGTTTTGATCCCTCCAAAGATATGAAAGTCAACAACTGATGCTAAGGATCAGGGTGAGCTGACATAGGCTGGGGTGAGAGGGTGGCCCCATTCAGGGAGACACTGGGAAGCAGAGAACAAAGAAGGTGAGCAGACATGTGTCATCATGATGGCGTTCAAAGGCGCACTGGGGAGGAGGGCACGCTGTGTCCAAAGCACGCATGTGTGATGGGCTCTGGCCCCACTGCAAAGCACTCTCCACCCCACACACGCCACACATTTCCACCCTCCCACCTTTGCACTTGCTCTTCCCTTTTCCGTGGAATACCCTCTCCATGTTTTACCTGGCAAACTCTAACTCACTCTTCACAAGCCAACTCACATGCCAACGCAGTTGTGAGCCCACACAGCGCCCCATGGCATCCAAGGCTGGGTCCCTGCCCTTGCCTCGCTGTGGGGTCTATTCTGTCCCTGAATCAATCATGGCGTTTGTACCATCAAGGAGTCTGCACGCATGAGGGCAGTGGGAGGATCTTGCCCACACCACGTCTCCCTAAGCTCACTCCCGGGGCAGACAGGCTGGCACGGTGAGAAGCCACAGTGGTCAGAGCCACACTGAGCTCATGTCATGACTGCCCTTCACGTCCGGAATGGACAATCCCCACTGCCTGATGTTGAGGCCCAGGCCAGGTGCCTGACATGTGACAAACTGTGCTTTTTTCAGGCTGAACTTATACCACCCATTAGCTGGTCTGTGGGAGCTGCCAACGTTTGTGGAGTCTGGAGTTCCTCCTACCTGCACCTGGAGTTCGGGGTTCCCCATCACTTTGACTCAAAAACAATGCCCTCCAGTTCTTATTGCCCTGCGGCTTCTCTTGGCCAGCCAGTCTTTCAACCAACACCTAACATTGAACAGTGAGGGTGCAGGGCTAGACTTGGTAGGGCTGGACAGAGAAGACAGCAGGCAGGGAATGGGACTCTGCAGACTCCCATCTGGACAGCTGGTGGCTGGCCCAACAGTCAGCGAAAGACTCACGCAGTCCACCCAGTCTTGCAGAAGTGAGGGAGAGGAAACACACTTTAGATCAGACACATGAGAAAACACCTGAGGTAGGGATCATTATGAGTTGAAATATTACATAAATTCCCAAAATCCGAGTTTCCTGTTTCTCTCAGAGGCACATATAAATATATGGTGGTCCCATTAAAACTGTACTTGTGTGATACGTATGCCACAGATGTAGTGGTGAGACTTCAGGCGTGTGATGATCACAGCTAATGGGAAGCCCTCGCATTTCACAGTCTGGCAGGCCTGAGTCTAACTCCGGCTTCTTTGGCACCATTTGTTCTGTGTGACCCGAGGCAAATCACGCCATCTCTACACGTGCGTTGTATCACTTGTAAAATAAGTTTTTTGTTAGTTTTTAGGAGGAGCAAATCAAATACGTGTCTTGCAGTTGGCACCATATATCACCCCTTGCAGACGTTGAGAATAGTGTTTCTGAAATACATTCTATTGAATTTCCAAGGCCTATTGTCCCAAGCAAGGGTAAAGTTAATTCTACCTAGACTAAAGAAGGTCATAAAGTAGAAATGCACAAATAAATCAGTAGAAATCTTCCATCAAGTGGGAAAAGAGGGTGATTGGACATTAAGGAATGTTCCTTCCAGCTAGAAGGGAAGTAGAAGAGGGAGGCAGGAGCAGGGGATAGAACGGGACACTCACTGGTCAGCCCTGAGGAGAGCCATACACCTTTTCATCTACCAGCCCCCAAGTGAACCTTGACGGGAGTGGGGAGTGGCGGGTAGTAGGGAGAGAATCTCTACAAGTTTAGGAAATGACCAGAATGCCGATATCAGGTCCCTCTTTCCTTGAGCACAATCAGAAAGAGTAAGACTTTTGTGAAAGGCCAGTTAGGATTCAGGGCAGCCAGCAGGGCGAGGGAGCAGGTGGAGACACACAGACCTAGAGAGGGCACAGAAGCCACCTCCTGACCCTCACATGATAGAGGCAGATAGGGAGAATGTGGCTGAAGGTTCCCAGCCTCCAGGGCCCTCGGCGATGCTACAAAGACCAGAATACTAGAAGGGGCAGAAGGTCAGGAACGAGAGGCTTGTAGATCCAAGGCCCTCTGGGCAGAAGTAGGGGACCAGTCCATACACACCCACAGCAGCCCTAACAGATACCTGTGCAGGATGGCCAGCTCCAGGCAGGAGGAGGACTGTCTCAGGAGAAACCACCAAGCACCTGGGATACCCCTAAGGATTTCTGCCTGCCATCATGGTGCTACACAGCCTTCTCTTTAGACACGTGCACCATCAGAAGAAGAGAATGAAATGAAGGGCAATAAAATCCACAAAGACTATCAGCTTCCCCAAATAAACTATGATAATCTACAAGAGGCTATTAGAAATTAGAGACAGAATTACATTAAACTGGAAAGTTAAAGTGTTCTCTCCCATCCTCAACTGCCCTAACTGAGAAATTAGGCTTTGAGAGAAAAATCAAAGCACACTTTAATTCCTTGCAAATCTGAGTACTAATGAGTAAATTTCAATGCTCCACTACTTGCTCAATTATTAGTATTATTACTATTATTCTATATAATAATGGTAATTATGATAATATTTGACCATTCTAACCCATAAAATGGCAGTTTCCAAAGGTTCAAATAAATAATATTAATTGCTACCTTTATGCAACCAAAGTGTGGACAAAGACGAGCTCCCTTCCCTCTGATACAGGGAAAACCGTGTCTGAAGGCAGGGGTGGGTTCTCGAGTGGGTCTGGGAGGCCAGGAGGTTAATGCTTTGGTGTATCTCTGCCTAGAACTCTTTTCTACTTGTACCCATTTCCCCTTTTTCCACCATTTCTTTACCTGAATCACCATATTCAGAAATAGGGAAATTAAGCAGTGTGTTTATATCCTTGTAGTCATTTCTGACAAATGAGAAGGGCTTCTTTATGCAGAAAAGCCTTACTTAATAACAGTGGTACTTTCTGCTCTAAGAAGTAGCTCAGGCTGGATATCATTGGAAAACACAAAGTGAATCACTGACAGCCGCATCCTCTGAGGCCAATCTCACGGTTTCCAATTTTGCTTTCTACATATTTGAAGTTTGTGAAATAAAGTAGACAGTATACATACAGGCACTTACTGGAGCATACTGCCCATCTAGAATGGAACGGTTAGATGAGTCTAGCCTCTTTCTGGGCTCCCCATCTCCCTATCAACTGGGAACAAGCTGGCCCATGACTCCCTAGCTCCCCAGCAGTCATGACAGTCTCATGGTTAGAACAGGATTCAGCAATCCTGAGACCACATCTCTGCACAGCCTCCAGTGTGAGAATTCCACCTACATACTTCCCTTGAGCAAAGACACAGACTCAGCTTATGCACCTCGGGCCACAGGGAGCCCCACTTCTTCTCCTTCCATTGTTTAAGAATGTTATTCCTTATGTCAAATCACAATGTGACAATATGCACAGATTGATAGCATGGGTTTTGGAGCCAGAGAGCTACAGCATCTAATCCAGGCTCTCCCTGTTGCTGGCTGTGTGACCACGGACAAAGGCATAACCTCTTCATGTCTCAGTTTGTTGTTTACTAACAGGTAATAGGAGGATGCAGTCATTACTTACTTTGGAGAAGGATGGAGAGGACTGATTAAAGAACTGCTTGTAAAGTATAGCCAGGTCCTGGAAATAGTATCTATTCAATTAATGCCATACATTAAAATATCATCACAGTTATTGGTGGAGTTCTGCCTTCCAGGGTGACCAAGAACATGCCCAAAACTCTCCTCCACTTTAAATATTTAAAGACAGCAGTTATGGGTCTTCTAACTGCACCCAGAAAGGTTCAAGTTCTGTTCTTGTGCCTCTTGTAATGACCTCCAGTTGTTACAGAAGCATCCCTCCAAGCCCAGATGACCTACCTTTGTCTTGAATAGGGTAGTCCAGAGGTCTAGTTCTCCTGGCACGTGGAGGACATTTTCTGGCTGCTCCCTCCTCTTCAGACCCCATTCTATCCTTGCTTTTCTCTCCTCTCTGACAGTTTCCTAACCCTCACCCAGTGCACGGCCGGCCTAGCATTAGCTGGAATTAGGTACTTTTGGTTTCATGGTGTGTATCGCCATCCATGCACGCAGATATCACAGGGCAGTGGAGGGCGGCACGTGCACAGGGATTGACTTTGGTGAGTAACCAGGGGACGCCTGGAAATGCCTATCATTGGGGTAGTCAGGATCATCATGACAAAGTCCATCAAAATGTCTCATCTGGGGATGTTTCTAGACCACACGTAGATCTAGTTTCCTCATGAATGAAACTGGAAAAGCGCCTGAGCTAACCCTGTCCCTTGTCTTTGAAGATGGGTTTAACACAGGTTTTATAGCCAAGCTGGATTGGTGGCCAGTTCCCAGGGAAGCTGAGCCAGTTCTTGAAAAGGCCCAGGGCTCTGTGAAGAGACTCCAGCCTCTGCTTCTGAACTGGGACTACACAGGGTTGCCTGGGGGTCTCCAGCACGATGCTAACCATGTAGCCAAGACGACTTCAAGCTACTCCATGATGAAACACCAGGCTCCACCTGTTCAGAGTGGGATGAACAAGGACCAGCTTTGTGGGAGCAGGAGGAGCTGTCAGGAGTCAGAGCATGCCATCGTCATCACACACCTCCCTGGCTTCAACAAGTGCTATTAAAACACACACATTTCCCCTGTCTGTGTGTATGTGTTGCAATGGATGTCAAGCAGCAAGATTTTATCTCTGTCTCAAGACGATTTATTAAGGAACACAGTGCTGGCACCCTGGCATGATACTTTGAAATGCCAGCTGTGGCTGTGGGCCAATTTGACCACAGTCTGGAAGCCCAATTTAAAGAAATCCATCTATGGCTTATATAGATAAGTTTATACTGTTCTTCGGCATCACAGCCCTTAGAGCAAAATACACGTGAAAAGAGCTGGTGAAGGGCAGACTGCTACAAACTACTGGCCCAGTGGTTCAGAAAGGAGACCAGAACTCGAAGATAAATCCCAGGGAATGATTTCTAGTTAGTCATCCTTTGCTGACTCACTTTAGAAATCATGCAAGGAGTGGAAGAGGAAGCGGAGGTTGTTACAAGATGTGGTCCCTGCCTGACTTCTTGTGCACCCAATAACCAGCCTTCTGCCTGTGCCTTCAGCTCCCCAGCTCTTTCCTACCTCAGAACCTTTGCATTTGCCAGTTTTTTCTGGAATATTCTTTCCTCACCTTGGCTTAACCGTCACCTCCTCAGAAAGACTTTCCTTGACTATATTATATAAAGCAAACTTTATGCCCTAGTTTTTCTCTCTCTCTCATCCTCCTTCACAGCACTCCCCTAATTTGTAATTAGGTTGTTTCTTTATTTGTTTATTATGTGTCTCTCCTGGCTAGAACGTAAATGCTGTAAAACAAGAAACCCAGTTTTATACCCCAGTGCCTTATACATAGAAGGTACTCAATGAACATTGAATGAATGAATGATATTAGCATAATCTTTTAGGATTCTTAATGAGAGGAGAAAAAAACCTTTTCTTGATTTCCAAGTAGGGAGAGATGAGGAAATAAATAGAAGAATTGTTAGCCGCCAGTTAGCTCGAGGCTGAAACAACCAGAAAAAGCAAAAATCTGAATGCGTCATTATAAAATGCAAACAAAGGCAACTTGCAAATAGGACGGGATGGGGTGCTCCTGAAGCAGGTGGATTATAAAGTACCGAGGATGGCTACCTCCTACTCCCTCAAGACCTGTGCCCAGCTCCTGCATCTAAGGACAGCATGACTTTTCAGCCCTTCCTAAGAACCCTTCAACCAGAAACACTTCAAATGAGAGTACAAGAGTCTCGCTGACACCAAGCGCCAGCAAGTCCTTGTCATGTACAGCATCTGGGCAGAAGTAAGAACATCTGTTCCCAGCATGAACCTTATTAGCTTCATCATTTGGCTTTCAACCGAAAAAATGTACAATTATGATACATGGGTTTAATTGGCGGCATGGTAGCAACTCACGCTCTGCAGCCGGAGCGCTCAGGAACAGACGTGGCTACGGGGGGAGCGCCCAGGCCCCAGAGGGCAAGACACACCCAGCAGCAACAGCCCCATTACCTGGAGGCAACCTGGCAGCAAGCCCAGGTTCTAGAGACAGAGGACAGCTGGGGACTGGAAGGAAGAGAGAGTGAGACAAAAGAGGGAGAACGGAAGAGGCAGAGGGAGGAGAGAAGGAGAGAAAGTCACTGGCAGGCTTGATGGTGAAGCCACAAAGACCCGAGCCAGACATAAAAGTGAGGGTGAGGGAGCAGGGCAGAGAGGGAGAGGAAGCAGCTCTGCCTGGCAAATGGCAGAGCGGGATGTCTCGTGCACGAAAGCAGGGCTGCCTGGGTCTGCGCCTCCTCTCCTCCACCACCCTGATGTGTGCACTCAGGCAAGCTGCCTCATCGCTTTGTGCCTTAGTTCTCTCAACCCTTGAGAGGGGAAAATCACAGCACCTACCTCAGAGGGTTGATGTGAGGGGGAAGTGTTACTCTGCATAAGGCACTTGAGCGGTACTTGATGTGGAGCAAGGTGCCATTATCATCGTCATCACCATCATCATCATCATCATCACTACTACGACTGTCATCATTACTTGTAAGACTGATTTAAATACTCCTTATACACTTGCACATACTCCTTACAGCATGATGAACTAGATACCAGTATTATCCCCATGCCGCGCAGCAAGCGTGTAGATGTGAAAAGCTGGGCCTCAGCAGTCTGTCTCTGGAGCCCATGCTCCTTACCATCTCCCAGGCAGGATTCATCACCCTTGAGCTTGTTACTGCCGTAATAAAAACAAAAGAAGCCGCTCAGGCTAAAGCTTATGTCTGGGTTAGTCACAGAGAAGGCCAAGAGCAATCTCCTCCCCTGGGCCTTCTTATTACAGGTAGCACTCCCTACAGCTAAGGAAGCAGGGCTGAAATTAAGGAGACAGGGATTTGAATCCCAGCTCCACCCTCAAGAGCAGTGGGCATGCCTGCCTCCTGAGCCTGCTGCTCTCTGCTGGAACCAGAATGAGAAACCTACATCTGTGGTAAGGATCCAGCAGGGCTGTGGAAGCTCTCCAGTGTCTGGCACTCAGCACATCATAGCTCTAGCATCAGCACAAGACAGCGTGTTCCCTGTGAAAGCTGAGAAATGCTGGGAAGAGGAGACAGGAAGATAAAAGAGGGAGGTTGGAGGGAGCCTTCAGCAGACGGCAGACAAAGAAGCGGCATCAGAGCGGGTGATGTGGTGGGGATGGAGGCCATGGGAATGGAGGCTGTGGGGGTGGAGGCCATGGGGATGGAGGCTGTGGCAATGGAGGCCGTGGGAATGGAAGTCATGGGAATGCAGGTCTCAGCGGAGCAAGGTGGGCTCTAGAGAAGCAGGGAAGAGCTGACCTCCTCCTGGAAGCGGAGAACCCTGCTCACCTCAGCACTCCAGGGTCTCTCCCAATTACACTATGGATGTCCCTGATGGCAAAATGAAGCTTTAAGAAAAGGCTGAATGATGTACAAAATTCCCTATATAAGAGGTCAGGGGTCTACACCTCTTAAGAGGGCTTCTTACAAAACCATTAAATGTTATAGAAGGTATGTCAAGTGGGGATACGTTACTAACAACCAAAGCAGATTATGCAGAAAAGTTCATAGTCAACAGATTCCAGTGGAACTGAGGAGTTGCTGTTTGTTTTTCTGTAAGGTCCTTCATCCTGGAAGATGCCTTCTTGGTGTTTTAATCACTGGGTGCTGGCACGTGAATACAGTTTCATCCTGGGCAAGCTGCCTAGCCTCTCTGAGTCTCACATTGTTTCCACCTGTGAAAGAAGTGTGAGATAGAGCCTACCTCCCAGGTGGACAGAAACATTAAACAGAGAATTGTGGGAAGAGGTCACATGATGCCTAGCATGTGGAGAGAAGGCATCAGTGTGAGCTCATGGGATTACTGCCGTTTGCAGTATCATGTGGCAATGGCATAAGATGGAGTGCTGCGATGTGGCTTAAGAGTTGACAAATCTAATTTCTGGAAATTAGTCAAGGAGAACCGTCAATAACATCAACTCCTCCCTCTGCCTCTTGCACCATCTGCACCAATCGCAAGCCCTCTCAGCTCCACTTTATGAGAACTTCTATCTGCCACTGTTCGCTCCCTCCCCGCTCACTGACCTCATTTGGTTTTCATCTCCCACGGGGTCTACGTCAACCAATTGCAAGGGCCTCTGCAGACATTCTTGCCTCTAATCCATTTAATCCGTTTTTCATATAGAAGCTGTGTAGCCCCTTTTTGAAGTCTCAGTTTGTATTAAAATTTGATTCATCCATGTTTTAAGATTCTACTGTGTAGTATAATCCCATTTGTTGTCCTTCTGAAAAATCACATTTAAATGGCTTACCATTTGGTTAAATTGACACTCCCCAAACTTCCCAAAGTTTCTCCAGCTGGTTCTGTAGCTAGTGCATGTTGGGGTCTCAGCAAATGTTTGTGGACTTGCACTACAGATATAAATTTCCTAAGTAAAGTAGAAATTCATATGCAAACGTGATAATAACTGGGAAGTGAGGAGGGTGAGGTGATGCCTGTATTATTTTTTAATTTTCCAAGTATAGGGACAAGCATTTTCTAAGAGTCTTATCTTTTAATACATATGTTTAAGATAAAAAGGTGTGTGGGAATACTGCCTAGACACACACATGGCAGAGTATCCTTTGGTTGCTACCTGTGTCTGCCGTTTGCAAAGCCCATTGCTGTTTCTGAGCAGTGTTTCTTCACCAGGGAAGAACAAGTCCCTCAGACTCTGAGATCACATGCGGCCCAAGGATACAACATGAAAGAACAATGACCACGGAAGTCAGGAGAAAATGCAACCATGCTCCTCCCAGGATCAAGCAACAGCCACACCCTACTCCTGCTGTCAAAGGGAACATATGCAGGATGAGCTCGGGGCTCTGGTGTTGCATCTCCACTTCCCCTTTGCTCTTCTTGGTATTCTTGTCGGTAAAACAAAAGGAATGGTCCACCGCTACCTGCTCAAAGCAGTGGACTGGCTCAGTCACGATTTGCTAGCAGTTTCAAAACACAAAATGATATTGCTGAGACCCACTGACAAGAAGCAGGGTTTGTCCTTCTCCCTGTGGGTGAGAAAAGAGAGCATCGGGTTTGTGGGATTCAATGTGGCAAGCAGTGATTTATTCGCTCTTAGCAACCACGGCTGAAGCTCAGTGACATCTGTAAGCTGAACATTCTCATCAAGCGTGTGTTTTATTCAACTGTTTGCCCTCAGGGTGCTGCAGGCTTGGTTGACTTCCCACTTGAAGCTGTCAACTCCTGCTCCACCCTCCACTGACGAGAGGCCTGGGCTCCAGCTAGGCACAGGCACACATGGCACACCTATTCTGCATCTAGTTTTTGTGGCTCCTCATCACCAGGTAAGAGTGTCTCACAAACCTTAGTCATCGCTCCCCTTCTCAGAGCGCCACTGCCTCAACAAAGATGCTTTTCCTTTTCTCAAAAGCACCATCTTCCGCCTTTTTTTCAGTTTTGTTTCCTGTTTGCAGTTGAAGAGCCAATGAGGCAGATGGATGAGGGAATCAGCCTGACTGAGAGGGAAAGACCATCCAAATGCTTCCTGCACAGCTCCTGCCACAGGCTGAGCCTCCTGCAGATGACCCCAGAGACAGGTGAATGCCAGCCATGCTCACTTCTGCTGTGCGGTGCACGACTCCGAAACAGAGCCGCATGAGAATTTCCTCAGCTCTGGTAGACTTTCTCAGGATCCTGGGCCATAAGACTATTGCTCAGGTCTCAGCAACACACAAAAATCAAAAACAAGCAATCCAACAAAAAAAAAAGATGATTAAGAGGAAAAGCGCTGGCGTGGGGTAACTGTGAATTGATACCCTAGTTCTTGCATCAGCTAGCTGAGGGGCCCTGGGCAAGTTATCAGACCTCTCGGCCCTTCAGCTTTCTTGTCTGGAAAAGAAAGGGCAGAACTGTACAAATCTCACAGAATGTATAGTGAGGATTACGTGAGATAATTCATGAGAGTTCGTTTAAATTCATAGCATAATATCTGATACCTAGTAGGTGCTTAATATATATTGTGTGTCAGGGAGGGGAGCACCACACATGGGTGGCTGTTGGGGGTGAGGGGTAAGGAGAGGGAGAGCATTAGAACAAATGCCAAATGCATGGGGCGCTTACAACCTGGATGATGGGTTAATATGTGCAGCAAACCACCACAGCACATGCATACCTATGTCACAAACCTGCACGTTCTGTACATGTATCCCAGAACTTAAAGTACAATTTTAAAAAAAGAAAAGATTTTTTTAAACTATGTGTCGTTAGTCTTAGTACTTTGTTTCAAAATTATCAGTCAAGAAATGCACAAAGATGGGACATATTTCAGATTATATCCATTGTCACTCAACTTTCAGTATATATAATCACTTACACAGAAAAAGATGCTTATCCCTTCCCTGTTTTCCCTTCCTCACTCCCCACCCAATATGCCTGCTCTCACCTCTGACCCCTGTGCAGATTCCAGGGCCATGGACAGTCTTGACCTTATTCCTCCCTAGATAGTTCCTTAAGGGCAGGGACCATGGCTTTCCTAGCTTAGTATTCTTTTTAGCGTCTGGGTCTTCAACTTAGGAGGACCTTCCCACTCTTTTCTGAGTTGAACGCTTGCCTTAACTCTGGCAACTTAAAAAAATGAACCATTGATTTCATGAGCTGAGATCTTTGAAGATTTTCAAAGTCTCAGAACCACTTCCCAGTCAAAGAAGTTCAAAGAATGAATTCATCGACTGGCTTATTCTGCTCAAGCATCATTTCCACTTCAGTCAGGAGAGGCCGGGGAAAGGTTGCTTACTGGGGAGCTTTCAACACTTCGCAGACTGTCTGATGTCAGAGGAAGGGAACTTCCCCATAGCGTTCCCACTTCAGGACACTTGGACACCATCAACATAAAACTCTCCTTCCCTATGGGCCTTGAGTGGACCCAATTCTTGCCCCTACAGTGAGGGACCATGTGGCATGGAGCAGTAAGCTGGCTTGTGCCACAAGACCCTGTGTGGGGAAGCCTGGTGCCACATCCTGGAACTGTTTTCTTCCTGCATTGAGATGTGTAGGATCCTGTTAGACCGAAAGGCTGAATCAAATCTTCTCTAGGGAGGTCTCACTCCCTGTGCTTCATGACTCCTTCCAGAATCTCTTCTTTCCTAATGTATTACGAGTTACCATTTATCCTCAGGTTTTAAAGGTGGATCTGATGCTACCTAAATGTCAAGTCAAGTCATTAATGTAATTAACGATGATGTAGGGTCCCAACACCAGCACAAGAAAGGCAATGAACAATTAAGAGTTAAAAAATTCCCCACCATACATTAATTAAGAAAGCCAGGTTATGAAAACATTATTTTGAAAGAAGCCATTTTCTGCAGTGACATAAAATTTCGTAGGCTGTTCTGGGCCTCCAGATAGGACCCACGTAATAAAGCTTCTCTGCCAAACCAGCAGGAAAACAGGGAAGTCAGACAGCCATGGGTCAGAACCCATAGACACAGGAACGGAAAACTCCAGAGAGCCTACCTCTAAAATGTGAAGCCACCAATCGACAGGCAGCCTGTTAGATACAGGAAAGCTGTCAATCATCTTTACTAAATAGGGAGGATACAACTTCCTTCCCCTCCAGGCCATAGAAAACTCGAATTCTTTACAAGTGTTCTTGAGATTCACAAACAAAATTATCAAGCAACACTATCAAAATGAATGCCTGCCGATCTTACAAACAAACTAGAAGCTAGCCTCATGGCTGCTCAGAAATGAAGGCATTTAGGCAAAGCCAGGAACTGAAGATGTGAGCAGGTGTGGGTCAGATCCTGGTGCTCAAAATAAACTTTCTGCCCCAGAAGCTCTGGACTGGAAGGGAGGGACCCAAGTTCTCTGAAAGGGCAAAGCTGCCACAGTCCAACAGCTCAAGCAGTTAGCTCTCAATTATCCACCCCCTGCGTAATTTCAGGAAAATCTGTTCCGTAAATTAGATTTTTTTGACACAGCAAAAAACAGTTGTCCAACAGTGATTTTATGTCCAAGTAAACCTGTCATCTTTATTCTTGGCCTTTTCCTTCCCTCATACTGAAAAGAAAAAGGATCCAGATATTTTCCAAGAGAAAATAAACTAAAGCTGAAAGATTTGAGTTTTCGAGTTTGGTTAAAATGCTGAGTCCAAGAAGGGGGTTCTCAAGTTGGCACAGTGCTTGCCTCCCACATCCCTACTAAATCACCACCAACTCCAGCGGCTGTGACTCAGAGAACGTGTGAACCCAAGCCTCATCTCATAAACAGCGTTTCCAGACCCCACGGTCTCCATTTCTTGCTAGCGCAGTGCAACTTGGGGTCGGGGCAAATAAGGTAAGAAGACCATTTGAGTTCAACTTCTGAAGCTGTTCTTTTCTCTGCTAAAGTTTAGGCAGAAGCCAAAAGAGCTGTTTTCTCTATTGTCTCACACTAAACTGCTGACAACTAAGAAGTATGAGCACCTGGCAGAATTTCAAACTCCAACAGTAAGCAAACCGCACGAGGAGACTGTTTTGTGTTGCTTTGCTGTGGCTCTCCTTTTTCCGGTGTGGGATGTTCCAGAAAGCTGTGGACACTGTCAATGTCCACCCCCAGCAGCCTAAGAAGCACATCCAGGAATAGGTGTCCCCTCTCTCCTAGGAAGGGCCCACGGTGACCCACCTGCTCCAGGAACTGTCACTGGAATACATTATCAAGACTTATGAGAGTCAAGAATGATTGAAAACCTTAGCTGGAGTGGAGAGGCATGAGGCAGAGTTGAGAAGTTGCCACCTCCCCTCTCTTTTTTTTTTTCTTTTGATATGGAGTCTCGCTGTGTTGCCCAGGCTGGAGTGCAGTGGCACAATCTCAGCTCACGGCAACCTCTGCCTCCCAGGTTCAAGTGATTCTCCAGCCTCACCCTTTCAAGTAGCTGGGATTACAGGTGCCCACCAGCACACCTGGCTAATTTTTTTGTATTTCTAGTAGATACAGGGTTTCACTATGTTGGTCAGGCTGGTCTCGAACTCCTGACCTCAGCTGATCCACCCACCTTGACTTCCCAAAGTGCTGGGATAACAGGCATGAGCCACTGCACCCAGCCTCCCCTCTCTTTTTTTAACCTCCACTTCTCTCTCAACGTCTAGGGCTGTGGTGGTTTGTTTCTACTCCCATCACTCATTCACTCAACATTGCACCTTCCTTCTACCCTCCCTGGTCTGTTTCCCCCATGACCCAGGTCTTTTCCTCTCCCTGTCTTCCACCAGAACCTCCTACGGTAGGCACCATTTCCTTTGGGCTCTGTCATCACTCAGTGACAACCAATTTATCTGACGGAATAACCTCTGCTAATGCGCCAAGAGAATATATACGCCTGTTGGGTTCCTTCTGGAGAAGATGGGAGTTTTAAGTACGGATGACCAAGGACTGGATTCTAAAGGGGCTGAACAACATAAGTCAAGTAACAGAGAGCCAACTGAAATGAAATTGAATGAAAGAAGGAGTGAATCGGCTTATGTGACTGTGAAGGGCGGGGTGGAACAGCTGGAGGAACCCTTCGTGACTCCCATCACAGCTCTTGCTGGTGTATTGTTCCAGTTCTTATGAGCTTTTCCACTTAGCTGGGGCCAGAGCCACATGTCCTTATAGCACCCATCTTTCCTGGAGTCTGGCAGGAAGGACTTTCATTGGCAAGGCTTGAATCACATGCCCAAACCTGGACCAATTCCTGTGGCCATGAGATTTAGCCTGTGTTCTCATTTGCACTGCTGCTGTAACAAATTATCACAGGCTTAGTGGCTTACAACAAAACACATTTATTACCTTAGGGTTCTGAAGGTGGAAGACTATTAGGGTCTTCCTAGACTAAAATCCAGGTGTCAGGAGGCTGCATTCCTTTCTCGAGCAGAAACCTGTTTGCTTGTATATTCAGTTTGTTAGCAGAATTCAGTTCCTTGTGCCTGTAGGACTGAGATTCTGGCTTCCTTGCTTGTCTCCATCTGTGGACCATTCCCACCTTCTTGAAGGGCTCACATGCCTTGGTTTCTCACCTTTTTTTCTAGCCTTTTAAAGCCAGCAGTAGTGAGTCAAGTCTCCTTCATGCTTCAAATCTCTCCTGCTTCTTTTTCTGTTATCGCATTTCTCTGATCCTTCTGCTTTTCTCTTCCAGGTTCAGGATCCCACGTGATTACTTTGAGCCCAACTAGATGATCCAGGAGAAGCTCCCCATCTGAAACTCCACAACCCTCATTCCATCTGCCAAGTCCCTTTTGCCATGTAATGACCTAAATGGCATACTCACGTAAACAGCAATGAATATGTAAAACATACTCAAGGATTCTAAGGATAGAACACAACCTTCTGGGAGGGAGCATTATGTGAACACCACAGCCAGAGTTTGGTCGAATAGCCACCAGGGAAGCCAGGGCAGGGCTGGTGTGACTGGCAGCTCCATTAGAACCATGTGGAAAGGGAGGGAAGGGGCAACTCCCTAGTGAAGGATAGGATGGTATTAGCAGGAAAAAGAAGAGAAAAGACATCTCCTTCAAGGCAAGTTGGGCCTTACTACACATTTAAGGCACTGATCAAAGATATTAGTGGGCTCTTTAGTTAGGAAATTTAATATTCCCAATGGCAAATGCCCTAAACATTTTTAAATTAATAAATGAAAAAATTAGAAGGGAGGCAGGCCAGAGGCAGAAAATCAATCTATCAAATATACCCATTTCCAAGGACTAGAACTTTGCTGAGCTTAATCAAAAAACACAGAAGAAACAGAAACGATTTGTAGAAATTTGACCCAAGGAGTCAGGCACACTTACAGCAACAGAGAGCAGTCAGGAAGGATGAAGGAACTAGAATCTAACTCAAGGCTCATGTGCTCTGGTGGACCAGGGCCTGCAACAGAGGAGGTGCAGCCACAAATGCTAAATATAACATGCATGGCATGAGGACGTCTGGAGCATTCGCTGGAGCACATTGGTTATTGTTTGAACACCTGTAACCAGCCACACAACCTCAGGTAAGTCTCACGTTGAGCCAGTTTCATCTCCAGTGACATGAGAGAGTGGAATGTCCATGAGGTGACTGTGCCAGTCCCCACCCCACACCCACGCCTGCCCAACTTCCATAACCCACTCAGTGCTCTTTCCTGCTGAGCCTTCTCAAGACAGCTTTCCAACAGCCACTACTGCCTGCTTCAAGTCAAAACGTGTATGAAAATCCCTCCGTCATTCTAGAGTTAGATAACTTCTAAGGTGCTTTTCAGGTTTGACATTTTATACCCTAAAGTTCTGATATAGATAGACCAACCACTTAGGACCAAGTAAGACCCATTCAGGCTCTCATTTCAAACTCCTAAGGCTGGATGAGGACAAAGTTACCTGGTGGGAAAGGCAAATAGAATTCTAAAAACATTCATGATTTAATCCAAGTGCTCAAGGACAGTTTCAGTAGGAAATCAAATCAGAGATAAAATAAATTTCCCTTCTCAACCAGAAGGCTTGAAATGACACGTAGATGTTTCACAAAAGGTCAACTATAATCCTTGATGGACAGATAATTGCCTTGCGATTACATAGATAAGCAACCTGGTTTTTTGGCAGTAATAGCTGCTGCAGATAAATTGAGAAATATTGCCAGTTGGTTCCCTAGAAACTCTGAAACAGACATTACCAAATAGGAAATTTATTAGGGTGCAGTCTCGAGACTAACACCTGTCAAGGAAGGGAAGGAAGCAGGATTGGCTGGAGGGTAAAATTGGGTGTGGACTCTGCCAAAGTCTCAGCTCCCCGTACAGGAAGCTCCAAGACTGGACTGGCCTTTCAGAGACATCCTCAGTTGCAGTATGGGGTCAGATCTTTAGTTGCCTCCATTGAGCTGTCATTGAATGGAGGCTAGTCTCAGGCAGGCAGCTCTTGGGTAAGGAGGCTGTCTTCGTAGAGCTCCCAGCCCAGATAGGGCTGACAGTGGAGCGCTGTTAGCCAGCAGCAGGCCCAGAAGCTGGAACAGTTCCTCCAATCCTGAAGGAAGATCTGGCAGAGTCACATATTGAGGAAAACAAGCAAATGGCATCTCTGACCTGGATGGCCTATTCAGGACATTAGCACCAGCAGTGCCCGTGAGGGCTACCCTTTTCTGTCTGTTGGCACTGCAGAGGTCCTCTGGGTCTCCTTATATAGTCCGCAGCTTCTTCCAGTGTTGACCCATGGCCAATTTTCTGGTGGTGCTCAGCAAAATAAATTACCTAAAGTAGGAGACATAACTGGTGTGGAAGTTTCATTCTGGTGGATGAATGTCATGAGTTATTTTACACTAACTTTACAGTAAAATAAATAGGTGGACAAATTATATTTTCCACATGATGTGAGCTCTGTAGAGATAGTATATGAGTCTGCTAGGACTGCTGTAAGAAAATACCACAGACTGGGTGGCTTAAACACAGAAATTTATTTTCTCACAGTTCGGGAGGCTGAAAGTCCAAGATGAAGACATTGGCAGGTCTGGTTTCTCCTGAGGCCTTTCTCCATGGTTTGCAGATGGCCACCTTCTTGCTGTGTCCTCACATGGCCTTTCTCTGTGCACATGTCACTGTAATCTCTTTCTCTTCTTATAAGAATAAAGTCCCATTGGATTAGGGCTCACCCTATAATCTCATATTACCTATTTAAAGGCCCCCATCTCTAAACACAGTCATATTGGGGTCAGAGCTTTAACCTATGAAATCTGGGGGAATATAATCTAGTCCATAAGAGATAGTTTCTAAAAATCCCTTTTAACATTACATTAATCTAAGGATGAATGAATGGTAGAATGTAAAATTTATATATAGATGCCACTTTAAAGTGTATTTCTAGCTCCCTTCGTTCTTGCTCCACTGTAGAAATTTTATTGTTTAAATTAAAATTTGGAAAGCAAAACTTGCTCAGAAAAAATAAAATTACCCACATTATTATCACTCATTTAAAACATACTATAATATTTGATGTATTTTCTTCCAATTCCTTTTCTCTGTTACATATAAACATTTTTATGGATTGGAGCATATCTGTATTACAATTTCATATCTATATAAAATTGCTAATAATAATTTGATAATAATAGAGCATTGCTATATTTTAAAAGGAAAACAATATATCCATAATTTAATTGTCTAATGGTTTGTTTTGGGAACTACTGCACCAAGTATTTGCACCTAAGTATTTTCTTGAATGTCTGCCTTCCCAATATTTTTGTAATACCATTTCCTTTTTCTTCTTTTTCTATCCAAATTTTCCATTTCCTTTTAAGCCCAGTTCAAGCCCTACCTCCTCAAGTAGACTTCTCTGGTGTTTCTAGACATAGTAGCCTGGCCTCCTTTTCCTTTTCTGCACATCCTTTGCTTAATCCCATTCTTCTTGTGATATACCTGGTATCACTGTTGTAAGAAGGAGGTAGGGAGAAAGAGAAGGAAGGAAAGGAGGAAGGGAGAGATGAATGGAGGGACAGAGGGAAGAAGGAAGGAAGAAAGAAGCCTGTATATATATGTCTATGTTCATATAAATCTTTATTTTAAGCCTTACTTCACAATATGACTGTAACCCTCTTGAATACAAAGGCATCAACCGACTAATGTTGGTGGATTGATTGATTAGTTTGCTGGTCAGTCTGCTGTTTTCTGAATATTAACCAAGTTGTCTGTGGAAATAATTTTTCCCCCTACTTATCCTGTGGAGGGTACTATTTGTGACATGTCCGCGGCAGGACTGAATTGGAAGCATTGTATTCCTCTGTATTATCCTGATTTCTCTGCTCTGTGTGCCTTGACAGCAGGATGGTTCTATTATGTTATATCCTATTGTGTCTTTATAATGGCTTAATTACTGTGTATGGGCTTCTAGCTGAGAATCGGGGAGAAGGTAAATTCTATAAATAAAATCTGCTATTGGTGACATTAATATGCTGCCAGACTTAGTTGTGTCTACATTGCACAGGTTCACATTAAAATTCAAAGTGTTGTCAAATACATGTTATAGGTAGAGAATCTATTTTAAATTCCTTTACAGAGTGAATTAAGCTACAGTCAAAACACATTCTGGAAAGAAGAGCTTTGATGTTCTGATGCGCCATGTACTATACGGCAGTCTATCTCAATGTGTCATTCCTTTATGCAGCAGAAGACTGCACTGGCCAATGCCCTGAGACCTCTGGAGAAAGATCTCCTTTGTGTCTCATCTGGTCAAGCAGAACCTTAGACTCATTATTAAACCAAATATATCCATCTTTAAAATGTATACAAAACTGTATCTGGCTCATTAAGACATGCATAATAAATGCTATAAATGGCTAACAGGCCAACCCTAAACTACTTTCAGTATTTTAAAGATGAAAATAGAGAGGGAGGGGTGGAGGTGGGGGGAAAGAGTAGGAAGGAAAGGAGAAAGGGAGGGAGAAATGGAGGGAGGGAGGGAAGAAGGAAGGAAGAAAGGAGCATATATATATATATATATATATATATATATATATATATATATATGCATATGTTCATAACGTCAGAGAAATCTGCCATTTCATTAACTTTTCTTTCAAAGTTTTGTTACGTTGTAAATTTCAGGTGAAATTAACAATCATAATAACAAGTACAGTTTGAGAGCCTAGAATCAGCAAAGTCAAGGCATGACATTTTGACATTGCCGCTTTGATACAACTATTTTGATGAAGGAATATTTTGTCATATTTTTAAAAATTTCAGCTTTTATCTTTTAGAAATGAATGGGGAAGCAGATAACCGCCCCCCTTCCAAAGCCTCACACAAGCCCATACTTCACTCTTGAAATTCAGACTACTGTTCTCACACAAGCGATGGGAAAGTTCAGGAAGGAGACAGGTGTCCAGGTATTACTTGCTTTTAAAAAATGATTTTTATGTTTGACCAGACCACCTTGATGCATCAACAAACACATCTGCATCAAATGTTATCGTTTAGTGCAAGTCACAGTGGAGTGCCATTTCTGGACACCTAGCACGAATAGTAATACTGCAATAACTGCTCTGATAATTCATGGGGAAAAAAATGCCATTTTACTTCTCCACATCTGTCAACGGAGAGTCGCTTTGTGCCCTGATTAATCCTGTTGGTGGCCTCAGTTCTTTATTTCCTGCTGCAGATGCAGACATCAATTTGATATGTCAGTGTTTTCATGGGATGGGGTCTCCACAAGATTAAGAAAAGGCAATGATGGAGTGCGGCAAGCATGAGGAAGAGAAAAAGCAGTAGTTCAGGGAGGCCTGTGTCCTTTCTTCCTAAGCAAGAGCTAGAACAGGAATAAACCTTTAAAGAAACTGGGTGGGTGGTCCTGTCTGAGAGGGGCTAGTGAGGCAGGCACTTGCCTAGGATACAAAATTTGAAGGGGTTCCTGTAACTCAGCAGTCAAGATAAACGTTTTTAAGCAATATTTTAAAAAATGAAAATGCAGGCCAATTCACCGCAAACAAAATACCAAGCTTTTTAAGTACAGACCCACCCAACTCTGCACTTAGGCAATTGTGCCTCATTCCCCCAACTCTAACCCCAGCTCTGGGTCTTGCATTTCATCTTCCACAAATCCAAAGATGCTCTCTAAGTAAAAAATAAAAATAAAAATCTCTCAGTCAAAATAAAATGCATGTTAACTAGTTCTATTTAACCACTCCACAATGCATCCATATTTGCAAACATGTTGCATACCACAAACATATACAATTTTTATTTGTCAAATAAGTGGTGAGGGAAGACTACAGAGCTGGAAACATGCATCATGAATTCTGTCTAGAATTTTTGAAACTCTTAGAATATATGAACATTTTATTAGGCTAAGTCCACATTCCAAGTTATCTAGATATTTGAGATTTCATTAAACCCCCATACCCTAGACAATAGGATTGACAAACCCATCTTGGGCAAAAATGTCATAATAGGAGGAGAGAAAAACAAGGGAAAGCTAGTGCAAGTGGAATATGGGGAGGAAGGAAGGTGGGTGCTGACCATCCCCAACAACAACTTGCAACTCAGGTAAATAACATACCCTTGTCCCCAAACTAAATTAATATGCAATGGATCAATATTAGTGATATCCAAAGTCAACCTTAAAGAGAAAAAAATCTCTCTCAGGAGAACAAGGTTTAACTGCGACTGTAGATAAGTATTTTCTAATCTTATGAGCCTGGGCTGGACTCTCTTTTCTCAGAGGGTATCAAAAGAGGGACTGTTGGTTCTTTACCTCTAGTCCACACAGCAAGCAAGTAGAAAACACTCATGGATCTAAAGAAAAGATGAGCTGGGATAAATAAAAATATTTGTTTAGGAGATGGAAATGCGGGTACCTTACAACTTAGATCTTGGATTTTTTTTTTTCCCAGGCGGGTAGGAGAGGAGTCTTGCTCTGTCACCCAGGCTGGAGGGCAATGGCACAATCTCAACTCACTGCAACCTCTACCTCCTGGGTACAAGTGATTCAGCCTCCCCAGTAGCTGGGACTACAAGCGCGTGTCACCATGCCTGGCTAATTTTTAGTATTTTTAGTAGAGATGGGATTTCACCGTGTTAGCCAGGATGGTCTCAATCTCCTGACCTCGAGATCTGCCCATCTCAGCTTCCCAAAGTGCTGAGATTACAGGTATGAGCCACCGTGCCTGGCCGAATATCTATTTTATAGCATTACTATTTTTGCAGAAAACACCATTACAAATATGTCAATAACAAGAGGGATTGTCAGCTATTGAAGAAAAAAAAATAATAAGGCAAACACAGCCCCTGCCAGTGGGAAGTGTGTCAGTCCCCATTGCTGTTGCTGTGTAATAACCTAGCCCCAAATCTAATGGTCTAAAACAACCACCATTTTACCCTGTCCATGGATTCTGCAGGTCAGGAATTTGGACTGGACACAATGGGATCAGCTTATCCCTGCTCCATGATACCTAGGGCCTCAGTTGGAAAGGCATGGAGGTTAGGTTGACTTCAAGGCTGGGAACTGCAATCACCTGGAGGCTCCTTCACTCAGGCCCGGGGCTGGGATGATTCCCAAACCAGGACTGCTTATCGGAATGCCTAGATGCAGCCTCTCTGGGTGTGCAGCCTCAGGGCAAGCAGATTCCTCCCATTGCAACTCAGGGCATGAGTGGTCCAGTGAACAAGACAAAAGCTGCACTGCCTTTTATGACTGAGCTTCAGGAGTGACACAGCTTCACTTCTGCCAGATCCATTGGTCCATGCAGTCACAAACCTGCCCAGGTTCAAGGATAAAAGAACTCAACTTCACCTCTCGATGGGGGAGTGGCAAGGTTGCTTGCAGAAAATCACATGGGGCAACAGATATCATTGCTGCCATCTCTGGAAAATGTGATCTGCCACAGCATTCACGCTGAAGGACACACTCATCTGAGCAGGTGGCAAGTGGGGTCCTGTTGTCAAGATGCATACCTCAGCCTGTCGGGGACTCATGTTGTTTAATATGAGAATCACATACCTGGCTGTCCTTGTTCTGATTCTCTGATAATTCAGCTTCTCATAGTATTTGCCGATGAGGAAAGGAAGGAATCAAGGAGCCACACGGCACTCACATTTCTCATTGTACCTGATGAAACTGGCACTTTCATTTCAAGCATTCGCCTCTCCAGAGACTTATAAGTAAGCATGAGTCACTGTGACACCTTCCTGGGGTCCCTAAGGTCTCAGGCACTCTGGGACTGCAAGGCTCAGGCCAGTCTCTGTTCTGCAGGCAATGTGCCACACGATCAATGCTTCCTTGTGGGAATGGCGGGGGTTGCCAGTAGACCTGCCCCAATCGGAACCCTGGACACTGTGTAAGTTATTTTTTTTTTCCTTTGTGAAACCAGGAATAAGATGAAGAAATGTAAGTCAGATTGGAGGAGGAGAAGCTATGAAACCATGGAAAACTAAAGAGAAGGGAAGGGGGCACTAACTGGAAGAAAGAAAAGAATCCATGAGTGAAGGAAACACTTTGGGTAAACTGTCATGGCAATAGGATAGTTTCTGAGCATTACCTTCAAAATCGCCCACACCGGCCAGGTGCGGTGGCTCACACCTATAATCCCAGCACTTTGGGAGGTCAAGGTGGTGGATCACCTGTGGTCAGGAGTTCGAGACCAGTCTGGCCAACATGGTAAAACTCTGTCTCTACTAAAAATAAAAAATTAGCTGGGCATGGTGGTGTGTGCTTGTAATCCCAGCTACTTGGGAGGCTGAGGCAGGAGAATCACTTGAACCTGGGAGGTGGAGGTTGCTGTGAGCTGAGATCACACCACTGCATCCAGCCTGGGCAATAGAGTGAGACTCCATCTCAAATTTAAAAACATACAAAATAAATAAAATAGCCCATGTTGAGCCCCTTTTCCCCCGAGTGCCTGAGTTCTTCTAGGTGGTAACTAGCTGGAATGGGGGACACGGTCACGCCTCATAGCTGCCAGCCTCTGCCTCCATGTCACCTTTCTGACTATCCCAGCGAATGCTCAGCCCATTTCCTGTGTCACCAAAGACACTCAGGGCACAGCCCCTGCAGGCTCTGCGGGCCTCAGGCCATAAGGCTGACCTCACAACAGCACTTGTCTTCCTCCCCAAGTAGATTATTTATTTAACAAACACCTAGACCAGGCTTACTACACGTCAGGCACTATTCCAAGTCCTTTGCAAATATTAGCTCAGTTATTCCTCTGCAAGGGAGGTACTGTTATGTATCCGTATTTCACAGATGAGGAAACTGAGACAGGTTAGATGATGTACTGCCTACCTGTGCCCATCCAGTAAGCAGTAAGGCCAGAATTCAAACCCAAGCAGGCCAGCCCCAGATTCACTGCTCACAGCCCTTGGGTTGTGCGAGGCTGGCACAGCTGGGAGGTGAGGAGCTGGGCACGGAGACAGATGCCCAGGATTCAGGCACACCTGCATGGGCATGATCCAGGTGGATCAGCCGAGACACCCTGGCAGGACTTCTGGGACAGTTCTTTTTCTCCCTAAAGCCTGTGAGTTTATCCTGGCTCAACCAACTACCCTCTTGTGTACTTCCTTTACAAGTCGTGGGACAGAGAGCCTAGGATCTCTGCAACACTTTGCAAACCTTGCTATGGGACTGAGAACCTCTCTACTGCCCTCCTAAGACTCAGTCTTCATAGACGACCTTGACTCTGGTTGTGGGAAACAGCAGGGTGTTAGGGCTAGAGCTGCTAGATTAAATATAGAATGTCCAGTTACATTTGAATTTCAGATTAATTCTTTTTTTCCAGTACAAGTTATGTCCCATGCAATATTTGAGACACACTAAAAATTATTCATTGTTTACTGGGCATTCTGTACTTTTATTTGCTAAATTTGGCAACCCTAAATGCAGGCTTATGAAAACCTCTAAAATGTGGAATAGGATCACAGCCAGGGAGCAGGTGGGCTCTGCGTTGCTGTCCAGGTGGTGGGTGTGGGGAGGCCCTCTGGGGAAATACACTAAGGGAGGCAGTTCCTTCTGCCCTGGACAGAGCCAATGTTATGACATGTCCAGGCCCAGGAGAAAAAGCAAAATAAATGCCCGTGGGCCTTGTGCTGCTCTACAGGCTCACGGTCTATGCTTTGCATGAAGCCCTTTCACCCCACAACTTTCTATTCTGAAAAATTTCAAATCTACAGAAAAGCTGCAACCATCGTACAATAAATACCTGTTTTTATCACACTGGCACTCTCTTTCCCACGGTGTATGTGTGCACATGGGCACATATACTCACATCTGTATTAGATTGTTTGATGAACCATTTGAGAGTTTGTGCCAGATAGTCACCTGATGAAACTGGCTCTTTCATTTCAAGCACTCTCCTCTCCAGAGAATGGTTAAGTAAGCACAAGTCACTGTGACACTCTCCTGGGGTCCTTAGGGTCTCAGCATGTAGTTCCTAGGAACAAGGGCATTCTCCTCTGTAACTCCAGTACCATGACCAGACTCAGGAAATTTAGCATTAATACCTTGCTATTACTTAATATTACCGAATTCCTCCCTTTGCTCCAATATGTGTGCTTGTCCGTTTTTGAATCCGAGATCCTCTCAAGGCTCCCAAAATGTACTTAATTGTCATGTTTCTTGAGTCTCTTTTAACCCAGGGCTGCCTTTTTAGAGCATCTACTGCATGCTAGACAATATGCAAGAGGCGTGGCCTGCCTTATCTTATTTCAGCCCTGTGAGACAGAAGTTATCTCTTTTTACAAAGGAGGAAACTGAAGCTTCTTCGAGTGAAGTAAGTCGCCCAGGGTCACATGGCTGGTAACTGGTGTGGCCAGCGTTTGAACCCAGCCCTGACTCCCAAGTCTGCCCTCTCTCCTTTACATCACACTGTCTGAGCTCTGTCTTCAAGAGATGATACTGAAAGAGTGACACTCAGGTTGGAACTGATAACTTTTCCAAGAGGTGAGAGAACGTTCCCTAGAAATACACAGGATTTTGAAAGAGAAGCTGATCGGGTTAGCTAGGGAGGCAGGACCCTGCTAAGGTTAGAAGCGAGGTCTTGAAGTCAAGTCTTGGGTTCAACTTTGAATTCCTCTATTCCCCAGCTATGTTCCCTTAGCATTTCTGGAATCTTCACTTTCCCATCTTTAACAGGAGAGTAATAGCAGTGTCCTCACTGGATTATTATGGGACTAATATTCTAATATTCTATTAAGCTTTTAGCACCAAGACAACCTGGCACATGCCAGGTGTCCAACAATTGGCACTACTACTGTGATTAGGTGAGGAAAGTATATGGCTGACAGTTGTCACTTACAGGAGCCACAGGCCGATTGCTAGGGGCTGCCCACATGAAGAACAACAGCTAATGCTCATGCATGAGGGTTCAACACATCAGAATGGGGGCAGCTGTGGGAACAGGGATTCAGTTTGCATTGCTGAAGACCAGTGAGCTGAGCCCTTCTTCCTGCCAGGAGTTCCCTTCCAAGGAACAGAGAGGAAAGCAGCTCAGGCAGGGACACCCTGCTGCCCTCCACACCCACCAGAGAGGCAGGCAGGGAGCTGGGCCCCTTATTCTTGTTTCCCAGCATGGTCAATCATTTCCTGGGCATTTGGGAGCCCAGTGTTTTAGGGGAAGGTGAGAGTGGGCTCCAGACAGCGGAAATATAAGGAAGACGTTACCGGCTGGATTATGCCCCCTCCCTAAATTTATATGTTAAAGTCTTAACCTCCAGTTAGGAGCTTTGGACTACATTTGGAGATAGGGCTATGAAGGAGACAGTTACGGTAAAATGAGATCTCCAGGGCAGGTGCCGACCCATTCAGCCCGGTGTCCTTACTTGAAGAGGAGATTAGGACAGAGATGGGTGCAGGAGAAAAACTATGTGAGAACCCAGCAAAACAGTGGCCATCCACAGGCCGGGAGAGGCCTCTGAAGAAACCTAACCCACTGACACCTTGGTCTTGGACTTTCAGGCTCCAGAACTACAAGAAGTAAATTTCTGATGTTTAAGCCACCTCGTCTGCGGCACTTCGTTATGGTAGCCCTAGGTGACTAATACACAGGCCCCCACGTTCTCAGAGGAAGGGGTGGTCTTCTGGCCTACAACCTTCTCCCATACCAAATGCTTCCTGCCCTGGAACATACAACTTCAAATTCTTCAGCTTTGGGACTCGAACTAGTTGCCCTTCTCCTCAGCTTGCAGACAGCCTGTTGTGGGACCTCACCTTGTGATTACGGGAGTCAATACTCCTTAATAAACTCATACACACACACACACACACACACACACACACACACACACACACTCTCACATCTATACTATTAGTTCTTTTCCTCTAGAGAACCCTAACTCAGGTGGCCTCATAAAAGAAAGAGACAGGCTGGGCGAGGTGGCTCCTGCCTGTAATCCAAACACTTTGGGTGGCTGAGGTGGGCGGATCACAAGGTCAGGAGATGAAGACCATCATGGCCAACATGGTGAAACCCTGTCTCTACTAACATACAAAAAATTAGTTGGGTGTGGTGGCATGTGCCTGTAGTCCCAGCTACTCAGAAGCCTGAGGCAGGGGAAGCCTTGAACCCAGGAGGCAGAGGTTGCAGTGAGCCAAGATCATACCACTGCACTCCAGCCTGGTGACAGAGCAAGACTCCATCTCAAAGAAAGAAAGAAAGAAAGAAAGAAAGAAAGAAAGAAAGAAAAAGACAACTGCATAGAGACTAGCATAGCCTTCAGGGAAGAATCCATGGGGCTTCTGCTCAGCAGAGGGATGGGTGTCACAATAGCAGGTCTCTGAGCCAAGACTTAAAAATTCTGGGTTACAACTACCTGCTGCCACCCCCAATCCTCACTGGATAGAGGCAGGAGACAGGCCAGTTTTGCAGACTGTCTATGGCCAACTCCTTAGCCTGTGTAATGACATCTCTGCAATGTGCATGTGGATTTGCTGATCTTTTAAGATCTCTTCCTCCACTAGAATTCTAGGATTCCTGTAGCCATAGGAGGGGAGTGTGATGGTTGGAAGAGCACGCTGAGCTGATTATCCTGTTGATGCAGGCAGGTCAGCAGTTTGAATGCTCCATCTGTTCTGCAGAGGGCCCGGCCTGTGTCGTGTAAGAGCCAACAGAGTGGAGAACCAGAGCCAGGCTGGGTGTGTGGTGTGAATCTGCTTTTCCTTTCTCCACAGAGGTTGCTTGACATGTCAGGTGGCATCGGAGCCAACCTCTGGGTAAGTGTTCTCCCAGGCAATGGGCAGATCTAACCATGTGATGCTGATAGTGTGGAGTACCCTCTTCTTTGTTACAGAGAGCTGCCTGGCCTCAAGGGACGCTGAAAGTCTGGCCTCTCCAGGGATGCTGCTGGGCCACACAGGAAGCCAGAATGTGAAAAAGTTGGTAGGAGACCAGGACAGCTTGCAGCTAGCTACAGCCACACATGCTCCAGTGCAGAGACTTCAGTCTCTGACACCTCTTGAGGGGGCAGCGAAGTTCTGTGGTCCCAACCTTCTGATCACACCCATGTCCATGCGGTGGAGAGGCTCTCCAGGCCTCAGGCCATGGAGGAGCAGGTCCCTGTCTTGCTCCAATCTGCCTCCACCGTGGACAGCAAGGCTCAGGTTTAGAGGAGCAGCCACTTCAGAACAGTTTTCCTGCCATATTCTTGAAAGTAACTAGCGAGCCACTTGCCAGGCTCAAAGGATGCATGAAATCATACACATAAAGACAAACTTTCTGAACTCTAGTTTGCTTTTACACATTTATTTCTCTCAGGCCTCTGATCATCATCCTGGGTCAAGGTGGTATGAACGAGGCAGAACTCTTCTCTAGGGTCAGGGAGCAGCTGAGCAGTCCCATGGCTTATCCAAGACCCCAGGCAGGACAGGGCCTGAGTGAGGCTCAGATGACATCTTCCAACCCCTGAATCTAGGTTCCAGTTCCTAGGAGATCTGTAGTTGACCCATATTCTCCTGAGTTTTTTCCTTTCTTATTTTCCAAAACGTAGTATCTGTTCCATGTTACAAATGCATTCTAAATGTTCAACTGACTGAGAAATTCAGTTCCGTTTTTCCTTGTACATTTGATGTGCATCTGGATAAATGGCATTGTGCACACTTAAAATCAGGAGAAATAAATAGCTCTCAGATGTGACAGCATATGTATTTGCTCAAGAGTAAATGGCAAAGGTCTCATTTCATTTTTACAATATTTCATCAGACATATGGTAAACCATGATAGGTGATTTTTATTTAAAAGTCAGCCATGCCGAATTCAAACCTTACTTTATTATTATTATTATTATTATTATTATTTGAGATGGAGTCTCGCTCTGTCACCCAGGCTGGAGTGCAGTGGCGCCATCTTGGCTCACTGCAACCTCTACCCAGGTTCAACAGTTCTCTTGCTTCAGCCTCCCGAGTAGCTGGGATTAAAGGCGCAGGACACCACATCCAGCTAATTTTTGTATTTTTAGTAGAGACTAGGATTTGCCATGTTGGCCTGGCTGGTCTCGAATTCCTGACCTCAGGTGATCTGCCCACCTTGGCCTCCCAAACTGCAGGTTTACAGGCATGAGTCACTGCGCCCAGCCCGAATTCAAAATTTAAAGGAACACACAGATGGACAGTCTGCTTTCTGGGAGCATAAGAGTATTCTTATTCCTGGGGGTGGCATTACCAATATCTGAAGGGCAATCTAAGTTTTCAAAGGAATTGCCAGTTTCCAATATGAAACTTAGCCACACTCCGTGAAAACCAGAGGCTCCAGCTGTCTCCATTTAACATCTGAGCCTTAAAGCAGAGGCAGCAGGAAAAATGATCCAGAGATGGAGAGCCCCACATGGGCCTTCCACTCGGCTTCCCTTCCCCTGACTTTTCATAGTCTGTCTGTTCCAGGGAAGCCAATGGTAGCTGTCCCTGGTGGATAATCGTCTGTTTACTATCTTTCCCAGCTCCTCATTTTTCCTTTCAGTTTCCTGATTAGGTGTCAGATGGGTATTTTGCCTGCAGGGCTGCAGAAGCATCTGAAAGGAAAGTGTGCACAGAGACAGGGGCACCATAGGAACGTCCTCAACAGACCAGAGATGACACGTGCCCTCTCCCACACTGAGAGCCCCTGAGGTCAGAAAAGACAGAGTATTTCAGTACAGCACACCACTCGTCCTGCGCATTAAACTACGTGCACTCAGCAAAAGGAGAGGTGAAGCGAGGGAGGAAGCAGGAAATTTATTTTGTATAAAAGTCTTTAGCAGACAATCCACATTACTGCATGTATTATTAACCTTGTATACTCGAGTATTACTGCACAGGCTTATGGACACAAACCACATATACTGCCGTCTACTTTAGGATGAGAAAAGAGGCTTTCACTCTTTGCCTCACATACTGACTTTAGATCCAACTTGCCAGAAAAAAAAAAAGATGCAATCTCCACTTTTTAAGGGAACATAAAAGGTGATTTAATTATGCTAATTAGTAGAACTGTTAACTAAAGAAGCGTTAGCCTGAAGGACCCAGGGTTCAGCTGAATGATGGATGCTAGGCAGTCAAGGGTCTGGGTAAAAGGCATTAAACAAAGAAGAAAAGGACAAAGGAGTGAGGGGTAGACTGAGAGAAGTTAGTAGGAGCTGGAGCCAAACTTCTCCTGTTATCGAAGAAAACAAAGAACTCACCAAGTGTGCATCTTGTCTGGACCCACAGCTAAGGCAGGGCAGTGATGAAAACAAAACAAAACCAACAAAAACCCCTCACCCTCTTAGATGGCTTCAGAAGAACACAGCAGTATCTAAGAAGCATGTAGACACTCAAACAGATTTTTATCTTGTCCCTCTCCCTTCCTTCTTGTCATCATCATTATCACCATCATCGACATTTACTGAGTGTCTTCTCAAGCTTGACAGAGGGGACGGTATGCCAGTGTCCAGGACAGGGGTCACTTGGTTTCAAGGAACTAAGCAGCTCAGAGCAGCTCAAATCAAAGGGGTTTCTTACAGAGAATTTGCAAAAAGTGCAGCCAGGCCTCAGAAGACTGGGGAGCTTGCCAGTCAGGGAGCACTCCTCACTGTTTCACTGTCTCCTCTCTGGAGACCAGCTTGGTTTACATGGCCAGTCCTAACAAGGAGGCCTCCATCACCACGTCTATACAACCTCCCAACTTTAGATGCCACCACTAATTGAGTCCTGGTCTCTTGTGTTTCTTAGTTGAAATTCCTCAAAGAAAGAGTAAGGGGAGGAGAGACAGAATATGAGCAGCTCAGCTCGGGGCCAGGGAGTGTACATCTTCCACCTTGTGAAAAGGGCAGAGTGAGGGCCACGTGACCACAGCAACTGCCCCTGCTCCCTCTTCAGGTGGGCCTCAGGAGAAGTGAACATGGAAACAAAGCTTGGGTGGGGAGTACAGCGACCTACCACCACCACTAGAGCTGGGAATGAACACGGTAAGGCTAGTCCAAGACTAAGGGATTTGAAGGAATAAGTTGGTACTCTCTGCCTACTCAATAATCATAGCTAATATGCATTGACTTATTCCTATGTCCTAAGCACTGTGTAAGTACTAACAAGCACCACAGACTGAGCACCACCCCAAACCTGAAAATCTGAAACCCCAATGTTTCAGTGAGCATTCCTCCGAGCATCAAGTCAACACTCAAGAAAGTTTCAGGGGTGGAGGCTACAGAAGGGTGGAAGGCCGTTTTGCTCTCTGCACCCATTCATGCGTGGAAGTCAGTGGGTTCCCTGCCTGCTCTCATTTCCATAAGAGAAATCATTGCAGTTTCTTCTGTCCTGCTTTATAGCCCTTTAATCGTTGCCATTCGCCTTCCCTGGATTTTTTTTCAATCTCCTTCTTGGTCATTTCATCCCACTTAACAGCCTGGGCCACAAAGAACATAGAGATCCGAGAGAGGCCTGGCAAAGGCTGAACGGGGTGGGAGGATACGTTTGCATTCCCACATGTTGGGTGTATGTTTATGAGTTCCAAGGCCACGACAGCCTTTTTCTTAATAAGAGCAAAACACAACTGACCTACGTTTAGCTTGCGTACCACTATGGCCCCACGCCCCTTTTCTTCCATACTTGTACATTGCCAGCTCCTTCCTGGTCTGTTTTTACGGCCTTATTTTCATTCCCACATAAATTACCCAGCCCTGTCTCCATTATGCAGCGTCCTGTTTTCTGTCACTTGCTTTCATCAACTGGCCAGAAATGGTTTCAGTGTTAATCCTCTGTTTTATCTTGTCTTCTCATGACTTTTGAAGGACTTCTAGAAACAATGAGTTCTAACTAGTTCTTTGCCTTGGTTGGAACTCCTGGTTGCCCACTGCATCTTTTAAAAGCTTCAAGGACAGGGTCACCAAAGTTTCTTTCATAAGAGATGAGTAGTACTCAGGAGAGGGAAGTGTGTTATATGCCAAGCACTGAATTCAGCACTTGAAATAATTTTTTTTCTTATATTTCTTACAATGTCCTGGTGATATGGATTTTATAATTATTGTTTTGCAGGGTAGGAAGTTCCAAGAGATTTAAGTGACTTGTCTTAAGACCCCAGTGTTAACAAGAGGTAGGGTAGGAGTTTAAACCCTACCCTGGCAACCTCCAATGTACATGCTTTTAAATATTTTCCTACCTTTACTTTTTTTCACTGTCAAAACATTTCTCTCTCCCAGACTCAGGTTTTACCCTAGCTCTGCCATCAATATGTCCTTAGACATGTCAGAAAACTCATTTTGTCTCTTTGTGTTAGTTTTCTGATCTTAAAAATAAGACTAACAATGTTCCTCTTGCCTGTATCCCAGAGATGTGATGAAGGATCAATGTAAAAGCATTTCAGAATGTATGTAACCTAAACAAGTACAAATTATTATCATAGTTTTTTTTTTGTTTGTAATTTAGAGATGGGGTCTTGCTCTGTCATCCAGGCTGGAGACCATTGGCATGATCATAGCTCACTGCAACCTTGAACTCTTAGCATTAAGCAATCCTCCCACCTCAGCTTCCCAAAGTGCTGGGATTGCAGGCCTGAACCACCATGCCTGTCCTCATTATTGTAGTTGTTATTCCTCACCTTGTGCACTGTCCGCCGGAGGGTTCAGAAGACTCCCTCCTAAGGATGCGAGGCTCCTCGTATAGACAGAAATGGATATAACTTGCCTAAGAACATACTGTACCAGTTAGGATGTATTCAGATGATCATAACAGAACCCTGACTCAACTGCTATAAGCAAAAAGGATTTATTCATCTAGTCGGAAGTTCCAGGGCAGGACAGCTCCAAGGTTAGTTAATCCATGGTCTTCTAGATATCCTAAGTGAGCAAAGCTCCTGTCTTTCAGCTCTGCCCCCAACTTGACGATTTGGCTTGTATTGAAGCTAGCCCATTTCATGGAAGCAAGATGGTAGCCTCCAGCTCCACTTACAACACCTACATCCAGCAGAAGAGTCTGAAGCCACCTCCTTCATCTTCCTAGTAATCTCTTCTTATAAGCAGAATACTTTCCCAGGTGCCCCTATGCTCCCGCAAACACTCCTTCCTTCACATGTCACTGGGCAAAACTGCAACACAGGCTCTTGCCTAAACCAGTGTCTGGAAAGGACACAGAATGACCAGCCACACAGCAGCATTGGGGAAGGGGGATTCTCCACGTAAAGCCAGGGTTCTGTTCCAAGGATGAGAGGGAGGATAGCCCCTGGTAAGCAACCAACAACATCTGCTCTAGAAAAGGAATTAAATCACTTTGCTGTGATTGACTGTAGTCCTGCCAAGTCTCGGAAGGTCTCTAAAAGAGAAAAGAGCACAATATTCTCTCGCCTCCCCACCCTTCACTTCCATTTCATTTCAACCCAGTTCTAGTTTAAAGTATTACATTTCATTTCACATTCACAAACTTGAAGAGCCTTCTTCTGCCTCCCTAAGTCTCTCACTTTCTCTTTATTTTGGATACAGCTTGTACCAATCAGTGCCAGACCCTGAAGGACTGCTTTCTATTTTCTCGGCCAAGCTTTCCCAAGTGAGACAGAGAGGACTCTAGAATGGGAAGGCTCTTCAAGTGGCCTTAATTAAGTGAAGCTGTAAGATCCTCTGTGTCTCCTGTCTAAATCACATCACTCATCAAGGCAAGTATCGGCAACTTTGCTGCCTTTATTACCTTCCCAAGAGATTTAGTCTCTAGTGAACAATCTCTCTCCTACATTCCAGAAAGAGAAGGCCCTTGTTCTGAACAGGCAGTGTGGAGTCACCAAGCATGCAGGCATTTCTGGATTTAGTTCAGTAGTCTGTGAATCACAGTGACTGGTATGTTCCAGGAAAGAAGATCCAGCAGTCCAGATGAGCCTCAAGGTTAATTATGTAAGAACAGGTAATCACCATTCGGGAGTAATTACCAGACTGTACACCCATCAGTGCTGAGTCTCAGCTCAAGAATATTTTTAGCTTTGGAGTCCACTTGCTTTTCCTTTCTCTCCCTCTGTTTACCCTAAAATTAACATTAATCAACATTTGGCTCCCAGCACACTATGCTCCCACCATGTAATTATAGCAAGTTTCCTAATATTTTTTGTTGTTTGACCTTAAATCTTCAGCTTGTGTCTCTGAGTCAAGGTCAGCATTTGTAGCAGTGAATTAATCAGGCTCTGGGGGGCACGGATACTCCAACAGGGACTCCCCAGTACTATGTGAGGGAGATTGTCATAGCCCACACTTACAGCAACAGTCTTCCAAGGAAGCCAAGGGGAATATATTTAGGCTTTGTGTTATGAAGAAATTATATGGCACAAAACCAGTGATATTTTGATTATTGTCACTCAGAGACCACCAAAAGAGTTGTAAGCAGAGACAGATGAGCTTGGATAGCCAGTCATTCTGTAAATGTTCTAAAAACCACATGAAAACCTCAAACTTGATGCCATTCCTTGGCTTTCTGATGCTAATTCTTATGACCATGATTAGGCGTCTCAAAACACTAGTAAGAAAATTTCTTTTCCTCATTCTCTGACCAGAAGAGGAAAATGAGGATCCAGTATAACTCTACCACTGGGTGGTAGGCATTATACCTTTTCCCTACACCAAAAGATAAATCCACTAACAATATTGGCTCCACAGGGGTAGAAGGATTATGAAAATGACAATGAACAGTTTCTCTGTAATCAAAAGTGGGAACTTCTAGAGCTTATTAGCAGGTTCAGCACTATAAAGGAGTCCTAAGCCGCTAAGCTCCATTCTGGACATTGAGAAATTACCTGTAAATTTGTAAAGTGATCATTTGTTTTTGAAACACCTTCTACATTTATTTCATGTGAACCTCAAAGCCTTTGAGATAGACAGGACAGAATCTTTTTTTTTTTTTTTTTCGAAATTAATGAAATTGAGTCAAAGAGGTTAAGTGACTTACCCAAGACCAATGTGGGGTAACTGTATGTATCACTTTGCCCAGGGCAGTCCCTGTTTCCATATATTCTTCCGTAGTAACTGTTAAGGGGCTTCCTTTGACTCTCAAGAGTGTCTTTGAAAGATAAAGTATATTGTCTCCCTAACCATAGGTCAAAACAGAACCTAGTCTTATAACCCTTGTTCCAAGCTTTAATGGCCGTATCTCCAACATGGTCACTGAAAGACCAGTCAATCAACAAAATGAGCCCTCCTCCTCTGGCTCCCCTATGGATTATACCAAGTGACAAATCAAGTGAAACTCACCTGAGAAAGAAGAATGTCTTGCTGGCAATGGTAGTGGCACCAAAGGTGACTTCCTCCTGACTCATGGTGGCTGACTCAATACTGCCACAGCAGCCAGACCTGCCCAAAGTCCCAAATGTCAAACACTGCTTAAAAATACCCAGCACCCATCACTTCTGGCTGCACTCATCTACCCAAAATGACCACTCTACCCTTCATCTTCTCTGATCCCAGGCCAGTTATTCATTTCAGCACTAAATTTACCTCCTGTTCACGCCAACCTTATATTATCTTATAGTAAAATAAGGAAATCAGAAATTGATGTTCTGATTCTGAGGAGACCAAAAAATTCGTATACATATTAGACAAAAAAAAAACTCCTGTTAATTATAGAATCTAGAGCTAGAGGCACTAGTTTGGGTAAATGAAAGTCATAAGATCTTTATTTTAAGATGTGACTTTACCCACACTGGGAGAGACTAGCTACACCTTTTACTTTTTTTCCTATTAAAGGGAGATATAAATAATGTGAGTTTTCAGGACAGAAAGAATGCAGAGAAACTCAATGCTTAGATTTAAAGACTCTGTATTTCATGAGCTGCTTTTTTTTTTTTTTTTTTTTTTTCCCCCTGCATTCCTCCATCTAATTTTGACTGGCTTTCTCTCCAGGAGGCATGTTCTTGGAAGAAACCACAGAGATGAGCTAGGCGCAGTGGCTCACGCTTGTAATCCCAGCACTCTAGGAGGCCAAGGCGGTAAGATCACGAGGTCAGAAGTTTTAGACCAGCCTGGCCAACATAGTGCAACCCCATCTCTACTAAAATTACACACACACACACACAAAAATTAGCCGGGCATGGTGGCGCAGGCTGTAGTCCCAGCTACTCAGGAAACTGAGGCAGGAGAATCACTTGAAGCTGGGAGGCGGAGGTGGTGAGCGGAGACCATACCACTGCACTCCAGCCTGGGGGACAGAGTGAGACTATCTCAAAAAAAAAAAAAAAAAAAAAAAGGAAGAAAGAAAAAGAAAGAAACCACAGAGGCGAATCCTCTCCTGCTCCCAATGGTGTCTCTTAACTCTAAATGTGTGTATTTAGGGGTAATTTTCCTATCAAGCATTTGAAATTGTGCTCATGATGTCCGCAGGGATCACAAATCATTCCATAAATGACTCCATAAGTAATAAGTAATGGAGTTATTTATGGGATGATTTGGGGTGTTATCTCCATTTTGTTTTGTGATGGTGGTGGTTTTAACTTTTATTTTGGGTCCAGGGTATGTGTGCAGGTTTGTTACACAGGTAAGCTCATGTCACGGGGGTTTGTTGTACAGATTATTTCGATGAAATAAGCCCAGAACACGATAGATATTTTTCCCGATCCTCTCCCTCCTCCCACCCTTCACTCCCGAGTAGGCCCCCATGTGTATTGCTCCCCATTTTGTGTCCATGCATTTTCATCGCTTAGCTCCCACTGTCACCTCCATTTTGAAGACTCCTGTAACTCTGTCACCCCTCCAGAAGGGGAGCTTCAAGGGGCGAGGGGCTCGGCCACACCTGAGCTGTACCTGTACCTTCCCTTCCCCCTCCCCCTCTCCTCCTCCCCCTCCTCTTCCTCTTCTTCCTCCTCCTTCCCCTCCTCCTCTTCCCCCTCCTCCCCTTCCTCCCCCTCCTCCCCCTCCTCCTCCTCCCCCTCCTTTTCCCCCCTCTCCTTCTCCCCCTCCCCCTCCTCCCCTTCTTCCCCCTCCTCCTCCTCCCCCTCCTCCTCCTCTGCTCTTCCTGCCGCGGCCGCGCCTGTTCTCACTCCTGCAGCCCAGGGAGGCTCCCTCACTGCTTAGTAACTCCTCCCTGTGACCTGGGTGACATTCAAGATAGAGGCAAACAAGCCTCAGCGTGCCCTCTGCTCCGAAAAACGGAGGATGCCACGGAAAGCCCAGGCTCAACCCTGCACCTCAGAGCCGCCCGAGGGCCACTGCCGCCAGGGCAGCCTGGAAGGAGGGGTCCAGAGTCCATCTGGGTGAGGAGCCCGGCCCCCGATGAGAGGGATTGGGGGAGGGGATTAATCTCAGGGCTGCCACTTAGGAACCCTGGCAACCCAGGGCAAACTTCCCATTCTCCCTGGGGCTGGCTTCTCTCCTGAAAGAACCGCAGAATAGTCCAGGACCACCTCTGCCCATGGCTGTCACTCACACTCATCCCAGCCCAGGCTACTGCAGGTGCTGGGCACACCTGGTCTCCATCCTGTGGCCACCTGGTGCAGAGGACATTATTCTCCCCACTTGACACATGAGGTGACATTGTCGCCCCACTCCTAAGGCAACACAGCACGGGGAGAGCTGGCACTTGGGTTTGACTCTAAGACTCTCGGGCTCTGTGGGCTAGAACACACTGCCTCCCCTCTGAGGGCTGCTGGAGGAGCAATAAAATAAGACAGGGTGACAGGCTTTGGAAATTAGCTTCCTGGTCTAAGCTGTCTTTGGTAACCCACCTCTTTGTCCCCCACATCCTATGGGTTCACAAGCACTTCACAGAGTGGAGACCAAGGAGGGGACACTTGTTCTGTGCCCTCATGCACTGCCACCATCAGACACTGCAGAGGCAGTGAAGGGAAATGAAGCCAGAACACTCTGTGCCAGGAATTCTTTGAGAATAATTATCTCACGGGTCAGTCAGAGATGCCAGCCAGCCAGCCGCTCCAGCACAGATGTCACTGATTCCTCGGGGTCTGTCTCCGGGTCCTTTGTTCTAGCTGAGCCAAGCACACCCGCCCCTACCCAGTCACTTTCCCTCCTCTCTCCCTTCTCCCTTATTATCTCAATTACCATCCCCAAAGAGGCCCCGCAAATGAAGATGGGTTTGGAACCGAAATGGTCAACATGCTTAATAATAACAATTATATGATTATATAGCTCTGCTCTAATAATATGTAATTACCCAATAATTACTATTAAACAGTGCAGTGGTGACCACTGAGGTCCGCAAACCCTTTAATTATTGTTATCGCTGATCATGAAGCAGAGGATCATTCTCTAACATTGTTGCTGTGTATCACAGACACCTCTTCCGAACTCCTGGAACACCTATTTATGGTTTTACTCTTGAGCTGAGGTCTCACAGGGAGACAGAAAACTTAAAACTTAGGCCATCTCCCAGTGCCCCAAGCATGTGACATGCAAACCTTCTCAGGATTTACTTTCTCCCCCATCTTCTAGTCCACATGTATCTGGAGAAGTTCTTCATCTGTGGTGACTGATGGAGAAAATCTCACGTCAAAATAGCTAGAATGAAATCATGGCCTCAACTTCTTCCCAAACTGCTTTAAGACACTTAGAAAACAAATAAATGATGATAACTCCTGAGTGGAATTAAACAATGTTCCCAAGTTCTCAGTTATACTGACTTTAGAGTCTTTGACAGTTTGGTTTCTCCAATCCAATACTTGCCCTCCCATGGAAACAAACACTGAATTTTATCTTTTTTTTTTTTTTTTTTTTTTTTTTTCAGGATTCCACCTTCAAGATATATTCTTGGGGGGCTTACAGGTGAAGGGGGAAGTACAACAGTATAAGAATTTCTTCCTGAAAACTTTTTATGCTAAACGGATGTAAGAAAAGTGAATTCTTTGGTTAAAAACTGTACAGAATTCCAAGCTCCATCTTTCCCCTTTTTTCCCATACTGCAAGTGGATCTCCAGAAAATATAACTAGAGTCTATAAGCTAAGGAAAGATTTGCCTTTTCTGGTTTGAAACTCATACCGTTTTATTCCTAAGGGATGTCTGATTCATAAGCAGTAGAATGGGCTAAGAATCAGCCCCCTGTCTATGCGCTAAGAGATTTCTAGCTTGGAGACCAAGGTATATGAGAATAATGTGAATGTAATTCCTTCACATTAAACAATTCCATTCTGATATTTTTAAAAGGAGAGAGAGAAAGCCAATTATTTTCCTATTCATCATGGTAAGACATTGAAAACAAACGTTTTTCCAGCTTAATCTACCAGCTACCATTAAGTGGCTAATCTTTTTAGATCATAATCTAAATTATCCCCCAAACCTGAGGGGATAGTATGTGCAGATGAGAGAATGTGAATATGAAACTGTTCTTGAGGTCTTTACAGCACTTTGTTAGTTACTCCTGGAAGAAAACTCTGTTCGTACAAAACACAATTAACGGCAAATGCCTGAGGGTTCTGTGTGGGACTCGCTGCTCCTACCTAATGCCAAAAGATAAATGATGGAGATGGGCAGCTCTTTCCTTTCTCGTGTTCTGTGTTCGTGCCACCCCTCTTCTCTGTGACAAAGTCAACCTGTACCTTACAGGTTGAATATGACACAGAACCCATTCGATTTATCCCCAGTGGGTGACTGAGGCAGCTCTCTCTGCCCATCTTGGTGCTCACTGGGCAGCTGAGCTTGCCAAGTCCAAACCCAAGCCTCAGTGTCAAGTATCCGTCTTGGGTTTGGGTTAGAACATTCCAAGTCTCAGAACAAGCAAACGCAGACCTGCTCGAAACCTTCTGATGGATTTCCAGTGCATGGAGGAGGGAACCAGAGCGGACCTCAGCCTAGAAGGACCCCTAGGAACAGTCTCTCCAGCTTGAGCAGATGGAGCACTTCTAGCCCCAATCATGATATCCACCAACACCAGCTTCCAAGCTCTTCTCTTCTTTAGCCATTTTGCCCTACCCCTAGAGTGATCTTATCTACTTAAGGTTTGTCAAGCTCACTCCCACTCATCCTCAGAGTTCCAACTGGAAAGCCATTTTCTTAGAGACCTGCTGGGAACCACCAATCTGAGGCTGTCCCCAGGTGTGTGTAATTGTGTGCATGCTTCCAAGCACTATAAATTAAGTTATCATTAAGAGAAATAAGTACAGGCTGGGCACAGTGGCTCAGGCCTGTAATCCCAGCACTTTGGGAGGCCAAGGCGGGTGGATCACCTGAGGTCGGGAGTTTGAGACCAGCCTGACCAACATGGAGAAACCCTGTCTCCACTAAAAATACAAAATTAGCCAGGCATGGTGGAACATGCCTATAATCCCAGCTACTCAAGAGGCTGAGGCAAGAATCGCTTGAACCTGGGAGGTGAAGGTTGTGGTGAGCCGAGATTGTGCCGTTGCACTCCGGCCTGGACAACAAGCGCAAAACTCCGTTTCAAAAAAAAAGAGAAGTGAGTACAAACTTCGCTGCCCACCTTTTTTCCACTCATTTGTAAACTTCACGAGAGGAGAGTGTGTTTTGTTCACTTCTATTTGCCTGGTGTTGGGTACATAGTAATTTACAAATATTTGTGAAATAAATGAGTTTAGGAAATGTAATGAAAGCAGTATTTAAAGACACATCCTAAAGCCACCTTAGGAAGTAAGGGAAGAGCAGCAAATGTAGTAGGATAAGTAAAGAGTTGGTATAAAGGGGTTGAGGTCCAGACCATCTAGCTCCAAAGCACAGAACAACACATCCAGTCTTTATTCCACACACCCCGTACTATTGGAATAACCTGGGAATTTGGCCCAATATAGCATCTGAAGAACTGTCCACAGACAGTACAATACTCTCGGTTCAACACTGGCTTCGATGGTTAACATTTTGTTCTCTGAAACCATCCAAAGGTCTTAGAAATGCTAATATCCTTGCATTCATATTGCATCCTCCAGTATCTCTCACACCCAGAGACAGAGACAGGAACAACAAAAAAAAGAATCCTTTGCTGAATCATAAATCCCCATTTTTGGTTTAGAAACTGTGAGGACAGAGCTGACATGTGTGTCGACCTCAAAGTTAGGGAAGTGTTCCAACATAGCCTCCCTTCCCTCAGTAACCTACTGCAAGGATGTAATTTACTATTTTATTTATAGCATTTTTCTAACTATATTTTTAATCTTTACTTAGGGATGATGAGCTCCATAAGTTTTCTACCTGCTGCATAAAGTTGTAATTTTACAAACTTCTCTGAAACCCTTGTTCTCTAATGTTTCAAGCCACACCGTGCCCCTTCTCTTTCCCTCTTTCTCTCTCTCTCTCTCCCTCCCTCCCTCCCTCCCTCCCTCCCTCTGATAGTTTATCAGATGGGGAAGGTCCTATTTGTCCTTTCTCCCTGCCTCTCCACTGCTCATCTTAGCACTTTGACCCTCTTGTGTCTGGTAGCTTCTTTATGGCCAGTTCCTTTCTCAATGGACTTGCTGTATAGAGAACCATTCAGAAGAATACAGTTTCTCTGCTACTGCTGCTGCTCAAGGGATGACCTGAACCAGCGGCATCACTCTGGGCTCATCAGGAGTGCAGAATTCCAGTCCCCACCCTAGGTTCTGAATCTGAATCTGCTTAACTAAACAGTAGATGACTTCTTTGTCCACGGAAGTTTAAGGAGCTGCTCTAGAGAATCTTCATCTCAGTTCTCAATAGCCTTTGTCAGGCCAAGCATGGTGGCTCATGCCTGCAATCCCAGCACTTTGGGAGGCTGAGGCAGGTGGATCATGAGGTCAGGAGTTCAAGACCAGCCTGGCCAACATGGAAACCCCATCTCTACTAAAAATACAAAAATTAGCTGGGCATGTCTGTAATCCCAGCTACTCGGGAGGCTGAGGCAGGAGAATCACTTGAAGCCAGGAGGCACAGGTTGCAGTAAGCCGAGATCATGCCACTGCACTCCAGCCTGGGTGACAGAGCAAGACTCCATCTTGAAAAAAAAAAAAAAAGCCTTTCCCTAGGGGGCTCCTTCCCAGGTGGTCCCAGACCCTGCCCCTGCAGCAGACCCTTTCCCTACACAGCAGCTAGCTGCTGCTATGACCCAGTCTCTTCCTCTCTTGGATTCAAAAGAACTCACGGGGTCTCAGGACTCTGAACTCCCAGCAAATGACAGTTTCAGGGGTTCTGACAGTAAATATCTGTTCCTTTACGAATTTAATAAAATTTTGTGAGCTATCACGTGATCTTATATGTCAAGACCGTCTCTACCTATATATATATTTGATATGTGTGTATATAATACATGATAATAAAGTTCACAGTAGTTTACGTGAAACACACACCCTACATTCTGATCATATATAATATGTTCTAGAGAAAACAGCACAGCCTTTGGAATTAGATAAAACTGGGACTGAGCCTGTCTCCACCACAATTAGTGGCGGAAGCCTGAGTAGGTCACAGGGCCTGTCTAACCCTCAGATTACTCATCTATAAAACGAGGGCAACTGTCCCCTTGCAGAGTAGTTGTGGGATTATAAATTGGGTATAATCTGTGTTTGCCGCAGTTCCTGGCACTTACCAGGTACGTAGCAACTTGTAGTCCTGTCAGCAGCGTTCTCATCATCATACACACGCAATACAGGTTTCTGTTCGTGTCCAGATATTTAGTTACATTCCATGCAGTTCTCAATCAATCCCTACACTCAGTCTTGCATAAACTGGCCTGAGTCAGTGCTTTAATCAGATGGCTTTTTGATCCTAAATCCTCCTTTGGAAGTTTCCCCACAAATGGGCGCAAAGTTAGTTCTGCAGCTGTAAGGCAGTCTGTGCACGCTGTCAGCCACCTTTGTCAATTCCTCAACCTTTTAGAGAGAAGCATCTAACCAACCCCATCATTCCTGACCACTCAAGTTCCTGCCTCATTCTAAGGCAGTGGTTCTCAATGAGGGCACAAATATCTCGACAGGGTACATTGGCAGTGTTCTGGAGATGTTTTTGGTTGTCACATGGGGAGAGGAAGGATGCTAATGGCACCTAGTGGGTGGAGACCAGGGACACTGCTATACATCCTTCAGTGTGTTTCGCTGTCACAGACAGCCCTCCACGATGGGGAAACGTCTGGCTCCGAGTTGACAGCAGCACAGTACTGAGATTGAGAAGCTGATCTAGTTTAAAGTCAGGATGGCATTCAACTCAGTAAGTGGCCTCTCTTCCACTAAACTGGTATCTTCCATTCTTTTCACTGTCTTCCATTTCCCCTCACAAGGAGGCCCTCAAACTCACTTAACCCTTTATGCCCCATCAGGAGTTTCAAGTCTCTCTGGAATGGCCTGGTGGCTCGTTTCCTGCTGGAAATGAGTGGTGTTGCCTTTGTTCACTTATAGCTGGAACAACTTGGTGGGTGCAGGGAGAGCCACACAGGCACATCCTATGGCATGTCATCCACGCTGCCACTCGACAGGAAGGAAGATGCACAAGGATTCTGGCACAAGGCCTCATAGGTGCTTGACTCCTTCTCTGTCTCTTGACCGATTTGGCCCAATCAGATAAATGCATTTTTCTCCTGTGAATGCAGATAGAGTCTCCCCTTGCCCTGCTCTAGGGAAGTGAGCAAGGAAGCAAGCATGCAGCCCTGATCTTTTCTGGGAATCATCATATGGCCTTGAAGGAGAGCAAGGTTGAGAATGAAACCACTGCCAAGGACATCACAGCAGACAGACAGACAGAAAGAACCTGGGTCCTTGTGAACAGAGTCAGGTCCTAGATCTAGTCATATCCAACAGACCTAGTCCTAAGGACACGTTGGTTCCTGCTGTGAGAGGGGCTCTGCCTCCCTGTTTGTCAGTTTCTCACTTAAAGGAAGAGCATCCTAACTGATCATTTATCCATGTCGGCTGAACTAGCCACTGCATCATGAGCCCTCCTTCCAAAGAGGTTGGAAATTTTATACTCCAACTCGCGACCTTCACCGAAGCCGCGTGAGTCCACTGCCACCCCATTTCCTTCCCCTGTCCTCTCCTTCCTAAATTCACCAGCCAAACCTCTTTCCCTCTCTGCTCCTCAGCCCACACCCATCCCTGCCAGGGCTTTGTGACCTTACTTGTACAATTTACCCACCATGGCCTCAGGTACAAGGGTTTATGACGTCCATAACAAGTACTTGCTAATCTCTCAGAAGCCACTGGGAATATGGAATCCTGCAGTTTATCTGGATGATCAAACTATTTCATTTTTTATTCTTCTTAGTTGGCATCGGTGCCTGAGAATAGAATTTGGATGCGTGCTTTGCCTAAAAGGAAAGAGCTGACAGAGTTTGCAACTGGCAATGTATCAGTTCCACCTCAAGGAAATCAACAGGGAGAAGCTAATGAAACGGAACAGTTCTCATATTAACCAGTTAGCTATTCAGCTTAGGACAGATGTGGAAAATAAGCCCATATGAGACAAATTCATTAAAGTGAAATTATCCATTCAACACCTTGATATCCGAGCAGACTGATGTTTCAAAATTATTATAATTATGATCATGGGGATAAAGAGAGCCAAACTTTCGAAAGAAGACTTGAAAAAAATTAAAAATTCTAGCACTACCCTGTGAGATGGAAATAATGAGCTGGTCACGATCCCCAGGATATCAGCAATTGCTCTAAATCCTTCTTGATGAGGAATCTGTGACTCCGAACTCAACATTAATTCAAATGCAAATAATATCTCTTCCCCCTGAGAATCATTATTCCTGATTCAGCAGGCAGTTTAATGGGAAATCTGCAGGTGCACTGCAGACTTTGAACCAGAGAAGTAGTTCCCGCTCCAGATGAAGCTTTGACTCCTGAACACATGGAATCTCACAGAGTCCAGAGATTCGAATTCTCTCAGTGCCTCTGAGATGGTAGTCCCTGGGTAAGGTACATGGAACTCAGTAGGGCATAGATCTCATACCTGCAGCCTGGAAAATGTCAAAAACCTCTGTCTGCTTCTCTGAAACACACACCCCGTTTCTGTAGCTGTTAACCACCTCAACCCTTTGCATGGAAGTTCTTAAATACCACCTGCAGAAGACAGTCAGCCTCCAGCCTTGTCATCTTGAGGTAACCCACAGAGAAGAAAAGCCTGGAAGCCTCTAGAATTATCTGGCTCAGGTTGGACTTTCTGATACTGGGAAAATTACATGGCCATTCCGTACCTCAGTTTCTCCATCAGCAAAATAAGAAAACTAATAACATCTGCTTTGTAGGATTGTGGTATGTTTTAAGAGCTATAACAAACTTTTCATAGGCAAGATAACAGAAGGGTTAACAGTATGGACTCTGAAACCAGACTTTCTTGGTCCAAACCTGGGCTTACTTATTAATAACCTTGGCAAAACAAACTTTTTTAAACATTAGTTACCACAGTATAAAATGGGGGTGATAATATTAACAATCTGAGTTGTTATAAAAATTAACATTTTCAAATAATTTAGACCAGTGACTGACTTATATACCAAACACTGTGTAATCACTTATGGCATAAGCAGTGCTCAGGCCATAATGAGAGCTCAGTAAATGTTCTATGTTAGCATAAGCACTGTCAGTATTTCCGTGAGTAGTTGTAACACCATAGAAGAAACAGACAATAATATCTCCAAAGACAGAAGAGAAAGAGGCAAAGCACTTTCAGTTAGAAGGTACCTCTCAGCAAAAACTTTTTTTTTTTACTGGGTTTTACATGTGTAATACTCTTTTCAGGATTCTATAACAAAATGCTATAGACTGACTGGCTTAAACAACAGAAAATCATTGGTTCACAGGTCTGGAGGCTGGTGATCCAAGATCAGAATGTCAGCATGGTTGGATTCTGGTGTGGACTCTCTTCCTGACTTGAAGACTATGCCTTCTCATTGTATCTTCACATGGCAGAAAGACAGAGAGAGAGCTCGGCCTCTTCCTGTAAAACCATAGTCTTATTGGATTAGAGACCCATTCTTAGGACCTCATTAAACTTTGGTATCTCCTAAAAAGCCCATCTCCAGATACAGTCACACTGCAGCTTAAGGCTTCAACATATGAATTTTGAGGGGGGATATGATTCAGTCTATAGCAATATCACAATAGAAATGCCATGTGATGCTTTGCCATACCCTGTTGACTCAGGGATGGCCAACTAGAAATACAACAGGTACCCAAATGCCATTCTTACTGAGAAGTCTGGAAACGTATTTCTGAGATAAGCAGAAGAGAGATGGTTTAGCAAGGTGGGAAGCTACCATACGGCCGTGTGTGGCGAGCACGGGTCTAACTAGCCATGGACACATGAAGTCCTTCAGTGCTTAACAATGCCGAGTCACATAATTGATTGCGTTCCAGAATGCTACACCCACGCAGCATGTGCGGCAGATAAGCTGTCCTTACCCAAGAAGTATAAACACCACAGTCCTCGCTTGTCAGTCTGGCAGGGTCACAAAGACCTGCCAGGTGTCAGTGTTTCTTAAAGCAACTGCTGGAAAAGTGACACCTAATTATTCCAAGAACAGAGCTATAAGAGACATGCTGATTCAACAAATGGGTAACTATATATACTTGTTTTATTTGATAAATCTATCCCTAAAAACTGGTGTGCAGAAAAAAAAAAAAGGGAGACGTAAATCATGATGAATATTTAGTTAAAACAAGCCTGCGGCAAATCTGAAAAATCTATGGAAATGCAAATATCACCCCTCATTTTAGCTTTTGAGGTTTTTTTTTTTTTTCTGTTATTATTGTAACTTGATAGACCCATCGAGTTTACATTAGCCAGGATTTATATTTTTTATGAGGGCCTTTACTTGACTATTACTTCTTTTATTCTAGATTGTACTAGTAAGAATTTAAAGACGTTACAAGGTAAGTAAGAGTTTAGATAAAGTTCTGTTATGCAGAACTTTCTCTTGGTTATTTCAGGGCAAATGAGTTTGAAAGTGCCTGCACGGTAAACATTAATCACTGCATGTTACCACACCTTGCAGATCTGACATTGTCAAAGGCTACAATTTCATTATGATAGTCTTACAATGTGATTAGAATCCTGTATTAGCTAAAGCCATTTTATTTTCAAGGACAACATTTAAAGCAAAAAGGGAAAAAATAGATATATATGAAAAGAAGAAAAGAAAAAAAAATTGTCTCCTTGACCTTCAGTGTTCGGGGAAATGACTAGAAAAAAACACAGTTTTCTCCTTTGCTTCTAGGTCAACTTAATCTCCAAGGTTTTTCTGACTCATTATCAATTTCAAAAAAATAAAAATATATAAAATGAAGAAACAGATCACAGCTCCTTATTTATCAGACACATCCTTTAATCTTCTCTTTAACCATCTGGCAGCGTATATTCAGTTTTTCTTCCTGCCTTTAGTTTCACAGATAAGGGACATTTCTAACCTCTTGCTTCTCTTATTTGTTGATGTTTCTTGTCTCCTTGCAGTTACAGCATTATCTTGACTAGGGTTTTACCTCCACATCTGTGTTATCCTCAGATGGTGATGTCATGCTACCAGACTGAGCCATTAGCAAAACATCCTGATGGGGCACAACCACCTTCCTCCGTTTCGTCTCAGTTACCACGTGGCCCAGAGCCTTTCCTCTCTACACCAGCCGAAGCATAGTTCATCTAGGGGAGGAAACGGTAGGTTGGAAGCAAGGCCAGGAACAGGTCAACCCTCTCATGCAGTAAGAGATAGACCAGAAAAGCCCAGCCAGATATCCTTAGCTCCCTCTGTCTCCTGTTTTCAATGGCAACTACACTTGAGTAATACCAGAGCCACCACCACCTCAAATTCCTTCTCCGTCTTCTCTAACCTGAGGGAAGGCTGCAGTCTGATGGAGGCCCTCTGGTTAGGAGGCTGAGAGCTCCTGTGGGTTAATTACTGCTCACTCTTTGGAACCAGAAAGTGACCAAACACCAGAAAACCTACTTGGGACCCTACAGAGTGGTCTATTTATTTCTGTTTGCAAATAGAGGGACACAGGTCTTCCCTACTCCCTCCATGGTGGGGCTGTTTCTAAGGACCTTCACTTGCCTGTCAAGCTGTTCTGACTGCTCATGTCTACAGCCCTTGTTCCAATAACCAAGTCGGATAATATAACATTCGGAAAATCTTGGTCCCGTTCCTTGTTCTGTAAACGTTTCAAAAACCGCAGAACAAAGGAAACAGAAGGGGTTTCATGCTGAAGTCTGGTGCTCTCCTACGTTGGCCTGCATGGGATACAGTTTACTCTAAAGGTTTGAGTCTCACTGAGAATTCTTGAACCACAAAAACTGCATCAATGTGCATTGCCCCTTCTGAGTTCCCAAACCAGTGTTACAATTGCATTGACTTGAGACTTTGCCTGAGTCACGGGTTCCAAGGCTTGAGAGTAGATCAGGATCACCAAGGGGACAGGTTAAAAATGCCGATTTCCAGGCTCCATCCCCCAGGGATTTGATTTAGGAGATATAAGGTAGGGGCACAGAACTGTGAATTTTTAGCTACAGATTTGTTGATTTTGAAGCAAGAAAGTCTAAGACTGCATTTATACACTGGCCTCAGTCAAAGTGAACATTTTTTAAATCCTCAAGAGGGCCCTGCCTTTTCCTGAAGGATGGATTATTTTCTTTCCTTCAGACTAAGTACTCAAGATTAAACAGTAGGCTGGACACAAGGCTAGGACTGGCTCCAGGCCCTGAAAATATCTTAAGGCCTTGTTGAGATGAACAATATGTTTTGGGCTTGTTGAATTGCTCTTTATTAATTAAGTAAAGATTTTCTAATTTATACTATATGCTGGGCACTGAGGATATAAGGATGAGAGAAGCAACTCTTGCCCTCAGGAGCTCACGAGCACATGGGGAAGACATTCAGCTAAATTGGTGATTGCAATAAGGCGGAAGAGGTGCCATTGCAAACACAGCCACAGTTGCTGCATGAGTGCCAAAGAGGAGCATCACCTGACAGGGGTTTAGGAAGTCTGCTCGGAGGAGGTGGCCTCAGAAGAGGGCTTCGGGTAAGGAGGAGAGATTAACCAGGCCAAGAAGATAAAGAGGGAGTCATATTTGCAAAAGCACAGAGCAGACTGGAGCAGAGCATCCTCAAGCAACTATGAGGAGTTAAATATGTTCAGGGTAAGGACTCATAAGAAGAATGACAAGGTGTGTGAGTCCGTTCAGGCTGCTGTAACAACATACCATGGACCAGGTGACTTCTACGCGACAGAAATGTACTTCTTACAGTTCTGAAGGTTGTGAAGTCCAACATCAAAGCACCAGCAGATGCTGTGTCTGGCGAAGGCCCTCTTCCTCCTGGTTCACAGGTGGTTCTCTTCTCACTGTGTCCTCACATGGCAGAAGAGACGAGGGAGTTTTTCTGGGGCCTCTTTTATAAGGACATTCATCTCATCCATGAGGGCTCCACCCTCATGACCTAATCACCTCCCAAAGACCCACCTCTCAATACCACTCTGGAGGGTAGGATTTCAACATATAGATTTCAAGGACGGGGGGACACAAGGAGAAGAGGCTGAAGGAGTAAAGCAGGATGTAAATCAAACTTAGGAGTTTGGAAATTATTTATTCAGTAGTGAGGAGCTATTGGAAGGTTCTGGTATGTGCAAAAGATGGATCAGATGGGGAAAGATTGGTGTTGAGATTATTACCTCAACATAACCAGGCTCAAATACCAAAACTTAGTAACATCAAAACGTCTGTGGCTTGGCTCCATGTTTTTTCTTCTAAGTAATAAAAAAAAGTTCAAAGTTTCCATTACACATAGAAATCTGTTGACAATTTTAATCTGATGGCAGCTATGGCACTGTGACTGTTCATGTCAGAGTCCTCTGCCAGTAGAAACAAAGAAGCTGCTGCTGCTGGCATGCTTCAAATCGGTTTTATTTCCTTATTTTAGAAAGTGTCTTCCTTTTGTTAAATCCGTCTTCTTTTTGAAAGCTAGGATCTTCTTGATGGGTCCTTTGAGTTATTCTAGGACAATGCATTTGTAGCTCAAAAGTGTGGTTGGCTGCAAACTCTTTAACAGCTTTCAAACCCTCTACCACAGACTCCAGCCTGCCTTTCCAGAAATAGCCTCTCAATGTCTGCTGCACTCTATCCAGATGGTTAGAGTCCAAACCAGCCACGAGATTGCCTGAACCTGTCCCTTGGCTCAAACACTTTCTTCTGCCTTCCACTAAGAATGCCCTCCCTCCAGCCGCATCCACCCATCATCATTTTTCTGATTCTGTAAGTTCAAGTGCCTGAGTTTAAAGATACCTTCTCTGATGACCTGAGCAGAATTGCTTCCCCTCTGGACTTCTTCTTTGATTGTCTTCTAGAGTTTGGCTTGCATTATAGTTACCTGTGCACAAATCTGCCCTGTGAAACCCTTTAAGGACATGACCCTGTCAGAGTCAACTTTGTCTCCATATTCCTTGCTTAGTGACTACACAAGGCTGAGTTCCACTGTACAGGGCTACTTTTCCATATTTCAGAAACTGAGCCTTAATAACCACAATCCACACGAAAGCTCCAGCTCACAATTAGAGCTACAGCTACCATTGACTGAGGGCTTATTATGGGTCAGGCATGGAACTGAGATTTTTTTTCACATGTATATATACTAATATTAATATATGTGTGTATATGTATATGTTTATGTGTATATATATATACACATATATGTATAAATTTATACATATAGACATATATTTATGTATATATGTTTATATGTGCCTATACATTGTATATTTAATTGACAACATATATGTGTATACAGGTATATATATGCATGTTGTGTATATATATGCATTCAACTAATCCCACGTAATGGATTCTCTCCTTTTTAGAGATGAGTAAACTGAATTGTAGAGAGCTTAGGTGACTTACAAGAGACTTAACTGGTGAGCAGGGGGGCCATCTGTGTCCACCCTCCTGACACAGGGAAGCCTGCACATGTAAGTTGCTCCACCCCTGCCCCAGATGACTCCCGGGTAACAGCTGTGAAATATTTTGATCCATCCTGAGGCTTCTCTACTTGTCCTACTGGAAAGTCTGGAACGAGGTGTAGGGGGCATGAAGGAGAAACAAAAACAGAATCCCGTGGAATCACTATGTTGTAGAAGAAAAGAGAAAGACAAGTCAGGGGTGGAGAAAGGAAAAGAAAGGTTAGAGACCGGGGAATGCGGAATAGTGAACAGCATAGGTTATCAGAGCATAGCTCTGTTCTGGCTGTTTTCTCTGGAACACACTCACTTTCATGTGTGAGATGGCTGTCCCTGCCACTGGCCTGTAAGCTCCGGGAGGGAAGAGACCATGACGACTAGCGATATTCCTAGTGCTTGGTGCAGTGATAATAATCATCATAATAACAGTAGCCATTATTTATTGAGCACCTATGATGTGCCAGGGCACTGTTCTATGCATGTCTCCCATATTATGTAATCCTCACAAAACCTTATGAGATCAGTAAGATTATCAACTCTATTCAATAGGTGAGAAAACTGAGTCCCAGAGAGGCTGCATAACTTACCTGGATCACACATCTAAGACAAGTCAGGGCTGGCTGTGCAGACAGATGCTCTGACACCAGAGCTTGCCTTTAACCGTGATGCTGTGCCACTCCCATGGCACATGAATTAGCCATTTATTAGGCATTTACTGAAGAAAATAATGAATAAAGATGGGAAGGTCACCAGGACCTAGAAGAGGAAGGAGGTAAAGGATTATGAAAACTGAAAAGAATCTTTGGATTTATGAAGTTAAGAGGATGTTGGTGGCGTTCAAGAGAGCATGGTGGAGTCCTCTCTCTGTCCCCAGGTAAGCTGGGAGTGCCCAAGGCATCTTCAGCTCTCAGCACAGTTGGTGGAACCTGGTCTGCACTCAGGATACCTGCAAGGCAGGGGGCCACATGTCCTGACTCTCCACGTTCCTTCCCAAGCCACCCACTGGCCCCTCTGAAGACTCCTGGGAGTGACTGAAAAACTGGCATTCTTGGTCCTGCAGAGACGTCAAAGAGAGGAAACGTTGAAGACAGAAACCCAAAACTCTCAGTTTATAACTTTGAACTGCGACTGGGGAGCCGGGTGGGGAATAGCTTTCATTGGCTACAGCCACCACATCAAAACTAAGTAAAACATGAGAACTGCGAACCACATGAAGAGAGAGCACGCCAACCTCAGTGAGACTCTTCACACTTAAGACGCTTCTTGGTAACACTGAAGCCTCCCAAATGAAAAACAAGCACCGTTGTTCTTTATGGTCCAAATCACTTCAAAAGAAACTCACAAGCAAGCCCCAAAGAGATAAAGCCCAGCTCAAACGTGCACCCCACCCCACTTCCTCGCTGGCTTCTTCCTCCATGCATTGCCAGAACCCGCTCCACTGAACAGCAGGGTGTGGGGGAGGGAACAGGCAGAAGAGGCGAAGGCCCTGGCCACCCTCTGTGCGTGACTGCCATCTGCGTATGGCACAGCCCGGGCCCCATGAGCAGAGAGCTGCCACCGCGCTGCATGTCCGTGTGGCCAGCCAGCTGGATCAATGAGCTCAGCCGCACTCAGCTCCAGGAGGCTGCAAATTTCTGACTCAGATCTCAGCGAGTAGCACTGACATCTATTACCCGAGAAAGAGATTGGATATTGGGCCTAATGGATTTTCTGTGTGTTCTTTTCTGACCATAGAGAGACCTCCCATAGAGACGAAATATGTCTACAAGAAGGGTCACTGCCCTTGCAAAGAAAATGTGATCCCAGCACGGCTGTAGTTGCTGGTGGCAGAAAGGTAAAGGAAAGCAGCAGAAACAGGCCAGCCTGGTGGGGAGCAAGCTGGTAGGAGCTCCACTCCACTGGGTGAAAGGGAAATGAGCCGTGTAGAAGCAGCAGGAACAAGGGAGCAGTCAAAGTCCCTTAACACTGGCATTCAAAAGCCTTCGGGTAGGTATATTTAATTGTGGGTGTGTCCCATTTCTGTAATTCACAAAGTGAGGCCCCAGTGTGAGAACTCAAATCAGCAGTCCAGTTTCCCATCCCAGCCCCGCATGCTTAGCCCTCACCCCCGACCCCAGGCGCCTGCCCAGAAGTCTCCTGCCTTCTCCCATGAAGAAGGAAAGGGGTTGGTCGGGAGCGGTGGCTCACACCTGTAATCCCAGCACTTTAGGAGGCCAAGGTGGAAGGATCACAAGGTCAAGAGATCGAGACCAACCCAGCCAACACGGTGAAACCCCATCACTACTAAAAAAAAAAAAAAAAAAAAAAAAAAAAAAAAAAATATATATATATATATATATATATATATATATATACACACACACACACACACACACACACACACACACACACAAAGTAGCTGGACGTGGTGACACACACCTGTAGTCCCAGCTGCTCGGGAGGCCTGAGGCAGGAGAATCACTTGCACCCGAGAAGCAGAGGTTGCAGTAAGCCTGGATCATGCCACTGCACTCCAGCCTGGTGACAGAGCGAGACTCTGTCTCAAAAAGAGAAAAAAAAAAAAAAAAAGAAGAAGAAGAAGGAGGAGGAGGAGTAAATGGGCAGGGGGACAAACCGAGTGACTCAAAAGCCCTTCTTTCCTAGGACTCCATCTAGGACAGCAGAAGTTGTGGCTGAGAGGAGGAGAGGGCCAGAAGCCCTACAGATGCCCCAGGCCTACTGAGGCACAGGAGGGAAGGGAGGAGGTTGCTGTGCTTTCTCTATACCTTGTTCTCTGCCCAGAAGGGTCAGCACAGCCAGGCAGCCCCAAAATGCAGTGGAGGGTAAAGAAAGGAGGACACCCTTTCTAGAGAAGGCTCAGAGGCTCCTGAGAAAAGGGAAGGGGTAGCCCTTTCCCTTTCACTTCCGGTGGGAGGGAGGGAGGAAGGGTACAGAATCAAAATGTATGGCACCTGCAATACAGTTTGCTCATTTCTGAAAAAAAAATCAGGGTAGATTGGGTGCCCAATGCACCAAACACACGCGGGGCTGTGCACAGAGGTAGGGGGCCTAGAGAGAAAAGTCAAAAGGGCAAAGAAGGAAAGTAGCAGAGACAAGTTCACTCATAAAGCACATAAAGAAGAAGACATTGGTTCCCCACAAATGGCCGCATCTTGGAAGCAGAATGGGACAAACTGTCACACACCCGCAGTGAATTGTAAATAGAAGGGAAAGGAAGGACAACGTTCATATGCATTGGATGTATAATAAGAATACATGTGTGACCTACATATGTCAGGTTAATTAGGACAAGTGTCCATCCCTAGCAAAGATTGATTACTCACTGTGACCTTGTTTTCGAAAGGATAATGAGAGCAGATGAGACTTTTGCTTTAACAAACTTACTTGGCCAAAATTTTTAAAGCTGGCAATTCTATCTTGCTATCAATCCTGATTGATTTGTTTTGTTTTTCTCAACTTTGTCTCTGAAATTGTCTGAAATTCAAATGTCTAGGAACTGCAACCTATGACAATGGAAGTGCTATATAATTTCTTTTCAAATGTCAAGCATCTTTAACTAATGTGGATTTTTGTTAAGTAGTTGTTTGACATCCAACGTCAGATGGGTTACCAGGAAAGCTGATGTGTAGAAGGATGTACTGTGTATTGAGCAACATCCCAGGCTCTGTCTTTTAATTCGGGTCATAAAACTTACACATCTTTGTATGGTAGATATGACTTCACCCAACACTCTTTCAAAAGAGGAACAGAAGCTTTATACCTTGCACAAAACCACATGGTGGTGAAGTCAGAATACAAGCTGAGGGCCGGTCTGACTCAGAAGTTCGCAGGGCTTCCTATGCTATCTCCTCATTTACCGACGAGAAGTTCGCAGCACTGGACCAGAAAAAGACCTTGATGTTGACTCCATCACCCTCTAATTTTGTAGAGACTGGGCTACAGCAGAGGTTAGGTTACTTGTCTATGGCTTACTCGGTAAATTTGGTGATGGAGCTAAATTCATCACCAAATCTGGCTGCCAGTCAGTGGCTAAATTGCTTGCCTGGTGTTTTCTCCATCCTCACCCCCACCCCTACCCCAGCTGTGCCCCAGGCACCATCCACAGATGAAAAGCACAGTCATCCTCGGCACCTTCCAGACCTGAGCAAGCTGAGAACAGCTGATGCCTCTCCAAGTTCCTGACACAACTCCAGGGCGGTGGAGGAGGCCCCATCCCACAGAGCTACTGCAAGAAGACGATGCTGGGAGCTGAGCTGCTCCCTGGCAATCACCTCCAAGCCAGCTCAAGCCATGCTAAGGGATGGGGGCCATGGGGACAAAAGAGCATTGTGTGTGAGAGAGGGAGCAGGGAGGGAGTGTGGGGAGGAATGCACTGGCAAGTTCTTCCTCTCCCAAAGCCTGCCTCGCCCGGCTGTCTCATGGCAAAGGAAGGACCCTCCCTGGAGGGGCTGGAGGCCCACCATGGATGCCTGGAGACTGGAGCTGATTGACTGAATTATTAGATTTCCTCCAAAGGATACAGGGCTTCATTTAGCCGGCATTGTGTCACTTGCTACAATGGACCCTGAGTATATAGACGCTGCCTTATGCCATTCCCTTTAATTCCCTTCAAATAGGGACATTTAAAAAGAGTCCAATAACATTTTTCTGAAAGGAACCTCCATCTCCTTTTTTTTTTTTTTTTAAGAAGAACTGAATCATTTGTTTCCAAAAGGGGGCCCTCCAAAAGAAGCTGGAGGAGCAGAAACCATTTTAATAGCATCTTCTCTTTGCTGAATTGTGTCTTCATTTTACACTGTGGCTTTATTCTCTGCCCCTTTGACACCGCCAGCTGCCTTTCACGTTCCAGCTCAGAAACAGGCTGGCTTCAGGCTGTAACAGGCACCAGCTTCCAAAGCCCTTTCTCCTGATGACTCACGTTAGCTTGTGTGAGCCTGCGAGCCTATGAGCCCCACACCACAGCTCCCCAGATCTTTGTTCCTTTGCAAAGTGCATTTAAGCTCCAAGTACTAAAACAGCATCTACCTAAGTCTCCTGCCTTACAATGGAGTGAAATAATGAATGACACAGTGGAATGTCTGGTTCCTCTCTTGTTCAAGTTCATCCTGTTATCAACTCAGCAGCTGGATGGAGGAAGTGACATCACGCGCACAAGCTCGGCTTTGAAGCTGAAGGTGCATACCAAGACACTGTATGTGGTACTGCACTCTGGCCAGGAAGCATCACCCTTGAACCTCATCTGTTAAACTATTTTTTTTTAAAAAAAAAAAAGAGGTTGGGACATCAGTTTCTTAACTAGAATTTCAAATCCTATTGTTCAAATGGTGAAAAAAGCCTTTTGTGAATTCTGCTCTTAGCCTGGAAGGTTATAAAAGGAGTATAGATGAGTTCCTACAAATGTCTTGAAAATTAAATTGTTTTTTACCAAACATAAATATATGTGGAGCTAGAAGGGGGTCATGCTCCACTGAGCAGGCTCCTATGTAACCACTGAAGCAGATCCATTTAATGTTAGTCACCAGGGCTTCTTTGCCCAAGTATTCCAAGTCCTGGTCTGTCTGGGGCCGCTTTTCTACTCCTAAGTAAAAGTACTTTATCAACTGCTTATCTCAAGTTTTTCTTAGTGAGTAACAGCTCTGGGAACTCTCCATGTGGATCTGAACAGCATGCAAAATCATTTTACTTTGAAAACAAAAGACATTAGCTTCCTGTAGCTTTCTTAGCCATCTCTACCTCTCTTCTCTTCCCACCCACTTTTCCCTCCCCTCCCCTTCCTCCAACCCCCACGGCACTACATAAAATGCTTAGAAAATGAAGGCCACAGCTGCCCTTTCTTCCCATTAAAACAATCAAGAATGATGGTGGGTTTAATATATTTGATTAGAGAAACTCCAATTTGGTGCACTTGAATCAGCTGCCTTTGTCTTCAGCTCCCGATGGCCCGATTTCAGTGGAATGTCCTCTGCTGTCCACTGCCAGCTCACTCAGGCTGGGAGAAAATTCAGACGCTGAAAGCATTGGCTTGGCATGCTTAGAAACATGGTGTTTATGCTGTAGAAGATGCCATGCTCATTTCATCCTAATCAAAGGGAGCACCACTTCATTAAATCATGATCACTTACTGGTGACCCTTAGAGTGGTAGCCCTGGGGGGCCTGTGGTACCCTTTATCAATGTCAATTTTTCATGGATTTTATTGCTTTCCTTTGCTGATATTCACCATTGAAATTCAAGTAAACCCTGTTCAAACAGCCGAGGAGATTCTGGTACCCAACTTGCACAGAGGAAATTGAGAGAGTAATAATCACATTTACATATGGCGTCTCTTTCATTCAAAGAACAAATAGAAAACTAATGGAAAATAAGAGAATGTGTCATCATTTCCCCACAAGGTGTTATTTAAAGGGTTTGAAACATTGCCTGGGCAGCCCCTAACTTGCAGGGTACTTGAGAAAGAATTTATCTCATGGGCTGGAGGCTTGGAGAAGGCTGCTTATTGGCACCTAAAGTTTATAGAGATTTTTTAGGAAGGGCTCATTTTAAATATTCTAAATAAATGTATACGCTACATATAAGTACAAAAATGAATTCAGGGTAAGAATTTAAATTCCTATGCTACAGAGTCTGTAGGGGTTTGTTTGAATATATTTCAATGTCTACCATGGCCAGGTCAGAGACTGGAGTTATATGAACAAGGTCACAAAGACTGCTAAACTCATTTCTACACTTTTATGAAGCGAAAGCCCTACGTCTCCTGGTATCCACCCCAAGTCAGCCGCCTAGTTGAGCCCCTGCCCAGTGACTTCTCCACCCAGGCTCTTTGGTAGGAAACTAAAGCCCAGAGACACAGCCAAGTTAGAAATAGCATTCAGGGCAATCATTAAAAAGTCTGGAGACAACAGATGCTGGAGAGGATGTGGAGAAATAGGAATGCTTTTACACTGTTGATGGTAGTGTAAATTAATTCAATCATTGTGGAAGACAGTGTGGCAATTCCTTAAGGATTTAGAATGAGAAATACTATTTGACCCAGTAATTCCATTACCAGGTATACACCCAATGAATTAAAAATTGTTCTATTATAAAAACACGTGCACATATATTTATTTCAGCACTGTTCACAACAGCAAAGACTTGGAACCAACCCAAATGCCCATCAGTGATAGACTGGATAAAGAAAATGTGGCACATATACACCATGGAATACTATGCAGCCATAAAAAGGATGAGTTCATATCCTTTGCAGGGACATAAATGAAGCTGGAATCATCATTCTCAGCAAACTAACACAAGAACAGAAAAGCAAACACCGCATGTTCTCACTCATAAGTGGGAGTTGAACAATGAAAATACATGGACACAGGGAGGGGAACATCACACACTGGGGACTGTCAGAGGGTTGGGGGAAGGGGAGGGATAATGGGGGTGGGGGGATAGGGGAGGGACTGCATTAGGAGAAATACCTAATATAGATGATGGGGTGATGGGTGCAGCCAACCATCATGGCACATGTATAGCTATGCAACAAACCTGCGTGTTCTGCACATGTACCCCAGAACTTAAAGTACAATTAAAAAAAAAAAAAGAAATAGCACTCAGGTTTTTGGGCCCCAGTGCCCATGCCCGGTCTGTGAGTTGGCCTGTCAACAACATGGACAGGGAACACTCTGGCCTCTGCTAGGCTCAGGAAGAGTGGCCCAGGAAGGACAGCTTCCTGTCCTCCACAGCCCTGGCATTGAGCATCCCACCATCACCTCAGGGATGGGTGGGCGGGGGCTGGAGGTCACTGGGAGATCAGTGTGGTGCCCCTCAGCTTTGCAGGCACTGCAAGCCTCAGTTGTTGGGGGAGGCCTGGTTACATTCTGGCTCCACACCCAAAAGCACTCTGGTCACAGGGCAAGAAGAATGAGCACAGCCTTCCGGGAGGTGCGGTTTCCCAGGAACAGTACTCGCACGCAGGGAAGGACTCTGGGAGGAGGTGCTGAGTGAGCCCATGCTTCTCCTTGGGAGAACCGCAAGCCTTTCTAGACGCAGAGGGAGCGGAGCTCAGGCAGCTAAGGCCCACACAGCCCCCCAGGATGAATAAGATAACTTTGGTTGCAAAAATACAACAAAGAGCTGGCTGCGTTTTACTTCCCCTTTCACTGTAAAAGTCGAGATTTCAGATTCCTGTTGTATAAGAATTAATATGAAAAGAATTTTGTATCCTATTATGGCATTGTGTTATAATAATGGAATGCTCTCCCCGCCCAATCTGGCTTACTGTCCCCTAGATCTTGCCAACGATTATTCAGTTCCACAGTGTGTGAGTGTTGCTGCGGGGACAGCCTCCTGAGCCTGAAAGAGAGAGGCCGTGAATGCTTCGAGCTGGAAAACCAGGCACAGTCTGTTCTCTGCCCCAGGAACCCCTCTCTATGCACACTCAGATACACACACTTCACCCAGAGGTTTTACTCCCTTCCAAGCTAGATGGACCTGCATGAGAAGTTTCATACTTGGACAACTGCAGCTGGATGAGCAGCTTATTGTCTCTGACGAGACACACAATGGGTTCCAGAAAAGGAAAACAAAATACTCTTTAAAATGTGCTGCATTCTGTTTGGAAATGGAGAGCGCGGGCAAAGGGTTTTTCTTGACAAACCAGAACAGGGGTGTTGTTGCTGTATTTTGATTTTGCTTGGTTACTAGATCTTGTTCCCCTGAGCATAAAGATTTGACAGAGTTTCTCCAGAATTTACCAATTCAAAACATCCTGAACACCTAAGCAGGGGTGGGTGAGGGGAAGATGTGCCTTTAACTCGTCACATGTCCGCAGGATTCTTAAGGAAAAACCGGTAACCGGTTCTTTTCCATGTCCACCAGAACAGAGTAAGGAGAAGTGAGTTTCAGCTGCAGCAGGTGGGAATCGAGTGAGACATGAGGAAAGTTTTCCAGCCTCAGGAATGAGGACTAGAATGTATCACTGAGTAGGATGCTGAAACACTGCGGAAGATCGATGATAAAGAAGCTGAAACACTGGCTGATTTATGCATAGTAAGGGGTGAAACCCTTGGATTCTACGGAAACTCCTGGCTGGTTAGGTGCTGATAATGGTGCTTTGTTTCATTCTGTTTTGAGATTTCTAGTTGCTGGGTTCCCATCATCACCTATTTCCCTCAAATCAGCTCCCTTAGAATCTCCCTATTTGGAGGGAGAGCACTGTTCTCCATTTCCGCTAGGCCACTTCCAGCCTCACCGGCTCTTTATAATCTTCAGTAAGGAAATGGCTCTCAGGCTCACTCTTCCTTCCCTGCCCTGGCACAGAACCACAGATTCCCAGCGTTGAACAATGGCTATGGAAGATGTATCTGGTTGAGTTTGTTGTTTGTGTGTGTGTGTGTTTTTCTTTTCCTTTTTCCTAGTAGAATTCCTTTAATTACCTGTATGTTTTCAACAGCCAAGCCAATCCTCCTCCTCACAGGGGTGAGGTCAGCAAATCCAGGAAACTTTCAGAGCCAAGAAAGCCTCAGACCTGGGAGGAAGCCATTATGGATGCCCATGGCTGAAGTGTTCTGTGTCCACCGGAAAAGGTTCCTGCCCAAGAAGGCACAGAGGGCATGAAATCATGTGTGGTTGCGCTGAGGCTAACAGCTGCCAGCCAACCGTAGCCAGTTGGGGATATCAACCTCTCAAAACCAAAACAGGTGAAAAATGGCTCCCCATTTTCTAAAGTACTCTTGGAGCAGAAGCTGAATGAAAACCAGTCATCATTGCCCTGCCTAGCATGAAACAGAATGAAAAGAAGGCAGATAATATTTCCTAGCCTGAACCACTCATCCATCTCTGTCCTGTTCAGGTATTTGTGCCTAAGCAACAGCACCTACCCTTCTCAGCATTCACCCACAGACCCCCAAAACCAAGCCCTAGCACAAACAACCCCACTGAACTTGAAAACTCAAAAAGCCATCCTGAACATCTCCAGGCTTCTTTCCTCTACAGCTTCCCTCCTTCTTCCTCATCACCAATTATACCGCCGAAGTATCTACAACCGCTCAGAGGTAGGCAAACTACCCTGAAAGTGCTCACACCTACTTCTTCCTTCCCTTGTGGATGACATTCTACAATAATTCCATTACATTTACAGAAAATTTATTTTAATACATCTATATATTAAATATATATGTATATACACATAGCTTTTATATCTGTGTCACAGTGTTATATACACTAAAGAGAGGAATTATTTAGCTCAGTACAGTTATCTAAATTCGTCATTGCTGGCATTGAACTAGGTACTACACAAATGGATTACAAGGCAAATATATAAGCTATATACAAGCTTGTAATTTTGAACATATTCAAACTTAACATTTACTCTTATGTTTCAAAATGTGCCTACACCTGCCCATCACGACAGTGCTGTAGGTCAGTTTCTCTGACACTCAGGTGGCCATCAGATCTCCTGATGAGCCATAGAGATCTGATGGACACCTGAGCATCAGAGAAACTGACACTCAGAGAGGTCTACATGGTACCTACAGGTCAACAGACGGCATGAACAAGTGCATTTCCTCCAGCCGAAGACTTTGAGAACATCTAGAATGCTCTCTGATGCTCAGAAGAAAGTAGACATGAGCCCAGACACCCAACTTAACCCCAGCCTGCACCAGCCACTCCTCCAGGATGAACCATATGACATTTAGTACATATCAGCCAAATGCCCCAAACTCAGGGAAACATACATTAAAAATAGGTCACAGGTAGTGTAATTCTTGAACACAGAAGCATTGTCTTATAAATTAAGTAACTTCATTGCCTGGTAAAATTTCTGTTTCACCATAGTTAATAAATCCCAGCTGCTGAATCAATGCATGAATAAATCTTGTCAAGCCTCAAATACCAGAAAGCCATCAAGGAGTTCCGAGAAGGTGAGGAGAAACAAGGTGTGGTGTGTTAGTGTGATAGGAAAAAGACATGTTTGTAGGGCCACAGGTGAATAGGATTTGGTCCACAGATCTGGAGCAAATGCAAGAGTAGAATTAGTTGTTAAATTACCTATATTGTCCAGTACCTCTATTACCCAAATGTGCACAATAAGAAAGACTGACCCAGCCACTGCCTAGGATATGAAGACCTAAGACAGCCAAGATAGGAAGGATACACACCCACTCAGAGCGCAACTTGATGGGTAAGCAGCTCATAGAAGGTGACTTCCTACAACACATTTCCTTCAGAATATGTACCCAATGGGGATGGAGGGGATTCTTCCGGGTCTGAAGCAATGAGCTCAGCTCTGTGCCTTTCTGTGGGAAAGGAGAGTGTGGGTGTGCCCATAAAAGCATGCATGTGTCCACAGATACCTGGTCAGTCCCACAGAGCCCCTGAGAGACAGAACTGGACCAATAATCATTATCATCATAATTAGAATTGTTACTGCTAGTAGTTGTGTTAGTCCAGTGCCTGGCATCCTGTGATGTGTCCAGTGATTGGACTGAATGATAAGCATAAAGAAATGTTAAATAATAATAATAGTTTCATATGACAGATGGAAAAGAAAAATATAGATGGATGCAGAAAAAGTAAAGGAAGCACTTGCTTGGATTTATAGACCTTTACCGATGTTAAGAAATCAGTGGTGTGGCATTGGAATCTATACTTAGGGCGTATTTAGTATCTATTAAATACATGTAGATCTTGCTTCTTGGCACCAAATGAGTACAGTTGGAACAACTGCAATATCTACAGGAATTTTAAAGTACATTGAAATGTACATAACTATTTTTAAAGATGTTTAAAAACACCCTTGACCCACATCCTGGCCAACAGGGTGAAACCCCGTCTCTACTAAAATTAGCTGGGCGTGGTGTCGCATGCCTAAAATCCCAGCTACTCGGGAGGCTGAGGCAGGAGAATTGCTTGAACCCAGGAGTCGGAGTTGCAGTGAGCCAAGAATGTGCCACTGCGATCCAGCCTGGTGACAGAGCAAGACTCCATCTCAAACAACAACAACAAGAACAACAAAAAGCAAAGCACCCTTGACCCATTACTACAGTGCTCCAAACCCTTTCTCATTTGAAAGCCAGTATCAATGCCTTCACCAATTTGTATTCCTATGTTCCCAGGGGGTCAGGGCAAGACTGCAAAAACAGCCAGGCTACACATTTGCATCAAACAATAGAGAAACAGCCTTTATGAGGGACAGAACATGAGGAGAAGGGACGGGGTAAGGAAAGAGCACAAATAGGATTGTGCCTCTGCGGAACATTTGAGGTTTACCACCATTCCATCAACTGCATCCCCAGCAAGCCGGTAACGATGAGCCTTTAATGCATTTGCTGCCTCTGACTTGTGCGGCCCAGCATGCAATCATCCAAATGATACCACAACAATACCAGAGCACACATTAACCACTTACTGTAATAGCTGGACTGCTGAGCAAGAGACATCAAAGGACGCAGAACAGCAAGCATTAAGGGTGGCTTCGACTGCATGTGCACACTCATATCAAGCCGTGGTGTGGGCTCCATCGGGCTATGCTGTGAGATCACTGAAGAAAGAAATGGACCATCAAAAGGTTACTGAAGGGCCTCCCTATTTTTAGGTAAAAAAATGTATTACACCAAAAGTGAACCCTGATGTAAACTGTGGACCTCATATGATGTGTCAGTACAGCTTCCACTGTAGCAAATGTACCCTTCTGGCGAGGCAGGTGGTGTGGACGGGAAGTAGATATATGGGATATCTCCATACCATCTACTCATCTTGACTGTGACTCTAAAACTGCTCCAGGACACAAACTCAATATATAAATAAATCCCAAATGTGGGGTCCAGAGAGGTGTACGATATTCCCTGCAGTAAATAGCGTTACTTATACATCAAGCGGCCTCATGCAGGTAAAGATAAAAGGGCGTAGCATCAAACATCTGGGTGTCTGCAGCACACTATCCCAACTCCCACTCCAAAGAAAATGACCACAAAGATTTTCCTGTTAACATATTTCCAGGTATCAAAATCCTATGCTTTCAACCATCAGATATCCTGAAAGAGTAGTTGACGTTTTCGTTATCATTACTCTTAAAAGTCTTAACGGCTCTGTGTTATTTTCCTGTGGCTGCTGTAACAAATCACTACAAACTTTGTAGTTAAAGTAAACACCAGTTTATTATCTCACAGTTCTGTAGATCAGAAGTCTGGTATGGATTGCAGCAGACTAACATCTAGATGTTGGCAGGCCGCGCTCCATTCTGAAGGTCCCAGAAGAGACTGAACATCCTATTCATTCAGGTGGTTGGCCAGAATTCCTTGCATTTGTAGGACTGAGGTCTCTATTTTCTTCCTGCCTATAAACTGAGAACGGTTCTCTGCATCTAGAGGCTACCACATTCCTTGGCCTATGGCCCTCTTCCTCCATCTCCAATATCATATTTCTCTGACACTCTTCCTTTGTAAGTCTTTGACTTACAAAGACTCATGTGATTAAACTGAGCCCACCCAGATAACCCAGGATAATCTCCCCATGTCAAAATCTGTGTCCTTAGTCGCAACCGTTCAGTCCCTTTTGCCATGTAAGATAACATATTCACAGGTTCCAAGGATTAGGGCAGGCACATCTCTGAGGGGGAAGGGGTATTCTGCCTACCACACTCTCCTGAACCCATTAATACATGGCCCTTATCCACAATGCTTCTGAAACTCATTTCACTAAAGTCTTCTTGGACACTTGAATGCTAAATCCCTCCTCATCCACATGTGACCATTCTGCAGTGCATGACATGGACATGACCTAATTATTGAAGCACTTGGCTTCTACATGCTTAATACTGTCTGCTGATCTCCTCCTACTCATTGGACCATCTCTTACTGTATCCTGAATTCATTTCTCTGCTTTCTTCTTCTTTCTCTACATAGGGTGGCGGCACCTATACATCTCAGATCTGTGTCCAGATCTCCGGGACCTTGGTTCCCAATCACAATTGTCTTCTGAGCTCTGCTTGGATGACACGTAGGCTCCTTTCTGTCCCACACATGACCGATTCCTTTTTCTGTGTGATTTATCTCATCGTGGCAACACCAAACCTCATTCTTCCATGACAGATGCTTAAAGGTCATTCTCTCCTCCTCCTTCTGCCTCTGCTCACATCCCCTAACCCAGGCAATCACAACATTCTGTCTATCTTACCTCCTGAGTATCCCTTGAATCCACTCTCTCCTCTCTTGCTTGCCCCAATATTAGCCCCAAGATTACTGACAATACCCTTGAGTCCTGTGCCACCACTCCCGGTCATTCTTCACATTTTCACCAGACACAGGTATGATCGTGTCCCTGCTCTGTTTAAAAACATTAGTTGACCAGGCATGCTGGCTCACACCTGTAATCCCAGCACTTTGGGAGGCCAAGGCAGGTGAACTACTTGGGTTTAAGAGTTCAAGACCAGCCTGGGCAACATGGAGAAACCCTGACTCTACTAAAAATACAAAAAACTCAGCTGGGATGGTGGTGCCTGCCTGTAGTCCCAGCTACTCAGGAGGCTGAGGTGAGAGGATCACTTGATCCTGGGTGGTGGAGGTTGCAGTAAGTTGAGAGCAAAACACTGCACTCCAGCCTAGGCAACAGTGTGAGACACTGTCTCAAAAATAAAACAAAATTTAAAAACTTGGTTGCTGCCCATTGTGCAACAGCATCAAATCTAGCTCATGGCAATAGCCTACATGCACACATACACCACTAGCCTCTAAGGGGTTGCTGGGTGTATCACCTGCCCTTCCTCCACTCACTATTCATAGTTCCAGATCAGTCTACAGACTAGCAGCATCAGCATCACCTGGGAGCATGTTAGAAATACACACTCTCAGGCCCCAGCCCAGATCTACTTAATCAGACTTTGTATTTTAACAAGATTCCTATTTAAATTTTATGCCCATCATTAAACTTTGAGACACATTGCTCCAGAGCTGTGCTCTCCAGAGTGAGGCATGTGAGGTAAGCTCTTGAGTATGGAAGCATCTTATTAGAAATTCTCTTTATTTTTATGTGTATTCTCCTCCATTTCAACTTGGATTTTTGTACCTCTTTTATGAATCACTCACAATTTTAACAAATCATCCTGACCCTTGTTTCTGTGCTTTTGCCTACAGTATTCCTTTTGCAGGGAATAATTTTCCTACTCTCCACTAACCAAAACTAGCTTCTGAACCCTCCAGCATCCCCTGCTCTAGAAGCTTCCCCATCCCTTCAAATGGGTCCTCACTCTCACTTCCACACTCGTGTAGACATTCTTATTGCATCGCTTCTGTTTGCCTATTCATCTGCTCCACTGGATCGTGGCCTCCTCAAGGATGAGAACTGTGCAATCTCTATCTGTGTGTCCTCAGAGCATGGCACACTGATATTTTCTTAGCTAAACAGATGAATAGCTAAAACTTGAGAAAATTCTGCTATACTGGTAATATCTTGCTATTTGTTTCAGGCCTCTATTTGAAACAAAAGAGTTTTTGCCTCGTCTCTTTCTGAGATCGCACAGCTCTTACCTCTGGCTGATTTTTATTTGGTGACACACCAGCTGGACAGAGGGCTATAAGAAGACAGGATTTGATCCTCACTTACCTGTAACCAACCCAGAGCAGTTCCAATCACACCCCATCTTCTTCCAGCTCTGTGTCTATCTGGCGTGGATACACACTACAAAGCAGAGGGGGAAACAGACACCTGGATTAGAATGTTTAGTGTCCTGACTTGAAGCTTAATGCATATTTTGAGACCATGGTCATGCCAACACTATTGCCCATATAAGCAAAGAGCAAAGTTTTTAAAGAAAATCATTTTGTTTTCTGTCAGCTCCAGGGTAACACTGGCTGATTCTGACCCTAATTGATAAGCTACTAAATGGCATTAAGTTTATTATTACCATTAATACTAAATGGTATTAAGTTTATTCTGACATCTCGAAATAAAATGGTAGCTGATAAATTTTTCAGGTCAGAGTATTTCTGTAAATCATTTACAATGAAACTTGGTATGTGCAGAGGTCAAAGAGACCTATCACTGGACTAAGGTCCATTTCTTCATATGCAAACCTGAGATAATAGTGCTTACCACATAAGCTTACTGTGAAGGTCTAATGAGGTGATATGTGTTAAAAAAAAAAATTACACACTTTAAAACTCTATATAAATGTATTCCATTTTATTAATAACATTAATTTTTTTAATGACTCCTTAGATTTCACTTCTTCAGGTAAGCAGTAGCAAGCCTTCTACTCTTTCTTAAATATTTCTTTTTCCTGGCTTTCTGATGTTCTCATCCTCTTTCCTAATTCAACGGGATCTATACATCCTTAGAATTAAATAGTAATTCAATAGTGTGCACAGGATAACTGCTTACAGAATACACCTATGCATTTCACTTATTCCATTTAATCAGGATTTGAGTAAATTACACAATTCCCCCCCTCTCTCCAACATATCATGTACTTAGCACTGTGTAGAATCAAACTTTAAGCTAAAGGGTGATATCATTATTATTATTATTTTTTTTTTTAGATGGAGTCTCACTCTGTTGCCCAGGCTGGAGTGCAGTAGTGCAGTCTTGGCTCACTGCACCCTTCCCTTCCCAGATTCAAACACTTCTCCTGCCTCAGCCTCCCAAGTAGCTGGGATTACAAGTGCTCACCACCACAACCAGCTAATTTTTGTATTTTTAGTAGAGTTGGAGTTTCACCATGTTGGCCAGGCTTGTCCTGACTTCAGGTGATCCACCTGCCTTGGCCTCGCAAAGTGCTGGGATTACAGGTATGAGCCACCGTGCCCAGCCCCAGGGTGACATCATTTCTTATCACTCTAATATCCCTTGCCTGTGATAATAAATTGCCTGCCTCAAACAAGATGGGTGTGCACCTGTTCACGTGGGAAGGTAGGCAGGCAGAGGCTAGGAAAAGAACAGAAAACGACAGGAAAGATGGAGACTTAAATGTCATTTCTCACTTTGGCCACATCAATATCTATTTTATGGCCATTTTCTTTCAACTATTCAGTATAGTGAAATAGATGTAAGAGCCATTCAAAATTGAATTCAGCAAACTTAATTAACCACCTACTATTACACTATGCCAAATGCTACTAAAATGCCAAACATAAAAATTAATACAAAAAAATTCATACGAGACAGAAAAATGGTATATACTAGGGTTAACATATATGAATGACTGCGATAGCAGAGAGGGATTAATTTAGCAGAGAGGGATTAATTAAAGAGAATCAAGAAAGCATTCTCTTGTATGTGGTTTTCTTTGACAAGGGCCCAAAAGGAGCTGAGAATTGGGTAAGTAAGCAGAGATGGATGGGGAAGGGATTTCCATGAAGAGGAACAGCAGCATAAGGGCAGGCATGGGTGTGGCAGAGAGCAATACCCTATACAGAAGCATGAAGTATAGCACACTGTGCAGTGAGTCTGTTATTCACAAGAAACAGGCTTTGTTAAGGATGAAAAGTGAAGACTTCATATGAGATTTATTTTTGTGTCTTTCTTTTTAGTCATGTTAACTGATGTGTAATTTATATACAGTAACATTTTCCCTAATATGCTTATTTTAACATCTAGCATAGGGCTCCAGTGTCTAACAGAATAGTTTGCACATTGCAAATATTCAACATATATTAACTAGGGGGATAAGTGGTTTGCCATCAACATGTATTATCTGATGTTATAAACTGACTCTTCTTCCCACAAGATCTATTGGTAAGCCATTGAACTGACATGGTAGATAATATTAATGTTTATCTTCATAGTCGTCTGACTTTCAGAGATCCCTTGATCTCACCAACTTTCTATCTCTTCATTTATAAACGTCTGCAAGCATGTCAACTCTCTTTCCAGTGTCTCAGGACATGTGGTCTGAAAATAGTTGATATGATTTGGATATCTGTCCTCTCCAAACTTCATGTGAAATGTGATCCACTGATGTTGGAGATGGGGCCTGGTGGGAGGTTTTGTTTTTTTTTTTTTTATCATGGGCGTGGATCCTTCATGAATGGCTTGGCACATCCCTTATGGTAATGAGTTGAGTTCTTTCTCTGTTAGTTCATGAAAGATCTGATTGCTAAGAAGAGCCTGACAGCTCCTTCTTCTCTCTTGCTTCCTCTCTTGCCATGTGACATGCCAGCTCCCACTGTCCTCACCACGAGTAAAAGGTGAAAGTTACCAAGGTCCCAACCAGAAGCAGATGCCAATGCCATGCTTCCTGGGCAGCCTGCAGAACCATAAACCAGATAAACCTCTTTTCCTTGTAAGTGAACCAGCCTCAGGTATTCCTTTAGAGCAAAGTAAAATGGACGAACACCATCGCCAAAAAAAAATCCTGAACAAAATGTAAGACAGGATATTTCACTTATTTCTCACTTTGTGATGAACAGACATTTTCTAACTAATACTTTGCTTGAGGAAGAGATGGGGTTTCACAGGAAGGCAATATTATATTAAGAAAAAAAGACAGTAGTCACATTTTATTGCCCAAAGCCCACTTTCATTCACATTCTCTTCACTTATGCGCACACATACAAAGCAGGTGTTATGTGTCCAGTTTGGTAGATAAGGAAAAGAACTTGGAAAGCTGAAGTGACTTATTCAAGGTCACACACACAGATGTATAGGCAGCAGAGACAAGACTAGAACTCAAGTCCTTACAGTGCCCTTCAGATGGAGTTATCAGCAACAGTCACAAGACACTTTTTAATTAAGGTAAAAAAGAGTTGAAATCACCTATTTATGCTGCCTTTGATAAACTATCTGTCAGAATTCAGTTGTAGAAAATAGAAATGATTTTAGCTATTTTAAACCAAAAGGGATCAATGTTTATACAGCTATTGGAGGGGCTGGAAGGGTAGGCTAAAGGTTGGGTCCAGGAATGCCATCCAGTGCTACACTGCTAAACCAGCCTTCAAGGGTGTTGCTCCCTCTACCCCAGTGAGAAGGTAGGGGTGCCACAGGAATGGTTGAGTTCTAGAACTCAATCCCAGAGCTGTGAGATCCAGAAACTACCAACATGCTGCTACAATTGCTTCTCTCCTCACATGAAACTTGTTGCTATACAATAGAATTTCGTTACAGAAAAGCACAGCATCTTCAAGACCCTGTGTTCCAGGAAAAGTAGTCAAAGCTGCAGAATCTGGCCTTTTGTCACATTTCCTCTTTTCAAATCTTGCATGGGGTACATCTAAGCGTGGAAACTGCTTTGCATCCATGACTCTGGCTGCGAGGGATTCTAGGACACATATAGTTGGAATAGATGCCAAATGCCAATCTATTATGCCTACAACCCATAAATTTGGCAATATCAACAGCATCTCCCAAGATAGATTAGAGATGGGGTTCTTGGTCTGTGCTTTAAAGGCAGACATCATGGGCAATCCGCATTCAGGTGCTACGTGTGATTGCACAGATTGTGTGCTCCTTAGAATAGGAAATGAATGAACTCCCCAGGTTATGCACTCGTCACAGAAACTATGAAAAGAGTAGCCAACCCTAAAGTTACTCAATGAATAATTGAAGCCAGCCTTCTTAAGAGCTGTCTCCATCAAAGCAGGTCTTGGTTGTAGCTTTGACATGGAAAGAAAGCCATATATATGACTAGATTAGAGAGCTACTTAGAAATGGAACATTGCGGAGGATCTATCACCCAAGGTGCAAAGGCTATGGCCACAGGAAGGGGGTCAAGTGGAAGTTAAGATTGACTTGAGAGCGTGATAGCCATAATACCAGCAGAGAAGTAGGTCAGATATTTTCATCATGCTTTCTTAGAGCTTAGCGTAAAAACACCAGAGAATAAAAATATCATGTATTATGATCTGAGAAAGTCAAAATCAATTATGCTGTACTGAGAAGTCTTTGAACTGACTTCACATTATGTAAAATTAGAAATAAAAACATGTTCCATCTCTCTACCCCTGTGTTAAACACACACACACTCTCACACACACACACACACACACACACACACACACAACAAAGCTCCTATTATTTTCATTATTCCTCAATTATTTATATTTCTGACTTTTTTCTCCAGATAAATTCAGAATAATGTATTGTGTTCTAGATTTCCACTCAATAAGAACATTGAGAAGCTGGAACATGTTCAGAAGAGAACAATGAAAACAGGGACAGGTGTGGACCCAATGGCATGGCTATAACAAGTGAAGGAAAACTACTATTAGCCTTGGAAGAGAAGGCAGTGGAAGAGAAGATAGTCATCTTCACACACCCAGAATGCCATCATTCTAAAAGACTGCTGTGTGTGTGAAGCTCTGGAGAAAGGGATCTGGAAAAATTGACTAAAACTCACAGAAAGGGAGAGTTGGGCTCAGTTTAAGCATTACAGGTATCCCTATGGTGAGACAGCACCTCTCATCATGTTGACCATTTGGTCTCTTGTATCTGCTGCATAGACTGACTTGATCTGCTGCTGGACTTGAAGCAACACAAGAACAGGAGTCATCCCACAATGGACGGCACAGGGACAGGCGCTCAATACAATCTAGATGAAAAAAGGAAGAGATGAACAAGGCCCAAGGCCACAAGTGACATCATCAGACAAGGACTGGCTTTTATGGGCCACTCCAGACACCTGGCTCAGCACATTCAGAGTCGGTGATGCTGAGGAAACTGGTGCCTAGGCCAGGGTTTTGCCAAGAGCAAGCTCAGCGTCTGAGCAAGAGAAAGAGAGAGGCTCATGTGGAAGCTCAGAGCCTGGCCTGAGCACAGGCTCCAGGTAAAGCTGGTGGGAATTAGAGGAATTGGCAGGCTTGGGCATAGATGCTATATGCTTTCTCAGGACTCAGGAACAGTGGCAGAAAAGGCCAGGATTTGTGTGTGTGTGTGTTTGTTTGTTTGTTTGTTTGTTGACAGAGGATAGTGGCAGAACAGCTTCTAGATGTAGAGGGCCTTTGTTTCTAGATCTTTCAGCATTCTCTGTGTATGATCTCCCTCACCCTACCTCTGCTCTGGGAAGAAGCAGGCAGGTGGCTGCTACAGAAGGCACACAGGCCTGTTTTGACAAGAGCATGTGGAATGGCTCCTCTCTGGCAAGCAGCCGCCTTAACAGCCAGGAAAGGACTGTCTTTCAACCCCAGTGACATCATGGAATGATTTGAAACCATATCAGTTCCTTTTCTATTCTTGATCCTATGACTCACCGGTTAATATTGAAATGTATATCGCTAATTGTGAATTAGTAACCTGTGATTCAGTGTTGGACTGAATCAGTGAGCCCAAATGGATCTGTGGAACAATTGTGTGTGTGTGTGTGTGTGTGTGTGTGTACGTGTGTGTGTGTGTGTGCACTTAATCCAGCACAAAGTGTGGAAATGCACCCATCTCCTACATCCACCACCCCACACCGCCACACAAAGCCACTCCTTTCACTGGCTCCCCAGAAGGCCAGAACTGTTATCCCAGTTGCACTGCTACTGAAGTGCATGGTACATCTGATCTGCGAGTTAGCACTTCCTGTTACCTTATTCATAACACCCCGGAATGAAGCTGTCTGTTCCTGCCCTGGTTCCACCCCTGTCACTCCAGCATTTCTTGTGTGTGCTTCTTTTATTTAGTACCGTCCAGGTTTAGGGGATGGACAGCTCCTACCTCCCATACCTGCCTGCCCGATACCCCAGGGTCCAGCTTGCAGCCCTCCATTCTTACAGCCTTAGGTCCAAGTCAGTGGCCCTAGGCTGCGTATTCCTGGGCTCAGATGAGAAAGCTTTCTCTGTTGATTCACAGGAAGAGTATTCAGACCTTTGACTTCCTGTTTTTGATGAACATAGTAAAAGAAAAAGAAGTGCTTTTTTACAAATATAACTGGCCCCAAACAGTAAACTCTAAAAGAGAAAAATGTAAATTGCACATTGATTAAGGACTTGTCCATGAAGCCCATGTTCCAGTTGAGGTGCCGGGGACCACCCATGACGCATGGGTAGTACTGGAACAGCCATGTTTCTTGGGACACAAGATATGACCGTTTTCAGGAGAGGAAGTGAAGAAGGGTGTCTTCAACTGAAACCCCAACAGACAAAATGTGCACAAAGTGAGTCAGTGGGATGCAAATGGACTGTGAGGAACTGAAAAGTCTAACTCCTGTTCCAGCAGATGGGGGCTTTCTTCAAGCACTAACCTATCAACCTGATGTGTTTCATTCAAAGGCCTGGGGGAAGACCTTGCTCACACACAAAAGTGGCCAGAGGATGGAAATGCAAAATGCAGCCCCCTCTCATACCTCTGGGTTGAAACAGCTGTTGTCTATGCAGCATCCATTGCTTGTGGAGGCAAAGTTATAGAGACCAGGGCAGCCTGCACCCTGCATTGCAAGAGTGCTTGGTAAACTGACTAGAGAGCTACTAAGAGATGATGAACCCTGCCCCAGCCAGCGGGAGAGCTAAGGGAATCAGTATCCCAGCATACCTATCAACCATTCAAGCTCTGGTTAATAGATGTAATGGTGGCATCCACATCAGTGTGCCTGGCCTATCAGTGCTTGCAATGCTCTTCTTTACAGAGTCCTGACCACCCTGAGAAACATCACAAGTGTTCAATTAAGTGACCCTCATACATACTATATGTTCAGTAAATAATATGTCCCTTCTCTCTAGAAAGACTTTATAGCTGTTAGGAATATGGCCCTTGGCAACAACATTTCGGCTTTGCTATTTATAAACTAAGCAGCCTTACGCAAATTACCTTAACAATCTAGAACTCTTTCCTTACCTTCCTAAAAGTATTGTGATAAATTTACTTAATGTGAGTAAGACAAAGTCCAGGCTATAATAACTGCTCAATAAAAGGTAAGTACTATTTTTCTATGTCATGGCTTCTCAGATTAATGAATTGCCCCAGGCTGGGCTCAGGCTATATTATTGCACCATTTGTCTTCATGTATTGTAGTTGATTTGTATGTGCCTGTCCATACATACTGGACTATGAATCTCATAAAGCAGGAGCTATTTCTTGCTCATTTCTGTATTTCCAGCACATAGCACGGGATTGGCACCTAGTGGGTATTAAAGAAATGAACATCACGTAGCATATTTGGCACATAGAGCATTGGAGCCATAGCCAATGTCTGACAATGACAAGAGGGTGTACCAACCCTTTTTATTCCCAACTGCAGGCCGTCTTTCTCTTAGTCTCAGTCTTATGAACCTGTAGAGTCACCTTCAACTACATAGCTTGGGATAGTATTTCTTGACACATGGAGGCTTGCACTGGATACTGCGAAACAGAACTATGGGGGTAGCACTGTGGAATCTGCAGTTTAATATAGACCCCAGGTGAGTGTGAAGCCCCTGGAAGATTGGGATACACTGAGTTGGGGGAACAACACCTGGTTGCCCTGTGTGCACCAAGCAGAGATCAGTGAGCCACAGGCAGCCTCTGAGACAGAAAGGCAGAGTTTCCTTTCCAACTTCTACGAGAACAAGAGAGCAGTGATTCTCACACCTGCAAGTGAAGGGTGGTGCTGCCAGGTCTCAACAGATGACAGCTGCATGAAGAGATAATCACAGGTTGAGCCAAGCACTCCAACTCACGATAACAGAACACTTCCTTTCTCAAAGCCTATCAGCTCTATTAAACTGACAACCCATCCAGAACCCAATTCAACCTTTCTGAACCCAGGCCAGAGGTCTAAATTCCTTGACAGTCCCTTAGGGAGGAGGTGGGACCCAGCACTAACTATGCCCCTACTAAGTGCCAGGCTCTTTACTAGGCCATTGTTAAATGACAAAGCAAGCTCAAGAAGGATGATTTAACATCACCTGGGTTTAGTAAAACCTAAACCCCATAATTCCCTCATGGGGAAAATTCTTTTATTGTTTTTCTAAGGAGCACAAGAGGTTAAAATAAAATCCTACCAGTTAATAGCTGCATTTCAAACTATGTTTCCATTAAAGCAAGGGGGATTCATACCTGTCAGCTAGGAGCACATTCATCTAAAATGCATCATTAAAGCCACACAGCCTCGTGCTCCATGCAGATACATCACCACAGCAACAGTGTGCAGAGATGCTTGGAGAATAGGCAATGTGAATTTCCCAGGCTCTCGTTAAGTTTTTAGTTGATTTTTTATCTAAAATGTATTGACCTACAGCATCACATTGGAGAGAGCCATTGACTCTGCAGAGCACATAACGAGACTCACAATGCATGTTTTCATGTGACGCAGCCTCTGGGGGAGGTCAGCACAACGTGCCCACTCAGAGATGTCCAGCAAAACATCTGCTCAGCAAAACATCTGGACAGCAGGCACCCACAGGACCCACAGACAAAAAGCTTATATAAATCCATTAATTTGAACTGTTACTCAGGGCACAAATAGCCCTTTGCTCTATGCTCCTAACAGTCCACTCAAGGGCAGAGTGACCAGGGCCCAACGCAATGCTGAGCCAACAGCACAAGCCTGGGCTTGCCTTTCTAGGGGTCCTTGTCATCCCAAGAACCATCCACCCTGCAGAGATGACTCATCATGGCCACAAAGCCCAAGTTCTGTGTCTTCCAGTGCAAGAAGGTGACATGAAACAAGTGGGAATCTGGAAGGATCCAGTGGAATCTGTAGCTCCAGGCTGGGATAATGGTGGGATGTGGTCATTGAGAGGGGCAGTTTTGTCAACGTCACTTCCTCAAGGGTTGGCACTCAAGTTAGAAAAGTACCCAGCTTTTCTCTTTTTTAATAGAAGGGTCTTAAACCACTTGCTGTCAGTTTGCGTTTCAAGAGAGGACTAGGAAAGGAAAACGAATCTGTTTGAGCCTCCACCAACTAACCCTGAAAAAGGATGTGAAGGAAAGATTAACATGGCCAAATGAGTGTGGGTTTTGTGAATCCATGCTTCCTCTAGTGAGTGCTTTATGAGAATGAAAGCTGACTGCAGAGAAGGGTTCCTTTCTGCTTCCTCCACTAAGTGATTCCTTTAGGAGCTTCCACGACGGCACCACCCTGGCTTAGGCATCCCTCATTGATGTTTCTATAACCCCCTTTTATGACCTATATTATAATGATCATCTGATTGTCTCCCACTAAAGACTTCAGTCCCTGAAGGAAAGAACTATGTATTGTTTTGTCATTTGCACCATGTCTGGAATATAGTTTAAAAAGCTATAAATATTTGTTGGATGAGTACTTGAATAAAAAATAATGACCAATATATAAACAAATACAGAACTGGAATACTTGCACATTGTACCCTTTACAGGGCTTTATTTTAAACACCTTATACCCAATTACAAACATCTGTGAGAGATAAACAGAGAATAATGTTGTTTGTAATTTACAGATGCATAAGGCAAGCCAGGGAGAAGTCAAGAAAAGAGAGAAGACAGATGTGGAGCTGAAAGGTGTGCCAAGTCTGTGCCTTCTCGGGGAGGTCAGGAAAATGCACAATTTCAATGTGGCCTGACCATTTGTACATGGCTTTTCACTTTTGCAACATGCTTTTACTTTTACTTGAAAAAGCACTTTCAAAAAGTGAAAAGTCATGCAGAAATGGCTGTATTTCATCTTGTTTTATCTTCACAATAACCCTGTGAAGGACAGCAAGCTGCTACTATTATCCCTGTTTGATAAATAAGGTAAAGGAGGCAGAGAAGCTTGAAACCACACCCCAAGACACCTAGTGAGTGGGTAGTAGAGCCAGTGTTAGAAATCCGGGGCTGGTGTGGGCCTCACCCAAGCACTGGATCAATACTGGCAGAGGTTGCTTCCGGAGCAGAAAGGAAGGGAAGTGAAGGGAAGTGAAGGGAAGTGAAGGGGAGGGGAGAGAAGGGGAGAGGAGGGGAGAGGAGGGGAGAGGAGGGGAAGGGAAGGGGGGAGGGAGGGGAGCAGGGGAGGGAGGGGAGGGGAGGAAGGGGAGGGGAGGGGAGGGGGGAGGGGAGGGGAGGGAGGAGGGGAGGGGAGGGAGGAGGGGAGGGGAGGGGAGGGGAAGGGAAGGGAGGGGAGGGGAGGGGAGGGGAGGGGGGAGGAGAGGGGAGGGGAAGGAGGGGAGGGGAGGGGAAGGGAAGGGAGGGGAGGAGAGGGGAGGGCAAGGGAGGAGGAGGGAAGAGGATGGAAAGGGAGGAAGGGGAGAAGGAAAAAGGGAGGGAAGAAAATGAGCTCTGGAGGAACAAACAGGGAAAGGGATCTTCCAAGAGGCAATAATCCACATGTCAGCCAGAAACACCCTCATGAGCCAGACACTTGAGGCCAACAACGGCCCACGGCTGCCCCTCTTCACCTCGGCCACTCTCTGCCCAGTGACCCTTTCCCATTCCCCAGACCCCCTTCCTCTCCCATTTCCCACAACTATGAGCTAAACTTTCTCCTCTGCCTTTGAGCCTCGGTTCATGTCGGTCCCTCTCCACCCTCTCCAACTCCACTTAGAAAACAAGCCCATCGGTTAAGAACGTCTGTTTCTGTGGACAGCTTCTTCCAGCTGTCTACACAGTGGGCCATGGCCTCCTTTGTTAAGCCTCCTCCTCTGTTAGCTGTGGGAAGCTGCCCTCTCCTAGCTTTCCTCCTACCTCTTCTCAGCCTCCTCCCTCCTCTCCTCTTCTGCCTGTCAGTATATCAGAATTCCTCAGGGCTCCTGCTCCCCTCTATCTGGGAGGTGTCATCCGGTCTCATGAATTTTAATCTCTCTCATGATTACCAAATTTCCATCTCCACCCTGCTCTGTCCCTAAGTGGTAGGCTCCTACATCCATCTGCCTGCTTACATGACATTTGCATACTCCAATGCCTGTCAAATCTCACTTGTTCAAACATGCTCTGATTTGTCCCCTAAAAACTGATCTTCCCATCTTCCTCAACTGATTCATTGGCACCACCATTCACACAAATGATCAAGATGGAAATCTTGGAGTCATCTCTTATTCCTCCCCCTTGCTTAACCCTCAAATTCAATCTATTGCCAATCCTATTGGGTCTACTCCAAAATTTGCATTTAATCCATTTCTCTCCATTTCAGACATTCCTGCTGTAATCCAAACTAGCAACATTTCTCATTAGGACCACAAAATAGAGGCTTCTGAATGGGCTCCCCATTCCTCCGCAACCCTCTCCACCTGTACATAGTGGCCAGCGTAAGCTATAAAGTAAATACGTTGTTCCTCTACCTAGCGCCTCTCGATGGCTTTCTATTGTACTTAGAAGAAATGCCAAACATCCTGCCATGGTCATGATACATACTCTATCCAGGTCTTGCCAAACTATCCAGGCTCCCCTCGTCATGCCTGCACACACTGTGCTCCCGTCACACTGGACTTCTGACAACGCACACAGACTTGCCTCCCCCAACAGGGACCCTGTGCTTACTCTTCACCCAGCCTAAAACTGTCTTCCCTGAATCTCTGCACAGCTGCCCTCTTATCTTCTAGCTTTCTGCCTAAATGCCACTCTTCATAAAGGCCCAGCCTCACCTCCTTTTATTAATAAAAGTATCCTGTATTTCAGGATCATTATAGCCTACAACTTTTGTGACAGGCAACAACTTATAGTGATTTAATGACTCTCACAAGAGAAGCTTATATCTCACTCCTGTAATAATCCGGGGTGATTCTAAGCTGTGGAGAAAGGGACTAGGAACATGGGGAGTTGCTCAACACAGAAAATCAGGCACTCAGGCTGAAGGAGGCTCTGCTATCTCCACCATGTGGTCTTCAGAGCCTCCTTGAAGGCTGTCATTTCCATCAGTTGGAGGAAGGAGAGTCTGGAGGAGCATGCATGGAAATTTTAGTGAGTAGTACACGGCATTTCCATCATATTCCAATGGCTGGAACCCAGTCACATATTGCAACCGATGGCAAAGAAGACTAGGATGCCACCCAGCTACATGTGAAGAAGAAAGAAAAATAGTCTGGCTGTCTGGTGAACAGCTGCCTGGTCTCTGCCTTGCTGTCCATTCTTTCTGCCCTCAGGCTTAGTAGACGTGGTCTGTCTCTGCTGTTAAAGGTCAAATCTTCCCCTTCTGCTCCGAATCTTGTCTCTTTCCACTTCCTTGAGGTTCTTTCTTCACCAATTTTCCCCTTTCATTTCTATTTTCAACTTCTTCCTTTGTGCTTGGGTTCTTTCCTCAAATGACATCCTTCATTTGCTAAAGCCACTGACACACTTCATATTCCCACATCCAATGTCTGTATTTTTCTTGAACTCTGCAGGAGCTGACGCTGTGGACCCCTCCTCTCTATTTTAATTCCTCTTTGCTGGTGCTGTACCATCCTTTCCCCCAACTTCCATAAACATCTTTCCCCGCCTACTTTGTGTTCTCTGTACTTCCTTCTACTCTTAATGCATCGCCCCCTAGGTTCTGCCTCTTGCCCTTGTCATGATCCCATGTGAACTTCACCTATCACCAGAGCATCAACTGTACTAATATGACTTCCAAATCCATATTTTTAAATGAGAACTCCCTACTATCCTCCAGCCTTTATATTCAATTGCCTTCAAACCATCTTCATTGAGTATTCTTTTATATATAGACACACATATATATGTGTGTGTATATATACATATATATGTGTGGTGTGTGTATATGTATGTGTATATATATATATATATATATATATATATATATATATATATATAATTGCATTTTCGGTTCTGGGGTACATGTGAAGAACATGCAGGACTGTTGCATAGGTACATACATGACAATGTGCTTTGCTTCCTTCCTCTCCATCACCTATATCTGGCATTTCTCCCCATGTTATCCCTCCGTAACCTCCCTGCCCCCCCACCGCTGCCCCTCCCCTAGTCTCCTCCACAGACCCCAGTATGTGAAGTTCCCCTCCCTGTGTCCATGTGTTCTCATTGCTCAACACCCGCCTATGAGTGAGAACATGCAGTGTTTGATTTTCTGTTCTTGTGTTAGTTTGCTGAGAATGATGGTTTCTGGGTTTATCCATGTCCCTACAAAGGACACGAACTCATCATTTATTATGGCTGCATAGTATTCCACGGTATTCATGTGCCATTCTTTAAGTATTTACACCTCACCTTGTTCCATGAAACATTGAGATCTGTCATAATACACACACACACATATATATATATATTGATGAAGGGTTAAAATATCAAAGGGAAGATATAGCAAAGAAAATTATAAAGTCACAGGGAGCCTATGTAAACCTAAACAGCTGAATTATCTTTGCTTCATATCAGTCTGTCAAAGGGAAATATGATAGTTGCTAGATTTACCAAATATAAATAAAGAGCAAACTAAATATTTATTCTCTTTAGGTCCTAAAAAATTTCTTGCAGGGAACCTGCCTCTGTAATATTTTGGATATTTGAGAGGACGTTTTGGACTTCATCCGTACCCTAGAATCAACAACAGGTTTCACATAGATGTGGTTTAAAATCTTCTTCTATAAAGCTCAGACATAATACCAAAGCATAATACAATAAAATGAGTGTCTGAGAGTCCAAAACAGGCTGGGTGTGATGGCTCATCCCTGTAATCCCACCACTTTGGGAGTTCAAGGCAGACAGATCACTTGAGGTCAGGAGTTTGAGACCAGCCTGGCCAACATGGTAAACCCTGTCTCTGCTAAAAGTACAAAAATTAGCCAGGCATGGTGGCAGGTGCCTGTAATCCCAGCTACTCAGGAGGCTGAGGCAAGAGAATCTTGTGAACCTGGGAGGCAGAGGTTGCAGTGAGCTGAGATTGTGCTACTGCACTCCAGCCCGGGCAACAGAGTGAGACTGTCTCAAAAAAAGAAAAAAAAAGACCAAAACCATACAACCCTACCACGCAACTATTTGATGGTCTGGCTTGATGCAAGTGAAGATTTGAACATCTAAAGAACATCTAATTTATATTTGCTACAAATTATTCAAAAATATATTTCTGTATTTATTGTTTCTCACAACCAAGTTCTTCATAGGATTGGATAATAAAGGCTTCTCAGTTTCAGTATTTGGCTCACAACCTAAAATGTAGACAACAAGTGATGTTAATAATGAAGGCAGAGATGCATAGGTCTTGACAATAGCCAAGATATTGTCCTCTTAAAAAATGTAAAAACTTAACCAATAGTCTCTATGGAATCTGCTTCTGAATATCCCTCAGGCATTTCTTTTTTTGTTTTGTTTTTGAGACGGAGTCTCACTGTGTCACCCAGGCTGGAGTGCAATGCCACAGTCTCGGCTTACTGCAACCTCTACCTCCTAGGTTCAAGTGATTCTCCTGCCTCCGGTTCCTGAGCAGCTGGGATTACAGGCACGCTAAAGAGACGGAGTTTCACCGTGTTCATCAGGCTGGTCTCTAGCTCACCTTGTGATCTGCCTGCCTCGGCCCCCCAAAGTGCTGGAATTACAGGAGTGAGCCATCGTGCCCAGCATCCTCAGGCATTTCAAGCTCATCTGGTCCAAAACTCAGTTCGCCATCATTTCCCTTGACCCTTCATATCCTCCTGTTATCTCAAGACACAGACTGAAGAAAACACTTTCAGCACAGACACTGGAAAAGAGAAATACACAAAGTGTATAAAGAACTCCTCTAATTCAATAATAAAAAGAAAGCCAACCAAATAAAATGGGCAAACGATTTGAGAAGCCATTTTCCTAAAAGAGGAACCACAAATAGAGTCATCCTGGAGCCCTTCCCGAAGTGGGTCCTGCCAAACACTAGTCCAAGAAGGGCCTCAAGGTCAAAGGCAAGGAATTTGAACTTTACCCACAAACCACTGGATGATTTTAAGCAGGAACCAGTATGCACTGCTTTTAAATTTAGGAAGATCACACTAGATGTTAGTAAATGTTATAGTACATTTAAAAAAGAAATAGTTCTATGGTCAAAGATATTTGGAAAACCTAAACCATCCATCAGGAAGTCGTGCTGCAGAAGTCCTGAAGGACACTCTGTGGGGTGAAGCTCTGTCACTGCTGAGTGACGGTGGCAGAGTCTGGTCCTTGACTTCCCTCTCATACCTTGCCACTCAGGTGCAGTCAGTCTCTCCATCCAGTAGGGTCATTCCAAAGTGGCCTTCTCTCCTCTCTGCACCCTCAATGCTTTCTACGTTAGCTCCTAATGTGGCTCCTGCTGCCCACCCAGCCCACTCCTGCCACAGGGAGGTCTCTCTAGTGCAAACCTCATCACTTCACTCCCTTGACTAAACTCCCTCCATAATTCCCCACAGAAAAAAAGAATCAAGTTCAAGTTCCTTACTGTAATTCACCAGGTCCTTTCAAACTTGGCTACTGCCACTCCCCAACAGGTCCCCACACCCCGGATTTGAAAAGCTGCTTGTCCTTTCTCAAAAGGATGCTTCAGCAATCTGTGCCTTTGCCCACAATGTCCCCTCTTTATAAAATGTCCCCCCAACCCCATCTTCTAATACCACTCATGCTTCAGAGCCATTCAAATACCCCAGACAGTTCGACTTCCTTGGAGACTTTCTGGGTAAGATTCCATGCCCTGGCCCTCCTCCTTTCTCCATCTACAGCCCCTGCTGCTCTGCACTGTCACAGCTGGCGTGTTTGTTCATTTCCCTGATGAGAGTAGGTGTGTCTTGAGATCAGGGCTCTGCTGCCGGCCCAGTCATTTCAGCGTCCCACACACCTCACACAGAAAATGCCCACTGCCCATCCTGTTCACTCCTGCTTGTCTTTCAGACTCACTGCAAAATCGCATCCTCAGGGAGCCTTCCTTAACCTTGCCCTACTGAGTTATGGTCTTCTATCATGAGCTTTCCCACTTCCGTTCAATTTTCCTCAACACTCTTGTCATCCCTCATTACAGCTTAATTATTTAGCAGTGTAATTACTTCACAGCGAGCCTCTCCATGAGGTAAGGATCACATCCATTGTGCCCCCTAGGTTAGAGCAGCACTTGGCGCAGAGCTAATATTCCATCATTATGAACAAAGGAGTGTATGGGAAAGCATATATGAATCTACAGTCGTGCCTGCCTGGGATGAAGAGGCCAAGGGTTTACTGTTTGTTTTTTAATTCAACAGGGCCTCTGTGGTGGTCATCTACAATCTGATAAAGGGTGAAGAAATCAAAGAACAGAAATCCTGCTGATTAGGTTTAAATGTTTGTCCTGTCAAAATCTCACTTGAAATGTGAGCTCCAGTGTTGGAGGTGGGGTCTGGTGGGAGGTGACTGGATCATGGGAGTGAATGCCTCATCAATGGGTTAGCACTATACTCTCAGCGACACGTGAGTTCTCAGTTCGTCCACGTGAAATCTGATTGTTTAAAAGTCTAGGACCCCTCCCCCTTTTGTCTCTCTTGCTCCCTCTCTCACCATCTGAAGCACCTGCTCCTTGCTTCACCTCTGCCATGACTGGAAGCTTCCTGAGACCCTCACCAGGAACAGATGCTGGAGCAACACTTGCACAGCCTACAGAACTGTGAGCCAATTAAACCTCTTTTCTCCATAAATTACCTAGACTCGGATATTTCTTTATAGCAACACAAAGACTAATACACCTACCTATAAAAATCATACCAAGATGCTCCTGTTTGGAGCCAAGCGTAGTGGCTCATGCCTATAATCCCAGCTACTCAGGATACTGAGGCAGGAGAATCATTTGAACCCTGGAGGTGAAGGTTGCAGTGAGCTGAGATCATGCCACAGCATTCCAGCTTGGGTGGCAGAGTAAGACTCTGTCTAAAAACAAAAAGAGAGAGAGAGAGAGATGCTCTTGTCTGAAGAGAAGGGGAAAGCGGGGATGTGGTGACATACAGAGAGTTTCTCTTTCTCTGTCCCTTTCCCATGTGCATGGCTAGGTGCAAGCAGACAGAGAAGACTATGACATGCTGTGTTTGTGAATGAAGAAGTCAGGCTGACTCAGAGATCAAGCCTACAGTGTACTTTTTCTCCTGGTTCCCCAGTGATGTTTAATTACCATCATTATTAATTCATCACAGTAATTCTCTTTTAAAATCATATAGTACTAAAAATAGTGTTTCATACATGTGTGAAAATTGAATCTAGAAATTATTTACCAGGTTCTACTTCCTCCCCAGAACTCCTCGTCAATGAAAATTGATTTGAAGCTGAATTTTTTTACAAATCCATTGCCCACTCATCAACTAGTCCATGGAAATAGAATACGCAGAGGGTCCTTCCTCTTTCCTAACAGCACTCCAAAGTCCCTTTCTCCAGCTCCATTGAGCTGAAAATCTTTATCTTGAAGCACTTTATCTACAGTCATTAATGTTCACAGCACTCCTGCTAAGAAGATTCTATTACTTCCATTTAGCCATAGAGTAAAGCAAGAAGTCAAATTAAGTGATTCTCCCACTCAGGAAATTAGTGGCCTGAGTTCAAACATAGTAGCTAAGATTTCCAAGGCCTTGCAGCCAGCTGCCACCCTGACATTTCCTAGCTCCACAGAATGGATAAAGGCCTGGGCTTCTGTGTCAGTACAACTTGAGTTCAAGTCCTACTTCTGAAATTTCCTTGGCAAATTACTCTACTTTCTTACATGCATGCAAATCTGGGATAATAAGAACACTTGTTTCATAAAGTTGCTATGAGGATTCAAGATGATAATGCACATAGAAGTACTACATAACCTGGAACAAATAAACAGCTATTTTATGATTATTCTTGTGCACACCTGGAAGGGTATACTCTTCACCCAGCCCCTCCCATAATCTTTTCTTCATCACATCAGAAAATGAGCAAGCCACACCTGCATCGACACACACATTTGCAGATAAAGTCTTCTACGGGAATAACAGGACACCTGAGCACATTCCTGGAGCACTGCTACATCAGTAATTATCCAAAGATTCATTGACATATCTACCCATCCACCCATCCACTCATCCATCCATCCACCTGTTTGACCATCCATTCATCCATTCATCCATCCATCCATCCATCCATCCATGCATCCACCCATCTGTTTGACCACCCATCCATCTATGCACCCATCCATCCATGCACCCATCCATCCATCCACCCATCCATCCACCCATCCATCCATCCATCTATCCACCCACCCACCCACCCATCCATCCATCCATCCATCCATCCATCCATCCATTCAAGCTTAGTACACATAGTAAGCACCTATCATATGTAAGCCTATGTTAAGTACTGTGGAATATACTAAAGTGATTCAGACATGGTCTCTGCCCTCAGAGCTATAAATCCACACAATTAAAAGAAACTGTAAAACAAAATGGAATGTACAAAGTGTTTTAAGAGAGTTTATTGAAAGTGAATGAAGGATATTGCCACATGGAAAGAATAGTGAATTAAGCGCCGATATATATATATATATATTTTAGCCCTGGCTTTAACATTGCTCTAACATAAATCTCATCACCTCCCTAGGCTTCAGTTTCCCCAAAGTGAGGAGGCAGAAGTGAAAGATTCCAAGGTCCCTATAACCTCTAAAATTTCATACCCTCTGCCTCTAGGTAAGTCAAGGGAACATCCAAACTGAGCACTGGGTAGCAGGGTATGGCATTCCAGAAGGGGGTACTCATACGAGCAAGTTCATGAAGCTAGAAAGACATCAATATTAACGGAATGGCAAGTGATACCATTTGAATACAGCAAATGGCAAAAGGAGGCAATGTCTTGAGAGTTAGATTAAGAATAATTTGTGAAGGGCCTTATTTCCAGGCCGGAGAAATGGAAGAATTAATTACCATTGAGCAAGCGGTAAGGAGCCTTCTTATGTGTCTATGCGAGGAGCCGCTTTCTCAGAGTTACCTTCTCCTTACACCTCCCACACCTCCTTCAACCTGCACACCCCATAAGCAAGTAGGCCATGCCTGGCTGAAGCCAAGCACTCTGCAGCAAGTTAAAGTCTCTATTGAAAGGCCCCTGAAGAAGCTGAGCTGGGTGCAGGGCCTCCCCGACATTCCCTGTAAGCCCTATGGTCATCAACACTGAGTTATCTCAGAGGGCTGTTCTCGTCTCTATTACGGCCTGCACATGGTCACATTCCCCCACCCTCAGCAAACCAAAATGAGGCAGCAGCAAGGACAAGTAACCCAGCCTGTTTAGGGGTGTGCAGGCAATGATCCAGGCTGTGCTGCCAGGCCTCACTGCCAAGCCTTCTGTGATGGGTGATCAAGCAAGCCAGGAGAAGGGGGTGCTTTCCGGCTTTCCTGTTCCCCCTGGACTGGCCTTCCCACCCATCTGCCTGGTGCATGCCTACTCATACTTCAAGCCTTAGCTCCAAAGTTGTCTAATCTAGAAGCCCTTCCCCCCCAACTTTTTTTTTTTTTTTTTTTTTTTTTTTGAGGTGGAATCTTGCTCTGTCACCCAGGCTGGTGTGTAGTGGTGCAATCTTGGCTCACTACAACCTCCACCTCCCAGGTTCAAGCAATTCTCCTGCCTCAGCCTCCCAAGTAGCTGGGATTACAAGTGTGCACCACCATGCCCAGCTAATTTTTGTATTTTTAGTAGAGACAGGGTTTCACCATATTTGCCAGGCTGGTCTCAAACTCACCTCCTTTGCCCTCCAAAGTGCTGGGATTACAGGCATGAGCTACTGCACCCAGCTACTCTCAAACCCTTCCAAGGCACAGTGGGCCCCTCGCTCCGCCCTCCTCAGAATTTTAACAGCACCCATGATTCCTCATTGTATTTATTCACCTATCTTTCCCCTAAACAAGCTGCAAACACTCTTAGTCATCTTTGCACTCAGGGACTGGCCTTTACCTGACACATGGTTGCACCTGATGAGTGTTTGTCAATAACAAGAGTAGCTGACCTTCGAAGAGCACTCACCCCGAGGCAGGCACCACGCTGGCAGCTTCACATGCGCTAGTCATTCAATTCCCACAGCAACTGTCTATGTTTGGTGTTATTACCCGCACTTTACAGATGAAGAAACGGAGGCATAGACAAACTAAGTAACTTGCAAAATGAAAGCACTACCCTCTTTTCTGAGATCTTCATCACCTTAGGGAGACAGTAGGTAATGCAATCTGAAATGGAGAAAACTTCTGATGCCATTGCAGAACTAGGGGTTATAAAAACATCAGTCCAAGCTGATGCTGAAACAGTGAGAAATGTGTACACACCTCACACTTGAATTCTGAGAATTCTTTATTTTTGGAGTCAGGGTCTCAATCTGTTTCCCAGGCTGGAGTACAGTGTTGCTGTCGTAGCTCACTGCAGCCTCAAATTCCTAGGCTCAAGTGATCCTACCACACCCAGCTGTTTTAATTTTTTTGTAGATATGAGGTCTCACTATGCTGTCCAGGCTGGTCCAAGCTCCTGGCCTCGAGCAATGTTCTTGCTTCCACAAATTCTGAGAATTCTTCCTTATGCACCCCTAGTGAGGATTCACTAGTCATTTAAAGATAACACCATGATACCCAAGTCACACAGGCCAATCATTAAGCCCAGTTCATGCTTATGGAACATCTGATAAAATAAAATTTAAAATATAACCTGCTCCTTGGCCAGTGTGGTGGTTCACGCCTGTAATCCCAGCGCTTTGGGATGCCCAGGCAGGCAGATCATGAGGTCAAGAGTTCAAGACCAGCCTGCCCTGTCTCTACTAAAAAATATGAAAATTAGCAGGCATGGTGGTGCATGCCTATAGTCCCAGCTACGCAGAAAGCTGAAGCAGGAGAATCGCTGGAACCCGGGAGGCTGAGTTTGCAGTGAGCCAAGATCGTGTCACTGCACTCCAGCCTGGGCCACCGAGTGAGACTCCATCTCAAAAAAAAAAAATATATATATATATATATATATATTTTATATATATATATATATATATATTATATATATATAGCCAGAGAGAGAGAGAGATTGATTTAGAGAGTCTCAAATATATATAAATATATATATATACACGTGTGTGTATATGTGTGTGTGTGTATATATATATATATACATCTATGTGTAAATATATATATATATACACACACACACACATATGTATATATACGTATATATATACTGCTCCTCTCCCTCCCATTAACTCTGGGAACAGAGATTCATTTGCAACAACATTTTCTCCCCGACTCCCTGTGACCTTTCCCACCTGTGTCTCTTTTCGAATACAGAGGGGGTGTATGTAAGCCCTCTCTAGGAGAGAAGAAAGAGGCCATTAGGCACAGAGGAGATTTGCAGGGTGGAAGTACTAACTGCGTCTATCCCACTGCCCACCTCTGAAAATAGCCTCCTTGATGGCCACAAGCCCAGACATCACATGAGAGCACCAAGTACATTACATTCTTATTTATTTAAAAGGAAACAGCCCACCTGGGCCTGGATTCTCCACAGAAAAACAAAAGAGAAGCAGAGGGAATCAAACTAGCTCTCTGGGGCAAAGGTATACAGTTCAAATGAGTGCATAACCGCTGCTGCAAACCAGAACGTTCTGTACAGTCAGAAGAGGCTTAATTAGCCTGAACCAAGAGTCTAAGGTCATATGATTCAGAACACTTCACAGCCTGGGTTGTGACATTAGAGGGGCTATGGGTCACTCCACCAGACCACCGTGGGTCCCTCACTGGACAGCACTTTGTTTTCTCCAACCCAGGCTCAATTTAAATTAAAAACATCGAGGACTTACGGGGAGGCTCTGCCTGTTTTTTGGAAGCCACAGTTGTTTTATTTGCATGTGTATCTGTGCGTATTCTACTCAGAGTGTGTATGTGTGTGGGTCTGTTGGTGTTCTGTGCTCCTAATCAAAGAAAGCTTACGAAAGAGAAAAAGAAGTTTAAATAGCAAAGTAGTGACGTCATTTCCAAGTATTCTGGGATGAGAAGATTGTTCCATAGTTCACGTATTGATTTATTCATTCATTCCTTCTTTCTTTCAATCAAACTCTGAGCGAGCACACATTTTGCCTTAGACTCTGTTACAGGAAGCAGGCCCCAAAAGACGCACATTCCTGCTATTAGCTCCTATCATTGTTGTCATAGATTACCACAAACCTGGTGTCTTCAAACCACAAAAATTTATTATCTTGCAGATCAGAGTGTCAGAAGCCAAAACTGGGTCTCACTGGGTGAAAATCAAAGTGTCAGCAGGTCTGCCCTCCCTCTAGAGACCTCAAGGAAAACCCATTTCCTTGTCTTTTCCAGCTTTTAAAGGCCAAGGACAACCCTTGTTTGTGGCCCCCTCCTCTACATTCAAAATTAGCAGTGTCAGACCCGAGCTTTCTCATGCTACCAGCTCTCTGGTTCTCTACTCTTCTGTTCTCTCTTCCATTTTTTAGGACTCTTGTGATTACATTGGGCCTACCCAGACTGCCCAGGAAACCCCACCCACTCAAGATCCTTAACCCGATCACATCTGCAAAGTCCCTTTATCAGATATTGCCAAAATGTAAGGTGATGTGTTCACAGGGTCCAGGGATTAGAACTTGGACTTCTTTGGAGGACTATTATGCTGCTTCCCACAGTCCCCATTTCAATCGTTTTTATTTTTTGTATCTGATTGAAACTGACTAACCTTCATTTTGGCTTGTTGTTCCTCATTAGACTCTTTGGCTCTGCTTTCAGGGTGTGTTCACAGACATAATTTTTGAAAATTGTGCTCGGGCCTCTCCTGGTTTCCTTTTAACGATTAACATGCACATTTATCTCCCTTGATGTCTCCTTCCAAGACACACTGTGCAAGTTAATAATTTATTACTTAAGACACATTAGTACGACTTTTGATTTTGAACTAAACACAAACATTAAAATGAATATTCATAGACTCTTGAAGCAATGGCCTGGCCCTTACCTTTCTCTAGAATGGGTTCTCTGGGCCAAGCCCAGAAAGGTACCTTTATGGCTGGCTTCCTGCTCACTGTTGAAATGTGTCTCAGCTCTCTGCTTGCAGTGCGCCTCCAATTTCTCCTTATGCCTGGCCTGCTGAATCCCAGCAGCTTGGATCAGCCATTTTCCCCTTTCATTTCCATTTGGGGGATGGCGTTTTACCTGGCTGTGACTTCTAACCTCTTTATCTGTGCAGTGAGCAGAAGAATGCTGCCACCCCACGAAGATAACCTCATTTTAATCCCTAGGACCTGTAGATAATGGTCACCATACATGGCAAAAGGGACTTAGAAGATGTGACTGAAATTAAGGACATTGAGATGGCACAGTGTCCTGGATTAAGTGGGTAGGCATAATATAATCATAAGGACCTTGATGAGGTAAGAGGCTTTCCTGGCTCCAGAGAGCCCAAGAGAGACAACAACGTCAGAAAGAGTTGATGTCCAATCCTAGTCCCAAAATGTAGCAGGCTATTTGTAAGGACCAGAGAGAGCTCTGCAGATGCTGAAAAGCTGAGGAAAGAAGTTCTCCCCGCAGGCCTCTAGAGAGTCATGCAGTCCCCTCCACACCCTGAATTTAGCCCAGCAAGATCCTTGTTGGATTTCTGACCTGCACAACTGTAAGGTAATAAATGCACATTGTTTTAAACCACTAAATTGTGGTAATCTGTTACAGTAGCAATAGTAAGTCAATACAACGTGCATTCTTTTGCAGTCTATGCTAATGATTTAAGCCCTCAAAATTAATGTGATTCAGAGTCATTAGTGGACTGGCAACACCCTCCTCCAGATCATTAGCCAAAATTCAAATAAGCCCAGGCCTAATGGGGACCCCTACAGGACTCCATCTGAGAACTCCTTGGGTTGAAGTAGACATGACATTAATTAATCTTGTGTGGACCTTGAGATTCCAGGGCCTGATTTTATATCTGAACCAATCTGTATTTTCCCTGCCAGATATGACACTGGACAAATTTTACCTTTGTAAGGAAGATTATCTTCCCCGTCCTTCCTCCACTGACATGGCAGTCAGTGCCCCCTCCCCACTCCATACCATCACCTCTCCCCTGATGCTTAAATGCACAGACACACAGACACACACACACACACACACATACACACACACACACACAGAGAGAGAGAGAGAGAGAGAGAGAGAGAGAGAGAGACAGATACATAGACAGAGACACAGACACACACATAACCACACTCACATACACTTCTTCCTTTTTTGAAAATAAAGCAATCCAGATATTGAAAAATATTTGCTCCCTCAGTGCTCTGCTAAGGATTGCCCTAGGGTTTGTGAATTTCTTTCACATGCTAAGTGATTTATTACATAATAAAACATTGGGTACTTTAAGGAACAGGAGGTTGAAGTTGTCAGTTTCCAAGTTTTAGAGAAGACAAGACTTAGGTTGAATTTTTTCTTCTAAGGGATACCAAGAACTTCATGGATTTTTGCCAATATTAAGTCTTTGAAGATGCCAGCATGTGCCAGGCGAGGGGCAGTAATTCCAAAATGTACCATCATTTTGCCTGATTGGAAGCACTTCTGGCTTCAGACTTAGAGTTTTCGAGATCATCTGTTTGGTCTTCTGATTCTTGTGTTCTCAGTATTCATTCCTCTGCACTATATTCCAGATACTGTTGGAGGTGTTGGGGATGCCAGGGGTCCCTGGGTGAAAAACTAGAGTTGGATATACAGATTTTTTTTTTAATCTTTCATTCGCATTTATTTTATGCTGAATTTATTCTCATGCCATGGTTTATATTTCTTCAGTGTCTTCTGGGATATCTTTTTCTTCTGTGCAACCTCTTCTTCTGGTTTAGGAAAAATTTATTTCTTCTCTTTCTTCTTTCTCTCTCTTTTTTTTTTTTTTTTTTTTTTTTTTTTTTTTTTTTTTTTTTTTTGAGATGGAGTCTCACTCTATTATCCAGGCTGGAGTGCAGGGACTACAGGCACATTCATCTTTAGTAGAGATGGGGTTTCACGTGTTAGCCATAATGGTCTCAATCTTTTGACCTCATGATCCGCCTGCCCGTCTCAGTCTCCCAAATGCTGATATTACAGACATGAGCCACCACACTCAGCCAATTTGTTCCTTTTCAGTGAGGATCATCTCAATGTGTCAGAAAAAGCTCATGAATGGGCAGATCACAAGAGTTCTTAAAGTGAACATGAAGATTTGAACCTCTTGATTTGCAAGATTTTATGAAGTTTTCTGGGTCAAATGAACAGTGAACCATTTTACTAGATCACCTCAGGCTGCTTAGGGGAAGAGTAAAGTTGTTTTTTTTTTTTTTAATGTGTACAAATTTATGAAATACATGTGCAATTTTGTTACATGGATAGATTGTATAATGGTCAAGTCAGCACTTTTAGGGTATCCATCACCCAAATGACATACATGGTGCTCATTAACCAATGAAGATACAGACTTGAAAGTCATTGTCCATGGTTAGCATCAAAAGCCATTGGAATACAGCATCACCTGGAGGTGTATGCAGGCAGAGAAGAGGAGTTCAGCCCAGAGCTCAGGGCGCTACAAAACGTAAAGGTCCAGCAGAGGAGGAGGAATTAAGAACAGAGGATGTTTTCATGATGGGAAGAAAACCAGCAGCATGGGGGGTACCAGGCAAGCCACAAAAGAAAGTGTTTCAAGGGAAGAGAGAGCAGTCAGTGGTGCCAAATGCTGGCCGAGGTCAAGCATGGAAAGGACTGACTGGTGATCATTGGCCTTGATGACACAAAGGTGATGTTTGACATGAGCACTCGGAAGAGATGGAAACCCAGTTTGAATGGGTGAGGACGAAATGTGGAAAAAAAGGAGTAGAGACCATGGCTTCAATAAATGATCGATTAGTTGCTACAAAGAGCAGCAGATGCAAGTAGTAGCTGGAGGTGGAGGTGGGGTCACAGGGAGGAGTTTCTTAGGTGGGAGCACCAGTGATAAGGATAAGAATGCAGTGTAGAGAAAGAAATAGTGAAGCAGCAAACAAAATGAATAATTGCAAGGAGGAAAACCAGGACATAGTGAGAAGGAAGGGACCCAAAGTGCAGGGAGAAAGGGCTGACTTGGGTAAAAGCCGAAAGTTCGCCCACAGAACCAGGAGGCAGGGCAGTGAGGATGTAAGCACAGAAGCAAGTGTGCTGGGAGATTTGGCAGGAAGAAGATGAAGGATTTCCTAACTAATGAACTCTGCGTTCTCAAGAAAGTGTGAAGCAAGGTCATCATCTGCCTTTTGAATATCTGCAGTGTCTGCGCTAGTACAAAGCTGCTGCCTTGTCAGCTAGGGTGATACTTACGATCATGGTGCAAGGATCTGGTGTAGACACTGATTACTTATCAAGAAAATCACTTATCCTGTTGACACGTGTGTTTCTCAACTTTGAGATGGTCACGACAACTACTGTATAACCAGACATGGAAGGAGTCACTCTTGAGATTTCTGCTCCTGGAAATATGGCTAACTAGAGTTCCAGAGATACCTGAAACGCTGAATAACTTCACAATATGTGTTGAAATCTATGGCAGAGCTGGCAGAATGTTCGTACACTTCTGAGAGCCTGGAGACAGTGAGAAGACATGAGTCCAGGGAGGTAAGCTACAACTGGAGCCAGCGCTGCCTGTGCTGCCTGAAGACCACTGTGTACCTCGAGCCTGGGTTTGAACTGGCTCTGTGCCTCCAGGACAGGAGACAATGCCTGGGCTAGAGATGAACAGTCAGACTGAACCCTGGCAACCGACAAACAAACAGGACCTCAGAAGGGAAACACTCTCTGAGTGAACTCAAAAAATAAAATCTACCAAAGAAGAGGCAGGACAGGAGTCCGTCTTGTTCTTGGCCCTTGATGGAGGGGAAAATCAGCAGGAAAAACATTTCCTCAGAGAGTATCTATCCATAGGCCTACACTTAAGAGGTTTGGGGGGCTGGAATTTATTCCAAAAATGCCAGACAAACATGTAGTTAAAAAAGAATAGACTTCAACCATGTCTCAGGAAACTGCTGCAATGAAGCTCTAAGTAACTGGTGTTTACAGAGACAGAGGCAGAGATAGAGAGATCCCAAAACACAGAGGAAAACAAGCCACCATGAGAAGGGTCCACAGAACCAACAAATTACAAAATCAGACCATGTAAGAACAGAGGGAACAGGATTATCAGATAAGAATGTAAGATATGTTTGTTTGATACATTTAAAAACTGAAAGGTGGCGGCTGGTATGAGTGCAGTGGTATTTCCAACTAATCGATCACAACCAGTTACAAATGTCTTTGTTCCTTCTCTTCTCCCACTGCTTCACTTGATTGGCCTTAAACAAAACACAAAATAAAATAAAAAATGAGGCCTGGCGTAGTGGCTCACGCCTGTAATCCCAGCACTTTGGGAGGCCAAGGCGGGCAGATCACGAGGTCAAGAGACCAAGACCATTCTGGCCAACATGGTGAAACCCTGTCTCTACTAAAAATACAAAAATTTAGCTGGGTGTGGTGGCATGTGCTTGTAGTCCTAGCCACTTGGGAGGCTGAGTCAGGAGTATCACTTGAACCTGGGAGGTGGAGGTTGCATTAAGCCGAGATTGCACCACTGCACTCCAGCCTGGAGATGTAGTGAGACTCCATCTCAATAAATAAATAAATTAATTAAAAAGGTAAAAGGTGGTAAGATTAAAAAGTTCTAGAGATATGCTGAACATTGTGCTTAGATTTAACAATACATTGTACCATAAAAATGTGTTGAGATTAATTTCACGATTTTTATAACAATAAAAAAAATTGTATTGAAAAGTTGGCAGAGACAAAAGAGACTACCAAATATAATCAGTCAGTCAGATTTTGATAAAAAGATCAGTTAGAAATGTGAGAAACAAAAGCTAAAATAACTAGTCAGAACTACAGAAGAAATTTGTAAAGTCAAAGATCAAGCTGAAGAAATGCCCCAGAATGGGCCGGCTCTGGTGGCTCACGTCTGTAATCCCAGCACTTTGGGAGGCTGAGGCACGTGGATCACCCTGAGGTCCGAAGTTTGAGACCAGCCTGACCAACATGGTGAAACCCCCCTCTACTAAAAATACAAAAATTAGCCAGGCATGGTGGCACATGCCTGTAATCCCAGCTACTCCAGAGTCTGAGGCAGGATAATCACTGGACCCCAGGAGGAGGAGGTTGCAGTGAACCGGGATCACGCCACTGCACTCCAGCCTGGGTGACAGAGCAGAGCAATACTCCGCCTCAAAAAAAAAAAAAAAAAAGAAAGAAAGAAAGAAAGAAAGAAAGAAAAAGAAATTACCCAAAGTGCAAAACACATACAGTGACAAAAATAGGAAAAAATACCAAGGAGAGGTTAAAAGACATGGAGAATTGAGGGGAAAGTTCTAACATGCATCTAAAGGGAGCACCACAGGAGATAATGGTGAGAATGGGGAAGGGGAGACAAAGAGATCATGAATGAGATCTTCCAGAGCTGATTAATGACAAGAATCCTCAGATTCATAAAGCCCAATGAACATCAACATTCCCAATGAAATCCTCACCACATCAATTGAGACTGCAGGATCACAAAAGACAAAAAAGTAATACCCAGAGAAGAAGACAAATAACCTACACAGATTATTAGCTCAACATTGGAACAGCAACAACACTGAGAGAAAAGAATTGTCAACCCAGAAAAACTATCCTTCAAATATGAGGGTGAAATTAACATATTTTTTCAAATAAGAAAAACCTGAGAGATTTTTACCAAGAAACACCCAGTAAAGGAACTTCTAAAGGATGAATTTCGGGAAGAAGAAAATCATCTCAAAAGGAATTTAATGGTTCTCAAGAAGAAATAAGGAGTAAAGAAAATAATAAATATGTGAGCAAATATTTGAAGGTACAAAATAATAAACGTGATATCCAATTTGTGACATTAAAAAAAAGAGATAGAAACAAAATACTAAACAAAAATAGCATATGAGTCAGAAACAGGTAATTGGGCGACTTATCTCACCCTTGGAGCGTCAGTTCTTTCTACCACCATAAATGTCAAATAACAGCCATTTTCGAAATGATCTCTGGAACCTAGTTGTTTCTACTGCAGATCAGTTTCTGATATCTTGCTCAGAGCTTTAATGGTTGCATTTTCTATGAGCCAAATTTCCTAATTGTGGCACTTGGGTACAAACCCAAAGCGTTTAAGTAGCTCAACCAAGTGCAACACATCCAAAAACTCCTAGATTTTTGCTTTTTCCATTTCCGTCTCCATTTAATTTTGAAGAATGATGAGATAACTGCAATGACGGCAATCTAAGTGGTTGTATTTTTTGTCTAAAATGCCCTGAAATCATTCTGAGATATTATGTAAATACTCACATCTGCTCATTATGTCTTTATGGGGGAGGCTCCGCAGTCCTCTTGCTGGTGCTATTTCTTACGATGAGATCATTAGAAAAGGATTAGTGGTGTAATGTCTGCGGGGCTCAAACAATAATTTGAGACTTTTAGATGTGCACAAGGTAATTTTAAATAAATTCCAGGGTTTTTCTGATGATAGCCCTCAGTTCCGCCATAGCTGTCTTTAAAGAAACGCTAATTGGATGAGGTAATATTTAATGCAAAACTTGACGCATGCCAGGCCCTCAATAAATACAGCTATCACTATTCTTAGTATAATTTCTGGGTATAAATAAAACAAACACAAAAAGTATGGCACCATGATGGACTTTAGAAGTCTTGGTTCCCAGCAGTGATTTACAACTTTTCAAGGCCACAAAACTTAGGGGGCAGAGAGAGAATTAGATACCACTATATTTGATTTCTGGGGATTGCTGATTCATTGAGTCAATAAATACTGAGAGAGCACTTAGTATATGCTGGGCAATGATGACAAAACACAAGATGTGATCCCTCCTCTAAAGAAATTCACAGCTGACTAGTAAAACCGTGCTAGGCCCTGGAGACACAGAGATGAACAAAGTATGTGTGTCTTCAGTATCTCACCTTCTATTAGAGAACACAGATAAATTACAAATCCATAAATTACAAAACATCACTGTTGTAAAAGAGCCATGGGCAAAGCATTCGAGGCTAGAAGAGACAGAGTAGCTAATCCAGATTAATGGTGTTGTGCAAAATTTTAGAAGGAGTGGACATTTGAAATTGGACTTGAAAGATGAATAGAAAATAAGAAGGGAAGGAGCATCTCGGACAGAGTGGGTCATGTCTCTACAGCCAAAATGGGATGCTGGCTTTGAGGAATGGCAAGCAGTTCTGCCAGCTTGATTGTCGAGTATGTAGGTGAAAACTGGCAAAAGTATGGGCTGGACAACTGGACTGGACTCTGTTTGGGACAAATCATGCAACTTTACAAAGAATTTACACCTTCTCCTGGAACAGCAGGTATCAACATGGGATTGGAAGTGGGAGATGGCTACAATGAATCATTAAAAAAAAATAATTTCAGAAAGATGGTGTTAAAGTCACCCCAGAGATGAGAGAGACAAATGATCAGAAGAAAAAAAACCTAACAGTGTAAAGGCTACAGCAATGGTCTAGACAGGACATGATAATGATATGAATCAAATCATAGCAGTGAGAATGTTACCAGACATGTGAGGAGAAATTTGACAAGACGGTAACAAACTGAATATGGTAGGAGAAGAAGAAGAGAAAGAAAAAATGATGAAGGATTATCTAACTTGAGAAACTGAGTGAGCCAGTCTCACAACTATCTGAAAGAAAATGTGTAAGATGTAGAACAGGTTTGGGAGAAACATGATAAATTCTGTTTAGCAAATTTTACCTTTGAGATGCTTATGTTATCTCAATAGGGAGGATGTATCTGGTAGGGAATTCAAAATACGAGGGTGATGTTTTGGGGACACAAGAATTTGGAAGAGTTATACTTGAAACTATCTGGGAGTTTGTGGATGTCATCTGATAAATTCAAGATTTAAAACCAAAGCATAAAACAACATATAGAAAGGAGGCCGGAGAGACCCAAAGATCTGTTCGGAGCAACCCTGTAAGACCAATCACTCAGGACAAGCCACGAGGCATGCACCCTGCTTCAGCCACTATGGAGGACAAGAGAAGCGCAAAGCCTCCCACGCTTTCCTCGCCTCTCCTCCAGGCAGAAAATGCTCAGGCTACATTGCTACTGCTCTGCTGCTACTAATTCTCTCAAGCCATGACGAGCTACAAACTCACTGTCAGGATTCTCAAACTTGTCTTTACATCCTTTCACCAACTAGAAGTCTTTGAGATAAAAAGGAGATAATGCAAAATACATAGAAAATAACTTGCTTCACCAAGAAGCCACAGAGCAACAAAACTGGCCCAGGACTAAAAGCTCATGGCTTCTCTTTGTGAGAGTGACCCGCCTTTTATCCCACCTTCCCGCTTCAAGGTAATGTCCATGAGCTAGAATATCCATCACAACACTCCCCACCCTGACTTGCCTAAAGAACACGCTATGGAAAGGTGACCTACGTCCATTTTTACTATCTCCCCACCGCATGGTTTCCTGTCTCATGACTTCTATAACATCTGCTGTGTCTTTTCCTTTGAAGACAAAAGCAGCCTTGGAAAACAATGGCATTCAAACAGCCAGGGACTGATTGATCTCTCTTTGCTCCTGGTTATATTCTCTGCTTTACCCTATCTCTGTATTTATGCCCTTGACATATTTTAAATTCAAGGACAAGAAGACAGGATCCAAGTTCATGCCCCCAAATTGCTCACATCTTCCTGGAAATGACTAGAAAGTCTGACGTTCCCAAGAAAGAAGTCTCCTCTCTACCTGTTAAATGATGGCAAGAGGAATGGCAGAGAACTTTAAATTGACCATTAAAATCATTTGCCATGCATCAGCACTTTCCAAACTGGAGTCTGAGGTGCCCAATGATATGAGTCATGAAACCACAAGATAAAACTATTGCTTCTCTTTCAAACTTCAGTTTTACTAGATTTGAAGGGGAATTTTGTCTTAATATTAAATAAGCACAAATATATTAAAGAATAGGCTGCCAAGTTTGCATGGGTTTTTTTTTAAAGATAAAATATGAGACTTCAAAGAAATTTTAGACCTCTAGACAGACTGCTTCCAGCCCCCTAAATCAAAGAGCAAAGATTCTCTCACTTCTCCCACGGGGGTACTTCAGATGCTTGGGGAAGATCCTGCTGCCTGGAAGAATAAGATGAGTGGATAAACTCAAGTCAGTCTGACAAAATAAAAATGTCTGGAGGATAAAAATAGATACTGTCCAGAGAAGATACAGTTAGTTCTGTATATATGAGGATGTACCAGAACTAATATGGGTACTGATTTTCAGATGAGAGGGTTGACCTAGAATCCTAAACCAGGAAAGCTTGGCTCACTCATTTCCTTCACGGCCTTGGAGAAGACTTGGAATTGCCCTGAGTCTCAGTTTCCTCACCAGTACAATGGAGTTGTACTATAAGAAAAGTCACACGTGATTTACAATTTTTGAATAGTTTCCAACATTTAAAACTCAGTAGATTTCAAATAAAAACCTACATTGTTGTCTTCTCTTAAAAGATTAGGATATTTCGGCCAGGCGCGGTGGCTCACGCCTGTAATCCCAGCACTTTGGGAGGCTGAGGCGGTTGGATCACGAGGTCAAGAGATCGAGACCATCCTGGTCAACATGGTGAAACCCCGTCTCTACTAAAAATACAAAAAATTAGCTGAGCATGGTGGCCTGTGCCTGTAATCCCAGCTACTCAGGAGGCTGAGGCAGGAGAATTGCCTGGACCCAGGAGGCAGAGGTTGCGGTGAGCCGAGATCGTGCCATTGCACTCCAGCCTGGGTAACAAGAGTGAAACGCCATCTCAAAAAAAAAAAAAAAAACATTAGGATATTTCATCCCTGAGCCTATTGCTTTCCTACATGGCAACTGTTTGTTGCAGTGGAGAGGAGTCGTTCTTTAGACAGGACACGGGTCCCTACCACGTCCTGGGTGGGAGTTTATCTGGACCCCAGGGTCAACTCCCACATTGGCCTGTCCTGCCTGACTCTATAGAGACCTTCTGTGTCCATCCCACCCCGTAGCTCCTAGCTACATGGGGCTACTTACATTTACATGTAAATTAATTAAAATTTAATAAACTTTAAAATTCAGTTCTTCAGTCACACTAGCCAATTTCAAATGCTCAAGGGTCACAGGCAGCTAGTGGCCGCTGTACTGGACACAACTTTCAAATGTTTTCATTACCACAGAGAGTTCCATTAGACGGGGCTGCATAAACATTTGAATATATGACTCCAGGCTAGGTGACATTCTGGATCTTTCAGCCCTCATTCTAGATTCTTTATGGGGAGATCACAGCAAATGCATACGTCCCTTTAAAAAAATCTTTCCCGACCAGGCATGGTGGCTCACGCTGTAATCCTAGCACTTTGGAAGGTTGAGGCAGGAGGATCACAAGGTCAGGAGTTCTAGACCAGCCTGGCCAATATGGTGAAGCTCCGTCTCTACTAAAAATACAAAGATTAACTGAGCATGGTGGTGGGCGCCTATAATTCCAGCTACTTGGGAGGCTGAGGCAGGAGAATCACTTGAACCCAGGAGGCAGAGTTTGCAGTGAGCCACGATCATGCCATTGCACTCCAGTCTGGGTGACAGAACAAGACTCCATCTCAAAAAAAAAAAAAAATCTTTCCTTCTCCATCTGTTGCCATAGTTGGAGATGACGTCTAACTAAGGGCACAAAGAGGACTTGTGGCTTCCACTGTGAGCAAGGAATGCTGACTTGTCTTTGGGGTCAGTTTGATGGAAACAGCTGGAAGCGGCAGAGGTTTGGGATTCCACAGGCAGAAGTCCTCAGCTCCTCCTCTCCCCCACAGCCTCAACCAGCTCAGCTAAGAGTGGCAGTTCCCATTCTCCCCTTAAAGAAAGGGTAATTAAGATAGATATGCAAATAGTAGCCATTCCGGAGGTGTTCCCCTACAAAAGAATTAGGGAAATCTACAAGCTATTAGCTATGGACACAACATAATTGAATAGGCAATGGAAAGTTTGCCCCCGGCACAGAGACTGGCCTCAGAGACACTCCGTAAGGAGAGCACTAGGTGTGAGCTGAACGGCACTTCAGCTGCCCTAATGTATAATTACAGACGAGCCGGATTCCTCCATCTTTTTCATTACAGCAGCCCCTCCGGGAGCACTCTCAGGCAACACTTAGTTAGCAGTTAATAAGCCACTGCATGTGCCAGGCAGCGGCCAGATTGCATTTTCCCCAACACTTTCATTCACACTGGCCTTCCCCCATTGGATCAGCAAACATGAGATTCTCCTGGTCTCTTTTACATGGACTCTGTCTGGAATTTGAATTCAGGAAGCAGTATACCGTCTATCTTAGAGATAGGGGTTTGGTGATTTGACACTCTTTAAGACCCTACCCCAGGAAGGTAGAACAGCGTGCCTCTCAACCTAGCCCATAACTTATGAAAAAATACTGACACCTGACATCATTACAGCCCAGTAAGGTAAGAATCCTGGGAGTGGGGCCCAAGAATTAGAATGCTTTTAAAATCACGTGCCTGTAATCCCAGCTACTCAGGAGGCTGAGGCAGGAGAATTGCCTGAACCCAGGAGGCGGAGGTTGCAGTGAGCCGAGATCGCGCCATTGCACTCCAGCCTGGGTAACAAGAGCTTAACTCCGTCTCAAAAAAAACAAAAAAAAAAGACATAAAATATCTCGCAGAATTCTGAAATACACCAGGATTGAGAACCGCTGGCTTTTGTCATCTGAGGACCACTCGACCACGCCTTCCCAATGCCACTAATGGACGTGCAGGGAGGTCAGGACTCTTCCTTGCCTTGGCCTCTTCTCAGTCAGCTGGATGATCACACCCCTGACGGGCCATGCAGTGGTCAAGGACAGCCAATTTATGTGGAGAGGTTAAGCATCGAAGACTCCAGGTACCAAAAGCCCAAAACTCGTTCTGCCTCTAGCCCAAGATGAAGAGAAGCTCTACCCGTCTTTCCTCGTTCTCTGGATCCTGAGCTCGGGAGGGACAGTGTGAGTCTTCACTGTAGAAACTGGATGATGCCCCGAGTAGATGGGTCAGGAAGAAACAGGAGAGAGGCAATGGGAGAAATCCAAGAAGTATTAGGAGAGAAAATAAAATAATTAGCCATGCAGCTGCTAAGCCATGAAGCGGAGAGTAAAGGAGAAAGGAAAGGCAGTGAGCAAAGGAAGACGTGAGCAGGCACAAGTGTGGCAGCCAGGAATGGCGACAGCTGCCCGTTTTTGTGTGTGTGGCACCCAGATTAAGCACGTGTCCTCACATGTCCAGCGTGAGGCCTGACAAGCACAAATGTCAGATGAAAATGTGAGCACCCAGGCTTGTTAACACTAGTAGGGCAGGCCTCTACAAGAAATCCCATCCATTTCTAGACTGTTTCACAAAACCCAGTAAATCACTCTGGGTCCCACTGCCTGGCGTCATCCCTGCCTATCTAAAAAAGCAGTGAAATATGGGAATCTAGAATTACGAGCTCCTTCACACATGGGCTGGCTCAGTGGCCTCGGCTGGACAGCTGTCCTCTCCTGACCCAGGCTCAATCTCTCCCTAACGAATTTCCTCTCTTGATATTCACGCGGATGGCTCCACAGGAGAGCGAATGCATTCCCCAATCTTACAGCGTGACTCTGTACACACAGGAAAATGTCGGTTTTGTTTTGGTTTTTGCTTTTTTCCTTAAGAGGTGCAATGAACAAAATAATGTCTTTCAGTGCCTCACCAAAAACAGCCAGGCTTTCCCTGGGATCTGGCTCTCATGGTGTTCTTGGTGGCAATGGCAACATGCTGACTGTTCCGCCAGTCCTTAGAGACGTTTGACAGCTTCAACTAAAGAGCAGAGTGTGCAGGTCCTTCCTCCTGACCTCAGGGGCTTCAACGCTGCATGATATTTTACGCCGTTCACAGGTCCTCAGATAGAAGCAGGGAGCCTGGGACCTCTTTCTTGACATTTTAATTTTTTTTTCCCCCTGGGAAGAGTCAGGGAATCAAATATCTCAACTAATCTGTATAGTCACCACGTGAAGTTGACATACTCAGGGCTGCTTTTTAAAGTCAAGTCTCTGTACAGAAGGAAAAAGGTTGGGTTAGATATAAAATGTTCCATGAATGCTGAAATGTCAGTAAAGCACTGGGTGGGGGTGAGGAAAGCATATGCCCGTTCCCTAAAGACAAGGCTCATGCACTCAGAAAAGGTGGGAGAGACCTCGGAGATGATTCGTTTGCATGGTTCCCAAGCCCAGCCGCATATGAGAGCCACCAGGAGACTTTTCTAAGCAAGTTAATCCAACTCCCACTCCAGTGGTAGAACTGCAGGCACGGGATCCTGGCATGCACATTTTTCTAATTCCCCAGATTATGCCATTCTGGCGCTTAGGGACTCTTGAGAGTGGCAGAAACGAGAATGAAACCCTAGCTCCCTCCTCCAGGGTGTCCCAAACTTGACTATGCCCATGAACCACCTGAGGCGATTCTGTAAACAAGCAGACTAAAAATCAGAAGGTCTGGGGTGGGCCTGAGAGGCTGCATTTCTAAATTCCAGGTGAAGGAGAGGGTGCCGCTGGCCCTCAGACCACACTTCGTGGTATCAGGTCCCGGCATCTAGTCCTATAAATAGATGAGTCACATGCCGATTGGCCTTCAGTCTTTCTAACATCAAGACTAGAGAGCCAATGTGACAGAGAGGTTAGATGGGGATCAACTAGATTTATCACCCTGATTTTGGAACTTAATTGCTGTGCAACCTTGGGCAAGTCACTTAACCTCTCTGATCTTTCTTTTCCTCAAGTGTTAAAATACAGAGAAAACTAATACATATACAAAGTTGTAAGGCTGATCAAATGAGATGTGGAATTGTTCATAAACTGTAAAATACTACAAGGTTTAGGAGTTTATTATAAGATTGGCCTTTGAAAGATACCATTTTAGCCTTTAAAATGATGGTCATTCATATGTGCACACACATTTTACAGTCATTTATTTCTCCCAGTTGTAGCAGATGTATGTCGACACACATGCAATAGATGAGTTTTATCTCCTAAAAGGTTTTAACTCTATGTGTGTGGTGGGTACGTGTATGTGTATGTGTGTGTGTGTGTGTGTGTGTGTGTGTGTGTGTGCGCGCGCGCGCACTCTTATACCATTGCCTGGAGTACAGGAACTTGCAAGGAAATTCTCTTTGACCAGAAGGATTCAAGAATGCTGAGCAAATGTTCAGGACTCACAGCCAAATTGGTAGCTTTCCTTGCTCCTTTCCACCGCATTAGCACGCCCCTAGCCAAAACAAGATGGCACCATGCCCTGGCCAACTTGATCTCAATGTTCTCCCCGGCTGTGTGTCCCCACCGGGGTGAGTATGGGAGCAATGTCTCATGTCTAGCCTAGCCAGGGAGATTGTCACTTTGGACCCGAACCCTTTCTGAGGTTTGAGCCTCCAATTCACATTGACATGTGTGGCCAACACGAGTCATGCCATCCATGTGTCTTCACTCCTGAAAGAAATAAAACCCTTGGCAAATTCTTGAACCACGTTTTGGAAGCCGCTGCTGGGGTTGCGCAAACACATCTGGCACAGGCTTCAGGGACCAAGCAGTTCTCTGGGTTGAATCGCAGAAACAAAATGTACTTGTCCTACTTCCGAGATGGTGCCTGAGGACTTGGCTCCCCGGGCTGAGGAACTGCCTCCGCGCTGATGTCATCCTGCCACGGAAAGGCAAACATCTTTGGGTTCAGCAGTTCAGGACCAGAAATGAAAAAAGGTGGAGATCGAAAGGGAATCCACCCAGCCTTAACTCCGTCAGGACTACCTAGAGAGACATGCATACAATTCTTGGAATTCAATCATCTTAAAATAAAATGTAGTGAAGCAGTTTGGGAGGAGGGATCATGCTGCTGAGAAGCCCTCAGGCAAGGGTTACCGGTGGTGATGCTACCTCCATCCAGTGGGGCTTTGGGGGGCTCCAGGTGTCACCAGATGCACCCCATAGGAGCACCATTTCCCAGAGGCCCAGGAGAATATTCAACACTCAACCCGAAGGAAGAAATATTTTTCATGTAGCACTCGTGCCTCACATTCACGTCACTGTGTCATATCTCAGACATCCAGTGACTGCACTTTCCCAGTCAAATAGAGGCGGGTGCTGCTGGAGTCTAGTACATTTCTCACCCCAGGTTACTTCTCAGCACAGAAAGTACCAAGGGAGCTTCAGTCTCCTCAGAGGAGCCACTCTGGAGATGGAGTTTCTTTTTTAAAATTATTTTGTTTTACTTTACTTTAAGTTCTGGGATATGTGTGCAGAAAGGGCAGGTTTGTTATACAGGTATACATGTGCCGTGGTGGCTTGCTGCACCCATCAACCGGAGACGGAGCTTCTGTTACCAAGAAAACAAAATTAATACTCTTTCCCACATTCATATTTTTCACCTGTAAAATCCAAAATTTTTATAACCAGATCAGAACTCCCTAATGCCCAGTGCTGCGGACCACAGAGCCACTCAGCTTTGTAGCCAGAATAAAAGTCCTCATGAAATTAGTTCTGGTAATCACAATAGTCAGACACCCACATCATGCAGAGATTTGTATGATGAAGTCTTAGGAAGATAGTGGAAGGTGTGAACCTTTCTTAAAGAGTGATCAGTCTGGGACCTCATCCTTGGCTGTGCACTGAAATCCCTTGGAAATGGTTTCAGAGCTCTAATACCTTTCACCAAACCATGTGAATTGGAATTTCTGAAGGGGATGCATCAGTATTTGTGAAAGTCCCCTCCGTTGATTCTAATGAATATCAGGGATTGAGAAAGCACTCTCTCATTCAATCTCCTGTTTTCCTAGATGAGAAAATTTTGTCCCAAAGAATTCAAGTACCTTACTGAAGGTCACATGATCATTAGAGTCTTGTAGAGCTAGGACTGGAGCCTAGACATCCCTATTGCTGAGCCAAGTTTTCACTCCAGGTAAGCAGAACAATAGTTGTGTAGACGTGCAGCCAGGGAAAGCATTTTACAAATGGCTGAGGTGAGGCTGCTGGAACCAGACTCCCGGGGCTTGCCTCTTAAAATAATCACTTGATGGATTGATCAGAATTCTAGTTCTGCAACCCTATTGTGGGGACGTGGCAAACCACTGAACCTTGCAAAACGTCATGTTCTTATTAATAAAATGGGGGTGGGTGGTGTTTAGAATGTGGAGGGATAATAACACCTTCCTCCTGGTATTGGGGGCTTTTAATGAAATAATATCCATAAAATGCATAGAAGAGTGCTAGGTGCATAAGAAATGCTCAGTAATGTGGCCTCTTGCTAATATTAATATACGGATGCACTGGTATCAGTCCTCAGGGTTTATGGCACTAATATCTGAAGCCAGCAGCATGCCATGTGTAGGAGAGAGGGGTGGAGATCGGCCTTCTACGACACCCAGCAATAAACAGGCAGGGACTAAGACTCCACAGTCCAAGAAAACTGGGCCTTTCTTTTTGTTTGTTTTTTGTTTTTGAGACGGAGTTTCACTCTTGTTACCCAGGCTGGAGTGCAATGGCGTGATCTCGGCTCACCGCAACCTCCGCCTCCTGGGTTCAGGCAATTCTCCTGCCTCAGCCTCCTGAGTAGCTGGGATTACAGGCACGCATCACCATGCCCAGCTAATGTTTTGTATTTTCAGTAGAGACAGGATTTCACCATGCTGACCAGGATGGTCTCGATCTCTTGACCTCGTGATCCACCCGCCTTGGCCTCTCAAAGTGCTGGGATTATAGGCGTGAGCCACCGCGCCCAGCCTCTTTTTGTTTTTCTGTTTGTTTTGTTTTGTTTTCTTTTGTTTTGTTTTGTTGAGATGGGGTTTTGCTCTTGCTGCCCAGGCTGGAATTGGCTCACTCCAACCTCCACCTCCCAAGTCCAAGCAATTCTCCTGCCTCCGCCTCCTGAGTAGCTGGGATTACAGGCATGCGTCACCATGCCCAGCTAATTTTGTATTTTTAGTAGAGATGGGGTTTTTCCATGTTGGTCAGGCTGGTCTCAAACTCTTGACCTCAGGTGATTTGCCTGCCCTGGCCTCCCAAAGTGTTGGGATTACAGGCGTGATCCACTGCGCTCAGCCAGCCTTTCTTGACTTCCAAGATGATTTACTGGTTCAAAGTCCAACCACATTGTTTGGAATGAGGGTCCCCATCCTCCTTCCCTTTGGGGCTCTTTAAGTATATGCAGTCTCTGTGTTCTAACATTCAACAGAGAAAGGAGTAGAAAATGGAAACTTTGACCCTTCATCCCTCCAGACCAAACTGAATCGGTCTGGGATGTTTCTCAACCTATGTACCCAAGTCAGATCCCAAGCTGTAGCACAAGAAAAAATAACTGAGCCTAGAAAATTCCTTCCCCAAATCTCCTCCTGATTGCAGTATTTATATGACTGACTCCATCATTTCTTGCTCAACTTGATTCAAAACATCATTTTTTAATGATTCTCTTCTGTTCTTATGCCTGGATTATCCTCCTGAACTGCTTGCTACTGGAAGTGTGGCCTGCAGACCAGCAGCTTTGGCATCACCTGAGAACCTACTACAAATGCAGGATCTCAGATCTCACGCTAGAGCTACAGAATCAGAATCAGCATTTTAACAAGATCCTCAGACGATTCACGTGCCAGCTCAAGGTGAGAACCACTGGACAGATTCATGTTCTCCTTCCTGGATTCCACCTCTTCTCTTTGTGCTGTGTGGTGTTACCTGATCACTCCCTGAAGTGCAGCTTCACGCCACTCCCAAGCTCATAATCTTCAGCTTCCAGTATTGACGACCAAGCCAGGCAAGGCTAAGACTTCATATGTATGTAGACAGGGCTTTCAACTCATAATGCGTTCTCATTTAGTGTTTTACCTAAGGTCACATCTAATCAGCAATTTTATGCTAATACCCCAAATATCCCAAATCCAACTATGTTGAATTAGGGTTCTCCAGAGAAATAGAACCAATAGGAAATAGACAGACACACACACACACACATACATATATGTGTATATGTGTATGTATGTATGTGTGTGTGTAACACACACAGAGAGAGAGACAGATTTATTGCAGGAATTGGCCCACGTGATTATAGTGGCCATAAGTTTCACCATCTGCCATTTGCAAGCTGGAGAACCAGGAAAGCTAGTGGTGTAATTCAATCTAAATCCGAAAGCCTGAGGACCAGGAAAGACAATGGTGTAGGTCCCAATCCAACTCTAAAAGGATGGGGTAGGTCTAGTATCTCAGGTCAGGCAGGAGAAGATGGACAGCCCAGCTCAGACAGGGAAAAAAACTCACCCTTCATTCACCCTTCATTCTTTTTGTTCCATTCAGATCCTCAGCAGATTGGATGAGGCCCACCCACTTGGGAAGTGCAATCTTCTTTACTTCTTTACTTTATCAATTCAAATACTAATGTCTTCCAGAGACACCTTCACAGACACACCAAGAAATAATGTCATACCAGCTATCTGGGATCCCTCAGCCCAGTCAAGTTGCACATACAATTCACCATCATACCATGTATTTCAGTCTCCCAACAACCAGCCTGCCTAAGCCGTCACCATTCCTTGCCTAAATTATTACAAGTCTCCTGGCTATCTCCTCCTTCCATTATAATCCAATTATAATTCTCTTCTCACAGAATACATTGGATTGTGCTTTTCCCCTGCTTTAAACCAGCCAGTGTCTCCCATTGCTCTTAGAATGAGAAAAAAACTCCTTTCCCAAGACCACATGGTCTTAACACATCCATCCTGACCATCTGAAGGAGTTCCTCTCCTCCATTCTCCGCCCCCTGCTCTCCCTCCACACTGGCCTTCCTGCTCATCCTAAAACATGGGTTTGCTATTACCACTGCCTGGAGCTCTAGTGCCCCAGATCATCACATTTCTAACTTGTTTTCATCAGTTGTCTATACCTCCATGAAGCCGTCCTTAACTGCTATAGCTAAAGTACCGAAAACCTGGGTCTCCTACCCGTATCTCATTACTCTTTACGAGTTGTCAGTTTGCCCCACTTCACAGCAATTGTCACTATCTGAAATTCTCTTACTATTTCTTTTGGGCTGGTCTGTGCATGTTTGGTCTTGTTCTCTGCACCAATATGCCAACTCTTCGAGAACATAACCCTGTATGTCTGAATCCCTTGATAGCCCTAGGACCTGGGCACTGAATACGTGTTTCTGGTAAGTGTTAATGACCAAACATTACTTCCTCTATTTTGAACCTCACCAGAATCCTGGAACCACGAGTTGAGGCATTGGCCTATCATTCTACTAGCAGCTTCCAAGTGTTTAACGATTTTCCCTAAGTCGATTCCCAAGTCATAACATCAGAATCCAATTCAGACCTCCTCACTCCATGCTTTATAACTTCCTCAACATATCACACTCCTTTTCATATGACCTGTTAAGGCCATTCATAATTTTCACCTGTTTTACCCTTTCTCGTTTTTTAAAAACTATTTCCCACCATATTCTCCCACATTGCAGCTAAGCTACGTGCTCCCTTTTTCCCGGACATGCCTCATGCTCTTCTGATTCCCTTCTTTTCCTCATGCTGTGCTTGTTGCCTGGAATCTCGCCCCTTCTCCTGCTCTCCCAGCCCATCTATGCATGCTGAAATCTGACCCCTTTAAAGTTCCATAGAATATTTTACCCTCTTCATGCAAAATATAGAACTCAATGATCTCTTTATCCTTCTTGAATTACCATAGCTCTCTACATACCCTGCATCCCACAAGCATTGTTTTAACCTTCCTTGTGATACATCAATGTCATCTGCTTGGCCATATAGCTCTGCAATACATTTGCCATTCTTCATCTGCCCTCTCCAGAGCACATGCTCCCCGCAGGGTTCCATGTCTATCCAAACCCCCTGTTACACCCTTTGTACAATGCCATACACATTTGCTGAATTCACTTGATCCACGTGACTGAACCTACAGAGGTTTTAATCTCGAAAATGTTATGGAAGAGACCTATAACATCCAATGTGTGATGCAAACGTGGTCTCACAGATCTATGAAAGAACTGGGAAGACGTAAGGAGAGAAAAGCAAACAGAACTATCATATGTTCCTATAAATGACTCTGAGAAGCTTGTTTTCAGGTTTAAGAAGAGCAACAAAGGACACAGATACTCATCTATTGTTCTCCCCTCTGAGAAGACAGAAAATCAGATGAAAGAGAAAGAGAGAGAAAAAACAGCTGACCTTATTAGCCTCATTGATTGCTGACAAATAGATTACAAAGCATGGGAATTTCTTCAACTCTATCTATGCCTGAGGCTTGATCAAGTAGCAACCCAAAGGTGTGATGTTGGTGGCTGCCAAGCCCTGGTCACAAGAGTTAAGGCAAGTCAGAAACCCATGGCAGTGGCCAAAAAAATACTGTGTAATGTCATGGTGTCAGTACGTTTCTGGGCTGGAGCCTACTTTGGGTCTCAAGTTGTTTCTGCAGTCTCTCAGAAAGTCAATGGCCTACTTTGGTCAAAAACTTCATCCTCTTTCATTTCACCCATTCCCATGCCTGTGGTTTTTAGGGTCTTGTCAGGTTCTTAAGACCAATAGTCAGAGGTAAGGCTACTGTGAAGCTAAGGAAGATTAAGTTTTGGAACTCCTCAGGTGCATAATCCCTGTAGTACAGGAAATAACTAAGACTTTTAAAGAATTCTAGGTGAGGAGGGAAAGATAGTTTAGCAGAGGAAAGTATTCCTAAGAAAGCATTTCTAGCAAAACGGCCAAAAAGAGCTTGAAAAACAGAGACATGAACTCCTGAGCTTCCAGTAATTGTTACAATATCTTTACTCATTCCAAACAAATATTTATATTCATACCTAATTTGTAATTTTGTATTATTTTTCTTAAAGATGATCCCTCCCACAAAGTATGTAAGCTTCAGGCTCTGCAAAACCTGAACCTGCCCCTGAAATAGTGTCAACACGATAAAAGAATGAATGACTTCACTCATTTGACAACATTTGCCAAATACCAACTCATACTCACAGGGCACAGTGAATGCTGTTGAAGGGAAGCATGCCAAGCACTGGGGCTACACACACAAGCAAGGCAGATGTGGTCCTTATGCTTGAGAACTCATAGGACTGCCAGGACATCAGTGAGCTCAGGGCAGACTCGCATTCCCTATAATTCACATTCACTGTAATGAGGTAAATTCTCCAGTTCAGCTCTTACAGCTTAGGAAAGAGCCAGCTGACCGGCCACCACCTACCCGATCTGTTTTGATAATGTGACTCACAGAAGATGTGCACATTGATCTCCACAGTGATCCTGGGCCAAGCCAAAAATCATAGTTGACTGCCCTCCCCAAACCCAAGAACAGCATTTGTGCTAACTCACCTCACCAGTCTACAAAAAAAATGGGACAGTCTGGACCAGGTTCATAAGACATGGAGGCCATCCAAGCCACTGGCCACCTCGGAAGGACCACCCATCAGTCGAGAGGGAAGAAGTGCCAGTTCTTAGCTGCAGCAGAAGCTCAGCCACCCATTTAAACAATAAATAAAGCATCTATGCCTGGGCTTCACTACAAAACTCAAAGGTTTTGCAGAGTAAGGGTTTAACAGGTTGGAAGAGGATTTAAAAAGAAATTGTTTCAAAAATCACAAAAATAGCAAGGCCAGGCAGTAGCATATGGATTCATTAATTCATTCATCAAATATTTACTGAGTACCTAGCATGTGCTGCTAGAGCATACATCTATGAACAAAACAGGATCACTGCCCTCTTGATGCTGACGCTCTAGCAGAAGGAGACAGACAACCAGTGAGAGCTGTGAGGTGAGGGACACGGCACGTACAGGATATGGAAGATCTGGAGCACTGGGGCAAAGAGAGGTACATGTTTCCTGAGAATTGGCTTTTCTTTGGCTGTGCCCTGACATGTATCAGAAGGGCTGCAGCAAGGGCAGGGACTGGTGCTTTCAAACAGAAGCAGGTAACCCCACAACAAGAAAGGTTTGTTTAAACACACCGCTCAGCAGGGGCTCCATGACAAATAAATATTTTTGAAATGTAATTTTTCCAGCCAGAGAAAAGATTTCATTGATCATCATTTAAAATAGATTTTCATTTCACATCGTCTAACTAACTTAAAAGGTAACGACCATAAATTCCATTTAATAGGTGGTTCCACTGGGGAGGACTGGTGGGGCAATTGTCAATTAGGTATTGCATAAAAGGATGCAAATATCTCATAAAAGTGATGGAAGATTACATTATTGCATTAACCATGTCATTCTTGCCATGCTGTTACACACCATAGAATAATAACTGACACATTTAAAAGGTGGAAATCATTCTGAATGTGCTTTTAAACTGTGTGCAAATGCAAACGTCTTGCATCAGTTCTTAGCACCTTTGTCAGCCACTTTCTAATCCTCTATTTGCTGGGGAAAATAATTAATGGGTAAAGTATCTGATAGGATAGGTTATGAGCTCCAGCAAGACATTTTCCAATATGTGTTGTTTTACAGTTGTGCCTTTGAAAGCTGGGTTGTCAAATCTACAAAAATATAAAAGTGATTTATCCCCACCATAAAAACTTCTAATGATGCCATGCTTCAACCTCCAATTTTTTCCCAGCTTCTAAGATAAAGAATTTCAAAATGCCAACAGAATAATCTGGCAGAAGGGCAGGCTAGTAGAATACGAAGTAGACATAGAAGAGTAGAAAAGAAAGAGCCAAGACTTATTAACATGGGGAGCGTACGTCTCAAAAAGGAGAAAACGGGATGGGATGTACCAAATAATTCACTCAAAATAAACAACCAGGGAAGTCAGAAGCAATACCAATGACCTCAGATTTTAATGTTCATTTACGAGTTATAAATAAGGGAGTTGGTTGATACAACTTAGCTCGAGCGCCCCATGCCCCCAAAAAAACTTGCTTGTCTGGAGCTCCTAGTTGAGATACAGTTGCAGAAGGTTTGCTCAAACTCAAGTTAAAATAAATAGCTTTGTTGGGAGGGGAAGCAGAGTCACATTACATATCAAGAAGAAATATAACTCTATGGATATTCTCAAACCTGAGGGAGAGGCATGCAGGAAAGCAGGTGAAAGAAAAGATGGTATAGGGATCTCGCAGTGACAAAAATCGCTGCTTTTCTAGATGGAGATAGTAAATAAATAGGCAAAACATAGTATGACAGAAAGTAAGTGCTATGAAGAAAAGTAAAACAGGAAATGGGAAAAGGGAGTACTACTAAAATGGGGGAGGGGGTGCTAACTTAAACTGGGTTGCTGGAGGAACCTCACAGAGAAGGCAGCATCTGAGCAGAGACCAGAAGGAGTTGAAGGAGTGAGCCATGCCAATATCAGGGGAAAGGGCCAAAAGAGCAGCAGATGCAAAGGATGAAGTAAGAGCATACCTGGCACTCTGGGCATCCGGCAAAGAAGCTGGTATGGCTGGAAAAGGATGGATGTAGGTGAGATGGCAGGAGGTGTATGTACCCAGAGAGGTAATGGGGACAGTCAGGAAGGGGCTTGTAGGTGATGATAAGGACTCTGGCCATTGGCAGATTCTGAGCAGCCAGTGGCATTATGGCTGTGTTGAGAATAGGCTGAAGAGGGCAAGAGTGGATGTAGGGCAGCTGATGCAATAAATCCAGGTGTGGCATGGCAGTGGCAATGGCCAGGAGGTAACAGTGGAGATGATGAGAAGTGGCTGGATTCCAAATATGTTTATGAGATAGAGCCAACAGGATTTGCTGATGAATTAGCAATAAGAGTTGAAAGAGACAGAGAATAACTAAACGTTTTGACCTGAGCACTGGAAAGAATTGAATTGCTATTAATAAAATGGGGAAGCTCTCAGGTACAGCAGGTTTGGAGACAAAAGTAGCAGGAGTCTGGCTTTGACTAAAACGTTTTGCATGTTTACTATACAGACAAGTGAAAATTTTATTTAGGAAGTTAGATACACAAATCTTGAACTGAGAGAAGAGGTCAAGCTGGAGATACAAATTGAGAAGTTGTGAGCATGTGCATGGTTGCTAAAGCTATGAGACTGGATGAGATAATATAGACAATGATACGGAAAGAGAAGAGGTCCAAGGTGCTTCAACATTTAGCAGTTAGGACTGAGGATGAAGAGGCAGTGGAAGCCCAAAAGGAAAGAAGAATGAGGCAGAAGGAAAACTCGATGAATATGATGTCCTAGAAGGCTCATAAAGCACGTGCATCAGGGAGGAGAACGCGAGCCCAAAGCATTGTTGAAGTCATGGAAATAGAGGAATGAGTTGCAAATAGGTGGTGAGTTAAGTTGGGAAGATGGAGGGAGTAGCAGGCAAAATTCGCTACGGAGGGATACACATGGAAATGGATTGCTTAAAACTCTTCATGGTTTTGTACCCTGTTAAAAGGTCTTTTACACTCCAAGTAGGGGGGGTCTCCACCCCAGACAGAAGACCACTAGTCAACACAATTCATAGTTTCTCCTCTTTCTATAAACATCCAACAACTCCTCCTCCTCCTTCTTGATTCCTCTTTCACAAAAAAAAAAAAAAAAAATAGAAGCTTCCATATGTCCCCCACCACATTTTGCCCGCCATCTGTATCATGTCCACGCACTCTGCCTTCCCTTGTATTATTATTGATGCATATTCTCACTATCATTCAGTCAGTCTCAAAAGGTTCCACGGAAAAAGAAAACTAGAGAGAAAGAGAGAGGATGCAAATACAAGAAGACTTGAACAGTTGCTGAATTTAGGTGAAGAATATATGGGTGTTCATTGTGCCATCCTTGCAAATTTGTGAATTTACATTTTTCCAAAATAAAGTGTTGGGAAATATACATCAGCTCTATTGTTACTGTAAGATGTAGCTTTTAATTTTTACTATTTAATATTTGGTGATTATTTACTAAAGTAGATATTTGCATAATTTTGATTAACTACATAATGATCATGATTGTAATGATACCTTAAGTCAGAAAAAAAATCAAACATTTAGATTCTTACAGTGAGGACATGTAATCACATATGTGATTGATTGCAGTCATGTATAATAAGGTGAACAATAAAACATCTTAAATTACAAAACATATTATATAACTCTATGTTATATGTGGAGTGGAAATATAAATTCAATGAGGAAAAAAGAATGATATAAAATTTCTAATAGATAAAAACTTATTTATACACTTCTAATGGTAATGGTGGATATCAAATTGCTGTGAAATAGCTATATTTCTTTGGAGTAAAAGAGTTTTGAAACCTTTCTGAACATATAATACATTGTAATAAGATTTTCAACTATTTGAATTTCTGATGAAATTTAAATGTCAAATGTCAATATAAAATATGCAAGTGGGTACAGAGTTTTTAAAAATTATTTTAGGAAATCTGTAAGTAAAAACTGGTTGAATACCTTTGTTCTATGTATGAAAGTTTGGGTATCTAATTGTAGGGAAATATCTTATGAGTGCTAAGCAGATTTAAGAACCTGCTTGAATCAGTACTGACAGGTTTAAAGGATGACCAGTCACTGTCAGAGTATGCTTTTCTCTAGCCACTTTTATCTACATGGACACAGGGATGAGAAAAACATAGAGTCAGACTGAACCATGTTGGAGTTCTGTCAGACAAATTAAACAAAGGGAGAGAAGAAAAGAGAGATAATGATTTATTTCGTTTTCTTCTTCTTCTTCTTTTGAGATGGAGTCTTGCTCTGTCACCAAGCTAGAGCACAGTGGTGTAATCTTGGCTCACTACAACCTCCACCTGCTGGGTTCAAGCAATTCTCCTGCCTCAGCTGGGACTACAGGTGCCTGCTGCCATGCCTGGCTAATAGTTTTTAGTAGAGATGGAGGTTTTCTTTTGTTCTGTTTGTTTTGTATTTTAGTAGAGATGGAGTTTCACCATGTCGGTCAGGATGGTCTCGATCTCCTGACCTCATGATCCACCTGCCTCAGCCTCCCAAAGTGCTAGCATTACAGGTGTAAGCCACTGCACCTGGCCCTAATGGTATATTTTAATGAGTGATTATGGTGGTTGACCATATGCTGATAAGGAGGGCAGCAAAGAGAGGATGGGGATGAGGGACATAAAAATGTGGGAAATTGATATATTGTAGGTTCTAGTGAGTTCAAAGTATTGTTGAAGTCATGGAGACAGAGGAAGTGAGCTAGAGATAGTAGGTGGTAGTTTAAGAATAGAACTCTTCAAGTTAAGAATATTGAGGGTATGGTAGGCAGAATTCTAAAATGATCCCCCTTCTTCCATGACTCAGCCCTTGGATAATCTTCTCTGTTTGAGTGTGGGAGGAACCTATGAAGATAGGAATATCACATAGGTGATTGGGTGATGTTATATAGCACAACTTGACTTTAAGAAAGTTAGCCTCAAGTAGTCTGACCTAATCAGACATGTAGAACTGACTAGTAAGAACTGACTTAATCAGGTGAATCCTTACAAGGGACAGGGCTCATCCTGATGAAAGATTCAAAACATGAGAAGCATCCTACAGAAAAGAGATTCTCCATTGTTGCCTATGAAGATTTAGGGGGCCATGTGTCAAGGAATGTGGGTGGCTTCTAGGAGCTGAGAATGGCCCAGACTGACAGCCAGCAAGGCAATGGGGACCTCAGTTTACAACCTCAAGCAACAGAAGTCTCAACCATGTAAGCACCATGAGAGAATGCAGACTGGTGAGACACTGAGCAGAGAATCCCACCAGTGCACCCAGAGGTCTAACCTACTCACCCTTGAGCTAATCAGTGTGTCTTGTTTTAAGCCATGCAGTTTGTGCTTATTTCCTGTCCAATCCTTTGTGGCAATATCAATTTTTAGGATATGAGCAAAGGACTGAGAGTATGAGGTTGGGTAAAAGACAATAAACTTGAGGAACTAAGATGCATTGGGACATCTACTTGAATTTCATCTGTGATTATACAAGGACTATGGTGAAGAGAGAGTCAATGAGCCAGGAGTTTAAATTTTCAGAAAAGAAAGAGAATGACCTAGGGGACAGGGTCTTTGGATGAGTGCAACTAGGAGAGATGGGTGTAGAATATACTGATGGTATACATAGTCTAAAACACATAGCTGGGGTGAGGGCGCAGGAAGGACAGAGGAATGGTTTAGAACAGCAATGTGGAGCACAAAGGACAGCACCCCACCTCTAGGCCCAGTGGTAGGAGTGCTGTGAGAAAGAAAACAACCCCCCACCCACCCACACACACACACACACACTTGAGAGAATTGCTGGAAAAATACTGACTTCAGTAGAGAGTCAAGTTTCAGGTAGAGGAAGAAGGTGGAGAAAATTAGAAGAAGTGGTGGAGATATGGGAGGTCCTTCTAATAACTGGCCCAGAGCTCTGGAAATCACAGTAGAAAATGTAGAAGGTGTTGAAAGATAGGAGATGGAGTTAGACAAGGGAATGGGAGACCCTTAGGGGATGAGAATCAGGCAATGAGAACTGGCCTAGGAGGTCTCCTCCATATCTAGTGGTGACTGATAAGGATAATAAAAGGCACACATCTTGATGATGGTGTCAAGGTGATAATAAGTCAAGCTTTGAGTATTGAAAAGAACTGTTCTCTTACTAAAGAATGTGGTACATGAGGGATCTTTATTTCTGCTGATGAAGCTTGGAGAGAGGCAGAGCACCCAGACCACTGGGGATCCCTCTTCACTGGGATAGAGGTGGATATGAGGTTACCACACACCCTACACACTCAGGAAAGGTAGGCTGCAAATTTGCTGTTGAGCTTTCTGAAGCCCAAGCAAAGAGGAAAATGTAACATTTAAATGATTCACAGAGTCCACAAAATAATAATAGAGAAAAGCAGCTATGATATTATCTTAGTCTATTTTGTGTTGCTATAATAGAATATCCAGGGCTGCATAATTTATAAAGAAAGGAGGTTTATTTGGCTCATGATTCTGGTGTCTGGGAAGTCCAAGAGCATGACACTGGCATCTGCTTTGCTTCTGGGAAGGGCTATGTGCTGCATCACAACCTGGCAAAGAAGCAGAAAGGTGTGCAGTATGTGCAAGAGACCTAAAACGAGAGGCAGCCTCACCTATAACAACCCGCTCTTGCAGGAACTAACCTATTTCTGTAAGAGTGAGAACTCACTTACTTCCATGATACAGCATTAATCTATTCATGAAGATGAAGCTTTCATGATCCAACCACCACCTTTCAGTAGGTCCCACCTCCCAACCCTGCCACACTGAAAATCAAATTTCAACATGAGATTTGATGTGGATGAACCATATTCAAACCATCAATTCATGGCAAATGCCTTATCCTAAGAACTAAGAGAAAGTTCTCCCTTGTCTTCTAAGGATGACAAGTGGTGATGAAGTGAATACTGTTCTCAGCAACAGTAGTAAATACAGCAGTAAATTCTACATGACTGCTTTTCTCAATGTCCTTCAACATAGAGTGATAGTGTAATGCTTCAGAAACTTTAAATCTTTAGTTTAAACCAACAGGAGATTTTAGTATATCAAATAGAATGGGTTGCACACCCACTGAAACAATATTGTTTCATTGTATCAGACTGTTATTTGACAAAAGCTATTGAGAAATATCTATAAAAGTGATAATTAATTTTAAAATAGCCAATATGAAAGCCTTTTGGGGGGAAATAACTAGATGACAGGGCCAGTTGCCATTAAGTCTACTCTAACTTCTGAAATTAAAGATTGTAGAATTGTGTTATAAGTAACATGGCCATTTTTAATGGCCCCTAGGAAGCCTGCGGTAGTGGTTAGGGCATCTTCTAGAAGAGGCGTCCCAGAAACACATCACCAACCAAGTTTCCAGTCTTGCCCCCATGACAATTTCAACTCTGATCAAATAAAGGAAGCAACAAAAGAATGGATTGTCTTAACTAAATTGAGACAAACTAAGAGGTTTTCATTGAAATTGCTGGACATCTTGAGCAGAAGCAAACCTGCCATCTTAGAATTTCTGATAGGCAGGAAAGGAATCCTGGCCATAGCAGGGTGTGGGCTTTCCACCTGCAACATTTTGCTCATATGATTTTATGGCTCAAGACTCTATGGACAGTTTAGAAGGGCAAGCAGGTGAATTAAGCACATAGTAACATTTGCCATGTGCCTACTATGTCCGTGTGCTTTATACCCATGATTATTTTTCATGTGCACAGCACCCATGAGAGGGCATCATCACCATCCCTATTGTCAGGAAGGGGGGAAACCAGGTGACTGGGCAGAGGTCACAGAGACAACAAAGGACAGTGCCAGGACTAAACTCTTGGTCCCCCTGGCTCCACTGCTGACCCTATTTCAACCACACCTTCTCAGAAAAGCCACCCTGTCTATACAAGGGAACAGCACCCAATAACGAAGGTACAGCAGTGCTATCTTCATAAATGTGTGTGTTTATGCAGGGAGCTGTCCAAAAAGCTGAAAATGTTTGAAAGCTGCTCAAAAGAATGGAGAGAGCACGTAACTAAGGCAAGGAGAACATATTCTGAAGGGTAGAAGGAGCTTTATAGTGGCGAGGCTAGTTCAAAACACATAGGAAAACTAGGGGGAAAGACTGTCTCATCTTAGTCAGAACATGGCAATCAAGGAAACAGGCAGATTTCTCAAGGCCAGTGATTCAAGTGAAAGAACAACAAAGAGAAAGCAAAACTCTTCCACTCAAAGGTTGCATCCATTTTTCTGTCTCTAGGGAAATCCAGAGTTTTTTTTTTTTTTCTTCTTGACAAATGCTTTCAGCACTATGAAAGTTTTTATTCTTCAAGACAAGAGGATTGTTTGAATCCAGGAGTTTTGAGACCAGTCTGGGCAACCTAGCAAGACCCCATCTCCACAAAAAAAAAAAAAAAAAAAAAAAGTGGTATTAGCCAGGCCTGGTGCTGCATGGCTGTGTACCAGCTCAGAAGGCTGAGGTGAGAAGATCACTTGAGCCCAGGAGGTTGAGGCCAAAGTGAGATATGAATCACACCACTGCACTACAGCCTGGATGACAGAGCAAGACCCTGCTTAAACACACACACACGCACACACACACACACACAATATCTTATTCTGGCTACAAGCCACTCTGGTAAAGTTTTCGTTCTCACAACACTAGCATTTCAACAAGTTTTGTTTAAACTGTATTACAAGTTCTCTAGCAGCTTCAATTATATATACATGGAGTAAAGTATTATGGGACAGGCCTGTGCATGTGTGCATGTGTGCATGTGTGTGGGGGTGTGCACATGTGTGTATTTGCCATGGAAATGCCTGACTTTATAAATTACTACTAAGCTGAGAGAAATACAGATGAAAATTATTTCCAATCCCTTAGAAACAGAAGTCACTTTTTTTTTCCTGATACTTGAGAGAAGTTGAGGATTTGGCTTTTATCTCCACCTGTTGTCTGCCTGCAAAGCGGGTTGCTTGATATCACTGCTCTAATTTTGTTTTGATTCCTCTGAGAGATTCAAAGGCTCGTAGAAAGGTTCATTGTAATTCAGCAATTAGTGTGTCTGCTGCTTTCCTTTTCTCCCGACCAAAAATGCAAGGTCACTCTGTCCTGTGAAAGTCATTTTCTGCCGACACCTTACACATTAATTTGCTGGCATTAAAATCCAGAGGCAAAGAAGAGCAAAATGTCAAAAGTTCCAGTAGATTTGGGGCACAGAACGGTAGGAAAAAGTGAGTGAAAGAGGCCTTCCAGGCAACTGTTTTTCTTTGATCCAAAAAGAGTGTTTCTTCAGTTTTTATGTATGAAAACAACAACAACAACAACAAAAAAAAAAAAAACAGTTGAAAGGCACAAGCTTCTAAAAGACATCTCGCTGGAAATGACTTCTAAAACACCGAGTTCACCTTGTCACTCCCCAGCTCTCCCGTCTTCTCTGGAGACGATGTCTTCTCTGTAGATGAATCCCCACTCTGGCTTCCAAAGTTCTCTAAAGTTAGTGTTCAACCTGCCTCCTAAGTTCATTTCTCATCCCTCTACAGAACCATTCTATCTACTCAAAGTGTTTTTACAAAGAAAAAGTTCTGCTTTCCACTTTCAATAGTGTTTTCTAGCCTCGATTCCGGGTCAGCTTCATGGGTATGAGACCAGGGTCATCACACAGGGTTCCACTTTCAGAAGAGAAAGTGGCCTAATGCTCCATGGTCACCAACTTGAAGTTATTAGCAGTGTAATGCTCCATGGTCGCCATCTTGAAATTCTTAATAATCGTGCCGTGAACTTGCGTTTTTGAGTCCATGGGCCAATGGAGCCTGAGTTCCTGCACAGTCCCACCCACCACCACCTCTCTGCCTCCCTGAAATGAGTTCCTGGTCCCACTCAACTCCACTTCCCTGTCCTTCCCCACAGCCACAGCCACCTTCAGTCTCAGCAAGCACCCGGCCATTGGCCAGGAGAGCTGAGATCAAGCCTGTACCCTGCAGCACCATGGCAAGGTGGAAGCGTTCCACCCTGGGCTCACAGGGCCACAGCACAGGCAGCCTTTTAACTACTCAAGCATGAAAAGTATCCTGGAACCTAGGTTGCAGTCCCTTGAGGATCATTCCCTGCCCCCACTGCCATCCCTGCTGTGGATTGGGGCAGTGGACCTGTTTGACAGGGAGATAACTTCCCTGTCCTGGCTGGGGCCCCACATTCTCATGTTGCACTGGGCCCTGTAAATTCTGTTAGATTTTAGATTCCGCTCTGCCTAGAATATTAGATTCCCCATACTTCAGTTTCCATCAGATTGTATCCTGACAATTTTAGCTCTTTGTTCTGTTAAGATTATTTGGAATTATAGTTATGCCATCATGACTGCTACACACATGGCTTTTAAACAGTTCTCTAAACTACTGATATAAGGGTAACAGAGCTAAAGATAGAGTTTTGTATGACCCCTGGAAGCCACTTGTTGGCTTCTCTTAATGTATGAGCTCTTTTTTTATCAACCCACTGATCTGACACCCTGCCTTTTATCACCAGGCTGCCATCTATCCAGCTTGTTCTCAAGGTGGATCATTGCAAATACCAGCTCCTTCCTCCCCCTCCTGCCACCCTGGCCCACCACAGCTGGATCTACTTTGCCTCCCATCCCCTAAAGTTTGGCTTTACCCCAGTATCTCAGACCAGTAATGATTTGAATTCCTTGTCAAAGAGAGTGTTCACCACCAGACAGTTGTTTTAAAAAGGCAAGGCAGGTTTTATTCAGACCACTGCAACAGGGAAGAGAGGCTCCAGCATGCACTGAGCTAACCCTCCCTGAAATAAGAGGCAGGGGCTTTTTCAATGCTGGGGTGCACCAAGTGAGAAGCCTGGAGGATGTTGGGGGGAGACTGGGCAGGGTAATTAGGCATCTCCCACAGAGACCAGGAGCAGCAGCCCTCTCCTTCCTGATGATTTCACTGCAAAGGGATGGCTCTCAGGTCCTTGAGGCAGGCATTCCTGGGTTGCTGAAGATACATCTTAAAGGGACAGAGGAAGAGATTTACAATCACAAGTTTTCTAAGGTAAATGCTGTAAGAAAAGAGCAGTCAGGGGCCTATAGTCAGGTTTTAGCTGGAACAAGCAGCAAATGCTTTTGGCATGATGGCGCTTTCTCAGGCAGGCATTTAGGGAAGTCAGTGTCCTCATCTTAGGGTGTGGACTTGAGCTGATAGAAGATGTTCCAGGGTTTGGTGTGAGGGGTTGAACAGAGTCATCTGTACCAAGACTTTTGCTGGGACCTTAAGCCACTCTAGTGCTGCATGCATCTGACTGAGGACGCAGTGCCCTACCGGTGACCAGTGATCTCCCTGAATCTCAGTCCTTTTGGCATTCAAGAGCCAAGCCTGGATCCTTCTGACAAAACCCGCAGGACCTGGGATTTTGTGTCAGTCCTTCTCAGGAGCTGAAACTTTGTCCTTGGCCTTCCCTGGAAGCAACAACAGGATGGGCAGAGACACAACTTGCCTAAAGAGCTGTTGGTCTTTAGAGAGAAAGGTTATATCCCGTCCTCACTGACAGAACCTGCTCTATCACTGGTGTCCACACCAGGGATTTGAACTCCTTGGCAAATCCTCTGCTAGGGGCAGCAGTTCTTGGGCAATGCCCAGAAATCACTACCATCTTGCCTTACACAAAGTACTTTTTCCATACCATCTCCTTTGATCTCTCACAAAAAGCCCAAAAGGGGAAAATTATTCTCCAGAGGTTCAGTCATGTAGGGAATTCAGGAAGTTAATAACCACATTTTCATTTTGTGCCTAACTTCAGGGAACAGATTCTCCCTTGGATTCTCCCTTAGAACCTTCAGAGAGAGCATGGCCCTGCCCACACCTTGGTTTTAGACTTGTTTCTCCATCATTGTGAATAAATATGTTTCTCTGTTGTTTAAAGCCACTCCATTTGTTGTAAGGTGAGTTTGTTACAGCAACCCAGGAAACTAAGCCAGCATTCAAGGACCCAGGTTTGTGTGAATATGTTTTTATTTCTCTTGCATAAACGCCCAGAAGTGGGATTGCTAGAGGGTGTGTGGTATGTTTAATTTTCTAATAAATGGCCAATCTGTTTTCCAAAGTGCAGCAAATTTTACATTGCAGCTACCAATGTGAAGAGTCACAGTTGCTTCATGTCCTCACCAATACTTAGTCATGCAGTCATCTTAATTTCCCATTAAGGCTTTCGTTTGCATTTCTCTGATGGCTGTTGGTGTTGAACAAGCTCATCTTTCCATGAGCTTATTGGCCATTGGAATATCTCCTTTGTGAAGTGTCTCCTCAAATATTTTGCCCATATTCTAGGGCACAACGTTTGTACTAAACATATGCTTTGTGTATGCTTCCTCCCAGTCTGTGGCTTGCTTTCCATTATCTTAATGATGCTTTTTAAAAAGCAGTAGTTTCTGTTTTGATAAAGTCCATTTTTTCATTTTACTGTTTTGCTTTTTGTGTCCCATCTATGAAATCTTTACCTACCCAAGGTCACAATGATCTTATCCTATTTTCATTTCCACAAGTTTTATCGTTTTAGCTTTCACATTGGGCTCCACATTTCATTATGAGTTAATTTTTCATTTATCATGCTAGGTAAATGTCAAAGTTATTTTCCTGGTGGAATCTAGTTGCTGAAATGAGTTAACTCCCCATCTTTGTCAACACTCAACTAGCCATGTGTGTGTGGGTCTATTTCTGGATTCCGTATCTGTTCCATTGATCTAGATTTGTTCTCCTTACCCCAGTACCACACTATTTGAATACTGCAGCTTTATAGTAAGTCAGAATCAGGTTGTGCAAGACTTCCAATTTTGATCCTTTTCAAAATTGCATTGAGATTTATCTGTCTGTTTGCTTATGTTTTCATCTTGAAATAGGTCGTAAATGCACATAAAGAGGTTTTCAGTAAGAAATAAGTCTTCCTTCCATTCCTGGCACCTCAGCTCCCAGTTCTCCTCCCCAGAAGAGGCCACTTACAGAAGTTTCATTTATTTATTTATTTATTTATTTATTTTTCAGAGATTATCATTGAATTTTCAAAAACTGAGTCAGGCTTTAAATTTACTACTTAAAAGCATGTTATTTATAGGCACTTTTAAAAGGGGAAAAGTAATGCACTACTTTTATTTTGCATATCAATCCAAATCTCCCGTAAGTGTGCTTGCCTCGAGTGAGGCAGTCAATATTGGAAAGATTCAACCTTTCCTAATGATACACTTAATTTTATCCCCAAGAAAAGAGAAGCAGGGACATTTGTGTGAATCACCCAGTTGCCTTAATTCTGCTAGAGTTATTTAAATATGTTGCTTATTTTTAGTTTAATTGCAGCATAATTACATAACACCAAGTAATCAGAGCTTGGTAACACTAACAAATTGATCTTCAAGACAGTCTCAGAAGCCTAGCTAAGAATCATCTGAGTATGTGACTCAGAGGTCACACACCTCAAAGATCAAGGCATTGCAAAGCTACAAATGCATTGACAGAATTCAACTTAACAAACATTTATCAGTTATCATATGAGTATAAAATCTTGCACTAGGCAATGTAAGGGAATACAGAGACAAATCAAAGCCCATTGATCCCCTCTGAAAATTTACAATCTAGAAGGCAGGCAGGCATATATACACAAACGTACCTGATAGAATTAAAAGTTCTAGTATGAAGTTTTCATAGGAAGGGAGGCACATTCTGGAAAGCAGATGATGATACCAAGCAAACATTTGTTGAAGTCAAACTGCTCAGAAATTCCCATTTCAGGATGACATCTATGCAGTAATAGCTCTCCAGACTTGTATTTCATTCTTATTAAGAGGAATTATTTTATCTCTAAACTAGGTCAGTGATTTTTCATCATACAGGTACATAAAAAAAGAAGATGGTGTTAGAAACTGGAAATCTTTCTTTCTTAATTCCTAAGTTTGTCCTGTTGGTCACATTTAATGACTATCCTGGGAATACTAAACAAAAGTAACAGAGTTCTCCTCCCATTAGTGAAATAAAAAAATGAATTTGGTGACCTGTTTTCTTTGGAGGGAGAGACGAGCAATGACTACTGCCAAGCCTAAGAAAAGTGGGGAGGAGAAAGAAGAGATAGTCCTACCGCAGCAAGACTAAGAGCGATTCCTGGCTTCCTCTGAGACTTGGCGTTTCCTCTAGATTCTTCAGAAACCATGAAAGCTGAACAAAAAAAAACTGTAACTCAGAACTTACATGCCTGATTCAGAAAATAAATAACATATTCTTGGTTGTGGGCAAAATATGCAGGTTTGTAAACTTTAATCACCCAGAATTTCTGGTTCTTTGTGTGTACAACTAACACTCAATGATTAATATGTGTGGTATAAGGAATTTTTCATTAAAACTTCCTATAACTTAGAAGAAAATGTACCTTCTCCTATAATAAAGGTACTCTCAGGGACCCTGAGAGAGAAGAATATGCTTTACTAAAGAAACTACACTGAGGAAGCTGACAAGAAAGTATTCAAGTAAAGTGCTACATTTGTGTGTATCTTGATGTCATCGTTAATTACTGAATAATGTATTAAGTACTCCACAAGGATCACAGAGGTCAGAGCTTACAAACTTCTAAGGCTGATTTACAATTGTATTAACATGCTCATTGATTAAATAAATGAAAGACTAATGCCTTGCCAGGGTCACACAAAAGTCAAAAATTACCCTCCTGGTCTTACCATTGATTTGCTATTTTATTTGTATGAGTTAAGAATGCAGTCAGCTGCAACTAACAGAAAACCCAACTAATAGGGGTTAAAATAAGTAAAGATGTATTTTTTTCATATACCAAAGCAGTCCAAAGACTAGTTGCAAATAATGTTGTTTCAGCTGTTCAATAAAACCACCAAGGACCTAGGTGCTTTCTATCTTTTCCTTCCACCATCTCTAATATCCTCAGCATGTCTTCATCATTGTCACTGACTTGTCACAAAATGGCTCTAGAGGATCCAATCATCTTATCTCATATAAGACAGGAATAAGAAGGAAAAGGTGGCACCAACTCAACTGTACCCTCTATCAAGGAAAGCAAAAGGGTTCACAGAAGCCAGCAGGACTATCAACAACATTGGCTAGAAATGGGCTACATGGCCACCCTAGCTGTGATGGCAGCTGGGAAGGTGAATAACTGGCTCACTCGCTATTGCTGGAGAAAGAAGGTTGAGAATGGCTGTGAAGTTAGCCACTCCGTGGTTGCCACCACAGTATATAATCAAACCATTACACTTCCTTAAGCCCCAATTTTTACAACACCAAAGGCAGTGTCAAAAGGCACTGTGATTACGGCAGAATCAAAATAAGAAGTGCACAGATGCCTGAATATATAACAAACTGGACTGGTTAGCAACATCTCTGGCTTCATTGGAAATTTAGCCCTTTCTGCCTTTAAAGATAACCTGGGGTAAGTCAGAGCACCAGGGGCCCTTGTTTGCTTTGCAGCTGGAAATCAAAAGCTTGGAATAATAGAGTAGCTGCTCTGAGCGGTGAGCTTCCTCTCATCATCACACCACTCATCTCACTTCAAAGCCTCGTTTGTTGGGCGGTAAGTCTTTGAAGCCTTTTGGTCCAAAACTGAAGCATCTCCCAGCAAGTACCTGATTTTCATCTGCTCAAAAGTACAACGCATTAGCATGTATTCAGCACTGAGAAGACAGTGATCTTTTGGGTTTGCAAACTTCTATGGCTGGTAGTTGTAGCATGTTTTTAATGTTGTCATTGTCATTATGATTGTTTAATCCCATATTTTGGGAAACCACTACAAAGGGCACCAAGTGCAATGAGATTCATTTCCCACTATTCTGCATCTCCTGGGATCTTCGCTCTAACAATAAAACAGGAGTGCTGGGATAAGACAACAGATTTGAGTATAATTACAAAAGATAAGTTGTCTGTATACTCTGGTTTTTTAAAATCAAGAATGATAACCACAACTCTTCGGGGATACAGGTATGTGTTACAAGACTACTAAGAAAAACATAACACAGACAAGACAGACTCAGTGGCACAGCAGACACAATGACAGTAGGAGAACACAGTCCATTGAATAGTATTAAAACCCAGAGTTTCAATAGATAGATAGATGGATAGGCAGGAAGAAGGAACAAAGGCAGTGGAAGGGAGGGAGGGAGGGAGAAAGGGAGGAAGGGAGGGAGGGAGGACGGGAGGAAGGAAGGGAGGAAGGGAGGGTGAGTGGAAAGGAGGGAGGGAGGGAGGGAGGGAGGAAGGGAGGGAGAAGAAAAGGGGAAAATAGAAGAAATAAACAAAACAACAAGAAAGAAAGGAAAAAAGAAACTGAACTTGCATGTTGGTTTGAAAAGAAGATAGAAACAAATAGTAAATGCAGTTATTTGGTCTTAGGAAACTCAAGCTTAAAGATCCTAAAATGAATATGTTTTGTTCCCCTATTTCCATTCCCTTCTGGCCTGAGTAATACAACCTGAGCCCCAGGAGATTGTGAATTACTGAGATAGTTTTCTTTAGCATCCTCCCTTAACAATCTGACTCTACCCTGAGGATGGCCATAAGTGCGGAAAAGAGGTGACCATTTTTTCAAAACTCAGTGAGGTTTACATTGGCTTACCACAACAAAGACAAACACTCCAACAAGAAAAATCATTATTTTAACTCCCGTTTAAATGTCCTTTTAGCTTACAATGAGACTACAATTTGTATTACAATTACTACTACATAAAAATATTGGTACATCCAGGTGAGGGGTTCTTTCTAAAGTAAGATCACTGAGATTTACTTATACTTGACACTGCAAGTGCTTCATTCACTGGTTGGCCTAATCAGTATATGAAAAGAAGAAATGTGATAATTAATAAACTTGACTGCAGAATTTCAGCTAGGATCGTAAGACCAGAAATACTAACTTGCTAACATCAGTCTGTCTTGTCAGGAGCATCACATTCAGTTTAGTTTTTCATGCACCAGAGTTGTTATGTTAATAACTGCATAATGGTGGAGTGGAGAGAATACAAACTCAGTGTCAGAAAGACCAATCCAGGGCTGGGCACAGTGGCTCATGCCTGTAACCCCAACACTTTGAGAGGCTGAGGCAGGTGGCTCACTTAAGACCAGGAACTCGATACTAGCCTGGCCAACATGGAGAAACCCCATCTCTACTAAAAATGCAAAAGTTAGCCAGGTGTGGTAGCACCTGGGGAGGCTGAGACAGGAGAATCACTTGAAGGTAAGAAGTGGAGGTTGCAATGAGCTGAGATTGTGCCACTGCACTCTAGCCTGGGTGACAGAGCAAGATCCTGTGGAAGGAAGGAAGGAAGGAAGGAAGGAAGGAAGGAAGGAAGGAAGGAAGGAAGGAAGGAGGGAGGGAAGGAAGGAAGGAAGGAGGGAAGGAGGGAAGGAGGGAAGGAGGGAAGGAGGGAAGGAGGGAAGGAGGGAAGGAGGGAAGGAGGGAAGGAGGGAAGGAGGGAAGGAGGGAAGAAGGGAAGGAAGGAGGGAAGGAGGGAAAGAGGGAGGGAGGGAGGGAGGGAGGGAGGGAGGGAAGGAGGGAAGAAGGAAAGGAGGGAGGGAGGGAGGGAAGGAGGGAAGGAGGGAAGAAGGAAAGGAGGGAGGGAGGGAGGGAGGGAGGGAAGGAGGGAAGGAGGGAGGGAGGGAGGGAAGGATGGAAGGAGGGAAGGAGGGAGGGAAGGAGGGAGGGGGGAGGGGAGGAAGGAAAGAGAGAAAGAAGAAAGAAAAGAAACAAGAAGGAGGAGGAGGAGGAGAGGGAAGGAGGGAAGGAAGGAAGGAAGGCAGGCAGACAGGCAGGCAGGCAGGCAGGCAGGCAGCCAGGCAGGAAGGCAGGCGGGCGGGCGGGCGGGCAGGAGGGCGGAAGGACGGACCAATCCAGAATCCCCCATGTCCTATCTTTGACCATGGATCAATTATTTAACCTCCTGTGCCTCAGTCTCTTTATTTGGAAAATGGAAATGGTAATATCAAACCTCAAAGGATAATAAAGTAATATACAATATATAGAATACCTGGCACACAGAAGACACTCAAATCAATGACAGCTGTGCTTCCTGCCCATGATGGACAACAGGACTCATCTGCCCTAGAAAGATCTTGTTTATGAAGAGGGCTGTGTGTAACAATTCCGGAGCTGTGCGATGGATGATCTGCATGTCCTTAAGCAGTAGTCCTCTGCTTTGATCAGTTCTTCAACAGAGGCAATGCACTTTTTTTTCAGGCTATTGGCCAAGGTTACAAATTTTAGTATTGCAACTAAGCTAACAAAGAGAGACACAAAAGAAGTCAGAAATGGGTCTCGTTAACACCATACTATAAGCCAGGGGTCAGGAAACAGTCCTCTAGCCAAGCTTATTTTTGTAAATAAAGTTTTATTGGAACACAGTCACAAATGAAAAATGTGTTTATTCATTTACATAGTGTCTATGGCTTCTTTCACACTACAACGGCAGATTTGACTCGTTGTGGTAGAGACCATATGGTCCACAAGCCTAAAATACTTACTATCTGGCTCTCTGCAGAAAAAGTTTGCTGAGCCTCTCTCTAAGTACTCAAACTACAACCACATTCATAGATTCAGTTCATCAGTGGGTCACATTTTACAGCTCAGCATTATAGTAAGCTTGGTGTTGTTTACAAATAAAATGGACAGCAGCTCTTAGAAGATTTGAGTGCATGAAAGCAAGCAAGGACCTGTAGCAAATTATAAAGTGCCCAATTACATAATGGAGGCTACCAATGATAACAAGAATCCCAGGATGGGAGAATTCAAGATATGCTGGAGTCTCAAGGGAATCCTCTCCAGAACAACTGGGGAGGAAGCAAACTTTTCAGGAGGATACATGCAACATATGTGGAAAGGAAGCGAAGGTTTCCAGGCAAGAGAGGAGGGAGAGGAAAGCCACAAAAGCAAGAAAGGGTATGATGACCAGTAAATAAATAAGCCCTAATACAGGACGTCAGGAGAGGATGTACAGGCAGGGGCAGGAGGGTGGTAAAAATGAGGTGTATAATCTGACTGTGGGGGACACTGGAAAGATCTGGGTCTAGAGAGCTTGGACTTGACTCTAGGCAGGAGACAGCCATGATAGCTCCTTGTGCAGTCTGATTGAAGTCATTTCGGAAGAAAAAAGATTCAAGATAAGAACCCCAATCAGAGCTTCTTGCATTAATTCAAGTGTAATATGATGACACTATTATTTGCGTAGAAGCAGGGGTAAGAGACAGATGTGAGAGGCTTAGTAAGCCAAAACTTGGTTACTGGTCTATATGACATGTAATGTACTGGAAAGAGTCAAGGGTGATTCCAGAATTTCCTGATGGGAAGCCTGGTAGAACACTGGTACCATCAACAGAAAAGGGAGCCAATTAAGAAGGAAATGTTTATACTCCCCTTTTCGGCCCCTACTTTTTATTGTGATACAAAATATATAACATATACTTTACCATCTTAATGATTTTTAAGTGTGCAGTTGAGTAGTCTTAAGTATATTCATATTGTTATGAAACTGATCCCCAGAACTTTTTCATCTTGCAAATCTGAAACTGTAAACAACAACCTTCCCTTTCTCCCTCACCTCAGCATTTATGCTCCTTTTAAACAGGCTCAATGTTGCAGAATTTCGAGAAATCAGAAATGATGAGTTAAAAGATTCCTTTGTTTTATGGACCTCGAATCTTAAATTTATGAGATTTGCAGGATGAAGCACATCATCTGCACATTTATTCACTCATTTAACAAATGTTAACTGAGTACCTGCTAGTAGCTGATAATTGGGGTATGGTCTGGAGGTAATAAGATGAATAGCATATGACTCCTGCTTTCAAGGCAGACAATAATACATTTGGTAAAGAAGTTCCCACTAATAGTGGAGACAGACTTGAAAAAAATAATCCCAGCTAGGTGGTACAAAGACTAAATCAGAAATGGGTTCAAGGCACAGTGGTCAACCAACCAATGGTCACCAAGCAATCCTAACTTAACTGGTGTCAGATGATGTTGTAATTATAAACGGTAAGAATACAGGAGAATGAGAGTAAATTTCTCAATATTGAAAGTATGGAAACAAGAGATCTCCTAAGCAAGGAGATTATTACCAGGGTCAGAATGAATAATAGGTAAAAATATTTTTAAATGACATAAAAAAGACAAATAACATTTGAGAAAACACAACCCATGTCTCAAAGATCATACAATTGCCTCCCTTTGTAGATTCATTTAACATTTAATTCTTTCCTAATTGAAAGTTAGTGACTTTCCTCCTAATGCCACAAATTTTCAATTACAGGGAGCAAATTCACTTTACAATAATTAGCTTTAGACAATTTAGGTGAAGCACACTTTTTCCCATAGAGGAGGGATATTCAGACAGCATTTCATCACAGGACAACACATTACAGCTCTAGTTCCCTAGAAAGCACATAAAGGTGTTTCGGAAATTTGTTTGCGTAGGTATCTTTTTATGTTTCATTGATGCAAGGGGCTCTACTACCCTTTAATGTGGGAGGACCAGAAACTTTAACCATCCTGCAATGTGCAGGGTAGCCCCACACCACGGAGAATTGTGCTACCTCCTGCATGGGTTTTTTTGTTTTTTTGTTTCTTTTTTTTTTTTAGATGGAGTCGTACTCTGTCACCCAGGCTGGAGTGCAGTGGCATGATCTCAGCTCAACTGCAACCTCTACCTCTTGGTTCAAGTGATTCGCCTGCCTCACTAAGTAGCCGGGACCACAGGCACACACCACCATGCCCAGCTAATTTTTGTGTATTTAGTAGAGACGGGGTTTCACCATGTTGACCAGACTGGTCTCGAACTCCTGACCTCAAGCGATCTGCCTGCCTCAGCCTCCCAAAGTGCCAGGAGTACAGGCTTGAGCCACCACACCCAACCTCCTGCATGACTTTCTATCATTCTACACATTCACGTAGGTGAAAAATCTGTTTGTGATTAACTTGGCCTAGAGCCTAACTTCGTTCTATATATAAATGCACTTTTTTGCACTATTTTAGTAAACGCTGAATTTTCTAGGAATGCAAGTACACTGAAAATCCAGAGACCATCGTGATGTCTTGCTTGAAACTTTACCAACTGCTGTCTACCATTTTGGACAATCATTTAGAAAAGTATGTTACCACAGCATTGCCTCTGTGGTATGAGAATCGCCAATACAAAAGCGGCTTTAGCAGTCTGCACTTTGAGCTGTTCACTCCAAGGTATTCCACTTTAACTTACAAATATTTTATGTCACTCTTATTTCAAATAACAAATTTAAAGAAAGAGTATAAACATAGCTTAGTCTTACTGCTCTGAAAACCAGAGTTATTTATGATAAGCAGGTGCAAGCGTCTGACCACTTTTTCATGTACCTTAGTAGAGGCATGCCTTTACCTATGGAATACAGGGAGCTTTATTATAAATCACTTTCCACTTATTTCTTACTGATTCAGAGATTTATACTGAATTTTAAAATTGCATGTGTTTGTTAAATTACTTATGAATTTCATTTCACAAGAAAAACTTGAGGCCCAGAGAGGTGACAGGTCTTACCCAAGTTGGCCAGCTATTTAGTGGCAAAATCAGAGAGATTGTTTTACTGAGCTCCTCCCAAGAGCCAGCTCTTTAGGAGTCACCTTCAAGACTAGTCACTCATTCTGTAAATACTACTGCATGTTCACCAGCACTTGGTTTGTGCTAGGATCTGATCTTGCTGAGCTGCACGGTTCTTGCCTTCAAGTGAAGGCAGACCAGGAAAAAAAATCAACTCTCATAAATGCATAAGTACATGAAATGGTGGTGGTATAGAGAGAAGGAATCCAACCAAGCCTATAGGGTTCAAGATCCTCTTCCAAGAGGAGGCGACACTCAAGCCTGAATGGCAGGTAGGAATAAACGAGGTGAACAGGGAGTAGAAAAGCATTTCAAGCCGAGAGAACAGATAATCCTGGAGGAAAATCCAGGACAGCATGGCACTCCTACAGAACACGAAGTACTTCCGTTGGAGTCAGCTGAGGGTAAGAACACAGAAGTGGTGAGAAATGGAGCTGGAGAGAAGGGAAGGACACAGCTCATGGAGAGCCTGTTCTCCCAGGCTGAAGAAATTGAACTTCCCCTTGATGTTCATGAAGGAAATCCTCAGGATTTTTAATAGGTGTGTGACACCAGGTAACTCACACTGATGGCAGCACCAATTTTTAAATGGAACATATTGCAATAACCCAGACAAGAAGTGATGAGGAACTGGATTAAGGGAGTGGCCTTAGGTGGAGAGGACGAAATAGAGAGCAATGACATAGGGGAAGCAAAATTCACAGAATTTGGTGACTGATGGAATTTTTCAGTTGAGGGAGGGGGAGATGTGAGAGTGACTTGTTACTGGCTTGGATGATGGGGAATGATGAAACCCTTCACTACAGTGAGCATGGAGAAGGAAGGGGGTAGTTTGGAGGGTGAGGGAAAGAGTGAGTGCGGACCAGGACAGGCTGGGTACATGCATGGACGGGCATCTCGGTGGAAACACAGGTCTGAATTCAGGAGGCATTTCTGGACTAGAGAAATTAGGAACACTAATCTAGGAAGCATCGGCATAGACTGTCCCTCATTTAATCCCCACAACTGCCTTTTGAGGTAGTTGTGAATAGCCTTATTTGATAGACAAGAAAACCAAAGCTTGCCAGTCACAATGTTGGAGAGCTAGGATTTACTCCTTGTTGTATATGAGCCCAAAGCCAAACTCCTATGACCCCACTGGCCTTCCACCTCAGGAGTTCTACAACTTGCAGTGAAGCATTTTCATTATCACAACCTGTTCTTCATAATGGTTGCACAGAGAAGTACATCTTTTCCAGAAATCACTATAAATGACTTCCAGGTTTCCCAAGAAATCTGGAAATACTGGATTGTCAGAATCAGAGCAATACCTTAAAGTGTGATAGTAAGACAACAGGAAGGCTCTGTTACTGCATTTTTGGAGTTCACATTATTAAGTCACAGCTCTACACAAAGAGTAGGCAAAGGAGGGTCCCCCAGCTCTCACTTAAGGACCCCAGGATCCAGGAAAATGCCTAATTGTTTTTTCAAAAAGAACCACCACCACCCTCAGCTAATGGGTAAAATCTACTTCAGATAATAAACTGCTGCATTTATTTGATATCTTATTAGATTTGCTTCAAAGACACCAAATCAAAGAGTGGCATTACTGTTCATCTCCTGAATTTCACATGAGGGAAAGAAGAGAGGGAGGGCAGGTGGCTAACTGTGCAGGGGACTTACATGGAAGTCACAAATGGGCTTAATGAGAACAAAGAAATGAGTGGCCAGCAGGCCCCGCCCCCTGGTGTCTGCATAAGGCTCTCCCCAGCCAGGTGCTGACTCTTTCTGCAGCCCTAACCCCAAGGAGATTCAAGATGGATGGCAACACAAGGTCAAATGTCTATCACATGCCAAAGTGGAAGAGTTTACCTGTGATTAAAAATGCTTTCACATCACCATGAGACAACAATCTGAACTGCGAGCTAAAACATCAGCATACTCTGCCCCCATCACACCCCAGCCCACCTATGCCCTATGTTCTCAAAAAGCTCATGCAAGAATTCCCCACCTGGCATCACTCATTCCAGAGTTAAACCATCCATAAGCTTCCTGGAAACCACAAGACTTAAAACGCACCCTTGACCCTCAGCAGAGTCATGACATGGGCCAGAGCTGCAGGGAGAAGCCCTCACCAAGAATTCTGTGCTGACTCCCAGAAGGCCAATCCTTCCAGGACTGACCAGATGGCTCACAGAGCAAGGCCTGTCTGTCTGGACATGCTGGTAATTCGATAAAAGTCAAAATATGTGATGGCTACAGTCATCACCCAAGGCTTCTGTCATCATCGCATTCCCAGATTCTTTGGATTTGGCTGGGCGCACTGGACAAGGCTCAGCTGCTGCTTTTGCTATTCACAGACACCACTTAAACTGAGTGATCCCCTTTCAAAACCTACCCCCGTGATCCAAGTTCTGCTGGAAGATGAGATTTCTAGTTAAGCAGAAGTCAGCTATGCAAGAATGGTGTGAAAATTCTTCCCTCCCCTCATTTTCACGTGCACCTGTCATAGGCTCTCCGGGACCCTTCCTTACAGCAGCGATTATCCATCCCACCAGGCCACCCTCCTGGTCTGGAAGATAGAAGCATGGCCCATGACATGACTGAAGGTGCAGGGTCTTCAGTCTGGACATTTTAAACCATGATTTAACAGGATGTAGACAAAGAACCCTGAGGCTGGGAACTCAAGTTTCTTGCTCCAACTAAACCCAGAATCGGCCCCTTCATAGTTAACTGTAACCTGAATTTCTCAACTACAAAAGTGGGACCATACTAGTCACTCTCCCTGTCCTGCTAACCTCTCATGCATAATATGAAGATAAAATGGAAGTCGGCCGGGCGCTATGGTTTGCGCCTGGAATCCCAGGACTTTGGGAGGCGGAGACGGGCGGATTGCCTGAACTCAGGAGTTCTTGACCAGCCTGGGCAACGCAGTGAAACCTTGTCTCTACTAAAATACGAAAAATTAGCCGGGCATGGCAGCGTGAGCCTGTAGTCCCAGCTATGTGGGAGGCTGATGTAGGAGAATGGCTTGAACCTGGGAGGTGGAGGTTGCAGTGAGCAGAAATCGCACCACTGCACTCAAGCCTGGTGACAGAGTGAGATTCTGTCTCGAAAACAAAAAAAGAAAGAAAGTTGAGATGAGACTCTGTGACTATGGTTTAACAAAGCCAAAAATATAATACACAGTATTATTCCCATTCGAATATCAGATCCTTGCTTCTTAATTTTTATTTTTATTTTTTTTTAAGGGATGGGGTCTTTCTCACCCAGGCTGGAGTACGGTAACTCACTCATAGCTCATTGCAGCCTCAACTTCCTGGGACCCTCCTGCCTCAGCCTCTTCCTCAGTAGCTGGAACTACAGGCATGAGCCACCACACTAGGCTAGAATCTTGATTCTAACAGTCAGTAGTATCTGGAGGAAGTCTCTAAATGAACACCATATGAAACTGATAATAAGACTAAAAAGACTGGACTGGTATTCTGTAATAAGAATTGTCTATTATTTCACTAGATATTCTTAGACAATTGAACCTGATGCTAAATTTTCTCCCCCTAAGAAACTGGTGATAACCTTTAACCAGTGTAGCTAAAATACAGCTGTCTCCTGGATCGGTTTCTTACATCCTGAGCAATCTCTGTTCTAGGACATTTGCTTCTATTAATAAAACCATCTTAGTTTGTGACTCTACAATTGCCCAAAGCAAGTCCCTAAGAACTAAGTTCATATCCTCTGATAGCAAGCTCTGTTTCCCTCAGCTGTGCTCAGCAGCACATGAGTGGCAGCTTGACCCAGGTATTGACACAGGGCCCTCAACTCCTTGTTCCTCCATCATCACTTTCTTCCCCTCAAACTGAGTGCTCATGATACACCATACTGTGCCCAGGACAAAGCAGTGCCCAAAAGTAAATGAGGTCCTTCCCTCAAAGGAGCTTATACTCCACAGCTGAGTTGGCTCAGGAGGCTGGGTTCCTTTATAAGACCTGGTCCATGGGGTTTGTTATAAACACCATCGGCAGAAAGAGCTACTTCCTGTTGGTGTCTGAGTCTAACACAGATCCCTAATTGCCCAGAAATTCGGGTGCCATAACGATGGTGACATTTCCCCAGAAGTGAGGACAGGGGAGCAGCTTAGGGTGTTCCTGTTTCATCATTTCCCAGGATTCCACTTCCAGAGACTTCTTACACCTGACTCCATGATAAGTCTCTCAATGACATCGATGCTCCCTTTGAGCACCTCCTATGTGTAAGGCCATGTGCTAAGAACTTTGCAATTAATCCTCTTAACAACTGTTATCCTTTGTTTTGCAACAAATGAGGGAAAAATGGCTCAGGAAGATTAGGTAACAAATCGAAGCTCACTAAAGGCAAGTGCTGGTAGAGCCAGGATTCTAACCTAACCTGACTCCAGAGACCCCGCCCCGCCCTGCTGCAGTCTGAAGAAGGTGAGTAGAACATGGCCAGGAGGGTTGTAGGAAGCAATGAGTTTTTTCTTTTTTGATCCATCTGTGGCTGAGAACAGAATTGACTCTCAGAAAAATCTAGTCTGGTCTCCGTGACTTAGAAAAATAGTCAAGTGCTACGTGAGCCATTCGGGACCCAAGAGTATAAAATTAACAAGCATGATAGCAGCATTCATTTTTCAGTGTCAGCAGTGTTCCAGGTGCAGAGAACGACCCTCATCATTATCAGGCCACACACACGGTTTTCCTTCCTGCCTCGTGGCTCTCAGAGTGGTCGGCAAGAGCTATAAGCACCTTCCTGCCACATGAGTGAAGCCAGCAGAGCCCAAACATCACTCAGAGACACCCAGGCCCCATCCCAGATACTGACAGCAACAGACACCACACTCAGTCCTCTCTCCGTATCAGGAGCCACCACGTCCAAGCCAGTCCAACCCAAGAAGGGAGCCAGGCATGCCTCACGCCACCTCCCAGGAGAAGCTTTGCTCTTTGAATTGAAGGCCACCCCGAACAGCATGACAGTGTTCTTAGCAGCCCTCCACAGAGCCATCCTTCTCAGGGAAGGACTCTCAGGTTTCTTGCTTCCTACAACTAAAGCTGGAAGGAGGAACCTCAGAGTCCTTCATGGGTAGGAGAGAGATTGCCGAGAAAAACAGCCTCTTTGTGAGAGGCTGATTTGAAAAGGCATGCACAGATGAGTTAGAATCTGGGACTGTGTCCAGGTGGAAATCTTGCCTGGAATTCCTAATGCATTTTTTCTGTTATTAAAATAATATAAGCAACCGGGGTGGCTTGTTGCTTCTCTGCATGCAGTCAATTTGGCTCATGCTGTGTGACCATTTGAAATCTGACCTCAAGTGGTGCCAATTTAAAAGTCTTTTCATCCTGGGTATGTTTCCATTCCACACAAAAAGCCCATGGCTATTCCCTAAACTATTTCTCCAAGCAAAGAGTAACTCAGCAGAACCAAGACTCTTGCCAGACGTGATGCAATCAGCTAAGCCACCCAGGGTCTTGTGTCCCTGGCTCCACCCCGCTTTTCTCCCCACGGCCAGCTGTCTGGTCCACTTTTCTGGTCTTTCCCCTCTTTCCCTAGAGCACAGTCTTCCCTTTCTTGTCAGAAAAGGTGCTTCCAGATGGCTGGGTACACATGGCATTTCCTCCTTCTCACACAGGGAGAAAAGCCCTGCCCTGCCTCCCCCACAGAACTGTGAGTCATCAACACAAAAGATGACAGAGTCTTTTGCAAAGATAAATGATGGAGGTGGAAGATCAAGATGTACCTAGATTTGTCTTCTAAGAGCTGGTTTACAACTTCCTTTGACCTCTATATTCTCCCAAAGAAACATGAGGTAAAACACAGAAAAAGCACCATGCTTTCCCTGAGGCATTCAGCCTTCCAAGATGTGGCCAAGAGGAAAGATTACATATGTATATAAATATATAAAACCCTTATCTTGGTAGCTGTGATTCACCCATTTGTGTTGCCAAAATAACCTATTCAGGTTTTTAGGCATCCGGAGAAGTGAGAGTCACCTCCAGAACTCCTAAAGGCCAATGAGATGAGTTCATGCAAAATCTGCCAACCCAGTAACCTGCAAAGAAGCATCAAGAAGCTGAACAGGCAGGGCACGGTGGCTCACACCTGTAATCCCAACACTTTGGGTGGCCAAAGCAGAAGGATCTCTTGAGGCCAGGAGCTCAAGACCAGCCTGGGCAACATAGTGAGATCCTGTATCTACAAAAAAATCTAAAAATTAGTGTGGTGGTATGTGCCTATAATCTCAACTCCTTGGGAGGTTGAAATGGGAGGATCGCTTGAGTCCAAGAATTTGAGGCTGCAGTGAGCTACCATCACACCACTGTACTCCGGCCTAGGCAACAGGGTGAGACCCTGTCTGTTTTAAAAGAAGAAGAAAAAGGAGAAGCTGAAGAGCCCAGCACCTCCGCCTTCCTGCTCCTGCCACTGTCAGTTCCTTCGTCAGGGCTTTCCTCTGGCCCTCTAAGGACCTCCTATTTTATCTGAGGCTCAGAGCAGATGAAAAAGCAATTGTAGCATTTACAGCATCCACATAGGAACAGCCAGTTGTCATGATCTCTGAGAGGAAGGAAATAAGATGGTGTTTTATTTTTAAGTAGCCCAAGAGATTTCAATGATGGCATTAAAATTTTAATCACAAACTCCTTAAGTTGGGGAAAAAAAAAATTAAAAAGCCCACAAAGGACTCATTGTATAAGAGAGTTTCACCATTTGGAGTTCTTTTATAAATTTGTGTCAGATCGCAATTTGCTGTCTGGGAAATGTAAATTAGTTATTAATGAGCCAAAATTCTAACATCAAAGGCTGTGCAGCCACATGCCAGGGAGAAACAAAGAGCTCTCCCAGCACCGTCAACTGCTCCTCGCACTGGCCTGAATGCGGCATTCATCCTGACGCGCTGTGCTGCCTTATTAAGGAGATCGCTTTTCTCAAATGTGATGGCACAGGGCACCTGGATCATTAGCGTCACCTCCACCTGAGCGCTGCGTGGCTGTCAGCATCCAGGGCAGTAGGCAGTGTTTGTGCCCTGAAAGGCAGCTATCCACGAAGCTGCGCCCAGGCCCCCTTTCTGCCCGGCTCACGCAGCTGATCATTTTCAAAGCATATTTAATGTCTGCAGCATAACCCGACCCAAGGGCCGCGGGGAACGCGGGTCTGTTTTTGAAGGGTTCACATACAGTCTTCATATCTGCAGCCCTTTTTATTTCTACTGCAATCAACAGCCTAGATATAAAATGCACACACAGAATGAGAAAGAAGGCCAGTTGTTTTTAAGCCTGTGAAAATGGCAGTAAGAGTCATCTCACAGACGTCCTACAGGCGTTTGGAAATATTCATTAATTCATTCTTTCAGCAGATATTGTCATGCTCCTGTTGGGTACTGACAGTAGAAGTGGAATGATTAGCGGAAGACAGACCCTACCCTCATTGGGCTCCCTGCCTAGGGAGGACAGGCAGAAGTAACTGCTCCAATAACTCTACAGACAGTGTGGAGGGAACCCCCAGAGGCATGGGAACCCACAGCAAGGGGTCCCTGGCCTGGTTAGGGAGCTGGGAATGGCTCCACTGAGGAGGAGACATTCAGGCTGAGAGCATAAGGAAGAGAGAGCGTTCACAAGGCAGAGAACCATAACAGGCAGGGGACAGGTCAAGGCTGACGTCATCCAATAAAGAGCTGAGTGTTGGAAGCAGAAAAATGAACGCCCTCCATGGCTCCCTGGCCTAGACTCCTTCTCCCTTCAGAGTGAGGCCCTGACCTCTACTGCCAGGCTTGGCTGGGTTCGGATCTCTGGTTGTCCTTAGCCCGAAGCTCGGAGCACCCTGGTTCTCAAGTTCAAGTGACTCAACCTCAGGACACACTTGCTGGTGTGCCTTTTCCCTCCATGAGAGTCACACTTCTGTGATCCCAGATCCAGTAAGAAGGACCCGCTACACCATGGTCCCAATGACCAGCCCTCCTGCCATTGCCGACAGACCGCCTGCCCCAGTTTCCTCCTGTTGTCTGCACTTAGTTTCCCTGTTGTCACGTTTTGTCCTCTGGACAATCCCCACCCTTGTGAAACCTTCCTGACGAGTCACCTGCCTCAGATAACTCCTCCAACCCAGGACCATCACTTCCCAGCACTGGGTCCACCTGCCTGACTGCTGTCTTCCCACCACAGCAGGCAAGTCCCTCCCAGGAGGACCCCCAAACTCCCCATCCCTGCAGGATGAGTCAAAGTCTCTGAAGGGCAGATAAAAAGGGTGGGGAAGTGAAAGGGAGCTGGAAAAGAGAACAAAGCAGGCAAAATCAGTGTAGGAAGAAACCAGAAAGTATCAGAGCCTTCGAGAGCGACGCCCAGGCTTGGGAGTTTTGCATTGCAGGCCGGGACTTCAGGCCTGAGATCTGGGCTGTGCCTGCCGGGGCCTTGTGTCGCTCACTCCCCCACCCCCACCTAACCCCTCACCCAGGACTCTGTGTTTACCCATGTTGCATGTCTTTCAGTTCCTCTAATGGATTATCATTTCTCTTTTTCTGGCCTGGAATTTATACATCATCTGCCTTACCTGTCTAATCCATCTTTCGGCCCGCAGCCTGGAAAGCAATCTCCCACCCCTAAATTGCCCTCTGAGATGATGTCTTTCCTTTGCTTCCCGTATCTCCCTGAACTTCCTGTGCCAGGGGTCTCATTCCATTTATTCAGCTGTAGGGTTATTTGTCTCCTATGCTAGACTCCACATTCATAAGATCTAGAACTGCTTTTTTATTCACTTTGTATCAGTGTCATCTCCTTCCTGGTTACTGGGTGATCAGACACACAGCAAAAACCCAGTAAATATTTGTTTCATGAGTGGGCTGATGAATATCCACAGTAACATCTCCCCTTGCATCACCATCCAAGGAAGAAGCAGAATTCTCTTCTCTAGGCCATGGCCATGAATGAGGAGCATCTGCTGCCATCACCTCGGCACCCTCTTCTCTGAAACTAGTTTGGGAACATGGCAAATGCGTAGGTGTGTATGGGTGCCTTCACTACAATAAGCGCAATCCTGGTAAAAGGGTCTCCCTAGTAAAAGGACAGATGGCAAATGCTTAGCATTATTAGAGTTGACTTTCAGCCTCACCCACAGGGCCTCCTTAGGCTATGTCCTTCCCTGGGCAATCTCAGCTCCAAGGCCTTATAGAAAATAAAGTTCCTTCCACTTCCATTCCTGGATGGGATTGCTGACAGCCCCCTGGGCAGCCTCCCTGTACCACTGGGCTGAAACTTTCTTCCTGTTTCCAGAGGTACCTGCCGTTCCTGGCACACCCAGCCACAAGGGGCTCCTGGAGCAGCGTTCCTCCTCCCGCTCTTCATTCAAATAGGTTTTACAGATTTTCTAAAGAAGCTTCCCATCATTTTCATCTCATTTATAACCTTCCCAAAGTGTGATTCACAGAACAGGCAACAGAAGGAGCACTGTGAAGGAGGACTCCCATGGTCACATGAATTGGGAAATAGAGCATAGGTCATTCCCGTCTTGGAGAGTCACAGAGCACAAAGCAGAAAGATGCCCTGTGGGAAAGAATTCTGCCTAGAACTTGTGGCCCAAAAGGCACAGCTGGGTCCATCTTAGACATGTCCTCTGCACCACATTCATACGAAGCAATGATAGACAAAATATAAGAAAATAACAAAGGCATAGCCCAGCACGCGCATGCGCACGCACGCACGCACACACACACACACACACACACACACCCCCTCAGTAAACTAGAAAAGAAGTGGAAATACAAAGGACAGGCCTGCTGGTCCCCTGCAGGGTGCAGGCAGTGGACTTGGAGAATTCCTCTCCTGTGGGACGGAGAAGACACACCATTTTGTAAGAGAGGAGCCACTCAGGTCTCTGCTCACCAAACACCTGTTAACATCCTGCACACAAGTGTTTCGCAGAATACACTTTTGACTGTGCTGCCGTTGAGACTTTCTCCTCTATGCCTGATGGCCTGTGCTGGCCTTAAGGCTCTCAGATATCAAGACCTTGTTCATATCCTGCACACCTTTTTTTCTTGTCTCACTCATATCGGCCTTCCCAAAGCTTATAGGGAAAACATGATTACGAGATTCAAAATGAGAGGTATTCTGTTTCTTTCACTCTACGTATCTCTCTCTTTTCCATCATCACCCTCTGCCTCGCCTTCCACTCACCTCACCCCTAACATCCTTCAGGCTCACTGATCTCTGTGACTGTTGCTCTAATAACCTCCGATGACCACGCCCGGAAACGTGCTTCCAAACACCATTCTCTGTGATTCTCCAGTCCCCGATGCTGCCAAACACCCTCCCGATGAACCTAGAGAACCCTTGGCCTCTCCGGTACTTCTAGAACTTCCCATTTCCTCTACCTGTCGAAATGCCCCAATTCTTCTTCTTCCTTTTTCCTCTCCCATCTCTGAGATGTGGGTGTTTCCTAAGGCTCTGCCCTCGCCTCTGCTCTTTCTCTCCTGTTTGCAAGGCCATTCCCCTGCATTAGCCTCCATAGGCACAAGTCACTCAGCACTACCTCACTGGCCTTCACCTTCCTCACATTTCCAAATACCCAGAAATTTCGAGAAACATGTGTTTTAAATACTGATCTGAAAATGGTTAGTTGGCTTTGGTTTTGCTTCTGTTGCTGGTTGTCCTGTTTCTGGTGTGTTGCAGTGATCAGAGCACAGACTCTGATTATAAAACAGGAGTTTTCCACTTTGTACTTTTCACTCATTGACTTGATTGTACATCCAAGCTCATGACGTCTCCTAAACGTATCAAAGTGGCCTGTTACAACTATGTATCCTGTTAAATTATTGACTTCTTCTAGTAAATCGGTTTAAACATGTTAGAACTCTTATATACCAAATATATCTATACCAAAATGCAGCCACATTACTGAATAATATCGAGTGTTCTGTTTTCTACTTTAGAAACAATTTTCAAATGCATTCCCTATATTTTTACATTTTCAGCTCATTTTTAACTTAATTACTATGGTTAGCTGAAATTTTTCAAGTCTATTTTTATCTGCTTCTCCATTTTCTCCTCTCATATTGGTAAAATTTGTTTAATCCTTTAAAGGTTTTTTAGCAAATATTTATATACTTGCACATAAATGTCTAAAACCCTATTCCTTTGTACAAAGTCATAAGGATATAAACATATATATATGACTTTACTTAGCCAAATATTTTAACTGTGCAAATCAAAATTTGCTTTGCAATGCAAAGGGAGAAAAACACATCCAAGTAAAATAAGTTCCAGCCACATTCCAAATCCATGGTGTCTGAAGCTGAAGTGATCTCCCCTATAGGTCCTCTTATAACCAGCCTCTACATCTTCTCCAGAACAGCAGCATGAAATTATTTTTTTCTGCTCCTCTCTTCTCAGTGGCTGCTGTCTTACCATCATTTTCCCAATAGCTAAGCTCCAATACCAGTGTTCTCTTATGCCTCTCCTGCTTATTTACTGACTCACCATAGACCCCAAGCCCCTCAAAATCACCTGTGAAGCTCTTTCCACTTTGCCACCACAAAGTCTCTCTTCACATTGAAGTAAGCGTTCCTCAAAATACTCCTCCAACCCAGAGACAGGGGCCTGGGTCAACAGGAGACTTCATGTAAGACCCCACATATATCATCATACCTGAGCCGGCTGAAGAAGTACCTTGTTGTAAGAGACACCATAAGAGATCCAGGTAAGAGAAGAGAATAATAGGATAAGAGAGTCATATGTTCTACGATGAGAACACATAGACACATGGGGAGGAACAACACACACTGGAGCCTGTCAGGGGGGTGGGGGGAGGGAGAGCATCGGGAAGAATAGCTAATGAAAGCTGGGCTTAATACATAGGTGATGGGTGGATCTGTGCAGCAAATCACCATGGCACATGTTTACCTATGTAAGAAACCTGCACATCCTGCACATGCACCCCAGAACTTAAAATAAAAGTTGTTGAAAATAATATAATAATATGTTCTGAATCCAGTCAAGAGGATCAGGGCACCTTCACCAAAAGAAAGTTCTGGATTTAAGCCTTGTAAAGAAAGCTTTAGACCGGGCATGGTGGCTCATGCCTATAATCCCAGCACTTTGGGAGGCCAAGGCGGGAGGATCACTTGAGGCCAGGAGTACAAGACCAGCCTGGCCAACACGGTGAAACCCATCTCTACTAAAAATACAAAAATTAGCCAGGCGTGGTGGTACATGCCTGTAATCCCAGCTACTCAGGAAGCTGAGGCATGAGAATCGCTTGAACCCAGGAGGCGGGCGTTGCAGTGAGCCAAGGTGGCACCACTGCACTCCAGTCTGAGTAACAAAGCGAGATTGTGCCTCAAAAAAAAAAAAAAAAACTTTAACTCACTCAATCATAGTGTGATTTGACTGGCATCAAATCAATCAAACTTGGATAGTTGATTGAGAAAGGAACCCGTCAGGATCACTCCATGCATCTTCATCTGCTGTCATCCAAGGAATCCTACCATTATGTCGCTGATTGCCAGCAAAGCTTGTTCTTCGCTAGACACAGTCTTTTGGACTAGAAGCAATTCAGATGAGATGAAATATTCCACAGGACAACTTGACCCTTTTTGTCTGCTGCTGCCTTGACTCCAGACTTTCATAAGGTTCAATCATGAAAAATGTGATCTCTGGAATCAGATAGACCTGGGTTCATTTCTAGCCTGCCTCTGGTATTTACCAGTAGAAACTACTGGCAACATTCCTAAACATCATCACTACTGCTCCTAGTTCTCCTGTTAGTAATAATCATTAAACCAGTAGCAGCTAAAATGTTTTGAGTTTTTACTATGCACTCTAAAAAATCTTCCCATCGGTGAAGCTGGGCTAACGAAATCAACTTTAGAGGATTGTGAGATAAGATGAGCCTATATGTGTAAATTGCCCTGAACATGGCATACACCCAGGTGATTGTAGTGATCACTGTTTTTTGATGTTTTTATCTGCATGACAAAATGTATTGTGTGCAGATGCATAGTCTCATCTCTTGAACAGCAAATTAATAAAGTCATCTTCTGGCTTTTTAATCAGCCTCTCAGTGCCTGATAAGTTTTGCAAATAACTGATAATACTAGGTTCCAGTCTTGAATCAGTAAGGACTAGAGCCTGGACTCTAAGAGACCAGAGAAGTAAGGTATTTTTGTGGTTGAGGTCACAGATTCTTGAGTCAGAATGCCTGAGTTCATATCTCAGGTCTGCTACTTAAGAGACAGGACAGTCTCCCTAAGCCTAAATTTCCTCATCTATAGAATGGGATTAATGATAGTATCTACCTCACAGGAATCTGATGAGAATTCAATGAGCTAATGTAATCTTCACATTTCTATGGGTGGGTATCATGAATATCAATCAGCATTTGGCAGAAGGGGAAACTGACATTTAGAGAGGGGAGATTTTTTGCTTTACATCAGAGGACTAGAAACTGACAGAAGCAAAATTTGTGTCCAGATCTATCCAGCTCCAAAGCCTGAGTTCTTAACCACATTCCACCATCCAAGTGGCCCTCCAGCCTGTAGTACAGGCATTTAGCTGAGTAAATCTAGGTCCTTTCATATACTTTAAGGTGCCTGAGGGAAGAAATTATGCATCTTATTCATCTTCATTTTCCCTTCAGCATCTAGTCCCATATTTTATTGATTGAAATGTTTCTTAAGCCAATGGTGAATAGCTAATAAAATAAATGAATGCATACATGTATAAAAATAAATCAGAGATGCTTATTAAGAGAACAGGGTTCAAAAATATCCACAATCAAGAAGGGTTGGACTTAAGAAGAAGAGGAGGAGGAGAAAAATAAGGAGGAGGAAGAATAAAAGGCAGA